>NC_073723.1:77690904-78340864 GCF_023634155.1 Falco peregrinus
ATTATTTTTCCTTACTTTTGGCAGCTGATTTTCATAATCACAATAATACTACAGTGACATTCCTAATTTCATTGACAGAGTTGTTTTAACTCAGACTCGATAACGGTATCTGTCTAATTATTCCTGTAGTAGGTTACTTCTAAAGCAGCAATATCTAACTTGTAGCAACTTATTCAGCTTTTAGCTGCGTCTAAGTTCTGTAACATCCTTATGAGGCTGTGGCATGCAGCCACAGAAGAAAATGGTAATTTATAAAATCGATGGATAATACCTGTATTTTCACTAGCAGCCAATTACAGTGAATCAGAATGCCATGTGGAAACGTAGCATGAATGTCACCAGATGACAGCAGCAATGATATAAGCAGACTTTTCACAACTGGGAGTAGACTTTGAATGTCAGCTATTTAACGGAGTCCCAGCTAATACTGCTTATACTGGAACATACATTAAGCTGTTTGATTAATATATTAGCTCACTGTATAACAAGCCTGGCACAGGCTCTTGCACATTCTGAATATTTAATTCATTTAACTTTGCGTGATGACATGACAGGAGCCATTAAAACTTGAACACGTACACTCTGGCAGACAAAAATGCTGCTCTTTACATCGCTGGGAACAATTCAGAGAGAAAGGTGTCAGATGTGTTTAAGCTCAAGTTAAAATGATGGCTAAAAACCTTCTCATTACCAACGTTATTAGCACAGTGTATTTCTGAAGGCAAACTCACTGAAGACTCTAACAATGTAAGACTGAAGAAATAGCACTCTCTTGAACAAGATTAACTCTATGTCTGTGACAGAAAGCTTTGCTGGAAAGACTTATTCAGTAACATGTATAAACATGTCTTCCCCATCTGGCTGCATTTTCCTGGTTCTTGGATTCAATAGGAAAAACTTCATCCCTCTTCCTTTCCACTCACTAAAATGAAGCCCAACACAATTTCCCCAGCCTTTTCTGTCTCAGCACTCTGATACATGGTAGCATTTTAGGAACATTCTCTCTTCACAGAAGGTCCTACCTTATTTTGGGGTAGGACAAAAAAAAAATTTCAGCTTGAAAATGTCCAAATGCTAGAAAGGAAAAAAACCTAATCTGGCATATTCACAGCAGATTTTGTTTCACAGGGTACAGAAAAACTCTATTTACTACACAAAAAAACCTGAGTAGTAGCCAGGTGAAAACAGGTATTAAGTATAGTGCAGATCGATTTTCTTGATTTCAAGCAGATAGTAGGGTGGCCAAGACAGTCATGCATACAGTGTAAATTGACAGTAAATCCATTTAAATCAATGGATTGCCAACTCATCTTAAAAGACAAGGTTCCTGGTACAGGTTTCTGCTTCCATTGACATCAAAAGTAAATCTCCCAAATGCCTGATACCAAAAATATTTTTGTTTAAAATACAACATTGTCCTCAGATGCTGCTGCTGCTCTCACTCATAAAGAAGGCTGAGAGAGGGTTGTTAAAAACAAACATAACAACACAAAGCTTCAAATTAATTGTTGATTATAACTGTATAATAACAGTTTGTAATTCCACACTAAATGTACTTCACCTTCTTTTAAGCATTCCCCAGAGGACTTCTGAGTCCCAAGTCAAACTACTTTTTTGTGTGAGACTTAAAAAATCTGCCCCTCCTAAAGCAGCAGTTCTTTCCTTCTAGCTTGCTGAGTATTTCTGCTGAGCATCAAGAGTTAACCAACTACGCAAATTCACTCCAAACATATGACTAAAATTTAGAAATAATCTCACCTGTTGGGTGTATGAGAGGGAAGGGAGAAATGTTTGAAGCAGGACATGGAAAACATTTCAAGTGAAATCTAAATAAATGAAGATAATACATGAAGACACATATGCTGTCCAAAATGCAATCTGTACATCATGCTTTCAAACTTTTACACTGCTGTTTTGAGATGAGTTAAAACGTCTTACAATCCAGCTGCCTTAGAAAGGCTGAATAAAATTTTACTCATGCGCTAAAAGACTGGACTGTCACAAAGTGATGGATGGCTTTTCTATGTTCTCTGTAGGGCATTTCAATACCATAGACTTCAAGTGCTCTTGATTAAAAGGCGACATTCTCATTTAGGGTCCTGTCACTGCCTGAGCTTCAAACCATTATCATTCACCTGCACTGGTGCTTCCAGTGACAAAATGCTTACCAAAATGTATAAAATACTAATTAGTTTAGTCACTTTGATAGAGGTATAAAATACCCTAAAGCAAAGCTCTATTATGCTGCGTGAGGGTTTGAATTCAAAATTAAAAATGCAGCCAAAAGGAGAATAAGATTTTAATTACATTCCCCGCCTCTCAAACGTTTCTTGAAAACCTAGGGGAAGAAGACCTAGCAAGAACTACCTTCTTACTGGTACTGCTCACTTAAAAAAAAAAAAAAAAAAATCCAGAAAAACTCAGTTTACTTTGTTCTCTTCAAAATTATTAAACTTTCAAACACAGAAAGAGACTAACAAGCTTCAATAAAAAGCTATGACTTCTTCTCAAGAGATTTCAGATGCCAAACATGTTTTTCCATTTAAAAATTTTCAACCACTATGATAGACAAAGTTTTATAACTTACAGATATTTCAAGGAAAAAAATATTACCATTTTCTCTGAGGAAAAGCCTCAAACAAAATGTAATTGGGACACAACTGTGAATAGCTTCCCACTATCCTGGAAAAGCTTGGTTTAATTTGCATTTGCCACAAAGCTCCCTTCAGCTTAAATAATCGCAAAGGATCTCTCACTTTAAGATTTCATTTGGTGGACTGGGAATATTCCTTGTTTGTAGCATTTGACAGTTTATTAAGAAAATTGTAACTTGGACAAATTCATGAGCTAAAAGGCATGCTGAAGCAGCTCTGGAGCTAAAAATTTCAGGATATATGGAATGAAAAAGCACATGTTAGTTTGTACTCTCACCAAGGGTATAACCAAGCCCAGCTAACAGAATATTTTGATTCCCCAAGAGCAAGAAAGTCTTCTAAATTGATGGGTCTTAAGACTGAAAATGGATGGAAGCATACTACCAAAAAAAAAAAAGAATAAATCACAATTGAATTTTTAAAAAAACTGCCAGTACATTCCTTTCTCCATCAGAAAAAATCAGCTCAGTCAACGACTTCAGCTAAACCACTTCTCACAGTTTAAAATACATCATTTGATATAGAACAGTTAAGGTCAAAGTATTTCTGGAGAAAAGACTGGAGAATTACAATATGTTCATGTGCTGTTAACATCATAATGCTGCTCAGGGAGCATATCAAAATCCCTCTATCAAATAACAGGCTTCAGCCATGGTAGGAGAAGGATCCAAGTCCATTCATCTGCATACGACTGAACCAGGGACAAGGAAAGCAAAAAGATACCGGCTCCTATAGCTGACAAGAAAGCAATTCCATTCTGCAAAAAATAGTTTCCTGATCGTAGTTTATTCTGTAAAACATTATCCATTTTGACAAGAAACAACATTTG
Organism: Falco peregrinus; assembly: GCF_023634155.1. NCBI lineage: Eukaryota > Metazoa > Chordata > Aves > Falconiformes > Falconidae > Falco > Falco peregrinus. The sequence goes on from NC_073723.1 coordinate 77,694,388, forward strand.
ACTAACAAACAAAACCAAAACAGCATTTCTTCAAGGAAAGTCAATTAATTACTTTCAAGTAAAGACAGGGTGTAACTTTCTTCCAGAGCTACTGTTCTACCTATTATTCTTAGGAAAAACAGACCTGAATTAGAACAGTCAAATGTTACATGCAGATGTTATGGACTAACTGGTAAACAAATACAGAAAACAAAACTTAACTTTTGCATTTTCCATAATTTTTTTGCGTATTTTAGCACTTCCTTCTGCCTTGTCACTTTTCGTAGATAAGAATTCTATTTCTATTACATTTCTGCTAACTACACCTACTGCTGCCGTGACGCATTAGTAAGTACTAGCAACCATACTGCCAGCTTTTCCATTTGTGTACAGGTAGTTCAGTGTCATACCCAAACACAATGTCAGAAAGACAAATGCTGGGTACGCTGACATATGGAACATTCCACTTATAAAGCAATTGAGGATAAAAATATTCCTTCTACAAACCTTCAAAAAGTTATCAAAGGCATAACGCATCAGAGACCAGTAATTTCACTAGATGCTCCAAAGGTCTTCTAAAGAAGACAAGAAAATAACCTATACCTTAGTTTTTAAAAATCTTCAGACTACAAACGTCATCTTTATTGTTTGTCCCAAACTATAGGACAAGAATATCTGGCGGTACATTCCCTGAATATTACACCCATGTTCCTTATCTAGCAAACTCAACATGAATCATTCCTGCTTTGAATAGCAGACTGGGTCTCCTGTACTCAGCAGAACTGTAGGTGCATTATCCTACGGACACCTATGTTTAACTAGATAATGAAAAAAAAAACACCTGATGACTGAACCAAAATAAACATACAACAAATTCTAATTTAGATGAAAAAAAGGTAATGCAAGTATATCTTGTAGACTCTTTTGAGGCTGCTCAGGAGGAAAAGGGAGGAGAGAGTTGTATAGTGATGCTAATTTCAATGCAAACTTCTGAACTATTTCTGCAGACACATTTGTACAAGTAGGTGGTTGTTTACTTAACAATGTAAGTTCTGTGGCCATACACTTCACCCTGATACTATATACTGAAGCTGAAGAATGGCAGCACATCTAAAAAGTGCCAGACAGTTCAGTGTTTTGCATATAAACTTGTATTCTGACTGTCTTTTCACTGGACTTGAAACAGAACAGAACTATGAACTGACTTGACTTTACTACTACGTTAGAAATAGTGAAGTTTTGGTATTACACTCATGATCATAGGTGAGAGGGGAAAAGTAGTATTTAATATTTTGTGATGGGTTTAGCAGGATATTTTAAGAAGCTTCCCACAATGAATTATTTAGCAAATAATATATTTTGGACAGACGGAAAGGAGGAGGATAAAAAGGGCCATTCTATGGCTGCAACAAAAGGCAGTTCTGGGTGCAACAAACAGGTCTAACAAAAATGAAGAAGAGAATGGAATTTCTGACTTGAGAAAATTTAAGGTTGCTAATGTGAGATTCAAACTAGCATTGCTAGTTCTAGACTATGCAAAGATAATCAACTTAAGGAATAAGGACTTTCCAGCTAACTACTTTGGTTTGAGGAGCCTGAACACACTATGCATATGTTAAGGAGAAATGGCCTCATATTCCAGTTTGTTGATTTTAAGAGTTAATTTTGCTGTTAGAACATTGTGCTGTTCCTCCCAGAGAAAAGCAGTTCTGCTCAAACATAACCATTGTTACAGCGTGGGGGGAATTAATACTGCATAAATGCAATCATTGAGTTTTGGACTTCATTAATGCACTATGGGGAAAAGTACCCAGCTGAGGTGCCCTGACTTGCCTATGGAAGCGTGTATGACTGCTTGTCTAGGGAGAGGACATGCCTATCCAAATCACATAAATCAGACATCTGAAATGAGACAGAGGCTGGAAAGGGTCTTGGGAGGTCACCAGCCCACCTTCTGCTCAAAGCGGGGTCAAAACTGACTTGGACCAAGCTGCTTAGGGCTTTGTCCCAGCAGGTCTTGAACACCTTCCGAGGACAGAGATTCCACAGCTCTCCGGGCAACTCTCCATCTCCCTAGTTAGAAATCAATATCCTATGAAATAGGAAATACTGGTTTTATTAACAAAAAGCTCTTCTGGTCTTGAGCAGTCATATAACTCATGTTAATTACTGCCCTAATTTCTGCATGTTCCATTTCAGCGGTATTTTGCTGTAGCCCTGGTGGTTTCAGGGCATAAATGTAACAAAGTTGCTAGGCAGAGTGGTCACAGAGCGGTCATCTTTTATTAAATGTACCTGTTTATCTGGAAAATTAAGACAAGCTTCTGGATGGACTGCATACCAATACACCACGGACTCAACAGAAAGACTGTTTTTATGGCACATAACTTTCACAGAGTTTTCTACAGGGTTTTAACTCCCTCCTCCTTTCTCCTAGATTATATTTTCACAATACCCTCTCCCATCCCTGATTAATATCCCGTGTACTCTTGAGATGCCACTAACCTTTCATTCAAAGATGGTCTACTTGATACATACCTAACCAAACTCTAAGCAGTTGTTCTGTATTTAGCTTAGGAAGTTTCAAGTATTTTCAGATTTGAAAAAAGACATGGATGCTTGAAAGCTTATTTGGTTTTTCCAGCTTGTACCACTTAAGTGACACCATGCGTACGTGTAAACCTTGCCTAAATAATGCGCAAACTATCATAGGCATCTCAGCCTTTTATGCCCTTCTCGTTCTTTCCCTAACTCAGAAAAGCCCAGATCTGAGGAAGCAGTAAATGGTCCTGTCGTGACAAGCATGTTGCATCTTTATGTACACAGGGGTTGGTAGTGCTACTAGCATGCCAACACTGTAAGGGCAGAAAAGTGAAAAAAACCCTAACTTGCTTAAAACTGTTTACAAGGTTTTCACCTCTAGGCCTGTGTGGATGTTTGGAAAATGAGGTATCTTTTTAAATTAAGTTAAATTTTATGTAATTCACATATTAGACAGTTTGTGCATAGAAGTACACAGAAGCACGATATTTTGTCTGTTAATGAAAATGAAGGACAAATTATATAAAACAAATCTTTTTTTTTCTGTTTAATAAATGATAAAGGGCCAGATACGATACTTCAAGTCTCTCTTCATGTGGTAAACCCTAGCAATGGCCTGCAATGCTTTACAGAAGGTTTTTTCTTTTAATTCCCCAAAATGTTCCTTATCCAAAGCAGAGTCTTATAATTAGCAAGGACAATTTTTCTGAGTCAGCCAGCACTAACATCCTGGGGCAGGATGATTACAAACCATGTAACTACAGATATTCACCCTTCCCAGAATGATGAACTCTGCTACAGTTTAATTGCATATTAATCACAAAATAGTTTCCTTTTATCCATTTCAAATTTGTTTCTTGAATTAACAGTGATGCATTTTTATTACAACATAAATGCATGTTATTAGATGGCATGACTATGTAGCTTTTTGGTGAGAGTTTTGGAAGGAAAAGATTTCTGATCCCTGTCCGCACAACTGTATATTTTGCATTTAAATCATCATTAGACAAAATATTAAAGAGAAATAAATACCTAAACCACACAAGCAGATCATCCTGACAACTGCATTCAATATCAGACTAGGGAGTCATTCTCTTTGGAACAGACAGAACATCCATCCTTGGCTGGAGAGGAGAAAACATACCCACGCCCCCCTCCCACCATGCCAGTGGTGGTAAGGTGTGCATGGGGAAAAAGAGGGTTTGAATCCCCTCAGGCAGAGGCAGGAACTGGATCAACTTTAAGTGCAGAACACAGCAAGCACTTTTAAGGACGCATGATATAAAAAGCAAGTATCAGTGCCGTAAGTGTGACTTCTGTTCTACTTTTGAAAGATTTTAATATCTGCTTTCAGAAAGGCAGATGTTCATGGTTCTGAATCCCAAGCAGAAAGAGTTGCCTAAATCTTCAGGGAGAAGTAGAATTAGGAGTCGTCTGTAGTATTTCCTGCTAGCTTATTTTGGTGGCATCTCACAGAGTTTGCCCGAGTTTGTAAAATCAGCTAAGGCACCTAGAGACTGACAGGCAAGCAGTATGACAGCTGAAGCTGTTACTCCTCAGGTCTTCCCACAGGCAGGGACACTGGATCTATAATGAATGAGATCTTGAACTGCTCCAGTTTTCATTTAGTTTGTTACGATAAACTAATGAAAACTGGATCTATAATGAATGAGATCTTGAACTGCTCCAGTTTTCATTTAGTTTGTTACGATTAACTAATGAAATCTGCAGTTAAGAGCATCTAAGCTCGTGAAATAGCTCACTTGTAGTGGAAAAGTGGTTTTCCTCGCCAAGTGGTCCTGTTTTCTCCTTATGCTACTCGCTGATACCTGTTAGACTTCCCTGTGAATCAGTCCAGTTCACCCACGCAGCAGAAGACGATGCAGCTTCCCGGGAGAGGGGACAGGTTTCCTAACGGAGTCTTCTGACTGATGACCTCTGTCAGTGGCTGAGCAGGTCTGGTGAGTACCATAAAGCTGACTTGATGCAGACAGCAGGAGCATACAGCTGAGACTTGTGGAGGTATGTAAGACAGGAGGCGGCGAGGACTCTTTCCTTTGTAATCATGAGAAGCTAACAGATTACCTGATTGAGCCTCTTGAAGTTGCAGGTGTGCTCTGCAGTGAGGCAAGACAGGCTGCTGTTCACAACCATGAATTCTGTTGCGAGGGCCGGGTTATTTCACAACACCGAGTGTCCCAACTGTTATCGCTTTCTGCAGGTCTAAATAAATAGCTTATTTCTCCATTCTGTTTTCTTAGAATGCTTAAAAAATGTGTTCAAAATCCTCCCAGGCTACCAAATTAATATTTCTATTAGATTTTCTAATCCAAAATCCATACATTTATATAACTACTAATGCCTTGCTAAAGCAAAACCTGAAGTTATTACCTAACACAAGCGTTATGACTTCACAAAAATGTGAAAAACAGTCTGATACCTCTTTGAATCTGCAGTATCTAAACAGTTAAGTGACTCCAAGCTTTCTTATGTTAATCTGAACCTTTTAATGGACTAACTGGATTCTCAGATTGCTTTTTAGGAGCACTACCTCTCAGACAAAAACATCATGCAGAAGTACACGCATGCAGTGTTTTAGAGTGCTCTTTCTCTTTCACAAAAATAACTCATCCTATTTTATCTCCTTACAATAAAAGCAGTGAACCACCTTTACTAGCTCTCCTAAGTTTCTCATATGTTTATTATGAATCCCCAAATTAAGTATGACCATAGTAGGACTCTCCATCTTCTGTTAGCTAAAGGAGAAATTAAAATTGTCTACTAGGATAAGGGCTGAAGGGTAAAAAAGCCTGTGACACCAGCGTATGGACAGCCATAGTAAAACTCAATACACAGATGCTTTTGCCTTTCTACAACATAACACATCTGTGTTTACTTTAAATCTAAAATCTAATCACATTTGGTTGGGGGGTTGGTAACTCTGAGACTGGCGTAGTCTGGTTTGGAAATTCACATACTTTTATGATTACAGATCATCTAAAGCCTTCAATATGTGATAAATTTCAAGCAAAGCTCTCACTTTTGACAGTTTCCCTTTTAAACTAGATTATTCCATAAAAGCAATTCCCTTCTTTGAATAAAGCTAAACTTAAAACACACAGAAATTTTGCCAGATTTCCCTACAAAATCTGCTAATTGTCTTTTAATTATCATTTTTCCCCATCTGGGACTGGAGAGATTCTGGTTCTTTAACAGATTTGACTTCAAATGTGCAAGTGACAAAAACTGGTACCTAGGCATAATCCTGGCTTTCACTAATGGACTGCCTGAAAATAAGCTGGGTTTTGGGAAGAGTACAAAAACCCGGTGGAAGAAGAGATGCTTACTACTTCAGTGATTTACAGCAATTACTTTGTAGCAGAAAGTACCTTTGTGGTTAAGTGGGACAAGAGATGTAAGCCTGCAAGTTCCGGAGATTTTCAGTGCTCTCTGCTCTGGTGACATGCGCTGTATGTTACCTATCTGTGGGACAGCTATCCCAATTTAAACACTACCTGCTAAAAGTCTCATTAAGACATGGCAATTTGTTTTAAACTGGCTGCTAGTTTTGCAGGAGCAAAGACTTGGGTAGGGCTGTGAATAAGTGTGTAAGGAGCTGAACTCACCTCAGCAGTACCACCAATAACTAGCAATCGACTGCACCATATCGTGGTATCTAGACTTTATCCAGTGAGAGTGTCATTTAAATCACTTTAATTAGGTTTGAGTTACCATCCCCTGGAAGCACATTACATCTTTTAAAGATACCATTCCAGGCAAGCAGCAGCTTCAGACTGGTACTGCTTCATTCATTAAATTAATATATTTTCAGTTACTGTCATAACCTTAAGGGCTGAAAGATGTTTTGTTTTGTTTTAAAAAAGCATTGCCTAGAGCATAATGATGTGATAGTTTTTTAATAACTGGCAAATATGTACGTACTTACATCTCCCTACCAGCATGTTGTATCAGGGCCCTGCTATCTCTTTCAGGTCAGGTGGATTGGTGAGAAATGCAGCTTGTTTATTAGGTTTCCAGCTACAAAGGAAAACCATGCTTTTCTGCTACAGGAAGTCTTATATGGAACAGTGTTATAATAATTAGAATAAGTATAGTGTTATAGTAATTGGAGTAAACAAGGTCTGAATTTGTAAGTAGGTAATTTTTAATTTCAGATTAGAAAGTTATTACACTATGATGCACTAAAAGAGGTACTTGTCCCAGAACATGGTGAGAGCAGCAGTTCAGCTCAGTACTTGTAGTGGTACTCACCAATTCTGTAGTTAAACTCATTCTCCTCAACCTCATTTTTCAGGAAATTACAGCCAGATCAAATGGACTTTTTAAAACAAAGTTATTTTAAAATTGATCTGATGATTTCCTACTTACAGTGATAGCCTTGGTAAAATAGCATAACAGGAGAACTGATTAAATTTACTGATGCTTTAGAGTCCAATTGCATGCTATTTATGTACTAGGGTAAACTCTGTCTTCAGTGAACAGCTTCTGAGTACATAACAGTAAACATGTTAATATGTATATATTTAAGTCTTCTTGATGAACTTACAGCTGTCTATCAGAACTCTAATCTGATTATCTTAGTTTATGATATAAAACATCAGCATTCAGTTTCATTTGAAATAAAAATGGAGTTCTAAGTGTATCTTAGATTCCCTCCTTTTATTTTCACTTTGTGCGTGAGAGGAGCTTATCTAAGAGGATGATAACTTTAAACCCGTTTTTACTTTATCTTCTAATATTGTTGTAGGGTTTCTGGTTTTAAGCATAGAGCAAGAAATACAGAAAGTGTTAGGTATACATATGAGAGCTAGTTACATAAAATGGAGATTGCCAGTAGTACTGCCACAATATTCATAATTAGAGGTTAGATCAATATATTTAATAATTTAATTCTTAAATACCATTGCAGAAGTTCAGCCTTTATTTTCTAAATGGTACCAAGACCTGCTGTTGCTACAGTGATGGAGAAGAAGGAAGCAAAAAGGATTCTCTTTGCATTTCTGTAGTTTACAGGGCAGTTTACATCAACTCAGAATGTAAGGCAAAACATGATGTCATTCTCAAAGCGTTTCCTATACTTCATCATTTAAGTCTGAAGCTGTTTCACAAATAACGTAAGCAAACATACATTTACCATAATACTTAGCGTATTTTCTCTCTTTAATTGTTCTCTGACAAAATCAGAGTCATTTTTTTTTTGCCCCCCAAATCATCTCTTATCTCACTGCAAATGTTATCTTTAAAGCTTGCTAGCTGTCATGGGTACACATTTTGTTTCACCAATTACATATTCATGTAGAATATATTCTTAAAAGCTTCCTGTTGCTGTATGATCTACAAAATAATGGTGTGAACATTAAGGTAGAGGAAACTGGTGCCATTTTAAGATCAGTGACAAAGATTGTATCCCAGGTTAAGTGTTAGCAATTAAAAAGACTGGAGACCTGGAGGCAAGTCTGCACAAGAGCCAGCAATGGAGCTGAACCAGCACAGCAGCTATTGGGGATCATTGGATAAGGACATCTAACTGAACAGTGCTGCGTAAACCACTAAACAGCACTGGTTTTGAGACATGAATGTTAACATTTAATATACATAATAATCTTCAACATTAAAGATCTTCTGCTGCAGCAAAGACAGGTATTTTTCAGTGGCACAACTGCATGGGAGGAGTATTTGTGTAATGCTAACAAAAGTGATGTAATCAATTTGCAATCATGCTTTCCTGTAAACTCACTTTTAATTTTACATTTGGCAAATACTGGCATTATATCCAAAAAGCATGTGTCTCCTTCTGTAGACATGACTGACAAGCCCTATGTGCTTCCAAAACAAATATGACTTAATACCTTTGGGCTTATACAAAACGATGAAGAATGGTTTTTGGTAATGTTCCTAAAGTGTATCTTAGACAAAGTAGCAACTCCTATGTTTGAGAAACATAATCAAAATTGGGTTTATAAAAATCCGTATACTGTGTGATAATTGTGCCTTCTTGTAGGATACACATAGTTACTCAAATTAGTTAATTACATCACTATACTTAAGCAAATTCGTTATATAGAAAAATAAACACATTTTTGAAATCTACTTTTTTACCAGAGCAGCATGTCTTTCAGGGTGAGCACTGTGATAGCTACTTGTGACATAAACCATATGAAAGGAAAATAAACTATGTGATCTGTGGAAACTATAAAATCCCCTTTTTGTTTAATATCATAGTGATGGAATATGGAATCACAGATGTGGTTAAATTCACAGTAGGACAATGTGAAGTATATTTTCATGTAGGCCAGGCACAAGGTCTCAGCAGAAGTACCAGTTAATATAATGAGTCCCCAGATCCCAGGCTGACCCCTGCAAATAGTTACAAACCTCTCAGTAGGGATCCTCTTACCTACAGTTTTCTAGTTAACCAAGGAAATAATTCACTGTTTCTCCATCTGTTTCACAATGTCAGTTTACTTAAAATGGAAACCATTCCCTGCTGAGCTATGGCATAGTATATTTGACTTCTGAAAGGCTGAAAATATGCTGTAAAAGGCTGTTAAAAAATATCAAAGGGGTTAATTAGGAAAGTGAACAGTCAAGAGGACTAACAAGTGCTACCTCCAAAGCTGTGCTGAAAGTGTTGTGTATTAAAGGTGTGTACCTATCAGACTGTCAGGTGAATGTTACTTCTTTGGAGTTAGATAAGTAAAATAAAAATCCCATAATGGCTGGATACACACTATACAATATATTTGGAAAAAGTATTTAAAATTCATGGACGATCTAGGTCCTGATTGGCTGAGCTACTTAAAGACTGGATAAGTTATAAAATAGAGTGATAAGTGCTTGTTGACTGGCTATATTGTGAATAGCTCAGTGGACTACAGTTATTGAGTGTTTCATTGTCATAGGTTTCCTTATCCAGAAAAACTAAATTATTCAGCAATTAACTAAGTACTTTATAAGGACATTTGGAGATTAAGATGAAATAAGGTACTGAAGAAGAAAGTGCCCAGCGACCAATGTTTCTAACTCAAAAAACATGAAACCCCCATTTATTTTCTGTTTCAACTGGCTCGCTCCAGAGCTAGTCAGCAACAATGAATGTGATTGCTAGAAGATCAACGAGCTGTTTCTTCTCCCATTCCTGAGGTTACACATTTTCTGAGACTAATTTTTTTCTTTTCCTTACGGGATTGATCTGCACTGCTGAAGTCAGTGAATGCGTATGCTGACTTAGACATAATGTAGAGAAATTACTCCTTTCTCCACTGAAATCACTTGTGAGAAGAATTGCAAAAACTGTTTATCACACACTATGAAAACCCAGTTTGAGTATGAAACCATGGATTGCCTCATAACACTGGAAACCGTCCACAGGTTTAAGTTTGGTGTGACATTCAGAAAACAGTTTTAGAGGCTGAAGGCTTTGGGGAAGTTCTTAAAATACAAAAGATTTATTTGCATTTACATCATATATATAATGTTTTATATCTGTATACACACGCACACACACACGTGCACACATGCACAGAGCAGTCCTCTCCATGCTGAAAAATCTAGACTGTTACCTCTAGCAGACCTTGAAAAAGTTGTCAAACGTGATCATGCCAGGCAGTAATTTTTCACACTTGCAGTGCACTTTAACTACATTAATCACTGTGGCTCATACTCCCTCTCCCAGGGATAAGGCCACCAGAAAAGAAACTATGTAACTGCCACCGGGTGAAAACAAGTGTTACAAGAGCATCATTCAGAGTGAGGAAGGGTTTGTGTCTGTGCTCTGAAGTGTGCACAATGGCTTTTAATTGTCTGGAGAGAAGATCTGCTGAAAAACGCTGAAACATTCCCCTGATCAGATGGCTCGTGTGAAATGCAAACAAGCAACCTACTGGCAGTAGGGCATACTTTGTAGCTGTGCTACTGCTATAGTTAATGAAATACTGCTCAGAAGAATCATTTGGGGTAGGGGGGTGGGGCAGGGGAGACTACTATTTTTTCCAGCCTTTTTTTGACCACTTTAGCTACTCAAGTCCTTCTAAAAGAAGTAATTCAAGACATGCTGCATCTGAAGTCTATACAGGTGTCATATACACACTGACTCTGAACTTCTCCAGGGACTTAGTTTTGGGGTATGAGATGCTACCTCATGATCAAGAGGCAGATGTCATCAGTTGGGGATGGGTCTGCGGAGCTGCACATAAGGGCCACACGATGCAGAAACTGAAGCTGCACTACCCGCTGCAACTGGGAGTAGGAGGTTAGGAGAAACTCATATTAATAGACCTTCCCCCTCCCCTGACCCTGTTCCCCAAAACTCAGGCTCTGAAGTTACATCTTCACCTCACATTTAACCATTAGGTCCACTCAGCTCAACTGAGAGAAGGCCGTAACGCAAAACTGTATTTAAGCCGCACACCACAGAACTAGCAGCTGTTAAAAAGTGCTCCGAGCGTTAGTCCCTCCTCTGTGACAGATCCACTACCTCAAATTAAAACCATCACAATGCACAATCTGGGCGTTGTGCACGCCGGTGTACATGCGGCGCTCGGATATGTAATATCGGTACAAAGCAAGCTACTGAAGGCAAAGGGAAAAAAACCTAACAGCTGCAAATGGGTTTGGTCAGAGAGCGCTGGCACACACAGCACACCGACCAGTATTTCAAACAGAGCTTTAACTGCACCTCGGGGTTACGCCTTGCTGCTTGGCCGCACCCCCGGCTGAGGAAGGCATGCGACCGGCTGCGCACACGGAGGGGCCCATCACCCCCTCGCCGCGGGGGGAATGAAGGGAGAGGCGCGGAGCGCGGCCTGCGAACGCCCGGGAACAAACCGCCAGCCCGAGGGCCGCCAGGGCGCCCCGGCCCCGCGGCAGGCACCGGCGGCCAGCCCCAACCCGGAGCTGGCGCGGAGGAGGCGGCCGGGTGGCAGCAGCGGGCACACGGCGACAGAGGGCGGAGCCCGCCGGGACCACGCACCGCCCGGGGGGCGGGGATGGCCACGCGGCCCCGCGCGCTCCCGCCCGCATGCGCGGAGGGGAGGGGAGGGGAGGGGAGGGATGTCGCCGCCGCGCCCGCGCCCTGCCGCCCCGCTCCCGTTACCTGCGAGCCACCCGGCGCCGTCGCTTTCTTTTTCTTGGCAGGGCCGCTGCCGGTGCCTGGGCTCGCCGGCCGCTTCTTGCTGCGGGGCGGGGCGCCGGCGGGAGAAGAGGCCGCCGCGGGGATCAGACTCGCCATTGCTGCCCCCTCCCCGTCCCTCCGCGCCCGGGCCGAGCGCGCCGCCGGAGCAGAACCGGGCGGGAGCGCGGCCCCTCCCCCCGCCGGGCGCCGGGCAGCGCGACGCAGGCGCAGCGGGGCGCGGGCCCGGGCCCTGGCTGGCGGCGCGGCGGGCGGGCGGGCATGCGCAGTAGCGGCGGCGGGCCTGCCCCTCCCCCGCGCCGGGCCTGCGGAGGGTGGTCGGGGGGGCGGCGGGCGCGGGGGTTTGGCTTTCGCCGGTGAGGGGTTTGCACCTGGGGCTGCGGGCGCGGTGCTCTGGCAGCTGGGGCGGACTTCGCAGGAAGCCGCCCGCCTCCTCACCGCAGCTCGGGCCCCGGCGGAGGGCTGGCGGCGGCGGAGCGCGGCCCCGGCCGGGCCCCGTGTGTGGGAGGTGACGAAACGCGGCGAGCCTCGGGTGTGCCAGCCCTTGGCGGCAGCGGGCGGGCAGCGCTCGCCGAGTCCCGTATGTCACGGAGGCCTTGGGGTCGTGCAGTGCACAGTCATTTGGGAAGTGTGAAATAAAAACCTGTAAGACTCGACTGAATATACAGTGTGGGAGATGGGGGGACCTCGCCTCGCCCGCCACAGCGTGAGCGCTGGGGTATGGTGCCATGTTTGCAGGCAATGGCTGTCTTAAGCCTGCCCGAAGTGAGGTGAAGTTTATGTCGAACACTTACAGACTGCAAGAAAGCTCTCTGAGTCTCCAGTGTGCCAGCTTTTCCCAGTTGCCTTGAGAGAGCACACAGCTGGTTTTAATTGCTCCTTTCAGTTCTAAGACCATGACCTTTGAGAAGCCTACTGGTGAGTGTTCTATGTGACTGTCCACACTTCAGCTGTGATCTTTTTAAATGCAAGTTTCAAGTAATGACAGTTGTCACTAAAGATCTCAAAATATGACTACAGATAGCTGATAGTGAATGTATTGCTGGGTAATTCATACTGTTACAGATTTGTTTGGTTCCATTCTGTTTTGACATGACCTGGTCCAGCAATTTTTCCTCTTGTTGGAATCTGGAGTTATTTTGCACCAGAGCAACATACTGAAACAGTGATGATTCAGACTGTGCTCCAAAGCGTTTTCACAGGCCTCTTGCTGTCTGTGCTGTTTCATACCCTAGCCCAGAGAACTGGTTGGTGGTAATATGGGGTGCAGGCAGTTCTCTAGCCGCTTGATAACTAATAAAACTTGTTTTAGCATTTTTATGCTTGTATAGACCTGCATTCAACATACGGTCAACTTACTACTATACCTGTTTCAGCTGCTTCTATGCAGTGCCTGACTACTGGGTTTCTAGTTGCAGCTGTATGAGATCCTGCCCCAGCGCATGCCTTGTGGAAAGACAGAGGTCCAAGAAGTTGATACTCAGGCATAAAAATTAGGTCACGTTTATAGACGGTGCTGTAATGAGGACTTAGCTTGGTCACAGTAGGGGTGCCCGGCAGTGCTGTGTAAAACAAAAGCTTTGAAGGTGGCCTGAAAAAAAGTTGAAGACAAAAGCCTGGACTTCCAGGCTATGTTCCAGGCACCTGTGTATATAGCACTAAAGCAAGACAAAATTTGCTTGCCAGGGTTGTAAGCAAGACCTTAGACCTTATACAAACATCCAAGTTCCATCTCCTTCCCAACTGTAGTCACTGTCTTTCTGTCTGAGCACACAGGCTGGCAGCAGCATTGCCAAGCTGGCTTGGTACATGCGATTGTATTTACCCTTAGTGATTGTTTTAGGCTGATGTGTGCTATGCAGTATGTTTCTTCTCACTTCAGATGACAGCCTCCCATCACATGCTCAAGATGGTGATCCGAGTTTGTAATTGGCAAGGGCACTGGGAATTGCAGGGGAGTCATGTCTCCTGACAAAGCCAGATCTGCTTTTCTGTGCGTTCAAAGCATTGTTCTTGTCTTACTCAGCCTTTTTTTCATTCCCAGAGCTACATGCCATCTCTTTCCCATGCACATGCTGTGTGCTCAGCTCCCAGGCATGCCCAATTAAAAAAGAAAGCATACCTTATCATAGGGATATTTTTACTGAGAGGAGCATCTTCAAGGCTGCTGCAAAGTAGATGTTGCATGTGAATCATGCAGAGAATTAAAGTGCTGCATCAGTGAAAGTTTTTAAATAGCACTTAGCCAGGCATTCTCTTATCTGTACCCATTTTTATCCATCAGTTTACTAAAAACAAAATTACAAGGCCCGTGTGTATTGCAGCAATACTAAGTACAATGCAATTTTACATGGTACCAAATGCTTTACAATCCCAGAAGGCCTACAACTCATTGGAAAATAGCAATAATGGCAGTGTAAATGGTGAGAGTGTCTGCAGGAGATGAGTAGTAGAATGAGGGATGTAGGAAGGGCTATGGAGTTGCAAGGCTGCCTTTTCCCCGCTTCTTGAGTGGTTGTCCACACCCAGCCCTGCTGAAAATTAAGAGATGGCATTCTGGTGAGTAAGTGCAATATATGTCTTGCTAGGTTCCTGTTACACACTCCAGTGGGCAGTTGCTTTGTGAGATGGATGAGGGCTTGCCTGAAGAAGTGCAAATGGCAATTGCTAGTCTGGCTTGGTGTGACCTGGCTTTTCCTGCTCTTCATTCTGAACCTGGCTCAAGCTGAACACCATTTCCCTCACTAGTACTGCAAGGTCTATTTTTTTTTTTTATATGCTGCCTTGCTAACAAGACAATTAAATACAGCTCAGCAACAGACCTGCATACTTTGTGATGTGAGCAGTTACCCACCTGCCTGTTAGTAATAGTCTCAGTGAACTGGAGAGGCCCCTTCTACTTTTTTCAATAATATGTGAGCAAAAATACAGCAGTCTGCTGAATTAGGGAAGATCTCAGCCTCTTATTGTAGGTTTGTGAGGCAGCATTTTGGTTTTGTTATTTGGGGTTCTTTTTTCCCCCTTTGTCTGGATAAAAATTGACTACTAATGATAGTTTTCTCATAATGCAGAGGGAATTATTCCAGTGTGAAGTTGTTGAGGCTTATGAAGGGTGGTGGGGGCCTCATGATTAGGATAATTTAAGGTTAATTTTTTTTTTTATCTTAGTGGAGGAAGAAAGTGATGAGAGAAGAAAATGTTTTGAAAACCAGCAGAAGTATCTTTAGCATTACTTAGAATAAAGCAGAGTAGGGAGAGTGAGGCCCCTGGCAGCCACGCTTTGCCCCTGTGCATGCTGTAGCCATGAGCCACAGCAGTCATGGGAGAGCTCTGTTGTAGGCTGCGAGGCATGACATCTGCTGCCAGGACAGCAAGGACTGACCTGAAATGGAGGAGGATGGCCCACCATTATGAACCTTAGTAATGTGTATTTGGAGATGCAGGGACAGCTGACAGAAGATCTGTTGGCAAGAAATGGTTGGGAGAGCATAAGCTGTGTCAGAGCTGCTCCTTGCTGGGCCCAGCCCTGGGAGCAGCTTCTTAGTGAGTAGGGAGTTGTGCCAGCTCATTTTGTAGGGGTACTGGTGAACCAGCCCAGCAGAGCGGCTGGTAGCAGTGGGACACTCTCAGACTGCCACATTCAGGATGTGTGGGAGCAAATACCTTGAATGCTTTTGGATCAAATGCTTTGGTACTCTTCTGCTCCATCAAAAGGAAAAGGCTGGTCTTTGCAACTGAATTTATTCTGTTCCAAACTTTGAAATTAAATCTCCCTGAGTACCAAATTTACATCCCACCTGGCTGTTTAGTTTTCAGCATTCCTACTCTTCATACTTCTATATTACCAGAAAAATGGGCAGGTTAAAAATGAAATTGTATGTGGCTTCACTCATTGGCCATATTGCAGTTTGTAAGATTATTAGGTATTTAAATTATAATTAATTAAATAAATAAATTTAATTAAAATGGTGCAAGAGAATATATATAATCCCTCTGTATACCACTGAATTAAAATTAAGGTTTTACATGCTTAAATAACCTCTTTCTGCTTTTTTTTCTCTCTCTTTTTTTCTTTTTCTGTATCTAGAAAGCGGGGATAACTTTTCGCTAGATGGTAGGTTGAGCTCAATGTAGGAAGTTGTGGCAGTTGAGAAATGTCTCCTAGTGTTGGTTACATAGTAATTTGTACCATTACAATTTCCTGGCAACAGTATCAGATGACTTTTCTGTTAATTTATGCATTTTTAGCAGCATTGCACAGATGCAATTTGTGCTGTAATTTCTAAGCTTTAAAATCTTTAAAAATAAAACAAACACCTTTTCTTTTAGTTGTGTATGTGTCTACTGGGTGTCATTTGCATTTTTATAGAGACTCTGGAAAAAGAAGGGATTGAAGTTCTTAGCTTCACCGCTCTATCAGGTAAAAAGCAATGGGTTCCTGCAGGGTAGCTTGTGAGGTCTGGTGGCATTCTGTACATTATTCTTTACAAGTACTTGGAGGCTTTGATGACTTTTCAGAGCCTGCAGTGTGAACTCTTGTGATTTGCATTTGTTCCCTGCAATTTGCAGCTGCAGGCACTGCACTAGCTTTGTTTAAATATAATGTTGAATGCCTTTAAAATAGGAATTTGAACTTTGGATTAAGGAGACTACTTTTGTAATATTAAAGGCCTTTTTACTGCACACATCAAGTATGTAACTTTCAATGCAATCTTCCTGTTAGAAATTTTGAAAAAGCCATTTCTGTATTCTTAGTAATGCGAAAAGAGAAGCAGGGTCTTTAGAAATGCCTTTTGTGCCTATTTTCTAGTAGCCTCGCCTTCTTGAAGTTTACTTTAAAATGTGATGAATTTGACACCTCAGAATGAGCTGTAAGAGAAGAGTCAAAGTGGTTTTCTGTTTGCAGTTTAGTCTTACTTCATTTGGATTGTTTGCTACTAACTCAGAAAAGTTATGTTGGCAGCACATTTACCATTTATCAGTGTTGTTACCTTCTGACCAAAAATTGTATGCAATGCTGTGTCTGGGAAGTTTGACCAAAATATTGTGTAGGCAAGGGAAATCTAACCCCAAAAGTTATATTAAATACAGATTTCACTATGGTAAAATAGAGTTCTACACTGGAAAAAACACTGACATGTAGTATTTGATTTTAAACTTCCACAGTGTACGCAAACAGAATAAAGAAAGAAATTTGCCATTGTGCAGTTAATGGAACCCTGTATTCTGTATATCCTGGATAATTATTTATTATGCAATATTTAACATATTTACCCACCATCTCAAAAGATTTATGAATTAATTTATCATATTAGATTTCATCTTTTTGAAAGTGAAAATGGGTTAATTTCGCTATTTAGTTTGCATTCAGATTCTGATTAATGTTTTCTGCAGTTATTCATGTGAACAAGTTCTTGATTTATGAAATGCTCAGCTGAGAAAGATAAAAATGTCATGATGCTCATTTGCATAATCTTTAATGCAGTAACCACCTTGAAAATGCTGTAGGTTTGTAGACTGAAAAAAATGTGGATTAGCTGAGTAAGTAATCTGATTTATGAACATAAGATCTTGGTGGGATGGCAGATAGTTTGCAAGCAATCTGGAGACTGAGCATGGTCATATAATTAATTTATTCATAATTAAATAAAGAATAAATTCACAGAAATAAAAATGTCCCATTGAATTCATTAACAGAACAGGGGTTGGAGTCACTGAATAAATTGCTCATAGGGATTAGCTCATGCATCACTGCTTGTTAGAACAAGTCTTCTAGTACTACAGCACTTTCAGTTTTATAGTGATTTTGTGTTTGCCTGTAGATTAAGGCTGTGGTATTTTTATTACAATTTGGTTATAAATTTGAGTAAGTTAACGTTGCCAAAAGTATCTCTAAGTGTTAGTGGGCCATTTGTGAATGTTATCTGCTTTGCTCACTATTGTTTTCTCGATGCAAAAAAAAGCCCAAAAGATGAAGATGCAAAGTGAAACCAATATGTAATGTCTGCTTGATAACATCTTGACTTTGGTGGTTATTTGTTAGCCTCATTTCTTTTTTTTTTTCCCCTTTTTTTTTTTTTTCTTTTCTTCAAATACAAACTAGGAATTCAGATGCTAGATAAACCACTGTGGTGGGTGCTGCACTACTCAGACTGCAATCGCACTCAGTGTCTTAGCCAAGGTCTCTGCTCTGCTGAGTTGCTACTGTGCAAACCAGATGATGGGACAGACAAGAAAAAAACCTGACTAAATTTGCACATGATACCAAGCCAAGAGGAGATGGTAGGAGCATAAGATTAGAATTTAGAGAAAAGTTTTTTCCGGTTTGGGTTTTGTTGTTTGGGGTTTTTTTGAAAATGTATGTATAAATAAACCAGCACAGACAAGCACAAATTCATACTTTATTTCTATAGCTAGTGATTTTGAAGTCTCATCTGTTGATCCTGGGAAATCCCTAGAGTCCATGTGAGGTGACCAAGAGAAGCAAATTGATACTGCTTAGCAACAGTGTAATTTCTGTGATGTTCCTAAAAAACATCGTCTCTTTTTGAGTAAAAAGTGTTCTACAAGACAGAAAAAATTGAAAATAATTGGAACTACATAAATCATGGGCTGGGGTAAAAATGAGTTTGCAGCAGAAGGCATTGCAAAGCCTGGGTGAATTATGAGCTGGATATGAATCAGCGGTATCACAGTGCCTTGAAACACACACGTCACACATGCAGGAAGCCTGCAAGGCACATGCTGTAATCCTTTCACTTGTCAAAGCTTTGGTTAAGCTCAATTTGAATGCTATGTCTAGCTTTGGGCATTACACTTCTGGACTGTCTCCAAATCTTTCCTATCTTTCTTAAAGAGAGTAAGAGGATGCTCTGAGGTCTAGGAATTGTAATCTGTGAATAGTGATAGAGAATTTGGGTTACATGTGTGGCATATGGAGGAGAAGGGGGCTGGAGGAGATTTCTTTGGAAAAGGAAGAACAGTTCTCTGTGCCTGTTAGATGAACTCATTTCACTGAGCAGTGTAGGCCATTCTTTAACCATATTCCACACATACATCTATTATTTTTTGTACTAGTAATGGCCCTACTGGAAGGATCTGTTTTGTTACTTTCTGTGATGCACTCAAATGGGTACTATGTAGAGGAATTTTGGTATTGGGGAAAGGGGGGGGGGCATTGGTGGTTTGGGGTTTTTTTTCTTTCAATGATTAGTTTTACTGCAATTTTTGAGGGCTTGTGTTTTCTTTCTGGGTTTTGGTAGATAAGACCAAGGATATGAAAGGCCACTGCAAGGCGGGAGGGACCATCTCTCTCCGTATCTGTAACAATGAAGAAATAAAGGTATTAACTTTGCAGCAAGGAAGATTCAGATTGTATTAAAAAGAGCTTTTTTCAGAGAAGGCCAGCTTCACACTTGAAGAGCTTGCTTTTGAAGGTTTTGAAAAACAGGTTAGACATCTGCCACAAAAGATTGTGCACAGTTGATTCTACCAAGAGACAGAAGTGTAGATTAGATGACCTCTCAAGGATTTTTCCAGTTCAGTTTTCTGTGACTGTCTATTCCATCGTTATTTGTAAAAGGGATGTGCTTTCACACAGAGAAGTGAGAATGTGAGGCTAGTGGTACGGGGTCAGAGTGTTCAACCCAGTACATCATCCTCAGCGGGAGCTGAAAGCAGATGTGTGGGGAAGACTGTACAAACAGGGTAACTACGCAAGACGATACTTTTCTGTAGATGGTTTCTGTGTATTTAGTAGCTCTTGGTAGATTCCAGTTCTGTAAATTCATCCAATGCCTCTGGAACAAGTCTGAGCTGTTGGTGTTCATGGTGTCCCACAACCAGAAGTTTTGCAGCTGAGTCATGTGTGTGAAAACCCACCTCCTCCTCGCTTTGAACCTGACTCCCTTCTAGCCACATTTGGTCCTTTTTGGCACTTGTTTTTTGGAGAGACATTAGAGATCCATCCTCTCCTTTGCCACTAAAAACTTTATAGACCTTTCCTTTATTCAGTGTTAAACATTTCTGTTTCCAGACTCAAGAGTTCTAGCTTACTTAGCTACTTTTTATATGGAAGGTGATGCTTGGATTCTCCTTGTTGCCCTGTTTGGAACATTTTCAGCTCTACATCCTTTCAGATGGAGGGAACAAACCGCATGCAGTGTTTAAGATGCAGGCACTCTATAGGTAGCAAAGGGATGTTCTCTGTTTTATTCTAATTTCCTTTTTGAGTAAGTTATTTTCTTTCCTTGACTATGGTTGCGCACCAAGCTTATGTTTCCATAATCTGTCTGTCCTAACCTGAAGGTCTCTCTTTCTGAGTGATACTGGTTGACTCATTGTATATCTGAAATTTGGACAGCTTTATTCTCCTGTGTACCTTTTTGTATTTATCTATATTGAATTTCCTGTGGTGGTTTATTGCCTGTTTAGTAAGTCACATAAGGTCTGTATGTAGTTCTTCATTATGAGCCCTCACTTTCACTATGCTAAATAATGAACTAGCATCAGCAGCTTTTGCCACCTTGCTACACCCTTTTTCTAGCTGGTTATAAATACAATGAGCAGCACGGAGTCCCAGGACAGGAGTCTACTTCCCTAACTCTTTTAGGCAATTATATTCTATTTTTTGACAAGTTCTCTATCTGTGCAAGAACTTTAATTGTTTTTTTGGTAGGTACTTAGGTTTTGTAAACCTTCTGCAAATCCAGATAGATTGTATCAACTGGATTTCCACTGCCCATGTGCTTGTGGGCGTAAAAATACAACAGTAGTAGCAAACAATGTGATTCTCTTTTACATGAGAAACTATTCTCACCAAATACAAATACAGTATTACATTCCTAGTTCTGATGCATAGAATTGCTGTGCTTTTTAATGCTCAGAATACAATGATTTCATCTGTGTCTTCATTTTTGAAATACTGGAATTATAAATGGATGCATTTTACCACTTGAAGAAAGATTTTGATGAAGAACATTAACTGTGTGCTGTTGAGTATGTCATGTTGTACAGTACAAAATTTGCAACCCATTTGAATCTTTTCAATAGGCATGATTAGTATTTAAACAAACTATATTTTTCCAGCATTGATTAGTGTTGTGTTATTGCTGAGATTATTAACAAAAAATAGGTGAGTCAGCCAGTTGTAGTGCCTTTTTTATTTCCTAATTTGTAGTTGAATATGGCTCAGCAAACTTGAGTGAGAGGAAAAAGTAGCTTCAAGTCAGGGTTATGCTCTCCTGGTCATGTCCGTTGCTCTGAGTTTGGCAAAAGGGCCGAGTTTACTTGCTTGCATTAGGGGTGTGTGTATATATATATATATTTATATATATGTCCCCTTGCAAAAAAGGAATTTTGCTAATTATTTCATTGTCTGAGCAAGCTAAGTTCTCTGCCCCTTTAACAGAGAGGAGCCCTTCATTAAAAAATGTAATGCATGTTTTCAGGTAATGAAAAATGGTGCTGCTGAGTACTTTTCAAGGATTTTTTCCCTTCCCCCAATTCCTTCCTTCCTCCAACACAGTTCTGGCATGGGGGTTTGTTGTTTCCTGTAGCAAATATTAAGGGCTGATATGAGCAAAAGATACTGTCTTATCACCTTTTATCTTTTATGATTGAAAACAAATGTTTTCTGCATGATCTTGATTTTAAAAACCCCTACAAATATAATTTAAATTCCCCTCTTGAAAGGTTCTAAGGAATCTGTCTTCTCCAGCTAAGGATCTGAGAATGCATATAATTATACCTAATAATTTCACCACTGTCAGATTAGATTGATTTTTAGTCACTTTTGTGCAGATTAGATTCAGCTCAGGTGCTCAAAGTGAAAGAAGGTGCATTAATCTGCAGTGACGTTCTGTCTCTCCTAATTAGCAAGTTCTAAGAGATGTTAGATAATGCAAGTTTGATGGTGTGAAGCATTTTTGCTCTCCCATGGATTTAGTAAACTTAAGGAGGTTTAGGCCTTCAAAGGCAACCATTAGCAGCTTAGGTGTTGGGCCTACAAAAAAAAGCATGAAAAATTAATGGAAATAAAGAATATTCCTGACGTATTTAAAGGCTGGAGACAAATGTTGGTGGTTAAATTGAGATTCTGAGGGACACTTTTTAAAACTTATGTTTCTGTAATGTAAGCTTGTAGTGTACACATCTTTGTGCGATGAAAATCTGTCTTTCAAAATTTTGGTTAGAGTATTGACATTTATAATGTGTGTAAGTTTGCATGTAGCGGTTTCTCTAATGCTGCATAACCTTGTCATCAGGCATGTATGTGTTTCTGTGTAGTGTTGAAGGTCGTGCACTCATTTCTTCAAGCTGCATGTGGTCAGACTATAATTTTAATTATTTCCAAAGCAATAGTACATTAGCATTACAGAAGTGAACAGTGAAGGACAAAGTACTGAGAAATGAAGTGCAAATAAATGACATTGCAGTGTGTGCATGTCTTCTGATTTGGCAGAATTAATGCTGGCAAGGCTTTGCTGTAGCTCAAAGTATATGTTTATTGCTTAATTATCTCAGTTACTGAATATGCTTATTACATAATCTGGGGTAGCAGTAATTGAGTCCCTTACTGTAGATAAACAATTGCCAATTTATAGTACTTCAGAAAAAAAGTCTTGACTGTAAACAGATGTTACAAAATCTGAAATATTGATGCTATCTTACTTTTACCATGATGAAATCGTACATGATTTTCTTAATGTGTGCTCTGCCAATGCTTGTTGAAAATTGCCAATATTTTCTTTTTATTTATTGGAGAAAGGAGTCTACTCCAATTAAATTAAGATAATTTTTCCTTTTCACACTTTCCTTAATTCTTGGATCAGCTATTACTTTTTTTGTTTGTTTGTTTAATGTTGGTATTAGCTAATGTTAAGAAGCTAGGCTTTTTTAATAACTTGAGAAGATTGGCTTTTGATTAAATCAGAGCAATATGGGGTGTAATTTTAACTGATAGAGCAATGATGATTTTGTAGGCGTGTAGGCAGTTTTCAGTCTCCTACTTAAAAAGATATAATAAGTTCATCCTGTTTCAGGAATGTTTGCATAAATCCGAATTTAGTGTTAAAACAAACGAAAAAACCAACCTGGTAGGAGCTCAATATTAATACTAGAAACTAGTTTGAACAGCATGGTGAGATGTAGGGGGTTTCTTGCAGATCATAATCCCTTCTAATTTCTAGGTTTAATTCCTGATATCTTGCGAGAATGTTAACCTGGCTAATTCCAAAGCAGTGGTCAGTATCTACTTCCTCACTTTCATAAAATCTGATTGTTTAAAATTGTACCATAGGTTGGAAAGAGGGAATTTTGCTACATCTGATATAATCCACATAAGAAATAGGTTTAGTTGAGTGTGGGTTTTTTTGTTTTTCTCCTTTTATTGGTGAATCTGAATTATCTGGTGCTTTAAAATATATAACTACCAGACCCAACCCCCTGCATCAGCAGGGACACCATAGTCTTGTCTGAATTGTTTCTGTTTGGATGCAGCAAGGCCTGGGCTGATTTTTCTTGGAAGCTCAGGAAAACTTTCAATTGACCGTAGTTGGAGATAGAATTCCTCTAGGCAGAGGAGTTACTTCATATACTCAATAAGATTATGAGATTCTCAAATTGGAATTGGGACCTCTAATGTCTTATGAGAATGAAGCTGCAGCCTTTATGAAATGCTTCCTGTCTTCTAACCATCTTGCTTTGTAAGCTTATATATGCTCGTATTATATGCTATTCAGCAGTGATAGATTGGATTTTAATACATATATGAATATAGAAAGATTTTAATATTAATGTAACTGGAAGTCACATATATATATATATAAAGATAAAACGTTTATGTACGTATATAGAAGTGTATATGAGTGAGTGTATTGTAAAAGCAATTCAGAGGGCTCTCCTACAATCATTAAAGTTTTGCTATAGATTATAGTAAGAGTGAGTACATGCCTCCTGTTACGCAGAATTATTCTCCCAGTCTCAAGGGGCAATTTTGTATCTTATGCCTGCAAAATGAAACTGATCTCACAAGTACTTAGCCCAGAAGTGTTCATTTAATCTTGGAAGTAGTCCCACTGAATTTAATGAGCCCTTAGATGGTAAATTCTTTGGGGCTGTTATTTTCCTTTGTGCCTTATTCAGTGGTAAGCACAATCTCCATTAGCTTTTACATTAACATCTACTGTTACTTACAGCAAAATGCTTTTAGGTTTTGGCTTGAAAATGCTCAATTCAAGCACATAGGCACAAAAAAAACTCTGAGGCAAAACGCAACAATTAAATTAGAATGACTCCAAAATTACATTTGAAGAATCTGAGTTGGATTTGTGAAATTTCAAAAACTACATTTTTGAGTACTGCTGCAGGGGTTGTATGATTTGGTCTTAATTGGAAAGAGTCTTACAGCCATTGGGATTTTTGAGAGTGGAAGGATTATAGACCTCGGATAGTAAATGCTCCAACCTGATGATGAACACTGATAGTCAAGGTAACTTGGACTTCTAGGTAGTGGGGAGTTCAGTGTAGAAAACCACAGCTTTGGTTGACTACGATGCTGACAGCCAAAGGTATCCAACTGTCAGCCATCAGAGTCCTCTGACATCCATTCGAGTTAACAGCATTCTTCCAAATGACTGCTCCAGCTCTGGATGAGCCTTCTCTTCTGCATGCTTCCCAAATCACATGCCTAAAATAAGCTTCCTGCAGGCTGGATTTGCTCAGTAGAATTGATGTGGTCTGATTATGTATTTATTAATAAGCTATATGTAAAGCACAAACTCATTTTAGATAATTGACACTTTGGGGTTTTTTCTTCCCAGATGGTTTCAATGTTTAGTTTCAGAACAAAGGATAATTTAACCTTGCCAGCAGAGAATTTCTCAACTTTCTAAGTTTATAAACTTTGTAAGCTTTTTGATTTAGTTAGAACAGCATTTCTATTCTGGTAGTATAAAACAATGTCCCACACTGACCAGAGGTCAGTATGAGGCTTACAGTGCATGACCATATTCCTTTAGCAGGAATTCATGGGAGATTATGCATGGTTTCTTACGTATTTTTATCTTAAGGGTTACTCTGCTAACATCTGTTTATTTTCTCTTTTGAGAAAAAAAAGAGAGGGGTGGGAAATGGGATGAAGAGGGAGCAGTAATAAATACAAATGTAGGCAATAAAACCAAACTAGTCTATCATTGCTATGAGAAAATTAGGTGAGATGAGTTGATTTGTGTATTGGTTTTCACTTTAAAACTGTGTTTGAAAGGCATATTATCTACTGCACTGGTTTTCATGTTAAAAAATGGTATTCTGGCTCAGCAGTGCTGTCAAGAAGTACAATATGTCCCACCTCATTAAGTACCATCTTTTTCCTCTCCATCTGTCTAGAACAGCAGGAAAACTAGTTTTCAAATGGAGAAATAATCAGTTTTGTACATTTATTTTCTTTACCTCTGTATCTGTACTCATCTAAAAATTCAACCAGATTTCCAGGGAAGTGCCTGTAGAACAATAATCCTAATAAAAGTGCCATTCAGAACATCAGGGCCTGTTGTTTGGGATTTAGCAAGGTGAGCAACCAAGCAAAAATATATTGGACACATGAGGGAAGGAAAATCTGCCTATTTAATAGAAATATAAACTGTGGCTGATTTGTAGCATAGCTAGAAGAAATTTAGAAAGGGAGGCATTTCCTCTGTTTTAATATGTGACCGAGTTCACTGTTCAGGTGTTAGAAGCAGTGCAGCACTTTGTGCCTATGGAAGTTATTTATTTGAAAGTAATTAACTGTGCCATATGTAAGAGAAATGCCCAGGAGGTTATTTGATTCATTATGGACAGTACTGTTCGGATTAAGGGCCTGATCCGCCATAACCAAAGTGTAATGCTGGCTACTTGCTTAGCTGAGTAGGCAGCAGCAAACTGCAGATGCTGGCTTTACTGCTGGAACTAACAGAAAAACAACCCCAAAAGCCAGGAAGAAAAGGCAACAGCAGAAACATCAAAACATTGCCTATGTTTTCCGGTAATTACCTTCATCACCATTCAGCTTTGGGGAATTCCAGCATTCTTCAGGCTAAAGCAACTCTCCTCATGAGACTCATATCAATGCCGTCTCCTTGTTCTTCACAGCAGCCACTCAGAGGTTCTGCAAGAAATCAATTTTAAGCCTGTATTGTCTTTCTGAAGAATGCTCCCAAAGACTGAATGAGGGTCTCTGATTAAACCTTTTCCTTTCAGAGGCCTCAGATCATACTGATACTGTTCAACTAGTTGGAGTAGTGATACTGAATGAATAAAACAGTGTTAATTTCAAAAGGTCACTCCTTTGCAAAGTCAGAGTGGCTATGGGCAGAAGTTGGCTGTACACGAGGCTGAAGTCCCACATCAAAGGTTGGGTAGAAAATTGTATTTTGCAGCTGAGGTAATACCAGAGGATGTGTAACTGTGTGTATGAGCATTGTTTGCAACACAAAAAGCTGTTTTTGAAAAGTAAATAAATACAAGTTTAGAAAAAAGCAAATCAGCTACCATAATGTTCTCTGCATCCTAAACTATTTGCATCTTTAGTTACATTGTAGACACAAAAGGTAAGAGACCCCAGTGTGTAACAAAAGGAATAAGCCTGCAAATCAATTTCAGACAACAGACATCAGTTACCAATTTGCCACTAGGTGATGTTTAACAATCTGAGAGTAATGAAAGGAATTTTCAGGGAGAATAATTTACTGTGTTCTGGGCTGTGCATGTGCTATGGATGAAGTCATACTCTGAAAGAATAACTATGCAGACCATATTCAGCTAGACAGATTTAACACTTACTTTCCAAGACAGGAGTGTATCTTCGAAGAAAACACTTTTCTTTTTATGCAAAGCATTCTCTTTATCCAAAGAAGGACATTTCAAATCAAAAAGAAACTTTTACTCTTAAAACTGTGCTGAACAGTGGTATGCTATAGTGAAAAGGGAGATGCGTGTAATAAAATAGGAGCATGACCCAATAATGAAGCACAGGAGTGGGAGGGGAGGTAAGACCCTGAATCCTTTTGGCACGATGTCATTGACTTGCTTTGCTACCTGGGGCAAGATGCCAGTTTGCCTCTCTAAAAGCAGAGGTAACTTGCTGTACAGGGTCACATGAAGTTTAGTTTGGATTCAGTGTGGTGTCCCCCATCCTTGGTATATGTGTAGCTGTTTGTCTAACAAGAATGGGACCGAGACAGTGGCATCAGCAAAAGCTGTGAGAACCTTGGGTTAAAAATGTGGTGGATGTACAACATGTTTACTTACCTAAGACTTGCGGTGACTGAAGTGCCAGTGTTCCAAACACTCAGTAATACTCAAATCTTGTGTACATTCAGATGAGCAGACAAAAAGAGAGACTTTGTTTAGATGCAAAAGAGCAACTTTAAAACAACATTTAGGAAATTATGATACTGTGCTTACTCTTGACTCTGATGGAAGTGATTGGCCCCAGAATTAGTACCAGGCAAGTGGAATGCAGTTTATAACCTTGAGCAGGTACTATATTACCTTCCATGGCCACCGCCACACGCTGCATCTTGCTGTTGACTTTGCCAGACTGACAGGTTCACACAAAGGTTGTTGGACTTCGGAACAGTTCGAAAATGAAACATCACATTCTTGCACTGTCCTTGACTTTCTTCCATTGTCTCTTCTACAGCAACCTTCAAGATCCCACTGGGACTTGTGGTATTTGGGCATTGTATTAAGCACTTTATCTAAGCTCTCTGGAAATACCTACTTACTGAGCTCTACTGGACACATCTGCTGCTCACTTACACTGGAAAGCTTGCAGACTTTTCCCTTTTGCATTATGGGATACCATCTCAGAAATGGCACTCTGGAAAGTCAAAATATTTTTTCTCTCCTTTTTTTTTTTTTTTTTTAAATAGAAGACTGGAGGAAAATAAAGGTATGAAAGTAGATTCATATAAAATTAAATACTTGAATTTACTTCAATGCTGCTGTGCTGGTTCTAGACTATATACTACATCTTTTTCTCATCTCCAAAGCGTCTAACTCATTGCTTGCACAGTCTCTGTGCTTGTTACATTTGATGAAATAATCTTTCTGTATTATCCACCTGCGCTAGGATTTCTGAGCATATATCCAAGAAATAATGCGGCTTCTTTTTAAGTTAACAATGTAATATTTGGGTGGGGCTGGGGGAAAGGGAGGGGAGGTTTCTGTGGCTGTATTGCGTAATAGGGAAGAAAACAGCCTTTCTCCTGGATCCACAAGATTACTCTCCAGGTAGAACTATTTGCACTGCATAAAGGAAGAGTTAAAAAATGCAGGCAAGCCACAAGGTGGGAAGGAGAAGTAGATCAACAGTTCAGGCAGATCTTCCTTATTTTGTCCATTCCAAGCACTGTTGGTTTGGCTGTGGCAGCTGCTGTACCTCTAGGGCTGAAACAGCAGCTGCCAAGTATGACCCTGAGGTGCTGGATATTTTTTTTTTCCTCAGACCCTCCACGCTGGGCTCGTGCTCAGCCATGATGTGCTTGGTTCTGGTGCAGGATTCAGGAATCTTGCAGTAAGCTTTAAAACAGCTCCAGACAAAGTGATTTTTGTCCACCTGCTCTAAAATCCATGCAACTCTAGAAGGAAGGCAGTGAATGTACTAATATCCAAAATCATTTCCACACAGCAAGGCAGAAGAAAACTTGTTAGAATACCCTTATTACTCAAACGTATCCTAGGTAAAGTATTTTATACTTGCATATAGTTTGAGATTGTGGGGTAATAGGATTTAAGAATAAGAATGGAGCTTTAAGAATGTTAGACAATTTCCTAATACTCAACAATTGTTAGCAAAGAAGTTCTGAGTGACAGATTATTCCTTGGTTTTAAAGCAAAGCCTTTTTATACTTTGGATAAATTATTTGGCCCCCTCAACATGTCATCCACTGGTTCCAGAAATCAAAACCCTAGGGAAAGTATGCGAATCCCTATGGTCTGGTGAGATCAGAAGGGAGAAACTGAATTAAGACTTGCCTTTTGCTTTTGCTAGCAGCTTTCATGTCTACAAAGCTCACCTGCAGCAATTAAGTATTGCCAGTACATTTCAATTAAGCACATATTTAAGCGGAGACCCAGATGAGGATGATCTTCAGGATTACTGCCTCTGCAGACTTCTGCAAGTTGTAGAAAAAAAATGAACTGCAAATCACCTTTTTATTGAAAACAGAAACTAAACCCAAGTTCAGCTGGAAGCCAGAGAGGTGCCACCATGGGTTTATAGTGGCCCGTGTAATCTTTTCTGGGATACCCAGTTCAGGGGGTGTCAGAGAGAGGATATGAAGCTAGACAGACCTTTGGTTTGACCCAAACCATCCCTTTGTGCAGGTGTGGCTCATTTGCAATGTCATTTAGGTAAATGGTAAATGTAATTAAATCATTGAATTGCAGTGGGTGTTGACTATTTTAAAACATTAATTGGGCAATAAAACTGGAATCTAGATTATAGGTGGAGTCTTTTGGCTGGAAGTAACATGTGGGAATGCTAATTAACGCACATAATGTAGGAGCACCAGATTAATGGGAAAACCTACCAAATACTTATTAAGGGCTTGCTTTACCTGAAAGGTGAGTGTTAAGTAGTGTATTTTTATCACATCAGTCCACTTCCTTTACCTGCCACTTGTAATTGAAATGTTCCTGCTTGCTTTTGCTGCTTGTGCTTCACAAGCCATATATATAACAAATAGCGCTTTTCTAACATAACTGTTTATTAAGTTCCAATCATTGACTCCGCTAGAAACCTGCTGAAGGCAAATGGACTATTCAGTTGTCACTGAAGGCATAATTTAAGGATGCAGTGTTTCTCTACACTGATGAATTCAGCCTTTTTATTGTGGTTGATCTATGATGTGTGGAGCAGACAGTACCTTCGTTTTGCAGACCTGCCTGTGGGAAGCCCATTTCCTGTCCTTTGCTATTCTGTATGTGATAAACAGAGCCTATTTATTGAAGAAGCCACCAAAGTACAAAGTTGAAGCCCTCGGGTGCCACTTCTACAGCCCCTTTTCAGAATGTACCTCCTCTTCCTTCAAGCAAGTGGTTTCCAAGCAGCCTCAGGCATCCCCTACAAGATTGCCTTGCTTCACATTTGGCAAAAAAATTATGTTGCTGACCCACTGTGTTAACAGCGATGGTAAATAGTGAAGGATAGATGGAAGCATTTGGGTGAGTAATCTGTGACAGGCTTTTATGTGAAAACATTTAGTATCTGCTCTCGCTTTAATCACTTATTGTTTTTAAGTCAATGACAAAAACATCCTGCTGAAATCAGAACACTGGGATCCCATCTGCAGGGAGAACGGATGGTGTTAGACAGACCTTACTATTGTGTAGACGCAACAGTATATCAGGCAAACAAAAAAAAAAATTAGTTGCTAGTTTTACTGTTGTTTTTAAGACTGCTTGAGAAAAGTTGCTTTAACCAGGCTTATGAACTTTCAAATGGCTACATAAAATTGCATCTTGTCTTTGTTTATCCATAACATAAAGCTACTCTGGTAAAAATAAAATAGAGACTTCATCTTTTAGAGGTTTACTATACCTTTGTGTTGCCTTCAGCCGCTTCTATTCTTCTTGGGAGAAAGCTCATTCATATTTCTTCCAGAATAGGACCAGTCACTTTCACTTTGTAAAGGCTAGAGCTGTTTCTGATAAATTGTCAGTCCTTTCGGTCACACCTGTATTTGAATGAAGTGTAATAGTTATTTTTCTTTCGTGGTTTAAACATCCACATTTTGTAGTTGTGGATTAAGTGTTTTGTAATATATTGAAACATGTCATTGCTGTAACAGAAATATGCTAGAAACATACGCTTTTCTTTTTTCTGTAACAAACTTAGAAATAAGTATCCAAAGAAATTACAACATATGAAATAACAACAGGCTGTGTAAGAATGATGAATAAGCTCCAGGTTTAATGCAGATGGAAATGGAAGCACTTTCATACCTGCCAAAACATTTTTAACATTTTGAAAACTGGTGTTTACATTCTTTGCAATGTTTATACCTAGAAGCAACCTCCTTCCTTGGCAAACTTGTTTTATATCATCTTGGACCTCTGACAACCAAACTGATGAATATACCAATATGCTCTGATGTTGTCCTAAAGCTTGTTTTCCATAGGAGAGTTAACAGAAGTGAAAAATTAAGCGCTGGGATTTGAGAAACTAGCTCCTGATGAGGAACTAACACGCTGACAACGTTAGCCTCTGGCGGTTTGCTCCAAGTAGGCCCCAACAGAAAAAATGTAGTATCAGTCAAGATGATTTTTTAGGAATATTGAAAAAAGACACTGCAGGAGTTGCCAAAAGCATTCTCTTTTACCAAATGCTTTCCTTCATTATGCATGGTCTCCTGCAACTTCTGACCCTTCTGTGGTACAATATTGCAGCATAGATGGCAGTAACACTGTGCAGCTGCTGTTCAGCTTGCACATGGTACCAAATGATTCAGTAATTATCAGGTTGTCAAACTCACATGATATCTGTAGGGTTAGGCTTACCTAAGTCCAGTTTTGCCAGTCCCGTGTCACTCGTTTTCTGTCCTTAACTTTCTCCTCAGATACAGGACAGTGTCCCAGTTGCAGCCCAATACAGGGAAGGAATGGGGTGAAGGAGACCTGTTCTTGCTCTTACTCTTCCCCAGCAAAGGAGCAAAGCAGACAAGAGCTGGGCACTCATGGGCTCAGGGAGCATCCATGGCATGAGAGTGCTGGGACACTTGCACCCTGGGACTTGAGAAGGTGCTCTACCCTCCCCTCTGGGGTACCAACACAGATCCCAGCTGTTCCCTCCTCCCACCCTTACAAGTGAGGTGAGATCAGATCAGCTGGGGGGTGAGATTAGGTTCATGAAGGATAGACAAGTTCTTATGGTGCTCTCCTTTTCTTGCTTGCCATTTGCCCCAAAGGGGATTTTTATTGTTATGAAGAAAAAATCACCTAGTACAGTCACAGCTCTCTTGGAGCAAAGCAGTGGTATAGGTGAGGAGCACAGAGATTATCTGCTCCTGTTTGCTTGGTTTGAGCAAATGAGCTTTACCCATCTTTATTCATTGCATGTCAGCAGAACAAATGGAGAACATAAAGTGCTTTGTTCTTGCCCAGGCTGGAGAAAAAAGGAAGTCATCACATTTAATAGACTGAAGTCTTGGATTCTGGAGTAGAAGCCATCTATGACTACCTCTCAGATGACACTCCAATTCAGGAAAAGTGGTGAAAGGACATCTGTTGGCAAATGGCCTTTTTGGGTTATTGAAAGCAGCAAGTTGAAAAACAGAAGAGATGAGGATACATGGGATCCCAGCTGACCATAAGAAATCAAATTGCACTCATTAAAAGAAAACTGATTACCAGACATATTAAGCTTTAATCTTATTTGCAGTTAGTAGCCCCAAAGAGAATGCTTTGTTGGAGACCTTCCAAGAACAGCTATTGCAGACAGCTTGTAAAACAAAGACAATGCGATGGAAATAATGCAAATATAGTTTAACATTTGCTACAATAAAGTTACTTTATGACACCTTTTGTAACAACCTGAACAATAAATGCCAATTTTTTCATTGGCAATTAGCTCTGATGGGACAAACCCTACCCCAAAGTTGATGTGAAGACAGTGCTTATACATTCCTTTCTTTTTACAAAGTGGATTGTATCTGGCATGTAAGTATACTTTTTATTTCTAAGGTTTTCTTTTTAAAATGCCATTTAAATACTGAATGAGTGCAAAATGACCTCTATTAAGATACTGCTTGTTTGTATTCCGTTCAAATGGGATGCTGCTTCAGATTCCAATGCAGTGAACTGCCAAACTCTGACACAGTGACCTGCTTCAGCTGGGGAATGTTTTAATCCCAGTTCTGTGAGGATTCCTTGGCAAGGCTGCTCCTGGCTATTGTCCTCATGACACTAAGCCATGCTGCTGACACGAATTACAGTTGCACATACCCTGGGATCTGGCACCTGGTGCCTCTGTTTACCTTGCAGGTAGTTCGAACTTCAGTTCCTCATCTACCCTGAGCCTGGCAGCTTTGGCATTTGTCCTGGTCAATTCACCTCTCTGCAGCTGTAGGAGGGCTGCGCATGTAGGATGGAGACCGATGTAGGAAACTGTGCCAGTTAGTACCTGCTACAGTACAAATTACACAGCGGGGTCCCCTCTGCAGTGTACTAGCTGTTTTCCCCAGACCTGGTATTTTGTGGGGTTCTGGGCACATCAGAGGAGTGGCACAGCTTGGACAAACATGTAACCAAAGCAAGAGAAATCCTAGAAATCCTGCCCGCCCTCCCCCCCCAGCTTTCTGCAGTATGTATGTCAGAGCAATTTGAGAGTGTCATGAAATCAGAAGGATAGCAATAGCATTGACTGTAATTACAAACCATCACAAAGATTTTTAAAATCTATTTGTTCTCATGACTTGGGGATGTACATATTTTAAAATATCCCTCCAATAATAATTTTATAAACTTGACTTAGTAGTGCTCCACAATCCATAAATCTGAATCTCAATATACTTCTCTTAATACAAATGCTATAAACTTAGTCCTTAAATTATAGACTACATGTTTGAATGTACACTTACTCCAAAATTACATCTTCTTATCTACATGGTTTAGTGAATTCATATCGCTTCTTAAAGTGTCTTTGGCTGTATCTAGATGTCTCACACTGACTTCTTTTCACAAAATGGATAACATTTTTGTTAAGTGAGTTTCCTGGACTTGGTTGCAATGCAATAGAATAGATAATTGAGGTGTCATAAAGATACTCCACCATGGGGATTTGGGATATGTCCTATAGCATCATCAATCATAACAGAACAAGTGTTAAGCTGCTTGCATGCAGTAAACTGCTTGCATACAATAGATCGTTCTTCCTAAAACTTTTTAGTATAAATTGAAAACACACATTTTTGGCATAGGAAAGCCTGATACTTCTTATATTACCTGCCTGTGTATAAATACACACATAGTCAATCCCCAGCCTATAAATGCTAAATGAAGGCAGCTCTATAGTTCTTGCACTGGCGTGTGTTACCGCTCACCGGGAAGCTGCCTGTTGTAGTACGCAGTCCCTGGTGAATGTATCAGCTGAGCAATACAGCAAAGCTCAAACACTGAAGTTGTTTAAGCACACAAGGAATCCCATTCAGCTCATTGAGGGTGAACACATGTGCGAGTCCTGCGCTGGGCGAAGAATGCCTCCTTGTCCTACTGTTTATGCATTGGCTACCTTGGTATTTTTACACGCATGTTTACTCTGTCACCTAGCTACAATTTTTAGCATTTTTCAAAATGTTTTTTACTAGAACTACGTCAGTCAACATTAGTCAAAGCCACTTTTAGTCTATTCCTTGGCTTACCCTGGCTAGATGTCTCCTCTCCTCAGGAATCCATCATCCACTTTTGACTGTCCCCAGCGAGGGAGGAACAGGCAGATGGAGTCCAAGTGCAACCACTGTGCTGCTGCCTGTCTCATCCTGCTTAGAGATGCTGGGGCTGAAATATCTTCTTTAGCAATTGCAAAAGTAGGCAAGTATACAGCTGTCAAAATATGCGTGCATCAAAATACATGGAGAAACAGGATTCTGTATGCTCTCTGCCCAGCAAACCAAGGACTCATCCTCAACAGGTCTGTGGGGGCACACAAGGATTCGGAACTTGCTGGGTTTGTCTGAAGAAAAAATGTCCCAAAGGAATAGCTGGGAAACCTAAGTGCCTTTAGAAAAAGGCCTAAGTTACTTCTGAGAGAGGCAGGAGCAAGGAGCACTTGCGTATGTGGCAAAGAGTAAGAAAATGAATCTTGGGGTTAGACAAAATAAAAATACCATAGGGGTAGTGGCAGCTGCAAGTGTGTGGTGGGTAAAGGACTAGAACGAGTCAGCATCTGAACAGAAACAGCTTTGAAGAGAGAAATAAATGGAAGCACCAGCAAAAAAACCCCGTCGATATAGCAGTGTTCGGCACTCACCTAACTTGGTCTGCACACTGTCTTTATTTTTTTTTCCTTTCCACGTTTAAATTGTATTTAGAATATAGGGTTTCTGCCAAGGAACTTGTTAAATATGTTTATAATGAGCACAGCATGGGTTTTGGGTTCTGTAAACAAATACCTCTTTAAAACTATACATCATTTCAGAGACTTTAAGATTCACTCGTCAAGGAACCCCAGCGTTTCCTTCGCTGAAAACTTTGCTAGTTGGACCTTTTAAAGAGGGCACACAATCTTTGATCTATAAACTTTAAAAAGCCGAATTTAAGAGTAGGGAAAAACAATTCCCAGAATTCAAGTGTCAAAATATGTCTCGAGGGGGGTTTGGAAGTGATTTCCCAGCTGTGTAAAATAACCCCTGCACACAAACGCTGGTACAGGGCACACTGTCACCCTTCGATGCTGCAACGGGCCGCACGCCCGCGGCCAGCGCCTGGCGCGGGGGGCACCGCTCGGAGGGGCCTGGCACGGCCCGGCGCGACGTTTCGCTCAGCCCCGGGCCCCCAGACCTCCTTTCGGCGGGCGCAGCGGGTGCCCGCACCGCACCGGCCCGCGCCCCACCAGCCGTTCGCCCCGCGCGGAGCCACAGCCCCCGCGCGAGGCACGGCCGCCCGCCGCGCCGCGCCGCCACAGGGCTGGGGGGCGCGGGCCCGCGACGCGCGCACCCGCCTCCTTGGCGGGAACCGGGCGAGGCGAGCGCGCCCGGCGGGGGGGCGGGGGGGCAGAGCTGCCGGCGGCCGCCAGCGCCGCCGTACCGGGGCGGGCACACGCGCCGGCCGCGCGCCACGGTCCGTCCCTCCCCGCGCCGCCGGGTGCCCCCGCACATCCGGGGTAGCGGCGGGGCGGGGCGGGGCGGGCGCGCGGGGGACGTGTCCGCGCGCCGGGGCGGTGACCGCCCCTTTCCCTGCGCCCGCCCCCCCGCGCCGCCGCCCCCGCGCCGGTGATGGAGCCGCGGCGCTGAGGAGGGCTCGCGCGGCAGCGGCGCGCGCGGGAGGGCGGGCAGGAGCCGCCGGCGGCAGCGGTGGGGCGCGGGGCATGCGGAGCGGGCGCCGCCGGGGGCTGCAGCTGCGGGCTCCGGGGCGCTGAGGGAGGCGGCGGCGCCTCCGCCGGGCTCCGTGCGACCGCGCCGCTGCGCCCGGAGCGCGGTTCCCGGCAGCCGCAGGAAGAGGGGGGCCGAGGCGGCGGCGGCGGCGCGGCGCTACCTCCCCGTCCGCGAAACCAGGCGGCGAGCGGAGGCGCCGGTTCCCCGCGGCTGTAGCGGCGGCGGCGGCCGCCGGCGGCAGCCCGGCTGCGCGACGGCAACGGCGGCCGCGCCTCAACTTGGTGCGAGGTAGCGGCCGCCGCGACGAGTGGCCGGTGCGCGGTTCGTGCCCGTCCCCGCCGCCGCCCGGAGGATTTACCCTGCGGGACTCTCCGCCCCGGGCGCACGGTGACAGGCGCAGCAGCGGCGGGGCCGGCGGCGTCCGTTGCCTCCCGCCAGCGGCCGGCCGGCCGGCCGTCCTCCGCCGGCCGCCCCGCAGCGGCAGAGAGGGCCGAGGTGAGTGCGGGCTCCGGGCGCCTCGGGTTCCGCTTCCCCTCCGCGCTGCCGCCCCGCGGCTCGGGGGAAGGGCAGCGTCGGGCTTCTTCCCCCCTCCGGCCGCCGGCG
Organism: Falco peregrinus; assembly: GCF_023634155.1. NCBI lineage: Eukaryota > Metazoa > Chordata > Aves > Falconiformes > Falconidae > Falco > Falco peregrinus. Next base: position 77,730,736 of record NC_073723.1, read on the forward strand.
GGGGAGCCGCCGCCTCGGCCCCTCGCCGCTTCCTCCCCGCCGGGCGGCCGGAGGAGCGGGGCGGCCCCGCCGCGGTGCCTGCTCGGGGGGCAGCCGTGGGGGGAGCGGGGCGGGGGGCCGGGCACACGCCGCCTGCGCGCTGCCTGCCGGCGGCTCCTGGGCGGCCGCTGGCCGGGGAAGGGGGCGGGCGGGGGCTGGGGTGTCCCGTTGCTGCTTCCAAGGGCTCGGGGGGCTGCGGCGTGTCGGCAGCCTCCGGGAGCGCGTGTGTGTGTGTGTGAGCACCGGGGCAGCATCCCCGGCCGTACCGCGGCACCGCTGTCACATCAAGTTCGATCACTTAATGTTTATTACATAACATGTGACTAATATTTTAGACTTTGTCTTATCTGCCGGAATCCGGATCAACCTTATTTATTTCCTTTTTAATTTATAAAGCTGACTGAAGAGGGTCGGGGGAACTAAGGCTCCCGTTCCAAGCAGTTGCCTAAAAGCAAATTAGTTTTCATGTGACTTTACCCGTGTGAACAGAGGGTTACAGCCTGCTTTCTCTCCAAGAAAGCAGAAGTGTGCGTCGTCTGTCCCCCCTCCCCGTTTATTATTAAATACGGTCAAGTTTCTTTAGGTCCTTCTTGTTTTTAGCAGTCTCTAGAACCTGCCGCTTCATAAACTTACAGGGTGAGATACTGAAATAGAAACTGATTTTTGTGCAGCAGCTGCTGAGAGAAATAACTTTTATGGCGATGAACAGGAGTGAACCAGCCTCTTCTGTTTACATAAATGATGTTGGCACTACATGAACTGTAAATGAACATAGCCAACAGCTGTGCAAACCAAAACTATGTAACTGACCATGTATTTTTATACACTGCTATTCTCAACTTTGTTCCTTTGCAAAGGCAGCGAAAATCATGCTACTCTGAACGCTTGGAACACCACAGAACTAGTTTTTCTTGTAAATACAAAGGATTGCTTATATTGGAGAAAGCATTTCACTTTCTGGTGCCAGCTTCATCTTTTTCTGTGACTTGGAATTTTGTCCATGTGCTCCTGTGATGTTGGCCTGCCTTAAGTGGTATTGTTAGTGCTTTGAATTTGGATTTGCTGCATTTTAGCAGGCTTACCTTATCTGTAAAATGCAAATGCACATCAGAGAGAAATATTCTTCGAATGATTGTTGATAGGGAGATTGTGGCAGCATGATCGTCTTCAGAAAAATGATATGAATGGTACCTGGCAAGGACACCACATGCAAGCCACCCTTGAGATCAAGGTGATAATGATAACACTTGGACTATTATTGGATGCTGCCTGGCTTTTCAGAATTGTAAGCTGCGTGAGTGAGGATACCTTGTTTCTCATATATACCTTGTTCCTGTAGGAATAGGGCAATTCAAAGATGCTAATGAAAGTCATGAAAATGTTTTAAAAATACTGTGTGACAGTCACTGCATAGCCTAGTGGTGAGGCAGTACTGTTTCACTTTTATACAAAGATTTATTCCTCCCCCCTCATCATCTCAAACTAGATTTGCTCAAATGAGTTCAGCAATAAGGTATAAAAAGAATGGAGGTAATTTAGAATAAATTTCAGTGCCAAGTTGCTGCTTTAGCAAAACAGTACCCTACTGTCCTTTCTTTGTTGTGTGTATGGTGGTAAACTATACGTTAGCTGTAAATTTGTTAAATATTTTTTTTCTGTTATGGAAAGGGCATGATGTTTGTCTTGGGATGAGAACAAACAATAGCTCCAGGGACACTCATTTAAAAACAGGGTGCTTCCAAATACTTAAATAATTTGAATATTGTTTACATTATATTTAGTTCAAGAGACAAGATTCTTGACAGATTTTGTTAGTGATTTTTTTTTTTTTTTGTAGTACACATGATAAGTCTCAGACTATTCATCTGGCACAAAAGTTTGATTCACAGGACCAAAATGGTCTGATCTTTGGCTCTGCAGTCCTCCCAGGTCTGTTTCATTAGGTTTCTTCTATGTGGAAGTGCAGGAACTATCTTTAGATGCAAGTTGACCTGTGCTGGGAGCCTTCACTGCTTACAAGGAAAAGGACTGGCCTACAAATTGAAATAGAACTATTTTTTTTAATATATATATAAGATGCATTAAAATGCCTTTTAGCAGTTGGACTGGTGCTGTTTCACACTTAAGAACTAATCACTTTATCAAGAATTTTTGAGTTCTTTTATTTGTCTTAAACTATTAACCAAAATCTGGAAGTCTGTAGTGCTGTTCAGGACAAGTTGTAGTGTGTGTTTTGCATTCCAGTGTTGCTCTTCAGGACCTTGATTTTTAAAGTTTATTTGGGCGGTGGTGTTTTGGGAGTGTTCCTCCTGTGTCGTCCCCCTGCCCCACAGGTCCAACATGGTGATTTTAGCATTGAAATTGTGGCAGTGGGGTTTATTTGGAGTTCATCTAGATGAATAGCTTGTAGCAGATACAAGAAGTGTTAAAGGAAGCAAATGTTGAATACTTCTGTTATGGTATGGATCTTATACTTCATAGAAGTAGTCATGGATCCTTAAACGTGATGTTCATCATCCCAGTCTAGTTTTCTGTGCTGCTTTGACTGTTGGCAGATTCTTTATTATAAAGATGGACTAGAAATTACTTTGAATATTTAATTAAGCATTGCATCAAAAAAAGCATACCTCTGAACTGTATACTTCCCACTTTCACTGAGCAGCATCTGAATTTTTGGTGTAAATTATTTCCTTTCTATCTATGTTGTTAAGTCTACTTATACCCATGCATTTTTTCATGTCTTGCTTTGTGATTCTTTGTATTAACAGTACTAATTTCTAATTCTCCACCTAATCTAATACTGTAGCAGCTTTTTTTAAGTAAAGATTGAGAATGAAGCACTAGTTTTATATGAAGATACCACAGTTCTGCGAGTGCTTACCATTGCTTCTTTTGAATCTTTTGAATTCTGATACTTTTAATTTTCAACAGCTATGTTCTCATATTGAACAGAGATCTTTCTTGAGTTCCACAGGGATGCTTGTAATCCTCTTGTTTGTACTAGGTCTGCTTAATTTAGAAGGCTGCTGACCATACTAATAATTCTGTCTTTACCTTTCAGTGACACTTCTTCTGCATTTATTAATATTGAATTTTACTTGCTGCTTTGTTACCTGTCCATCATGGTTGAACTTTGTTTTCTGTACTTGACTAACCTACATAACTGTTAACTTTTTTTACTTTCTTTTTCAGATCATTAGTGCCTTTAAATGTTGCTTGCTTTATGGATCCTTGAAGCATCCTGCTGATACCCTTTTGCTGTGTTGAAGTTTGTGAATTCATAGTCCAAGCTTCCTGTTTCTTAGCTAGGGATAAACCAAAATATTTAAAGCAAAATATAACAGAAATCTGCAAGATATATCTGCAGTGCTGTAATCATCACTTTTATTTAACTTTTAGCACCAAATATTTTCTTGCCAATAGTGTTCTAAATTTAACATCCCCAAATAAAATGTTTTAGCTGTGTGATTGTCGTAAAAGCATTTTGACACCATCTTCCACTAATTCTGGCAAAGCATTTTTTCCCTTTTACAGTCTTTCTAGCAAGCTTAATCCATTATGTGAAATTGGCCCATCATAAAAATCAATGGAATTGATATACTTTTACCTAATGTATTAAAGAGCTGGCTAATTGCTCTATTATTCACTTTTTGATCACTTAAATATGGTTTTGTGCTATGAAATATGAGGATTCTTAAGGGGCATTTACTTTTTGGCTGAATTAGAAGCTTGTGACTTTGAGCACTGCATAAATATCTTGCGCATGTACTGTTGTAGTAACTCCCGACTCATTGAGGCATTCTTACCATCAGGTTCACATAAAGGTCTGGTTATAATCCACTAAAGAGAATTACTTGAATTCTAAAGCCCTGGATTATGCAGGTTACTTGGTGGTTTGTAGTTTCTTGTAGGAAATGTAACTTTCTAAGAAACATAGAAACATTTAGATTGGAAAAGACTTTCGAAATCAGCAAGTCCAACTGTTAACCCAGGATTGCCCAGTCCATCACTAAACCATGCCTCTAAGCACTGCTTCTACGCGTTTTGTAAATACCTCCAAGGGGGGATGGGATTCCACCACCCCCCTGGGCAGCCTGTTCCAGTGCTTGATCACCCTTTCAGTGAAGACATTTTTCCTAATATCCAATATAAACCTCCCCTTTTGTAATTTCAGGCTGTTTCCTCTTGTTCTGTTGCTTGTTATATGGGAGAAGAGACTAACACCCAGCTGCCTGTAGCCTCCTTTCAGGTAGTTGTAGAGAGTCTTCCCTCCATGCTAAACAATGCCAGTTCCCTCAGCTGCTTCTCATAAGACTTGTTCTCTACACCCTTCACCAGCCTTGTTGCCCATCTCTGGACAAGCTCCAGCCCGTCTACATCCCGTTTGGAGTGAGGGCCCCAAACTGAACACAGTATTGTAGGTGCGACGTCCACAGTGCTGAGTGCAGGGGGGCGATCACTGCCCTGGTCCTGCTGGCCACACTGTTTCTGATACAAGCCAGGGTGCTGTTGGCTGCCTTGGCCCCCTGGGCACACTGCTGGCCCATGTTCAGCCAGCCATCAGCCAGCACCCCCAGGGCCTTTCCCACCAGGCAGCTTTGCAGCCGCTCTTCCCCAGGCCTGTAGCGCTGTGTGGGGTGGTTGTGCCCCAGGTGCAGGACCCGGCACTTCTCCTGGTGGAACCTCATACAATTGGCCTTGGCCCATCAGTCCAGCCTGTCCAGATCCCTCCGCAGAACCTTCCTGCCCTCCAGCAGATCAACACTCCTGCCCAGCTTGGCGTCATCTGCAATTTACTGAGGTTTCGCTCTATTCCCTCATCCAGATTGTCGCTGAAGGTATTAATCAGGACTGGCCCCAGCACTGAGCCCCGGGGAACGCCACTGGTGGCCTGCTGCCAGCTGAATGTAGCTCCATTCACCACCGGTCTTTGGGCTTGGCTGTCCAGCCAGTTTTTAACCCAGTGTAGAGTACACCCATTCAAGGCATGAGCAGCCAGTTTCTCCAGGAGAATGGTGTGGGAGGTGGTGTCAGAGGCTTTACTGATGTCCAGCCTTTCCTTCATCTACAAGGCAGGTCACCTTGTCATAGAAGGAGATTGGATTTGGCAAGCAGGACCTGCCTTTCATAACCCCATGCTGGCTGGATCTGATCCCCTGGCTGTCCTGCACGTACTGTATGGTGGTGCTCAGGATGACCATTTCCGTAACCTTCCCTGGCACCGAGGTCAGTCTGACAGGCCTGTAGTTCCCTGGATCCTCCTTCCTGCCTTTCTTGTAGATGGATGTCACATTGGCTGACCCCCAGTCTTCTGGGACCTCTCCAGTGTGCCAGAGCTGTTGATAAATGATGTAGAGTGGCTTGGTGAGCTGCTCCACCAGCTCCCTCAGTACCCTCAGGTGGATCCCATCTGGCCCCATAGACTGGTGCATGTCTGAGTGGAGCAGCAGGTCACTGACCCTTTCCTCCTGGACTGTGGGGACTTCATTCTGCTCCTCATCCCTCTCTTCCAGCTCAGGGATCAGAGTACCCAGAGGGAAGCTGGATTTGCTATGAAAGACTGAGGCAAAGAAAGCTTTAAGTATCTCAGCCTTTTCCTCATCCAACATGTGGCAATGATCCCCTCTGCATCTAAAAAAGGATGAAGTTTATCCTTGGCTCTTTGATTCCTCGTGTCGTTGTTTGAAGGGCCAATGGAATTGAACAGTTAACATAAAGGTGTGTTTAACTGATAGCCTCTGTTGTCACTGAAAGCAGATGTGCTTGGAGACTTGGTCACTTAAGAGTAGGTACACTTGATAAGGTGGTCTCCCTAGATTGTCTCTTGATACCGCTTACTATCCTTGCTTCTGTGATTCAGGGATTTATTTTCAGTCATTAAAATAACCCACTGCTTTTTGTTTTTCTTCCCTTATCTTATTCTGCCTTTAAATGGTAGGTGTGGTATGGAACTTGATTGTTAAGTGGCTTCAGAACTTTTTTTTTTGCTGAGGTATTTGGTTTTGGTATTGGAGTGGCCACCTCTATTTTTCTGTGGAATTCAAAAGTTATCCTCAGCAGTCAATGCTTTGTAATGGTGCCTTTTCACTGGAATCAGCGTTAAATGACCACTGCAGTTTTCATTGATAGTTTCAGCTTGTGTATTTTTCCTGTATTAACAGTTCTTTTCCAGCATTTAAGACTGATATACAGGTAGGGTTATTAAGCACTGTTTGTGTTGTAGACTGCTATTCTGCATAATCTGATTGTACTTAAGACATTTGTGTGTGTTCTTCTGTGAGAAGTTACTCTAGTGAAGAACAGTATACAGCAGCAGCAGTTTGCTGCTGTGGAAGTTCAGACTGTGGGACAAGCTGATGTACAGCTGCTGTGAAATTCATTCCTAGTCGAGGAGGGAAGTGTTTTCATACTTTTTTTTTTTTCCCCTCCTTGTGCCATGCTAGTATCAACTTTCAGAAACTTTACTCTCTTAGAAAACTTAGCCAAAAGATAAGCCAGTTCAGTGTTCTGCTGTCTGGCTGAAAGAGCATTAGTGTCCTTTGGAGGCAGGTGTGAACTAGTCCTCTGTTCCATAACACTTGTCTTGCTTTTAAAAAAATTACAAGCTAGTGTAATACTGTAAATGTTTTGGAAAGCCTACTTTAGTTTCACTAGTGCTAATATTGGTTAAGCTGTGCAAGTGGTAGAGTCTCTAGGAATTGTTTTTTGGTGGGATTTCTTACTGTAGACAAACTTTGCATTTTTTATACAAATACTGTTTTGTACTGGGGTGCAGTACTATTTTCATGTTGAGTTCCAATATTTCTTCATGTTAAGAGAATTCCTGATGTGTAAGTGAAGTCATGTGACAAAATTTGTAATCCTAGTTATGTGGAACATTTGAATCGGGATGACATTCAACATCCAAGTTGCCTGTGAAAACTTGTTACAGGCAAGTGAGAGGGTACATAATTTTCTCTGACTTTTTTTTTACAGTGCATCAGAGTAGACTCCAGAGCTTCAGCTGGTGCTTTACATCAGCCACAAGAATTATGATAATATCACAGTTAAATATTAAATAAATACAGAACATTAAGTAGTTCTACAGGAGACAAGGAATACTAGCTTTATTTTACGGTCACAACATGGTGAAGGTCAACAGAGCCTGAAGAACTTGAATCCAAATTTGTTGACTTTTCTGTAGCCGCAGGTCATCATTATCATCTCTTTTCCCATGCGGTCTGTATGCTGGCAATGCTTTAGCGCCAATTGTGAATGATAACCAGAATTACACTGAAAATTAAGAGGGAAGTGATATTACCGGGAATTCTTCCAGGGAGAGGGAAACCAATGTTTTTTTTGGAGGTCTCTGTGAGGAACACACCAGGGGATGGGAATATTGGTGAAGGTCAATTGTCAGTGTGGAGAGAGATTTGGAAGTGCTCATTGCATATCTGAATGGAGAAGCTGACTGAAAAGCTAACTGAGAAATGGATCAAATGACCATGGACCTCTGTAAAGAGAAAGAGATCTCTAGTACTGGTCTTAATCAAATGTCTCCGCAACAGTGTTCTAAAATTAGTTTAACTAAAGAGGCCAGGATGAGTAAGGACTAAGACCAAACATAAAGCTGTCTCTCACTCCAGCCAAAAGTGGATGACAAGCAGATGTGATTTCATGTGGTCAGTTCTTAACTTTGCTAGGTGATGCTTTTAACACTGCCCCCCCCCCCTCCAAAAAAAAAAAACAACCACCACCCACCCACAAGTACAATAGACTTCTGAATCTTCAGATGGTCCAAGTGCAAGTTAGTGGTAGGTGAAAAAAAACAGGACTGGTCAGAGCTGTGCTTTCACTCTGTGATATTTATCAGTTTGATTACCATTATGAATAATTTAGCATTAAGAACAAGCTGGGCTCTTATGATGTATCCTGTTCATGATGTTTCTGCACTAAATACATTGAAGAGAGAACATTCACTGATGGGGCATTTTTAAACTATCTTTAAGGACTCATTTAAGTTAAAATTAAACTAATGGATTTATTTAATTTTCAGTTCATTGTGTACTCAGGGTAATTGGAATTGATATACTTTTCAAACACAGAAGCTGAATCCAAATTCTAGATGCAAAATTCAGCTTTGACTATTGTTTCCAGACAGTACTTCTGTAAGAAATTACTTCAATTTCTGATTGCAATGCTACTTTAAATGTCCAGTTTGTGAGTTAGTGACTGTAGTGAAGAGGGTAGGGATGCATTTCCACAGAAGGTGGTTTTTTTAAGTCCAATTTGTGGTTTTAAACTCTGTCTATAGTATCATGTCAACAAAATTCATGTCTGCTCTCTTTATCTTTGAAAAAATGGTTGAAGACGACATACCAGAGCAGTCCTGTTCCAAAGAGATACTTGGAACAACAGGTATACTTCAAATAGCCAAAAGCACCCCACTCTTGCAGGCAGTGTGTGACTTAGTTTGCCCCTTTTCCAATATACTCTTGCAATTTTTTCTTCAGGGGTGGCTGATCAGAAGTTTAAGAAATACAGATACTTAAACCACTAGTAGTTTAATAAACCTTTTTTGTTTTCATTTTTCAAATTCTGGAGGTAGTGTGGACATGTACACATCGTACTATAAATATTAAGCTTCCTGAAATGCAGAAGTACGGCAGTTTAAATATGTTTATTTGAAATATATATTTCAAAAACCCGAAATTCACCCCTTAAGGCCCTCTGCCTGCAAAGAGAGATTACAAAATTGAAGTCCCTTTTCAGTCTGACGCTTCCAAATATTAGATTTTGTTGTTTATTTTCCTGAACGGAAAGTCTCAAACAGCATGAAAAATACAAAGTTGTTCAGTTCAGTAACTTTACAGAGTAGGAAAGCACAGTAGCACCTTCAGGAGCCCTAATGCAGTTTACACATTAGACACTCTTTGTAACTTCTTGCATGCTTTGAAAGGCCTTTAGATTCATATCACGACTTATTCCTTGCTCCAGTGCTGTTCATGTATAAAAAGGGTTACAGATGGGATAGGAAAGTCCAGTAAGTTAACCTTGCATTTGCTTAAGACTTTGCTTTAAGTGTCTGGCCTCTTTAAAGAACAGACTGGTAATGTTTTGGAAATGTGGTCTAAGATAACTGTGGGAAAACAACTCCAAGCTGCTCAGTGGTCCCTTTTCTTCAACTTCTGCTGTGGTTTATTTGGGCACTGAAGTGGATAGGGAGAATAATGTGACAGGAAGGATGCACAGGAATTCTTTATTCTTTGTAAAAGCTCAAGTTCCCTGCTAAAGCAGAACAAAATAGGGCAGCTGCTGCTATGTTAGATGGCATAATCAAAAAAAATGGTTTGGTTTTTTTTTCAGTTCAGATTGGTTTTGATGTATGGCATCACAAGTTTTATGAACATTGGACTTAAATATTTTCAAAGTGTATAGATCAACACCATCCTTATGGACTTTCAGCTGTGCAGAGTTCCAGAAGTAAATGGCTGATAATCTTGCCTTCAAATAACTCCAGTGGGCTGAGAGCTTAAAAAGTATTGGTAGTGTACCTTTAGAAAAAAATAGTGTTCATTATAGGTTTTATATGCTCTAAAATATGTATTTGATGTTCGACTGTGAATAGATTAATTGAATTGCTGGGAGCTGCATTAATATTTTATCAAGTCTAAAATAATTTGTATGTTTGTAGTTGAAATACTACTTTGTTGTACAGATTGTTAAAGAATGAGGAAACCTTTGGTACTGTGACTGTCCAGTAACACTAACAGACTCCTGCTGAAAATATTGAACAATCAATCAACTCTTGTAGAAGTGTAGTTGGAAGAACGACGCTGAAATGTAGTACAGCAGAATCAGAGTTACTCTGACAAAAGCATCTGAAAAAAAATTCAACTTATATATTCAGAAGGCATATGGTATAGTCATTAAAAGTCAAATACTTTTTTTTTTTTTGGTATTACGAATTCAAGTACTATTTCATGATATTATTCACATTATTCTGCTATGGTGTCATGTCATCAAATGAAAAAGGGTATTTAAAAATGAATAAGCTGAAGAGTCCAGTGAGTAACAGAACTGGTTAGAACATTTTAAAGCAACATGCACCTTGTGTATGCGTACTCAACGCAAAACTTTTTTCTCTATCAGAATAGGCTGTCAGGCTATATAATAACTAATTTTGCACTGCAGTTCTAAATCATAAAAACATAAATCTTGAGTAGTTAATAATAAAAAATGTAAGTTAACCAATGCCCCAAAATTCCCAAGTAATCTTGTATATAGAATTTGTTAAATCTTTAAAAAAGAAACCCTGCAAAACCCAGAAAACCAAACCCTCTGTTTCTGGAAGTTACGTATTTTCTTTCCTGCCTTCCTTCCTCTCTTCCTCATGTTTCTATCTTTTAGTTCCTTTTAGATTTTGCAGAGTTGTCAAATCACATCTTTTATTTTGCCTTTCCATGTCCAGGAAAGCTAATCACTCTTCTGCAACCAGTTAATGCTTGAAATCTGCTGTGCGCAAGAAACCAATTGTCCTGATCTCAGCTGTGATCTGATTCACAGAAGTACAATAATATGTAATTTTCTTGCTCTGCATTATAGCAAAGCTTTTTTATGGAGCTTTAGACTGTCATGAGTATTGGTTTTTTCCTCAAAATTTTACTTTTCCAAACACACTAAGAACTTCCTAGAGCTGAAACAACGGTTTCTGTATATTTGAAAGACATCTAAGGACTCTTTTCAACCATGTTTTCCTTTATTGAAAACTTCATAAAACATTTTGGCTTCTGCCAGGAAAACAATGCCTTTAATTTTTTATAGCATACCTCATGTTATTTGCAGTAGAGTTGAATAGCACTGAGTTGTGGTCACTCGTTTGCACTAATCCACTAGCTGCAATCACTAGCATTTTTGAACAAAGAATCCACAATGGGATGGTTTTTAAAATGAGCAGGCTTTCTTTATTGTCACTTCTATGCAGAAGAGCCCAGACTTAAATAGCATGCAAGTCAGGCACTGATTTTGAAATCAAATATTTGACCTTGGGATCCTCGTAGCTAACTTTTCAACTCTGAGGCTGTAAAAATATGTGATACCAACTTTCTTATAATGAAACTATCTTTTGTTGTGGCGGCTAATGAAATTATGATTCACTGCCACTTCCGTCTGCAGGGATGAGTATTTTTATGGAGCAGAAACAAGAACAATTTATTGTTATTCTAAGGGACTGTGTGTGTTTATGTATCTGTCACTTGTAAAATGCTGGCTAATTGTTAGTTTAAAACAGTTTTTATCAATTACTGTTGTAGCTTAAGTTGTATCAGCTTAAGTTTGCCATAATGTGTGGTTTCTCCATGTTTTCCTTTTCTTTGAATATGTAATGAGTGGTTGGTTGCATCATTAATTCTTATACAGAAGGATGTGGTAATGATTCAAGAATGGCAGCGGAGAAATATATCTGAAAGAAGTGAAAATAATAGAAATTGCTAGTAGTTTGTTTTTTTGGTTATCTAGTTTGACATGTCTTAGAGACCTGGTTGTCTGAAAGTGAAGCTCAACCTTTTTCAGCAAATCATCACTTTTTTCATTTAACTCAAGTATTTCAGAATTAAAATAAAATTATCTCAAAGTCAGCTTACTGAGAATGTTCATTTTAGTGTACTGGTGCCTGGAGAGTATTCAGAAAAGGTGTGAGGTCTTGTATTTTCATTTGCATGCAAATTCTTGACATAATTTAGTTTAATTTAATAGAGATGTTTCAATATATTATGAATAACTTAATGAGTTCCTTTGTGTTTTAACAATGTATGAAACCATTACATAAAAGGTAAACTAGGATATGTCAGGAGAAAGAGACAAGACTTCTTTAAGAGAAAAGTGATGACTGGCATCTTTGAAATAAATTGAAATCTATTTATGGCCAGGCATATTGAAGAGGAAGTGAACACAGTGGCCCAAGTGACAAACACTGTTTAAATGTTTCCAAATCAGAGTCTTGCGGTTTGGAGGAAAGGGAATTAGTTTGGCTCTTTGGTGGCAGCTGGAACTGCTACTGCTTTGGCATCATGAAACTTGTCATGGGGTCGAGCTGACACTTTCAGACACAAGAAGGAGAAAGTTTAGCCAGTCTTATTATGCAAAAAGTTGTTGAAGAATTATCTTTCTTTTCCAAAAGGGCTTTGTTTCAGATGGAGAGGAAAAAAATGATAGTTATTTATAAAAGCTTGAATGCTTAAGGAGAAATATTACTGAAAAGCCTCTAAGCTTATGAAATCAACTGTATATAGATGGAAAATTTTAAGAGACTTCTATCTTAAAACTGTGTATCTGTCTGAAAATCTTTGTATCTACTGTAAATGAAAGGTTATGGAAGAAAAGTGTTCTTTTTGAAGCTGAACAGAAAACAGTATAATAGAGTTATAAATAAACATTTTTTTTTTTTACATGGTTCTTTCAGGAGAAAGGAAAGTAAAGAGACAACTTTAATACACAAAAAGTTTGAAGGACATTTTGAAAAACTTGAAGGCACTTGCTTTGGCTGCATCTGTGTGGATCACATGTCCAGTCTTCAGGAGATGGGAGGGGTGTTTCCCTGGCCACAGCAGCACTGGCTGGGGTCCTGTTCTCCGCCTGCCGGTTGTCTGTTTTCTCATCATGTATCAAATACGGTAACATCATCCCCTGTGACAGTCCTTGTTGTAAAAGCTAATAGTGTTTTCAGGTGAATGCTTGCCCCAGCCAGGAAACAAAAATCCCTTTGGCAGGAGAGGAAATGTTGCCCTTTGAGACAGTTTGATCTCCTGCTCTGTTCACATTTCAGCCCTCTATTGCTCTTTCCCTATACAGACCACTCCCCCACCCCCTATTTGCAGACTGCTTTTAGTTATACTCTATGGGGAAAAGTCGCCAAAATATTAAATTGGCACAAATCGGGAGAAAATTGATGCTGAGGAAGAAGAAAGATAACTCAACAGTTGTCTGTTCTTTCCTAGCCTGCCAGCTCACCAGTGAGCCATGGTTTTGACTGACTGGATGGTATTCTGGAACCTTGGGACAAACCCTGGCATGTGATACCTCTTGCTGATTTGGCAATTAAGAGACATAGGGAAGCTAAAATAGTATCATGTGGGGAATGGATGTTTTGGGAGTGGAGGAATAAAGGAGAGCTTGTAAGGGGCAGCCAGCAGCAAGGTGCTGAGTTTATTGCTCTTCACTGAAATCTGTGGGAGATCAACCCACAAGTTCTACTTTCCACAAGGCAGGATAACTTGTTTTAGCAATGGCTGTTTGCAGATAGACTGTGATTTATTTGTAAGCATCCGCGTTCCAACAGATATTTTTCAGTGTGCTGCACCTCCTACTGCAGCGGGTCCTTTTAAACTGTAAGAAAGTAGCCAGCTGCTGCTACAGGGTAGGTTTTCTAGAAGAACATAGTGGTCAAAGTTAAACCGCTTTGCTTGTAGTAATGAGTAGTTGGTCATATTTCTTTTCCCTGACACAAAGTTTCAACAGTTTGGTTGTGAACTCTCGGTCTGAATTCACTGAATGTGTGTGTGTTTTTTAAATTTTTGTTTCTTTAATGGGAATAGTTTGAAAGCTGCTTATAGAAGAGATAATTAGCTTATAAAGTGGCTATTTTGGAAGTATACCTTCTCCTGAAAAAACAGAGGAGGAGAACAGACTTCAGACAAGATGAAAAGATTAATGTATTGTTTGTACATCTAAAGTATGTAAGCTGATGTAATTAGGGACAGTGATAACCTAGTTTGTTTACTCTCTGAATACCATGAGGAAAAGGAATGAAAGAAGCTCAATTCATTGTCTTTGTGCTAATATTTTCTACACAAAAATATTAAACTGGATACCTTGCCACACTGGGAAAACTGAGGATTATTTCTTAACAGTGACAGCAACTTGCACAGAAGAGTGGTACGAGAAAATTGATAAAAGCAACTGTCTGCTCAGACTTTCTTCAAATGCAGTTGTTGGATATTTAGTTATGACCTAGTTTCTTTGGTGGACATGTGTTCTAAGCTGTAATGGCACAGAAACTATTAGGAAGGACTTCTTACACTATAAATCATATTCTCCCACCTTCCTGAAGGAATGCTACTAAATGATATGATTTTAGGGGCTTGATGTTACTAAGAAGTGAAATGTTATTGTAAGTGTGGACATATTTTTATTTAATTACCAGAATTAGCTGCTTTTTTCACATTTAATATGTAACATTATAACAACTTCCTTGGCATTAAAAAAAATTAAATCTAAAGAATTGATTGCTTCAAGCCTTGAAATTAATAAATACTAAGAAAAAGCTTAGGTTGTCTTAAGGTGTATTGTAACTATTTTTTCCATTTGATGTTAATGGTATCTGATTCATGTGTTTATGTTGATCTGCCTAATGGGGATTACTTCCCCCGGCCCCAGTTTAGCATATTAACAAAAAAATCGCAGATTACATGTAATATAATACATTCTGTTACACTCAAATTTTCCTTCATTCTGGTAATGTTCAGGGGTCACTGACATTCTTTTCACAGCATTATAAGTAAACCACTGGGTCACAGTATTGAAATACTGTAATTTTGGCTCCTCACCTCGTAATTATTTTTATAAGTATGTAAGATGTAAATGGTCAAAAGCTACACCTCAGCTTGAAAAAAACAAAATGAAATCTCATAATGAGACATTGCTTTGTTGAAGGCTCTTTCAAAGGAGGTACATTGCCTCAAAGTGCAAATGTTTGAGACTGAGGAAGATTGGAACTGGGTGGCATAACTGATGTTACCAAGCATCTTTTTAAGGATTAGAAGTAGTTGAGGGTGGGTCAGAATTAGATGCTTTGATAGCATATGAACAGCTTTGAAATAAAAACTCTGGTACAAGATCCTGTTGATGAGAATAAAGCTGTGATCTCAACTTTCTCTGGACTGAGTAATGTGAAGGAAGCAGCGACATTCCCCTCTTCAGCTTTTTACTTTGCTGCAGCTACAAGCAGCATTGGAGAGTCAGTGCTTTGCCTAAAGGCGTGCGGTGGTGGCTCCAAGTATAGGCAGACAGGAAACTGGGCAGCAAACACCTGTAGGAGAAGGGAACAGAGGAGCTGGCAAGAGATAATAAGGTAGGTGTCTTGTTCTAGAAGATAACAATATTCAGATGGCTAAATAGTATCTTGCCATTTCTTTTTTCAAATAGCGACACGGTTGTGTAGCAAGCTAATTAGTAAAACAGTTAGAAAATCCCTAACTGTTAAGAGAATGTAGGTGTAGTTTAGGGAGTATTTACCAGTTGGCAGGTGAAAGTTTTGACTAGTGTAGTTACCCTGTCTAGTAAGTTTTAGGTAGGAAAAAAATCAACTGGACTTCCATCCTGCCCTTCTTGACTCTGACACGAGTGAAGTTTACTCTTGATATAGAACTTAGTTTTCTTTTTGTGCTTGCTTGTGCTTTCTGGAAATGAAACATAAAAATGGGGGGAAAATGCTTTAAATTCTAAATATTTTGATATAACTCGGGTAAAAGAGGGTAAGCTATGATTAGCAGAAGAGTATCAGTGGGAACTTGGCAAGAAATGGGAGGGGGTTTTATACCCCAGTAAAGTGTAAAGTAGACATACTGTCTGCTTTCGTTTACAGCATAGGGCACACTGTTACAGCCCTGGGGTATGTTGTATTAATTGTTGAGGAGGTAGACAGGACAGTTGATATATTTGGATAAGATGTGATGTCAGTTGAGAGAAAAATTACATGGCACTCCAAAGCAGACTGAGAAGATAGTTATATAAGAAGTTAAATTTACATGCTCTCTACAGACTTGTAGTTTTCTTTTATGTACATGTGCTGAAGATAGCACTGAGCTTTATGTCTTGTACAAACTTTTGTCATACTCATTCTGGATGAGTAAGCAGAATATTGTTGTTAGGATATGGAAGATCAGGTTGAATTTTCCATTCTGTATTTAAAGGGCTTTTGCTGAAAAGACCATATATAAGTCATCATCTGTTTATTTAGAACTTAGTTTCTGGAAGTGTGGAATGCATTTTGGTGCAAATCTAAGAGTAATGTTGACAAGTTACTGGCTTGAGCATACCTGGTTTGTAGAACACTTCAGCTTGCAAAGCAAATAACTCTTCTCAGCATTTGCTATTCTTTTGAAGCTGATGAAGCACTTGAAATGCTACATATAAATTGGTTCTTATTAATTTTATATCAAAGTGATTTGAAGCTAAATGTACATGTATCATACTGTGAAAACGCAGCTTAGGTATTCTGACAAATGGATGGTCTTCTGTTCTGGTGGGAGCCTCTCAGGGAGGTAATCACAAGCCCCAAGTTTTCAGTTGCAGAGAAGGTCTTAAAAATGCTTTTACAGCTGGTACCCGTTCTCTGGTTTAGTTAGTAATGGTGAATTGGATTTTAGTTTTTCAAAAACAGTACGTTTCCCAGTATGCACAGAAAGTTAGTTGATACCTTTCACAGGAGCCAGCATTAAGAAGTGGTTTGCTAAGGGTATGACTTTGTCAAACCGTTTTGCTGAAAGCTGAATGAGTTGGCAGGCTTTGTTTTGGCCTATCATGAGGTGTGCAAAAGTGTTCAGCGCTTCCTGCTTGCTTTTCTTAATGTCACATTAAACATTTCAAGATAAGTGGTTTAAAAGAGTTCTAGTACTTCCAAAAATTTTTCCCATCTGTATAAAGGAATAGTTCAGTGTCAATTGAACAAAAATAATATATTCATATTTCTGTTGCTTCTTATTTAACTGTCTTTTTAAAAGGTGCCTTCTTTCATTTTGGTGCTTGCAGAAGTATTCTATAGTGTAGCGTACCTGCTATCAAATAAAATGTTAAAATTTTATTCTTCTGTAAGTCATGGTTCAATCTGTATCCTGACCTTCCTTTCAACACTGGAAGTACCTAGCCTACTTGTTACACTATTTTGTCGTTAATAACTTTGTTTCTAGGGACTGATTAGAAAGTTAAGCATTCTGAATGTTTTTGTATTCCTGCCTAACTTTTGATGTAACCTAGGATGAGCTTCTAGATGGAAGATTCCCGTTTCATCCCTTTCTAGAATATTCAAACAAGAATTATTCCTCAACTGTCATCCAGCCAGGTGTTTTAGGGAAGCAAGTTTATATAACTGATGTATTTCCAGTTACTGAAAATGCTAAATGGCTGAATTTATATCTGAATAGCTGATGGAGATTTCCAATAGTGAAAGTTTCTCAGACCCTGAAGCGTTCTGCCAGGTGTCAGATTAATAATCCTTCTCTCATTATGTTATGATGTAATTTAGTGTTCCTGGTCCAGCTGCTAAAGTAGCCTTTAAATTGACGTGGAAAGCAGATACAGAATAACTGAAAACCAAACAATTAGAGAAAATAGAAGACATAATTGCCACATAACAGGTCTGTTGAGATTTAGTGTAACAACAATGGCAAGTCTCAAAATTGAAAAATTAGGTTGTTAACTTCGTGACTGTGCCAGTCTGCCACTGCTGCTGAAGTAAACAGTCTTTTCCTGGCCATACTTTCTCTTCCTTAGGCATGTATTGTGAAATATATTGCAAAATTTTCTGGATTGCAGTACGTTTCTGTGCTAAATTAGTTCTAACCTGTACACAAACATGGTGATGTCAGGAAGGAGTGTAGGGATAGAAGCAAATGCTTAGGGACTAGGAGATGTTATTATGCACTCCTTGAGCAGCAGTGCTGATTTTCAGTATTCTTGATTTATATTTTTAACTTTATTTTAGGCATGAGGTATATGTAAACTGCATACCAAGGTATCTTCTGAGTTCGTGCTTGTAAAAAGAATGGTACTGGAAACAGATGACTTACTCAGCAATTAGTAAACTATGTAAAACAAGGTATTTCTAGGAAGAAACCTTAAAGTTTGCAGCATGATTTGGGAAACTGTATGCTAAAATGCTGTGTTGTCAAAGAATGCATTAAAACAGAAGTGCTTTTTTTAGAAAAGCTAATTCATTGGCTTATTGTCACAGCTTCCTCATCCTGGTGGTGACAGTGTTAATATCTCTCAGTATTCTGTTTCAACTACCTGCTACTGATTTCACAGAAAGGGACAAGAAAAAAGTTAGGATCCGCATTACTAACTGAATCCATTGTTTTGGAAACTTGATAACGTAATGTTTCCTGTGTTCCTTGGTGGTAAACAAAACTTCCTGAAATAGGGACCATTATCTCACCTGCAGCCAGAAAATGTTTGGCTGCCTGTTTCTGCTCAGAAGAATGGAAGAAACTTTTTTTTGTTTAAAGTGATCTTTCTACTTTTGCAGATGAGAAATGATAGTCATTTGTCAGCTCAGCCAAATTTCAGATACTGTTGCAAGCTTTGCCTGGAGGCAGATGAAGATATCCGAAACTAGAATTTCTGTGGGAGAGTTAGTATTTGTGTATGAAGACATATGCTCAGTCAAGCAGCTTGTTGTTTTAGGGTACATATTCTCCTGTTGACACTGACAGACAGTCTTACTGAAATGCTTTATATCTGGCAGAAGGCAGCAAACCATTCCCTCTTCACTTCTATTTATTTCCCTCACCACAAAATTTCTGTTTTAAATAGTGTGTTAATATTTTCAAAGAACTGAGCCCTCAGGCCAGACTTTTTTTCCTAGACATGGTTCTACATATTACTTCTGTGTTCTAGGCTGAGGTTTTTCTAAAGGTTTACTTTTATGTGCTGTAAACTTAGTGTTCCCTGAGTTAAAAGTCCTCCTAATAAGCAGTGCATAATTTTGGACTTTGGAGTTATGATATGCTTGTTCACTTCTTAAACAGCTGTCTCTAATACTTCCATTACTTACTGGGGGACTAATGTAATGTGTGATAATATAGGGCTTCATAAAAGCCTGTAGACAAGAACACAATTTCCACATTTTCCTCTTTGATTAACAAGTGCTAATTGCACCCTGCAAGAGAATACTTCCTATTTGATTTGTGACTTTTTTTGGTTACATTTGGTTCCTAAGTTAGTATACAAAACAGCCTTTTTTAGCTCTGTATACAGCGATAAATTATTTGGTTTAGAGTAAGGACTCTAATATTTGTATTTCTTTCACAGTAAAGGTACAGAGCTGAATAGACAGTAGACTCTCTGTTTTGCCAGAATGCTGGAAGAAATGATTTCTTAGTGTCTAAACAGACATAATTAGATGTGTGGAGCAGTGGTTTTACTTTGGGGACTTCCTACCACTTAGCACTTTGTTTATTATATTCATGAGAAAATATCGTTGAGATGCTTTGTAAATATTGAGAAGCATTGTGTAAATTTGACATTTGCTTTTACAAATTTACCAGTTGACTTATTTCAAGTACTGCCTGTTCTGAATGGCAAGTCTTAGGATCTTGCTTAGATACCTCTCCCTCCCACTTTTCTCACTTTAAGTAATATGCTACAGTGCACACCATAATACTGTATATGTGTGTGATCTCCAAAAAATCTTAAGCCTTTGGTTAGAAGTAGAACAGTTCTGTAGTTCTCTTTCTCTACATACAGGACAGAGTTGCTGTAATTTTATTATCCCACAGTTGCCCGTTTCCACTTGCAAACTGATTTCTTGGCCCATGGAAGGATGAGGTTGTGATCTTTTAAGCACCATTAAAGCAGCATGTATGAATGTCCATAATTTTGCATTCCCCTGGTGTACCTGAGGTAATGGGAAATATTTGTGGTTATCTTGCTCTCTGTAGTTCCATTAAAAATTATCAGTGGAAATGGAGAAACTGGGTATGACGATAACTCAGTTTATCATAATTTAATATTTTATTATATATTTTATATTTATATTCAATTTATATTTACTGTATATTTTATATTTTATTATATTTATATTATCATTTTCTAAATTCTGTTCTCCTGCACTCTTTCCCTGTAAGCTTTCCTGCTGTTTGTTTTTTTTGCAGTATATCAGAAAGAGAGGTTATAGATTATTCAGTAGAGTATTATACCTGAGAATGTAGCAGGCTGCTTTCCTGAAGCTCTCTGCTCACTGTTGAAGAAAGCGTTGGTCATCATAGGGCATGCAAGTTTACCGAACATTTATGAAGGTAGCTGTGATTGATTTTAACGTAGTTATGTATTTAACTATTTTGTATTCATAATTAATTAGGATTTTTGTTTTCCTCAGCAGGTCTGGGAACTTTTTTTCTAATGAGTCAAGGGAGACTAGGAAAGCTTAAACAGAAGGCATCATCTTTCTCAGCTGAAGGGATCCTATGTTTGTTTGCCAATGTTAATGTCACGTATGCTTTTTCTAGCAAAGAACAGTACTCTGAAAATGGGAGTCAAGCCACATTCATAAGAACTAATTGAAGTAATCCACTTAGTGTACATACCCATGCACCTGTACACATGCACACATCTGTATAGGCAGCTGGGATTAATGCCAGTTGACATACTGGAGCAGGTTGATGATTCTGCCTAGTTGCTGCTGCTTGGTTTAAGGCTGTTGCTCTACTCACATTTTTTGAGGAAGATGGTTACTTGAGCTGTTACAGTAAGTGATAATTATCTGATGACTCCTGAGTTTCATGTGACTTGTGGTGAAGAGTTGTCAGTGAGGTCCAAAGTATACACTCTGTATACAGGAAGCATTTTGTCTGTTATGTCAGGGGTGTGCGCCTACTGCTGGTCCTACCTGAGCTCTGTGAGCCAGGGGAGAGAAGGCAAGACTGGAGTTGGAACTATTGCAAAATAGGAGATTTTGAGAGGGAAGTACAGCTCAGTCTTTAAGTTTTCAGTAGCTGGTTACAATAGAAAAATTACTGAAAAGCTAAGTTACCCACTCTTTATAAACAAACGAAACTTGTAGTGGACACTAAATCTTATTTTTTTTCACTTCTGGGTTCCTTCGTAGTGAATGCTTTGTCAACTGAAGGAGCTGAGAGGTGTCTAATGCATTTTGCTCTGTGGCTCACATCCTCCATATGAATCCACATTGGTTGCTTTGCATACTTGTGAAACAATGAGTGTACTGTTTCCTGGTGGCTGAAGAGAAGGTGCAGAGGGTGTCTGCCAGCTCACAACAGTCAACACACAACTCTTTGTTGATAGTCCCAGTGAAGGCAAGCATGCCTGGACCATTGATGCTCCATGCTTTTACTTAAGGCTGATATATGTTAATGCTATCAAAATAAATTGGTTGTGATGATTGCTTTCTAATGTTTTTGAATCACAATAGTTAAGAAAGACTTCTGTCATCTTTACAGACCTGTAATGCTGCTCCTGATTTACAAATAATTTGGTTTTTGTCTTTCCGGAGAGCAGTGTGAGGTTATGAAAGACAGCTTTTTTTCCCCCAAGTAATTCCGCATAGGTACTGTTTGAATTATGACAAAGATATTTCTTATAGTCCAAGGAGACTTAATAATGATGCTGAATATGATAGTAGACGTTTTACTGTTGAGAGCAGTAGATTGTCTTGTATTTTTTTTTCTTCTGCTTTCCAGCAGTGTAATACTCTCAAGCAAAGTGAAAATGGGCTTTGCTGGATTCTTGATTTGGGGGCGTGTGTGTGTGTGTGCATTTTGCAGGTGACTTCTAAAATTAATATTTCCTTAAAAAAATCCCTGTGGGTTCAGTCACTCTTGGTCTCTTTCATACATTGCTAGTGTTGGCTTGTGTTGCTTTGAGTCAGTGTCCTCAGAAGGCAGGAGGCCTGTGAGAGGAAGGTGACGCTGTGTTGTTTGCATGGCCGTACTTGCCAGAATCATGGCTTCGTTGGTGAACCTACAAGAAAAGTAAGGTCATACACTTTAGATGTCAGCTTGATCGAAATAACTGTTACCTTGACAATTTTTTATGAGTTTTGGGGAGATAGTATGGTAGCAGTGTGTACTTTACACCTGTTAAGCACATACCTGTGTTTATGGTTTGCTGATTGTATTATAAATTACACCTATGGATCTTACTTTTTTCTGACAAATTGCATGCAGGAAAAAAATCTTTGGATTGTCTCCATTAGGAAAGATTTATTTAAATTATTATTTTCCTTGCTGTCTTTCTGTATAAGATAAAGCCATGGAGACTTAAGGAATAAAACCGTGGTTGTGTTGTTGTATGCTCTGGGGTTTTTTATGTATTGTTGGTCACTTCAAGACCAACAGGTAGAAGATGTGGTTTTCTTAGTGTTATAAATCTGTTTTCTCTGGAGTTTCATGGCAGGCTAATAATGTTGTCTCCTTTTCATGCTTTCCTATTCACTCCCCTACTCTTGTGTTTCTGGTCATGTGCAGGGTCATACCACTGGACTGAGCTGGTAGAAAAACAAGCTGATGAAATGGAGTTTGCTACATACCTTATGGCAACTGGGTGATTTTGTGTGGGGTGGGTGGTATGTCACTGAATAAAGAGAAATTGACTGTACAGACTGGGAAGGTAATGCATGACTGAAAAATCATAGTTAATCCAATATTATATTTGGGAAGAGGTGAAAGTGGTAAGTGGAATGGAGTGACAATTGGAAATAGATATTTTATTGTGCATAGATAACTCTGCATGATCGTTGCTGTTATTAACATTAAATGTGTTAGAAGGAAGTTCTCTGAATAATGTGAGTGCAAATATTCAGACTGTTCAGCATAGACACTTAATATGAGACAATTATATTTGTACTCAATGTTGTGACTTTGAATCTGGTCAGCATATCAGAGTGGCTAGCTAAAATTTGCTTTGGTTTAAATAAAAACCTCAAGAGTATTCAATTCCCCTTAAAGTTCAGTTTTCAAAAAAATCCCTTTCTTTGTTTTATGTGTCACTTAAAAAAGCTGAGGCACCTACTGGTGCTTGTGATGACAGAATGGTGGTAATGGGGTATAAAACAGGACAGTGAAAATTATTGGCAAGGGAGATCTCTACCTAGAATATCTTCATCTAACCTTCATCCTGTGAAATACTTGGGAGTTGATATAAGAACTTATTAACAGAAGCTGCTTGGATTCCAAATTCCAAAATCCCAGCTCCAATAATTTCCTTTGAAGTCTGTAGGCTATTTTGTATGCACAGTTTAAAAGCAGTAGTAGTCTTCAGTTTAGACTGCATAGCAGTGTAATGCTGTATGGAGCATTGAAAGCCAATGGCTACTGGTAACCTTAATCTACGTACTCATAAGTGCTATTGCAGCAGATGCTTTCTTGTTTTTGTTCACCTACATATCCTGTTGTTGGTGTTCTTGTCTCCAAACCCACTTGCCTGCCCACATCAGGTTGGGTGTGTGTTGGTTATTAGTTTTTTCTGGGTTACTTTGGATTTACATGAAGAAAATGAAAGGGCACACTGCATCTTCTTTACCTTGGTTTCTTTTGCCTGTTTCTAGCTAAAATGACTTTTGTTTTGAGTCAGAACCATGAGAAAATCACCAGTGAGTTCTGCACACATACTGTGCCTTGATTTTTGTTCTTGACAGGATATAATGGAAAATCCAGTTAGAGTAGAATACTGAAGAGATGTAGTTACAGGTAAGATAGTCCTCTCTGAACATGCTGTTTAGGGAAGCAAATTTGAAAGCCTTCTGTGAAGATCAGAAATGCATTATCAAGCCAGTCTAACATCCTCTAAAACAGGAAGCTTATGGACTGGGGAAAGCCACATGTGATACTCTTACAGACCAAGCAAAGGAAACGTGGCCTAGATTAAAAAAAAAAAAAAAAAAAAAGAGGCTGTTTTAGCATGCGTGTAAAATCATTAGGTTAACAGTAGCCAGAGTTTTGTTTTTCAGTAGTTCACTTTCAGCAAGGGGAAAGCATATTGTATGGGATTTTGTGTAGTTGTTTCAGACTATTGTTCCTGATCATGAATTGGGCAATGGAATAGCATATGATTGTGAGACCTGAAGACAAGATATGTTTGGGAATAAATGCAGATACACGAAGCTGGGCTGGCAATTCACTGAATCACAGAATGGTCAGAGTTGGAAGGGGCCTCTGGAAATCATTTAGCAGAGTCCAACCCCCTGCTACAGCAGGTTCTCCTAGAGTAAGTAATTCAGAAGAATCTTGAATGTTGGGAAAATGGCCTGAAAGAATAGGATGCATTTTAGAAGAATAAGTGAAATGGTTTATATGTGGGTCAAAATAGCACAAAAATAAAAGGTGAACAACTGTTTAAGTTGTTCCTGCCACCCTGTTCCCCACCCTGACCGCAAGCCATGAGTTACAAAATGAGAGTTAACAAAGTGGCGTTCTTTAGAAAGAATAGGTGTGTTATGTATTGGCATGAATAAATGGTGGTATAATCTAGAGAACATGTGGAGTTGAACCTTGCTCTGTTCTGTATTGTAAGGTTAAAGTACTGTATCAGTTTTTGTTATTGTACTTCAAGAAAGATGTAGGCACAGTTAATTTGCCTCAGGAGGGTGATGGTAATGACTGGTGATTTAGGAAAGATGGTATGTGCAGAAAGAATGACCGAATTGACATTTTTGTAACCCAAAGAAAAATCAAGGGAAATTACATGCTTTTAAGTGTGTGGAAGTTCACTATGAAGAAGCGAACATCTGCCCTTGGTAGATGTGCTTTGCTTACTAATGGCAACGTGGACCATTCTCTGTGTGTCCTGCTTTTATTGTTCGCTTTTTGTTTGTGGGTTTTATAGGAGCTATTTCTGTCCAGTGTCTGGAGCACACTGAACAAAGAGCCTGTCGTCTTAGGATCCTTTGAAGAAATACTTAAATTAGCAAAATCACTAGAATATGGATCTTCATCGAACTGGACAGATGTATAGATAGATACTTCAGTTACAACTCTTGAGCAAGTAGAATAAAACTTAATCCCAGATTTGGCAGCTGCTTAGCCAGTAATGGACTAGTTTCCCCATCTGTAAAAATGGATTGTGTTCTCCATCTCTGTAAGGCACTTGAGTTTTACTGAAGAAAAGTGATATAAAAAAAAGTTAATTTAACA
This sequence comes from Falco peregrinus, assembly GCF_023634155.1. NCBI lineage: Eukaryota > Metazoa > Chordata > Aves > Falconiformes > Falconidae > Falco > Falco peregrinus. The sequence continues at coordinate 77,755,677 of NC_073723.1, forward strand.
TAAGCATCGCTGATTTTTTTTTCTGTATTATATGTGACAGTACAATGTGTAGAGCCTTGTCAGACATGTCACAGAAGTCTGTGTGTTTCACTTTCTTGAAGCCTGTGACTAATTTGCTTTGATAAAGGCGGTTGGATCTCTTCAGAATTGTCATGATCTCTTAATATTTAACACGTTCAGAAAGGTAACAGTCATGTGATTTATGTCAGATGTCCTGCTGGGTGTGGCTTGGATCATCCTGTGAACCCGTATTTTTCTGGCCCTTTGAAACTTCCTTATTTTTTTCAGATTTGATAAAAATTGATGTTATTTCTGGGAGATTCTTAGCCACTCTTTTAAAATTCAGGCTGTAAGCCACTTCTGTGGATATAAAACTGCTTACTATTCCTATTCTATCAGTATGTTTTATCAGTATTTTGGTAATCTATCCTCAAATGGAGAACAAAATTAGGACTTGAGACATTTTACCTTTCTACTTTGATATCCAAAAAAATGGGAAACTGCCAAGTATTATACTTGCTGCACCTGCCTCGGTACTGGGGGTCATAATTTGTTTCAGAATAAGCAGTTGACAAACATGTTTTCAATCACTGCCAGTCTTAGCTTTCCTTACCATGTATTTCCTCCATACTGTCATGTTATCATAGTGTCAGCATCTTAATTTTTTTTCCTCCCTAGTACATAATTCTTCATCTGGACAGGCAATGCATAAAGCCAACAGTTTAAACAGAACAGTAAACTTAAATAACTTAGTAGGCTCATATACAATATGGCAAATACAACACACAAGGTCATGATGTATGGCAAATATTCCTTAAGTGTAGGCAGGTTACAAGCATTTAACATTGAAAAAAAATCTGCTTTCTTATTTGTTAAGATATTTTGTTTACTTTTCAGCTGCTTAGAATTTCCTTCAGATAGTGCTGTATCAACTGGGTAAAGGAAAAGAAAGGAAAAGGAAAGAGTTCATTCAATATTGCTAAAATTTTAACAAAGCCTTGGAAAGGCTCAGCCATCATTTTTCAGGTGTCACTTTTAGAAGTGAAAAAACATTGCTTCTTAAGCATCAGGTCAGTGTTAGATTAGTAACACCTGTTTTTTTTACAAAAGCTGTCGTTATAAATGCTAATGTTTAACTTGTGGGCGAGAGATGAAAGAATGTGAAAAACCCTTACATCTATAAACTAGAATATGTATGGAAAAATTTAGTCCAAAAGAATGATCATCTGGGGAGCTGCTCATGTGAATGTGTGCTGTTGAGGAGGCTGTTTTCTAGCCTTATCAAGAACAATTCATAGTTTGTTGTGCTAAGTGTTTATGATTGGATAGAGGGCGACATATATAGAACTCAAAAATAGAGAACTGCTTATTTGGGAGGACAGGCAGTCCTCCCACTTAAATCATATCATCTGAAAGGCTAAAAAATTTTGATGACTTGTTCCACCTCTCCACTCTACCCTGCATATGTTGTTTTCCTCACAGGCTCAGTTCACTGCCTCTTTTTAGAAGCAGTCTTTTGGCTCCTTCTCCCTTGCACAGGATTTTGGATTTTGAAGTCTTAAATGCTGGGAAACTTCCCTTCCCCTTCCACCTCAAGCTATGCCAGAATTGAATCTGGAACTTATCTGAATTTCTGTTTTTCTTCTAGGACAGCCTTAAAACCTTGTGGATGGAAGAAATCTTCTGCTTCTACATTCATGTCAGAATGACCTAGGCGAGTCTGTTGCTCTATGGTCCCTACCCACAGGTGCCCTACAGCAATGTATCGGGATTTTGCCACCAGTGTTAGTGGACCATCCAGATGGCTGTGAACCTGCAGAGGAGGTTAGTACAAAATTTGATCTAGGAATTTTTGATGCTTTGGTCAGGTCTGTCTGCTTTGGATGTATCTTAGAGCAAAGGGAGACTGCATGTATGCTACTACTTTGTCGTTGCGTTGTATAGGGTTTGCATAGCACAGTTTTGGTATGGGGGGAGATGCAGGGGTGGCTTCTGTGGGAAGCTGCTAGAGGCTTCGCCGATGTCTGATAGAGGCAATGCCAGCCGGCTCCAAGACCAGACCCACTGCTAGCCAAGGCTGAGCCCATCAGCAATGGTGGTAGCACCTCTGTGATAATGTATTTAAGAAGGGGGGAAAAAATCCAGCAGCTGAAGAGATGCTTGAGAATGAAAGAAACAACTCTGCAGACCTGAAGGTCAGTGAAGAAGGAGGGGGAGGAGGTGCTCCAGGCACTGGAGCAGAGATTTCCCTGCAGCCCATGGTGAAGGCCATGGTGAGGCAGGCTGTCCCCCTCAGCCCATGGAGGTCCCTGGTAGAGCAGATATCCACCTGCAGCCAGTGGACAGCCCCATGCCAGGTGTGACCCCCTGGAAAGGCTGCACTGGAGCAGGCTCCTGGCAGGACCCGTGGAGAGAGGAACCCAGGCTGGAGCAGGTTTGCTGCCAGGACTTGTGACTCTGGGGGTACCCATGCTGGAGCAGTGTGTGAAGAAGTGCAGCCTGTGGGAAGGACTCACATTGGAGAAATTTGTGGAGGACTGTCTCCCATGGGGGGGACCGCAGGCTGGAGCAGGGGCAGAGTGTGAGGAGCCTCCCCCTGAGGGGGAAGGAGCCCCAGAGACAACGTGTGATGAACTGACCACAGCCCCATTCCCTGTTCCTCTGCGCCACTATGGGGGAGGAGGCAGAGAAAATTGGGAGTGAAATTAAGCCAGGAAGAAGGGAGGGGTGATGGGAAGGTGTTTTTAAGATTTGGTTTTTATTTCTCATTACCCTACTCTGGTTTGGTAAATTAAACTAATTTCCCTGAGTTTCGTCTGTTTTCCCCATGACAGTAATTGGTGAATAATCTCCCTATCCTTGTCTTGACCCATGAGCTCTTCATTATATTTTCTCTCTGCTGTCCAGCTGAGAAGAGGATTGATAGGGTGGCTTGGTGGGTATCTGGTGTCCAGCCAGGGTCAATCCACCAAATGCATGTTCCATATTTTTGTGTTCCTTCAGAGTCCTGGTGAGCTAGTGCAGTTGTCTACAGCTATTAAACAGGTGTCCATAAGAATGCCTTTAGATACTAGCACAAGCCTAACTTAATCTGGTACTGTGGTTGTCTCTGGGTATTAGAAAGTACAATACCCAAGTGGGTAAAGCACCCCATTTTTAGTTTTCCTAAATGTACTTTTACTTTCTCAGTATGAGAATCACCTTGAGAAGAGTGACCTAGGGCAATGAACTGGAATGCAGATCAATAATTTTCTATCCATTTGAAATAAGAAAGTCTGGGTTTTTTTTCTGTGTTTCTACAGTAAACACAGTTCCCTTAAAGCATCCTTGTCATACGAGCCAAGGCCACTGTGTCACTGGCTGTCCAGTGACATGTTTAACAGCTAAGCTCTTGTCAAGCCTTCTCTCTGTGTGCATCTCCCACGTACTACTGTTTGGGGGTTTTTTAGCTTGATTGAAACAAGTTGGAGAACCAAATTTAATGGGACAAACTGGCAAAGATGTGGTACAACAAATATGTTTCCTTTGGCAAAAAAGGTTAACCAGTTCAATGTATTTAGTGTGTTAAATGTTGTCTTCTGGTTGATATCTTTGGTATTGACATTTTGTGCTTATTTTTCACCTTTATTTTTTTATTTCCTGCAAACCTGTTAGCACATTTCATAAGATTAATTTTCGCAGACTGAGTTCTGAAGAACTCATTGGGACTAACTTTGAAGTTCAGGTTCAGTGGGGTAAAAAGGAAAAAGCCTGTTTCAGGTCTAAGTGGATCCTTTTCCAGTTGACTTCAAAAGATCTTAATCTGGCATGTACTCTTACATTTAGTGCTTAAAAAGTATAGCTTGAACAAGCATAATTTCAGGGGAGAAGGAAAAATATATCCAAAATTATTACCTAATGCTGTTAAACATTAGTAGAGGCTACTCAGAATAAAAAATAATTAGGGTAATTTTTTTTTCAATTTATTTCTGGATTTAAGGCTTTTGGTCTTTCGAGCTATAGCTCCACTGATATTTCTTCTGCTGTAGCCCAACCACCTCTTGGTTTTTGACTTTAACGGTGAATTTAATAAGGTTATGGATTTGAGTGGAAATAACTGCTGTTGGGGGAGGGTTACCTGGTTGGTCTGTATTGTTTGGTCTGGGTTTGCACTGGGAGGCTGATGTGGCTGAAAAAGCACTATTGTTTTTGGTTATTTTTCAGTTGTATTATTTCCTGGTTGAGTTTCTTCATTGCTGTGTAAATTTTTACTGGCAAAGCAGGAGGCTGGCATATTGGAATAAGAGAGAAGATAGAGTAGCAACTACTTACGCAGTAGCATGTTGGTGAATCTTTAGCTATGGTCTAACCATATGGTATGGCTTCTTAGGCATGTCTACTTTCTCGTGTTGTAAAGACTAGTATTTTCAGAGAAGTTGCAAATCTTTTGGAAAGGTTACTGAAAAGTAATTTAGAATGTATTTGAGCACAGAATTTTAAAAAAGACTTTTTAAATTTAATCAGGTACTTTTTAAAGTGATTGTATTACTCAAATGCTGCAGTCTCCAATTAATGTATAGCTGAATTTGCAAAACAGTTCCATCTTATTCCCTTTTTTAATGTTTTCTGACAGATTAACCTTTTTTACAGTGACCTGTTTCTCTCTTGGCTTCTAGTCAGATATGAATTTTGAATTGTAAAAAAGCTTAGAGTTGCTACCAGCTTTATACCTTCAAAAAATGATGTGTCAAATTATATATTAAGTGTTTTTTTACAAAGTGCCTGACAACTTCTGGAAAAAATTGGCAAAGTAGGAAGCACCTAAGTATCTGAAGAAACTTAAGTAATGTACTGAAGTCTAATACATCTCTGCCATACCTAATGTTCTGCTGATTTCTTTGTCTATGCAACTATGCAGAAAATTCTTAGCATCAGTCTTACAGGTAACTGGGGGGGAAATGTGAACTCTTTCAGGAAATAAACTTTCTACCTTAAATTTCATATCAGACTTCAGATTTCTCTGTACTACTGCACAGTGCAAGAAATAACAAATTCTAAGTTGTTGGTGGTTTTTTTTCCCTTTACTGATGCAATGCCTATGTCTTGATATGGCTATTTTATTTAAATTTGCCAAACCTTTTTCATATTAGTATGAAAACTTAGAAGTTAAGCTAGATGGAAAACATTTTATTGGAGTCACTAGCTGTAAGAGTATAGTCTTGACATTTAACGTGTGAGCGAATCTGCCATTTTTCCTCTAGAGTATTAAGAAATAAAATCCAGCAACATTTGGAAGTATTTATTACAGAATGCTGAAAATATAGCATTTTTCTTGTCAAAATGACTTTGTTTAAATACTTTCTGTGATCTAAGTGAAAACTAATTTTTTCTGTTTACTGATTTGTGTTTTTCTAGCATTTTCTTTCACAAATGAACTCAAAACATGGTAGGTTTGCTTGTTTAAAAGGAGTACAGATTTTTGAAGCTGTTAGAGAATAGCAATCCTGATTTGCTATAGGACTCAACTTACTGTTTCCATACTATGGCTTTTTGACCAACTGTGAACTTGAATATCAATTGGTTTATGTTTCAATGAAGTTGAAAGCTCTAAAGAGTGCTCAGTGGTTCTGTTTTAACCTTTTGGAAATCCAAATTTTGCATCCAGTCCTGCATAAATGCTGTGAATACAGTGACTTGATAGGGCAACCCAAGTGCTTCTTTAAATTTACGTCTGCCTGTTTGATGTAGACCTTTTTCTTTCTTGTTATGCCTTCTCTTATTTAATAATGGTATACTTTTTATAAAGGTTGGTCCAGAGTACAGAATAAAGTTCATTCTGTAAAACTATAAACCCAAGACATTCTTTGTCATACTTGGCTGGACCTAAATGCAACATACTCTTGGTCTCAGTGATCGTACTTTATATTTTGAAGTTTCAGCAAACCAAGTTTAACTAGTGGATTTTATTTTATTTTTTCTAAATTGTTTGGAAGTACAACTTTAGTGAATATGAAGAGGCTTAAAATATTTATTGTAGTATTGGAGATGAGTCTAAGGAAAGTCTTCAATGTAGCCAGCGTTTAGTCTGTCTAGAAATAGTGGCAAATGAAGTCTTGGTTTGTAAGTATTTTTTTACAATGCTATCTAACATGTCTGGTTGGGGGCAGAGGAGAGAGGACAAAGTTGTTCACAATGAAATTAACAGACTGGATTTCTTGTCTTTTTTAGTCTTTGGTGGTTTTCTTTTTTTTTTTTTCCTGTATAGTCTCAGTAGTCTTCAATTAAAAGTGATTTTATTCTGCTGAACAGCCAGATAGTGTCTTTTTTGTTTGTTTGCCATCAAACTTTTGCCAGTCTTTCATGACTATTCAGTTGGGCTTTTTGATTTGTCTGCCAATCTAGCTTTTTCATGTATTCATATTTGTAGGGACTGCTAATGTAAAATCAGTTTCATTTATTTCCATTAGGACTGGCATGGGACCTGGGTGGATCAAACAGAGTTCTCTCCCTTCCACTTAATGGAATATGGAAACTCTGCCTGCACATAACTTGTAATGAGCTAGACATGTCCATGGTTAATTACAATTTCCATGCTTAGGTCCATTGTTTATCATTTTCTACTTTTACAGTTACAGAAGGACATTAGGTGGATAGGTGGATACTGTGTGCTTCAGGTTTTTTGAATCATATGGGCAGTTGCATATTTCTTAGACAGGTGAGGTCTTGTCTTCTCCTCCTTATTCCTCCTTTCGTTATATAATCTTGATTCCAGCAGCAACAGAAGATCACTTTTTCACCCTGCCTCTGCTTCACCTGTTATCTTAATTTTTGTTTGTGTGATAGCAGCCTAGGAGATGTAGGTGTAAGAGCAATGGGGGAAGGAAAGTGCATCTGCTTGCGTGGAACAGAATTGGTCAGAGCTGCTGCCTGCTGGAAAGTTAAGGATAGTTTGCTTGCTGAATATCAAAGGGGAAAATGCAGTGAAGAGGAAAAGGAGAGTAGATTTCTGTTGTGAGACTGTCCCAAAATGTGAAACCAGTCTTTGAACAGTTCAAAATGAACAGTACTCATAATTGTGTAAATTCTCTTATACTGTCAGGCATCACAGGTGCTTCAGCATATAAACCTCTACAGCTCACCTGAAGTCTGAATTGTGGAGTTTAAGCTCTGGTCGTTTGGAAATACCAGTACCAGATCTAAAGACCAAGATGCTGTGGGGACAAAGTACCTAGGACCCTAGTCCTGAAGAAGAGCTGTTGCTGTACTGGGCTGTTTGCAAACTATTATAGCAACTTCTCCCTTTCAGTTTCTTCTTTTCTTGTGTAATCTTGCAATTGATCCCAAGTTCTAAAGGATTTCCAGAACTCTGTTTTATTATTCTGCCTATTTAGCATTTTATCTGACAGTTCTTTTCTTGTTTACCTATTCAAACTAGAACCCAAAATACAAACATTGCCTACTTTAGAAATAGACTTTACATGGACAAATATATAGGTCCTTGAAGAAAATCTCATCGTTGTTCTTTTTATACTATGTGTACATTTGCATGGATTGACGATAGAAATAAAAAATTTAGAAGCATGGTATTTCTCAAGCTTGTGTTGTCAGAGATCTCTGGGAAGACAGAATTAAGAAAAACTAAATCTAAAGCAAGTGAGTATAAGAGGGAAAGTGAAGGATGGATGTGAAGAATCTTATCCTTAGTGCAATACTGTGCATGTTAATTAAGTACAAAACAGTTGCTGGCAGCAGAAGTTACCTGCTGAGCAGACAGCTTTATGATGTGAAAACAGACTTCATGTGTGAATGTATGCTTCAGAGCTATGTGGCATGTCTGTATAAATACAGCCATTTTCTTTTGATGTAGACTTTAATTTGCATAGGGAGATAGCAAAGGGGCACAAATTTTGGACAATGCCGTTTTTTCTTTTTTTCTCCATATCTGATCCAGCTTTTCATAGAATCATTTAGGTTGTAAAAGACCTTTGAAATCAAGTCCAACTGTTAACCCAGGATTGCCCAGTCCATCACTAAAACATACCCCTAAGCACTGCTTCTACGCGTTTTGTAAATACCTCCAAGGGGGGATGGTAATTCTACCTCCCTGGGCAGCCTGTTCCAGTGCTGATCACCCTTTCAGTGAAGACATTTTTCCTAATATCCAATATAAACCTCCCCTTTTGTAATTTCAGGCTGTTTCCTCTTGTTCTGTTGCTTGTTATATGGGAGAAGAGACTAACACCCAGCTGCCTGTAGCCTCCTTTCAGGTAGTTGTAGAGAGTCTTCCCTCCATGCTAAACAATGCCAGTTCCCTCAGCTGCTTCTCATAAGACTTGTTCTCTACACCCTTCACCAGCCTTGTTGCCCATCTCTGGACAAGCTCCAGCCCGTCTACATCCCGTTTGGAGTGAGGGCCCCAAACTGAACACAATATTGTAGGTGCAACGTCCACAGTGCTGAGTGCAGGGGGGCGATCACTGCCCTGGTCTTGCTGGCCACACTGTTTCTGATACAAGCCAGGGTGCTGTTGGCTGCCTTGGCCCCCTGGGCACACTGCTGGCCCATGTTCAGCCAGCCATCAGCCAGCACCCCCAGGTCCTTTCCCACCAGGCAGCTTTGCAGCCGCTCTTCCCCAGGCCTGTAGCGCTGCGTGGGGTGGTTGTGCCCCAGGTGCAGGACCCGGCACTTCTCCTGGTGGAACCTCATACAATTGGCCTTGGCCCATCAGTCCAGCCTGTCCAGATCCCTCCGCAGAACTTTCCTGCCCTCCAGCAGATCAACACTCCTGCCCAGCTTGGCGTCATCTGCAATTTACTGAGGTTTCGCTCTATTCCCTCATCCAGATTGTCGCTGAAGGTATTAATCAGGACTGGCCCCAGCACTGAGCCCCGGGGAACGCCACTGGTGGCCTGCTGCCAGCTGAATGTAGCTCCATTCACCACCGGTCTTTGGGCTTGGCTGTCCAGCCAGTTTTTAACCCAGTGTAGAGTACACCCATTCAAGGCATGAGCAGCCAGTTTCTCCAGGAGAATGGTGTGGGAGGTGGTGTCAGAGGCTTTACTAATGTCCAGGTAGACAACATCCACAGCCTTTCCTTCATCTACAAGGCAGGTCACCTTGTCATAGAAGGAGATTGGATTTGGCAAGCAGGACCTGCCTTTCATAACCCCATGCTGGCTGGATCTGATCCCCTGGCTGTCCTGCACGTACTGTATGGTGGTGCTCAGGATGACCATTTCCGTAACCTTCCCTGGCACCGAGGTCAGTCTGACAGGCCTGTAGCTCCCTGGATCCTCCTTCCTGCCTTTCTTGTAGATGTATGTCACATTGGCTGACCCCCAGTCTTCTGGGACCTCTCCAGTGTGCCAGAGCTGTTGATAAATGATGTAGAGTGGCTTGGTGAGCTGCTCCACCAGCTCCCTCAGTACCCTCAGGTGGATCCCATCTGGCCCCATAGACTGGTGCATGTCTGAGTGGAGCAGCAGGTCACTGACCTTTTCCTCCTGGACTGTGGGGCTTCATTCTGCTCCTCATCCCTGTCTTCCAGCTCAAGATGGGGGGAAAGAGAAAAAGGAACAGAAGCATATATTCAAGTTGTTTTCTTTCTTGGGGCTTACTAGTTTTTTTGGATGGAGATCTGATATTTTCTCTGTATTTCAAAAAGTATTTAGGCCTGAAAACCTGATGAGCTACTTTAGGGTTAGTATTTTGGTATTTCCCTAAATGTGGAGGGGGTGGTGGTGGTATATCTTTAGTATTTTTTTCTTAAACTATCTTTAGTGTCACTGTTGGAAGTAAAGCTTATTACCAAAACTTTTGAATTCTTCACCATTCTTCATTTTATTTGAGAGAATATAACCCACCATGGGTTAAATGTTTGTCACCCTTATTTTGTCAAATTACATTTCCTAATTCTTTAAATTTTCATATTTAGTCACATGCTTTGTCCTATTAAACATTTTTTAACTTGACATCTGCCAGTGTTTGATTTTTCAGCATGTTCTGCAGTTACTCTGGGCAGAATTCTGCCAGCTTCTCTAGGATAAACACCCCGTGGTCCCAGCATGTAGTATCCTTTTTTTGTTTACTTGTGGTGTTTTCAAAGCTTTTTTTTCTAGAATACTTACTATTTTCTTGAATATTTTCTACATATTTTGGAGGGAGAGAAAAAATGTTCTTTGAATGCATTTGCTGTTTCTTCAAGTTCCCCTTCTGGATTTTTAATCTATGATAGGAAGTTTTCAGAATTTGAAGTTTCTGCAGTTACACACGTAAGGATGGTTTAATCAGTTCACTGCAATTTACCCTATGTTTCCAGGAATCTCCTTTATAGTATTTTCTAATTAGCTGACTCTGCTTTTCTTTAATTCAAATTTTTGCCCATTAGTGGTTCATCCTTAATGATGAGTATTTGCCTATGTAATTTTCTGCTGTCTTTAAAATTGTTTGAAGAATTAATGAACAATTTTATTCCACTCTAGATATGTATTAAAGCCAAAAGCTGAAGAATAATCAGAAGCTTTATGGAAGTTTGATATTTTAGAATATTTGAGACATAGCTTGCAAGATTTAACAATTTTTGTAATGTATGAGGAACGTTTCAAGGATGCCTTGTAGAAGATTTATTCACTTGATTGTTCATAGTCTGCTTAGGTCTTTGTCTATGAAAAATGTGTAACTAGCTTGGCAACAGTGAATTCTTCTGACCTTTAAGCAGTGAAGGATTTCTTCTTGAAATTTGTGATTCTTTAATACAGACACGTGAGTTGCTAGTTTTCATCTCTTCTAGCAATAGTAGAATAAATGCCAACCCCCTTTGTGTTCATCAGTGTTTTCAAGAAGAACCTGCTTATTTTCTCAAAATATTTCAAAGCAAATACTACAAAATTTGAAAATTCTACTGATATTTGACACATCTGTATTAAAAGTGATCTATTAATAAGATTAGTGTTCTTTTTAGTTCAGTCAGCTGGTAAAAACTGAGTTTGCAGTTTGACATTTTAATGTGGAACTTCTAATAAAATTTGGAAGTAAATTTGATTTTCTGAACTAAGCAGAAACATTATAAAGGAAGATGGAGAATATGAGCATTGAGAATGGGAAAAGCTTGCTGTATTTTTACTTCCACGTAGTCTAATCTAGTGCTTGTTATTTGTTAAAGAAGATTGTTCGCAATAGTAAATCTTAATTTTTAAGAATTTTAACTCTAAAAGAAGTTGTGTCAGCTAGCCTATTCTACTTATAGCTCATCTTGCACCTGTGAGATGATTTTAAATAGTTCTTGAATTGTGTGATTTCTTGATTATTAGAAATTCTTGACTGCTGCATGCATTTGATCTTAGTGAATCTATGCCTTGTAAGGCCAAGTGATGCTTCTTTTGGCTGGAAGCCTTCAGGCTGTGTTACATCATGTCACAAACTTGAATATCTAAAATACGTGGAGGTGTTTACAGGTTTTTGTTGCAGACAGCAAATAGTATACTAATAGCCTGATCTCTACTACTGTGACACTATCCCATTGTAATATAAATTTTGGGTAGTTCAGCTTTTTATTTCTTAAAAAGAGCCTTGGAACCACCATTTAGTTCTAATAAGGAAGCTAAAATTAGTTTTAAAAAATCTGTTTCTTCTGAGTAATAATGAACTTGCAAGGTCTGTAGCTCACATGACAGAATTGTTTTTCTTGAGGAAATTGAGGTCTTCACCTAGAACACCTGTACTGATGTGACCTGTATTTTCCTCTTCCAGCCCTGTAGTGTTGGGGTTGGAAGTCCAACTAGCACAGCTCATCAGGGATTTATTAAATGTTGGAGTCACTTTACAGCTCTGGGATGCTGATTGGCAGGAGTGTTGCTTGTACTGAAAAAGCTAAGTGCTGGGTCACCAACTGTGACTCTTCCAAAAAGAAAAAACAAAGAAAATCCTACCTCAACCTATTAGGCAAAGGGTAGTAGAAAGCTTGAGTAAGTCTTACTGATGCATCTTCAGCCATTAATTACTATATGCTGGGGATTTAGGAGCTTGATACATTGCTAGCACTGACGTTAAAATCCTCTCTTGCTGCTGTTGGTAACAATTGCATGTTGTCTTCACGCTGCCTGTGATACCGATGAAAATACTGTCTGTATTCTCTAGCTGGCTGTTATTCTTAAGTCAAGCACACTCAGTAGCGCTCCCAGAGTGCGTATGTGAAGTAGCTGTGGCTTTGAAGAGGAGTGTTTATTCTGTCAGCATCTGAGGCATCAGTAGCCCAACTTAAGACTGCAGTTGCTTCAGGAAAAGAAATAACGGTCTATCAGCTTATAAATCTACTTTCCTAAAAGGATTGCCTGTTCTGTAGCTGTCACGAGAGGCAATGTCTGCTGTTCAGTGTAAGAAGGAAAAGACCTGAATAATGGAGTTTTGAACCTGCCTGCCAGTACTGTTAATACCCAATAACTTAATGACTGTGCAAAAACTTCCTGCTGTTGACTTCAAGGTACTATATATCTGTGTATTCATTTCATCATGTTGTAATTAAATTGAACTAATGATGTACTTCTAATATTTGAAGCAGTACTGTAAAAATGTGTAAGGTTTTTTTGTATAGGATTGGCATTATTAAATAACGTATACTATTATGACCAGTGAACAATCAGAAGTATATTTTAAATCTCAAAGCAGTTGAGAGAATGGAATTGTCTGTAGAATCCCTGACTATGTCTATTTTTAAACAATTTTCATTCAACCTGGAGAGCAGACAGAAAACCTAAAATGTTGCCTCAGTCATTTGAAAGCTACTTTAAAGTCATGGGAGTCTAGCAAATCTCAGCTGTTTATATGAGTACAGTAGTCTTTGCACTTGTATTTTTGGTTTCCAAAATTTAGCTATCTTCTTGAGCTTTTGGGTTTACAGTGATATTCTGAGAGGCAATATTTGTCTCCCTCCTGGATCTATTTATTTTCTTGAATAGCAAAAATTCTTGTAAAAGAGAATGTAAATCCAAAATTTGTGGATTAAATTGTTTTTTAACTTTTGATTAAAATATTCTTCATCTGGTCCTTTAAAACCTTGCCTATTGCACTTTCTCTCTGCAAGCAACACTGGGTTCTCTTAAAGTCAGTTGGAAAAGTATTGGCTACAGCTGGGGGGAAAAAGTAACTTAAGCAGCTTTTCAGAGACTTTCATTTGAGGAGTTCTGTGAATAATTTTTTATTCTCAGAAACAATCTATTGGGAGAATTTTATTCCTTCTAAAAGGCTAACAAACAACAACAACAACAAAAAAACCCACCCAAAACCAAACACCCCAAACACAGAGCTCGTATGGAGGAGTTTTATGAAAAAGATCTGGCATCTACATTTGCTTCTGGAAGTGATATATTTAGGCCTTTTCACTTGTGTTCATTACTCTCCTACGAATTCCAGGCTGGAAGAGGAGGAGTAGAAGGGGCCATCTGGATCACTGTGTCCAGTCCCCTGCAGTGGTCTCTTACAAATCCACAGGGCTCTGCTCTGAAACATCTTGTTTGCTAAACACATAGCTCTCCCTTTGTCCTTGCCTTGTGCTTCGTACAATGGTTTCTGGTTTTATGTCTAAGAATACCTAAATGATGTATCCAAAAATCTCATTGGCCTTTTATCCATGACTGGATGACAGTGGCAGCTCAGTGTTACTGTTATGAGCATTTGCTTTATTGAAACTCTTCAGCTGAGAGCAGTTACATGCTCCGGTGCATACTATTGAACATACTTTATTAAATGTTATCTTGATTCTGTTATTCCAGTCCACAAACCCATCTTTCTTCATACCTTATCACTTGTTCCTTTTTAATGGCAACAGGTCTTAAGATTGCCCATCTAGATCTAGCACCAAGGTTACTAAAGAAAACAGTTGTTAGATTATTGAAAGTCCATTCTCATCAGCCTATGAAGTTGGTTTTTTAATAAATCTTTAGTTGTTTATCCACATTATTTTTTGTATTAGTCCTGATCTTCCTCACCTTAAATAACAATTTGCCTGTGGGAGCTACATTTAAAATGTTTTGCACTAGCTGATAGCAGTAACTTATATCTATAAAACAATCAATTATGGATTGAATGAAATTTACACTGTCCTAATTTTATCAAAATTGTATTTCTTTTTTATTACACTTCTGGTCTGCTTACATCTCTGATCATTCACTTGGTCTGTTATAGAAACATTTGCAGTATTTATATACTGTATTAATTACTATTCTAATGTATAGTATGTTAATGCCGTATTATATACTTTATTATATTAAACTAAGCATGTATGTCTGAACAACTTGCTGTCCTTTTAAATGCCCTTGAATTTATGCCTGTTTTAGGCAGTAAATTACCAGACTTTTCTGCTATCACACCTTGAAATTTCACGTGGCAGTTCTTTCTGGGCCCTACTGAAGGGATTATACAGGCTGTCCTGGTTTTACCAGAGTAGGTGGTCTCAGTTGGTTTTGCTTCCTCTTGGGTTTGATCATTTCCATTCTTTGTCCCTGTTGCAATTAATTTTCACATATTTCATCTTTATTAAATGGAGGTAAACCATATTTCTTGTATAGCTAGTATTTGGATCATACTAGGTAGTTATTAATCTGCAACTTATTATTTTTATTTGAGTAGTGCTGATTAGGAAGAGAATCAGGAAGGACTGTGTAGTAGTGGGAACTACTTGAAAGTGTTGACCAAATGCTTGCTTGATTTCTTGAAAATCTTAAGATTTAATCAAGATAGTACATACTACTTACAAACTCATTTGAGAAACTGCTAAGCAATAATTTGCAAAATGATAAATTGTTTTCAGAAGTTAAATGATTGTAGTTAAGAGGTTTCTGAAAAGTATAGGTACCAAAATAGCAGTGTCTTTTAAATTTTCTTGCAGTAACTGAAAGAAGAGCTTGGATTTGAAAGTGTTTTTTCTGAATTTAGAAATGTTATTTCCTCACTATGTATCTGTAGAAGTAGTATTAGAACTAGTCATAAAAATTTAGAGGTGAAGTAAAGACTACTTAGATAAGAAGGTCCCTTCCAACCCAAATTATTCTATGGTTCTGTGATTTTACACTGGAAGAGTCTGAGGTTCAAGAGCACAGTGACTTAGTTCTATACACTTTGACAGAGTTGTGGATGGAGTACATACCTGTTGTTCAATTTTTGGCATTGCTTTTCTATGTGATGAGCAGGATTTTCATCTCATAAGAGCTTCTACTTTTATAAGCATATTTATGCATTTTAATTTAACTGGAGAAAGGCCTTTATGAACCAATAAATTCAGCTTCTGTGTGAAGTTCATCCTTGTTTTTCAAGTGTAGTCAGCTAATCCTATGTTTCTATTTTACTCCTCCTTCATTCCAAGGCCCACCAGTTTTAGAAACTTAACTGATGAGGTTTTTCAAATGGTCAGTTTAAAAAATTGACTTATGAATTGAAAATTCACTTCTAATTAATTGGAAGTTCAGTCTTCCTACACAGACCAAGAAGAATAGAAATTGATGTTATTCACCTACATTTCTCGGATTTTTCTGAAGAGTAGGCTTGCTTTTAATGAATTAATGTCATACTGCTCAGACTAGTATGATCTGTTTTCTCTCATCACTTGTTCAGAACTTACTGTTTCTGAATTGTACTGAACAGATGACTTTTGAATACTAAAACCTTTCAAAATCCATCAAATGAGTGTAGGCCAATGAAGAGTACTTCTGTGTTAATTTCTGAGCAGAAGAGAGTACTGGCTTTCTTGAGCTCATGAATATTTTTTTGCCTGATGAAATTTACCAGGTGTGTTTGTGTTTCTGTGAAGAAGCCAAAGAATACACCTGTTTTGCATAGTGATGGGTTGACCCTCTGATTCAAATGGTATTTTAAATTTGCTTTTGTAGCATTGAAACTAGGCAATGCTTTATTTGTCCTCAAATGGACCTATTTACTGATGAGCTGATGGTAATGAGCTCTCTGCAAAGCACTAATAATTTAAGAGAGCATGTGCCAGTTAAAAGAAACCAACCCAAGCATCATCACAGTAGAAAAACTACTTCAGAAACCTGAGTCTAGTTGCTTCTGTTCTCAAATAGAGACATACTAAACTAGATAGGCCTCATTAATAGTTCAGATATATGAAGTTTTAGACAATACTCAATGCCAATTTGCATTTGCTTCATTTTTCAGAAGTTTGTTCAAAAATCCATACATATGCCTAATATGTTACCTTAGAGTATGCCAGTATTTTCTCCCTCATTACTAAATGGACTGAGGAGCTGAAAATTCAATTTTGTGTAGGCCATCAATTTTTTCTTATATGCTGTTCAGTTAATTGCTTTCCATTTTGTTTAAATTGATATTAATGGCTTAGAAATAGCAAATGTGCCAGGATCTTGATGAACCCTTACTTTGTGCCAACTTCTGTTTATTCGTATCTGCAAGTTTGGAAAGCAAACTTTACATCAGCTTTTTCAGTGCCACATCCAGTGTAGGATCCTGATTTCATTGAATAACAGCAATGAAGTCCTGTGTCAAGTCTGTTACAAAGTCGTATTGAAGACTGATTACTAGTGTAAATAAAGATGAAGTTGGTCCAAAGATAAAAATGACTCAATAGTCACGTGTCGTATTGAAAAGACTAAGCATTTTTTTCAATGCCAACTGTGTTGGTAAGAGAGGTGGTGAAGTGAAACAATGCACGTTATATGACCAGTAATTTTAAAGATGACCTTCTTCTATAGTGTATCATGGATTTTGTCGGAGGGGGGAATCACTTGACCTTCAGAAGTAACAAGACTTGAACATAGCCATTTTTCCTCCTTTCAGTTTATTCTTGCCAAGTTACAGCCTCTGTTTCTACTTCCAAGGTGTTTTTAATACTACTTTTACTTCCATGGTGTAAAGGTTTTGTGGTCTATTATCCAGTATATTGAAGGGAGGAAAAATGCCTGGTTTGGCAAAAATCTTCAGTGTTATTACATTACTCAGTAGCAAAGGCAATTATTAAACCAATGCCTTTTGGGATTATTGCTGTGGTTACCGGACTTGTTTATAGGTGCAGTTGGCTTTCTTTGCTGTAAGAACACACTAATTCATATTAAACTCGCTATCAGGCTCTAAAGGTTTCTTTCTGCAGAACAGCTTCCTAGCCTCTTGTCATCCAGTCCAAATGGATAATAAGGTTATTCAGTGCTGGGTACAGGACTTTGTGCTTGGATTTGTTGCACTTTGTGAGGTTTTCAACCCAACTGTTTTTCTAGCCCTTGGGTGTCACAAGGATTGGCCACCCAGGGCTATTCCAGGATACTGTTTCAGGGAATCATCTGCATGCTGCACCCCCAGTGGGGTGTCACCAGCAACCTTGTGGAGCATGCATTTGTTCCTGTCCCCCAGGTTCTCGGTAAAGATGCTAACCAGCATCAGCTCTAGTTTTGACCTCTGAAAGATGCCACTGGTGAATGTGTGTCACCTGGATTTCGTACTGCTGGTCAAAACCCATGCAGCCTGCTGTTCCAGCTGGCAGTCCACCCACCTCATAGCCCACTTCTTCATGAAGATCATGTCTTGTTCAGTTCTGACAAAGTACTCTGGAAGACTGTCATCACAGTCCTTGTTAAAGGCAAGGTAAACAATATTCACTGATCTTTCCTTGCTCACCAAACCAGTCCTCTCCTTACTGCAAGCTGCCAGGTTGGTCAAGTCCTTGGTGAATCTGTGCTGTCTGTTCCCAGTTGCCACACACACCCCACCCCACCCTCATTTTTTCTCTTTTTTTTTCTTTTTTTTTTTTTTGTTTGTTTGTGGATATAGATTCCAGGAGGATTTGTTCCGTAATCTTTTCAGGGACTGTAGTGACACTGACTAGAAGGTGGTTCTCTAGACTCTTCCTTCTTGATGATAGCTTTTTTTTTTCCTAATCCTGAGGCAACTCTGGATCACTGTGACTTGTCAGAGATGGTAAAGAATGACCCTACAATAGGATCAGTCTGCTTTTTGGGCAGATCTGGGGGACCCAATAACAAAGGAGTCGCACTGAGTATCTTAGCATTTCCCACACCCATTGTCACCAGGTCTGCTGCCCCCCCAACAGCAGTGGATCTGCGTTACTCTTAGCCTTGCTTTTGCCATCATCCTTACAGGTGCCTTGTTGCTGCTCTCGTTTCTTCTGAACTTGAACTCCAGGGTTCATTGAGTAACTCCCTACACTCTCAGGAGGTTTCTTTATTCCTCTAAAGTAGCTCTGCTTTCACCTTCTGTGTGCTTCACAGAAGTAGTGTAAGAGCCCTTCCGTGATGCTGCTGGCCTCACTTTGTCACTGAGATCCTGGCCAGCAGCCCTCATTCCTCAAAGCAGGTCCTGTGGCCTTAGAGGCCTGCCTTTGACACTAGCCGTGCAGCCAAGTATTGACAGGCTGTGTGCGCTCCTGCCTGAATCTTGCCCTCTCACTGCAGCAATTGAGGAGAGCAGTGTCTGGGTCTCATGCCTGCTGATCTCTACCCTTCCAAGCTCTGCAGTTACTGCTCATATGCTCAGGTTCGCACCTGGTAGTATCATTGATTCACACATGAAGGAACAGGCAAGGAATGGTTGTCTGAGAGCTGAACTTGAGCAGACTCATCAGTCTTTCAACAGCATCCCAGGCAGTGTAACTGTTCTGGAAATGCATGGCTGCAGACTTTCCTTCTGTTGCCACAAGTCACTAATTTCACCACCTTGGTGACTCAGCCACCACCTTGGGAGTGTCCATCCACTTATCCTTTGAGTGCAATGCCTACCTGTCTCTTCTTCCTTGCATCATGGTGCTCAGACTTGTGGCACTGCAAGGTCTCTGCAAATGCATCTACCAATTGGTCACCCTTGTTCATGCTGTACCGGTGTGCTCACGTTGTCCTGTAGCCCCTTCCACTGAAGAAGCAGCTTCTCAGGCAGAGCACCGCTCCCACGAGTGAGGCCACCACCATCACTCCAACACCAGCTTACAGCCCAAGCCCTGCATGGTAGAGCTGTCTTTCTGGGTCAAGGCTCTGGCATTCTAAGAGCAGTTGCTTCAGCAGAGTTTCTGGGCCCTTCTGCTTCACTGCTGTGCTGCCTGAATTCTGCTGGTACGCAGACAGTGGAAGTGCTGTCTCAAAAAACAGTGGTAAAATTACAGTGTGATTACAGTGTAACTTGTGAGATGGTCAACAGCCCAGTGGAGTGAGAGCCTTTGTCTAAAGGGCCTTATCGATGGTCCATCAGTGTGTGTGAATTGAAAAAGCAGTGTGCAAAGTAAGTTTTGCATTGCTGTCTCTTACTCACTCCCTGAACCCTCAAAGGATTCAAAGGGTTCAGAAGGTGTCTCTTTCACATTTCACTGAACTCTCAAAGGAATTTTCTTGCATTAGAGGCAGATATAGTGCCAGCCTATGTATTTTAAAACACTTCATATAGTTGGTATTTTTATGGACAGAAAGGTGTATGTTACAGTTCTACCAGTGTCTTGCTAGCCTGAGGACCCCTAAGCACTGTGCTCCTGTGTGTTTTATACTTTCTTTTATAGCCTAATATCTCACAAGTCTGAACTTACTATTTTTAATTAGCAGTTGTTTTCTTTAACTGCAAGCAGGGTGGTGGTATGACTTTTTGCCAGATCATTTCTATAGTATGTCGAATTAGAGCAAAAGAAGAAAGCTATTGTATGGAGAGTTTAAGTACTGTCTTACCATGTCAAACAGATTTTATTTGTATACAGTACTTGTTTTTGCCAGTGGTTGATAGTGTATATCATGGGAAGAGAACAGGGGAAACTGTAATGACACTTCCTCACTGTGCTCTCCTAGTGTGCAGTGACTTGAGAGTCGCAGTCAGGGACTGCCTGAAGTAGGGGTGAGGGCTGGATATTTAATAGCTGATGAATAGACTTGCAGTGCTGGCAGTGTACTGTGGCAGGCAGTTCCCCTAACGTAACTACACGTTGTGGGGACTACGTTCCTTTTGGTTTTTAATGTCTTTCTGCTAAATTCACTTGATTTCTGCCAATATAAGAAGTAGGAGTAACAGGCAACAGTTATTCTCTGTTTATCTCCATGCAGCCTTTGATTTTATAGACCTGCCACTTGATTTGGGTTACATCTTTTCCAGACGAGAAGAATGCTATTGTCTTCACTTACATCTTGTGATGAAGCTATTGTCTTCATCCTTTTGCCCTTCTGACTTGTCCTTTCTAACCCTTCTATATCCTTGACTGGATGTTCATCCAGCGCTTGAGACAGCAGATACTGTGTAATGGCATAGTGGTGGTTTGGTTTCTGTTCTTCGGTTAGTAGTCTGTAACAAATTATTTTTCTTTCACTGCTGCTGATCACCAGTGCTTATAGTGCAACTCCAAGATCCAGAGTTCAGGCCCACTTGTGTCTGTTTAAAAACCCAAACAACCAATCCCTAGGATTTTTTTCTTAACATACTTCACTTAGTGTTTCGTAGTATAACTTCACCTGCTATTTTATCATCAAGTTGTTACTTACAGATACTTCCGCAGTTCCTAATTTTATATAGACATCCCTGTATACTAAAACTATATAGATGCAAACTGAGATTATCCCAAACAAAACTCTTTCTTGGCATGTGGTGCACACCTATGCAGGAAGCAGAGGGATATACGCCCTTCCAGTCTTGTACAACTGGAAAGCTATAGGCTCCTACGCTACTATGCCATCCAAACCTATACCACTTAAGTGTATAGGGATGCATGGAGACATGAGTGTCTCTCCTGCAAAGAAGAATAAGCTGTATTTACAAGGGGGATGTCATAGTATTTTCACTCAAGAAGCGTGTGTGTGTGAGAGTGAGGAATCAAATTATGACAATTAAATACTAAAGAAATGGTAGTCTTAACGATGCAGTTTTTTGGTGAGGTTTTTGCATAATCGTGGTTTATGATTAAAGTTTTCCTTTCCAATAAATTCTTCAGTCTAGGCTGAAAGCATGTAAGAGAAGCTGTGTGTATGTCAATTTTCAAATCCTAGTGTGGTTTTGAAGAGTGTTATTTCTATGTATTTTCTAAGTTAGGAATATCTCATATCTGGTTTTAACTAGTAAGCTATTCCAATTGGGAAATACTTTGGGAGTACTTTGAAACATTTCAGCACTGCTGGGGAACCTTTTGGTTAAAAAAATAAAAAAAATGTAAATAAATTATCATATTTTAGTGTAAGTGAACAAGCTCCAAGCTCTTCTTGACTCTGCCCTACCCACCTGTCAGTCATGGAAAAAAACCAGTCCTTGTAACAAAATTTGCTTGTAGTTTCAGTAGGAAAAAAGATAATTTCAAAGGCTGGCATTCTAAAATTTTAATGTATGCATGTTGAAAAATATATAAAAGATTGTTTTATAAGAATTTAAACTATTAAGCATCACAATTATATAGTTGACACCTTTAGCTTTGAATGCCTAGTAAGTGATCACAATAGCTTGCAGGTACTTGCTTCACTTTACTTACTGTTTAACTTTACCAAAAGGGGTGTTTATTTTTGGTTGGCTGAAAGCAAAGCATTTTTCTTTGTGATGTAGGTGCAATATGCCATTAGACTCCATGTAAAATACAGGCATTTGTAGACTAGTGTTCCTAGTGATGAGCCCAGAAGGTCAGAGTGTACTACATGGGAGGAGCATGAGGAATATTAGCCATGGGCTTCATGCAGCACAGATTGATACCCTGCTTTCTGAGATGTTCCTGATTTGTCATTTGTCATTCATTTAGCTTGTTCTGATTTCCAGAGGATCCAGAGAGTTCCTTTTAATTTCATTATATGTGCCTGCCTACCCTCTTCTCCCGTGGCTCAGCAGAGCACTCTGTTTTAGTCACTCGTTTTGTTTCAAAGGACTAGAGTAATGCTGCTTTAATTGACCCTATTCCCTTAATCTCATTGGCGTGCATAGAGGATTCATTTTGATACATACAGCATTTGGTAATTAAATAGTTACCTTTAAAAAGTAGATAAAAATTCTGCCTTTGGCTGCTGGCCTCAGGTAACTTTTTGTGACTTTTTTCTTTTTCTTTTTTTTTTTTTCCAGATACAGAACGTGGCCTCTCAAAGTGGATTAAAGCAACTTGTTGATATTTTTATTTATACTTTTTTTATTTTTGTATTTGACTTAAAGTGCCATGAAAAAATTTGCATATTGCAAGGTGGTCCTTGCCACCTCTTTGGTTTGGGTCCTTCTGGATATGTTTCTATTGTTGTACTTCAGTGAATGCAACAAATGTGATGAGAAAAAAGAACGAGGCCTGCCTGCTGGAGATGGTAAGTTTTCTGCCTGAGTAATCTTTAAATTGTGCTCATGTAAAATTGCACTCCTTTTAAACGTTTGATTTTTTTGCCCCAACAATATAGCATTGCATCAGCATTCAGATGTTGCTAAATGTTCAATGTTTGTTTGAATGAAATAAGCACGTTGCTGAGATGTATGTTACAGATTTAAATACTTAAGATGTAGAATTCTAAGCATGAATGTGTATGGAAAAATAATAAAACTGTGCAACAGCAAGCTGTTTAGGAATGTGAGCTATGTTAATATAGTCTAAAGCATGTTCTAAATTTCCAGCAGTGAGGAAGCAAAGGCATTGTTAACTTCACTAGACTTGGTAGTAAAACAGGCCAAACCAATGACCACACTTACTTGTGCCCTGGCCCTGCCACAGTGCACACCACACCACTGTCCACCCCCCTACAAAAAAGCCCACAACCAAGCCCCAAACAAAACCACAAAACCCCACCTAAGCCAAAATTTAACTGACTATAGCAATAAAGGACAGTGAATGTTGTAATGAAAATAAATATATGAAAATAACTAGAATAAACTTGCATGTAAAGTGACAAATATGGGGGGTATATACACATATATACACACATACTTATGTACTTAACTTTTCCTTTGAAGTGAGAGCCGTATTATTCAGTACTAAAGATCTTCAGATAAGATTTAGGTTTTGTTAACTGACATGGTAGTTTTTGGGTACCGGTTAGATGAGCTGAATGAGGTTTTTTTGGAAAGCCAGTACCATTCACGTTGCCAGCTTTATTTCAGGGAGGCCTTCATAGCTGATCACATGGGATAAAGAGCTGGTGTAGGGAGACTTCTCATCTCTACCATGTCTCAGCACAAGTATTAAGAACTGCAGGCACCTGCTGCCTCTAGTTCATTTGTGAAGCATCTAATTTTGTAGTATGGGGGTCTCTCCCACAGGGAGAGCTGTGTTTGTATGTTTCGCTGCTGCTGTAGGAAACTTAATCAGTGATGCTCAATGTTAAGTCTGATCAGCCAATTGTACTTTAATTAATGCTTTCCATCACAAAAACATTTTCACCTGTTCACATCTGGTATGGACAACTTTGACCTTCTTGGGAAATTTTCTGAAATGTGTTAAGAACACTATTGCTCTGTTATAGAATAACTCTGGGAACATGCTTAGGAAATGTTAGTTTTGTTGTAGTTTTTTTTCCCCCATGATGAAAACAAGCCAATAAATCTCCACAGGGAAACACAATGTATAGGAAATGCGGAATTTCTGTGCTTAGTACCTCTGAACAGTAGTTTCCACAGCTGCATGCAAACATTTTATAGAGGTTCTAGTTCACTTGAGTTTTGCAGAAAGGGCGTAAATTTTCAGCTGTTTGCATTTCATCTTTCGGGTTTCTTTTTCAGTAAGTGGAAAAGAAAGTGAAAAGAAAACTAATTAGGGTTCTGTAGAAAGTATGTCTTTTATAGGAACTCAGTCTTCCTTTTTTTTACCTCTCCCCCTCCGCCCCCACCCCCAAAGTTGGGAATTTTTTTTTTACATCAGAGTGTAAGATGATGACTGATACTGTGGTGGTAAGGAATGAGTCTACTTTTCAGGTTCCCACAAAGTTTTTACATGATGCTAAGGAGATAACTTACATCAGGCTTCTTTAGAATTGCAACAGGATTTTTTTCTGCTTTTGGCAAACAGCAATTGTAGTCAATATATAAATCAAACTTGGTTTGATATATGAAGGTGTGGAAAGTTCAGATGACTTTACACAAAGTCATTGGGGGGGATCCTTCAGGTGAGGGAAGATCTGCAGTTTTTAAAGCTTATAACTTTCCCTATGCAACATCAGTTTTACTTAGCTGAGTACAGCCTTCATTCTGGCCTTTCCCTAACCTGTGTGTATTAAACTCCTTTAGCTTTTTAATATCTTATAGTTGGCTTGTAAACAAACAAACAAAAAACCCCAAACCAACCGACCAAACAAAACCTTGTGTATAGTTTTGTATATTTGTCTTGTTTTTTTAAACAGCTAACTTTTCTTAAGGTATGTGCAGAAATATGTCTGCTAGAAACTGTGGTTGTAGTTGACACTGTGGCACTTATTTTTACCCAGTTGCATGCCTGATCTTAGATATTCCTGCTTGTACCGGTAGTTTACTGACTAGAGTCTGTAGTGGATTTATTCCCACTCAGAATGCCTAGAATTTTCTCAGATAACATTGAAGTTATTTTTTCTGTTAAGCTTTTATCAAAATCTGCTTTTGCACTTCACATTTCACCCCCCCTTCATTTCCATAATTGATTTAGTTTTCTTGATTCAGCATAAATTATGTAAGTGTTCTGAATTTAATAGTCTCTTGTCTGTGTCACTCTGGTATATAGCTTCTCTTTGCAATTCGTGGAAGAATTCCATGGCATTTAATGAACCTACTTGACATATGAGTTAAGTTTTTCTGAAGAGTTTGTAAGTTTATTTTAGGCTATGCTCGCCTAGTTGGAAATATTTGTCTTTAGATATTTCAGCAGGAGCAAAGGATTTTGAGCATAATTTTGGACAGTTCAGGCTTTTTTGAAGTTACAAGGACGTTTTCCTTACAGAAAATGAAGGGAGTTTCTTTTATCAGAATGAGACTTAAGAGCCGTGGTCTAAATTGCCTTTGGGAAAAAAATTTCTCCTAGGTATTGATGGCATAGGATAGTAGCATCTTAAATTGTGAGCTTCAGCTTATGCATCTAATATTGGATTGTATGTATACCACCGTTACATTTTACAAATTGCTCAAAATAAGTAGTAAAGGAATGTGGATCTGTGGAAAAATGTACGTACATGATTATGGGGAAATGTAAGATGAGTGGGATAAAGGTCCTTGTGTCCACTATCAGAGAGGTGTTGAGGGTTGGTAGTTGAAATGATGCAAATGTGGAGATGAGGGGACAAAAGGTGATATGGAAAAGGAACAAGCACTTACCAGGCTGTGAGCGAGAGAGCTGAGATGAAGATGTTTCTGGAAAAGGGGGCCTGGCATGGAGTCTGGGTGGTACAGGTCTGGGGAACTAAAGTGATACCAGAGGAGGAGTAGTTACAGTCTAGTGACTGTAATTGTGTGGGATGGTTTGGCAGTAGGCCCCCAGCCCCTCCACCATGGCGGAAGACAACAAGGGTAGCTTTGGGAGGCAGCCTGCGGAAACGGGATCAGAACATCTAGCAGTGTTGATTCCAGCATCAGTCTTGGGAGCTGGGAAGGGAGCCTGTGTTTGTCCTGGCTGGTACTGCTGCTCGCTCTTCTCCCTGCTGTGACCACTCCAGATAGGTGGGAGTAGGTTGGGGAAAGCTCTCCTCAGTGCTCAACCCAGTTTGTCCCACCTATTCTGAGCTACCCAGTTGACCTGGATGGTGTATATCCCTTGCCCAAACTGTCACAGATTTTCTTTCTATTGGTATAGCCTCTGGGTAGTGGCTCCCTTTTTATAATTCCTGATGGTTCATCAGTCAAATTCACAAAGAGTAGCTGTTGATGGAAGGCTATTGGTGTAAGTTTAAAGGTTGTCATGAGTTGGAAAGATAATCACAGAACCTTAGTAAGCGTCGTCCATGCTATGTAGTCGTTTTTTCTAAACCTGAAAATCATAGAATAGCTAGTTGAGCATTATTGTTTCCAGGTGGGGTTTTGACATTACAATTTAGATTTCACAGCTTGGATCAGAACTTACTGATAAGTGTAAACGAGTTCTAGACTTAAAGAAAGAGTTCAGACTGTTTTCCAACTATATAAAAAGGGACCGTTTCTGTAAACAAAAAATGCCCAGGTGGTACTGTGGTTTTACTAATAAAGTTTTTTTTGTGTAGCTCCATCTTATTTCTGTAAGAGTCCTGTATATCAGCTCAGAGGTCTTGACTTAAATGAAAATCAAATGAGTCCTTTGTTACCACAGTTACAGGCTTCCTAAAGATATGACTGCAAAGGAACTTTCAGCTTTGGCACTTGATGCAGTTTCTAAGTAAACTTCCAAACTCATCCTTTTTCCCTTTTTTTTTTTGCCTCAAATGGCATTCCAGTTATGTAATGATTAGAATCCTTGGAGGGAAAAAAATATATCTCAGACCTAGGATTGGTATTGCAAGAGTCTTGTTATCTCAGCTACTTGCTATTTACATTCTTTTCTTGGGGCAATGACAAATTTAAACTAGGACCAGCCATTTTTGTCAAGTGCCAATTAAGGCCTCATGTTCTGAATTTTGAGCTCTTTGGTAATGATGGATCTCTTAAGTTGTGACTTGGTTCTGAATATTCTCATCTGCATAAAAAATTCCTAAGAAGAAAAGTGAGCAGCTTCAAGATATAAAACACAGATTCAGTTTTTGAAAAGAGGAACTGTTCATCAAAAAAATCAGCCTAGTTCTCTAAAGGCTGAGGTGTGTCTAAGAGACAAAATTCTCTGAGGTTTTACCTGTCCATAAAATTTGTAATTTTGGGAAAATCATGTTGGTTTGTGTTTATATGGAGCTACATGCTTTTGTGGGAAAACAGATTACCATAAATGCAGAAACCTCAGAGAAAATGGTTAACTTTTCTTGGAAAGTCATCACTGTGCCTGCACGCCAAGCTTGCTTGTCTTTGCATTTAGTGAGTTCCATAAAATATCTGTGGATCTAATTAGCTGTTGCTGATTTTTCTGCAGAAGTGGGGGCTACTTTATTTAGGTAAAATGTGTAATCAAGTAGTATGTATTTGCTAGAGAAATTTAAAAATTCAACTGATGAATTTGTGGAATTTATACACCTGGAATCCAACTTGCTGATGTCCTCAAGTAGCATCTAACAGCAAGATCTGCAAATGTGAAAGATGTGGTTTTGGTTAATTTAGCTATTCAGTGTAACTGGTTTAGTCAAAGTTAAGAAACAACTCGGAGTGTAAACGAAACAGGAAATTATTTTTTCTTCTGAAAAGCAAATATGGTATTCACTCTTCAGAATGCTAAAAATCATGGTGACTATAACTATATTCTGATAGCTTTTGTTTAATCATTTTAGGTATGTTGAACATGCATCATTTAATCATTTTCTGTCCAAGTGAACCTATACACTAATTGCTATACACTTAATAAAAAGTTATAGTAGCCCACGTAATAAAACCAAGATGAATATCTAAAGTAAGCCCAAATAATTGACTGATTGTGTACCATACTTTTATATTACTTATCCCTCCAAAAGACAAAAATTCTAGTTTAAAAGGTTATGCAATGGCTAATCAGCAAGTTTTGATGTGGGTTCAATAGTACTTTCCTAGGAGGCAAAGATGCAAAGCAAACTGCTTGCTCATTTTAACCCCTGGTTAAAAGAGTGCCTAAGTCAGTCCGCTCAGGACCTGCTTGGACATACTCATTCTGTCAGTTTTCAGTGTATGTGTGGATGGCTGGCAGCTTCTAGAATTGTATAGCTCAACTGGAAGTCAAGGGCATTTTGGTAAAAAGAAAGCATCTCTATGGCGGGAGGATTTTCTCTGCTAAATGTTACTGTGCTAATGCAAATAGTGCAATCGCTTCAAGTACTTGAAAATGAAAGTTTCTCAAGGAACACATTGTGCTTTTAACAGATAAATGCTAAATGCAAACTAGCAAAATGTTTCAGTTATTAGTAAGAATATATATTAAGTCTTAGTGTTTCAGCAAGGATGGAAGTCTTGGGCTTTCTTTTAAATTTTATTTTTATTCTTTACACGGCGACTTGCTCTTGGCATAAGCTTTAATTACACTGTGCTGTCCTAGATGCAAATTAAAGATAACTTGAAGCTAGGCTTATTACTGAGGGCTTTGGTGCCTTTATTTTAAAATACCTCCAGTTCCTCCATTTAGATTTTAAATTACTATTTTTTTTTAATTAAAATTTGTATTCGATTTGTAAAGTAGTAATATATTTCAAATTCAGTATTCAGGCATTTAAAACATTCCAGTTCAGGAGAAAATAAATGAGTATTTGTAAAGAAAATGTAACAGGTTTTTTTAAATTATTTTTTAATTATTTGTTTTTTCACTTGTTTAAAAAAAACAAATAATACAAGAGTCTGGATTCCTTTTTTCTTTCCTGTCTCCCTCATCAGTTTGATCAGATATATGCTATTTAAGATTTCTTCGGTTTAAACATGCTAAATGTTAATGTTTCTGTTTCAAGTAGTAACATTAAACTCCAAAATGTAATGATGTTGACTAAAAATAACGTTAGTAAACCTAAGAGAAATTGTTTCTAAACTGTAAATGCCGATGTCATTCCGTCAAAATAAAAATGTTGAAATAAATATAAAGATATAATTTTACTTGAATCTTTACTAAAATCCCCATAAAGAAAAATCCAACTTTTCCTGAAAAGCTTGTGTGCAAGAACAATCTAGATTATAAATGTCTGTTGTTCTAGAACTTTAACAGCAAAGTCAATTAGGACATAATGCTAATAGATATAAACCCTTACTGTTTTTTCAAATGAATTGTGGTGTCCAAGAGTAGTGCATAACTACTTCTGTTAAACTCCCAAATATGAAGATTTGTTTTCAATTCCAAAACTTGTGTGTGTGTGTGTGTGTGTTTAGAACACTGTTATAAACAGGAGTACACACTCCTACAGTGTAAAATAAAGTATCAACAAACAAAAACAAGCATAAAATTAGTTACCAATATTTTATCTATTTTTAGTTCCAGAACCCATACAAAAACCACATGAAGGACCTGGAGAGATGGGGAAGCCTGTGGTCATTCCAAAAGAGGAGCAAGAAAAAATGAAAGAAATGTTTAAAATAAATCAATTTAATTTAATGGCAAGTGAAATGATTGCACTCAACAGATCTTTACCTGATGTCAGGTTAGAAGGGTAAGTGCTTTATGTTGTATTAAAAGTGTACTCGACTTAAATGAAGAATGTGCAAAGAATGATCCAAAACAAGAGTTCAGTTCTGTAAGATCCTACTTTTGAAGTGAAAAGTAGGAGGATTTC
This sequence comes from Falco peregrinus, assembly GCF_023634155.1. Classification (NCBI taxonomy): domain Eukaryota; kingdom Metazoa; phylum Chordata; class Aves; order Falconiformes; family Falconidae; genus Falco; species Falco peregrinus. The sequence continues at coordinate 77,784,887 of NC_073723.1, forward strand.
CTGTTTATTGTGGTACTTACTTGTAAAATAAGATTGAGCAGCAGAAACCGGTTTTATTCAGTATTATTTAACTTTGAATCCGATTATGAATATGAAGCCTGTTCAGGGGAATGGAAATTAATTTGGTTGAAGGAAACAAAGTTAACTTAAGACTTGGCATTTCAGGAAAAAAAATTACTTATTTGAAAAATTCATGCACTGCTTGTAATGAGGCAAACTAAAGTTCTGAATTATATGAAATATAAAAGGTTTGATGATGAGAGAAGTACTTTAAAAATTTCTTACCTAATGAAATGTGCAAAGCCTCATTTAGTTTGTATTATAATATTTTCTAATATCCATCTGGTTTGGGTTTGATCTTGCCTTTGGAATATTGATCCTTTCAGAGCTATTTGAGTCATAAGTAATTTAAAAAGAAAATTGTAGCCTTGTTTTAAATAAAACTAAGATTGCTTTAGTCTCCTGGGGCTACTGTGGCAGGGTAGCTGATGACTCCCCCCACCCTCAATCCCTCTCATTTATGAAAGGGACTCTCAAGTTAAATGAAGCTCATGAAACAAGATTTTCCCAATCAATTATCAGCATTCTCTTGCAAGAATCAGATTCTATAGAAACCCCATTTCTTTAGAAGCTTTGCTGTTGCTTCTGTATATACAAGGCCAAGCTGCTGGATTAATTTCTTTTCATTTCCTACCTCAGAAGATAATACTAGAAGAATGAGATGAAGCTCTGACCACTTTTCATTTTTAGTGAGTGATAAAGAGCTGGTTTGTAGGTACTTTCATCTATTTTAATGAATGTGATTCTATGTAGTGTGAAAGTTCCTGGTAGTGCAGGTGTTCTTAATAATTGAACCGTATATTTTTCAAAATATTGATTTCATAAGTCTGAATTAGTGTAACTTTTCAATTGATTTTCAGACATATGAGTCAGATTTTATGGTCACTACTTGCCTGTTTCTCTGTATGATGGAAGAATGCAAATCATGAGCTTGCAGTGTTTTCTTTTGAAACTGACATGTTATGGGGGGTTATTCCTTTTCTCTCATGTTATTGCTCTGATTGTGGTTGTAACTTGGCAATGATATCCCTTGGCATTCATGCAGATTCATGTATAGTGTCTGCCCCCTCTATCACACTCTACAGAATAAGAAATTGCCTCACTGTAAAGGGGTTACTTCCACTGGTTAAGGACTTGTAGTTAGTATTCTCAACTTGCTTTACTCGTTAGAAAAATCCTAAGTTTCACTGGAGACTTGCCAAACCTGGGATGCTAATTTGGGGTGATTTCTTTATGGTTTTTTCTGGAAGAGATGAATGGAAGGAATTAACAAAACTATGGGGAAATTATAGTTACAACAGTTGGCTATGTGGAAGGTAAACATGAGTAATTTTTCATTATGACCGTGGAAGTATGAAATAAATTAACATCATCTGTTTATCAGCATTCATATTGTAAAACTTGCACGTATGTATTCTACCATTTTTATAGTGTAAGTGCAAAGATATGAAAATAACTTTTTAGACCCACAAATTTGACTTAATCATAAGCTTTGTGAAGTCTAGACTTCTAATAAACCAAAAATGGAAAGAGAAATTGTTGTACACTATTAAAAAATGTATTACTTAAGTACCACTCAAGCTTTTGCAGACAAATGGAATCGCAATTTTAAATCAAGTTGAGCTACAGGAAGTTTTTGTCTTGAACACTTGGCTATGCTCTGCAGTTACTGTATTTCACAGTAAGATATGCATTATAGATTTAGTAATGTTGCATTTGTTTCTCTTTTTCCATTTGTATGGAAAGAAATACTGTCACTATATTATGCGTGTGAAAGTAGAATCAGAATAAAATTTTAGGTAAGGTTTCAGGGTAGGGTTGGATTTTCTGTTTTTGTGAATTGGTGCCAACAGTTTTAATTTTTATTTGCTGTGTACATTTTTAGTAGATTTTGAGAGAGAAATGGTCCCCAAAAAGCTCCTCCTTTGGTCATCTCTTCAGTATGTACTCTATAAGGTCACACCGATTAAGAAGTTAGGGAATGTGTTAACACTTCTTCAGCAGATTTGAGAACAATGCTGTATTTACAATGTAAGGGTATCTTAATCTGTATGTGTGGATTAATATTACTTTCCAAGAACACTATAGCCATTTTCAGAATTTTGAAAACTATAAATATGCTCTGGTGTTGTATGTTTGTCTTACAAAAGTATTTGTTTGATTAGTCAAAATACTCACATGGTCAGGAACACTTTGTTGTGTTGGAGTTGCTTCTGTTATAACTTGTTCTATCTATATCCCTGCTAATATAGAAATAGTTTGGGGAGAAGGAGAATGGCTAATTTCTAATCATTCCTTACCACATTTATATACTTACAGCACAGCTGCAGTAGCGCTTTCAATCAAGGTTTTGAAAAAGCAGGGTATGTTCAAAGGCATACTTAGCTGTTCAACCATGTAATTATTTTCTTCGCAGGTTTTGTGGGTTGCTTCCTTTAATGTAGTGTGGGGAGAATATGTGACTATTTCAAGTCCTATAATTCTCCAGCATGTCAGTTTTTCTATAAAGCAGAAGTCTGTAAAAGTTTTGCCTAACGGTTCATCATTGAAAAGCTGGTGGAATCAGGTGTGCCAGGACCAGTTTGCTACATGTATTTAATGGGGGTGGCATAACCTCTCGGCTGGAGAGCAGCTTTTGAAGTCTGCATTATACTTCACATTAATTTCTAGTTCTGCCAAATCCCCCTGTCATCCGTGCAAAGGCAAGCACATTTGTGTGTCCACTCAGTCCTCGAGTGCTCATAGGTTAATGTCTATAGGCGACCCACTCCGGGCATCATATTTATGTTTTGGCCAAGAAATGTTGTTTCCTTACTGGAAGAACAAATATGTGAGCTGTTTTAATAACTTCTAGGCATTTCTCCAGCTCAAGGAACTCCTCAGTATGAGACATCTACAGAAGTTGAAAACTGTGTTCTGTTGAGCTGTAACCCAGTTGTATTAACAGATTTATATTTATTTTTACTATTTGGCACAAAATTACTGAGGCACACAGATACCTTTAAAAACATTGACATATGCCAGAATTGCTAGTCATTTTATGTCTGTAATTGGGAGCTTTATTCTACCTACTCTTATCGTTATCCCAACTGAATGATTTGCTTAAGAGAAAAAGCTAAATCATAAGTAACTTTTTAGTCTGGATACTTCCCGGAATCTGGACTGGGGTATGTTAGTGTAACTAACTAATGTAACTGACAGGGCCACAGCCTCTGTGGGGGATATTGTTGCAGGGCAAGAAGCAGCTGGGGATAGCAAGTTGTTAATAGAATAATTTCTGTAAGCATGTCTTACTCTGATCTGTGAATCAGTCATCAAGGTGGGAGCTGATTCACAGTTGCCAGGAAAATATGCAGCTGTGGGCTTGACATGACAGCAAAGTGAAAGATGAGTGATTAGGAACACTGGAATCTTGCCTTGAATTTACTGGGGGTGAGGAAGGCAATGAATAAAATAGGTATCAGTGACTAGAAGAGGTGTTCAGCTGTGTATATGTGTCTTAGACTGGTATTCAGGCTGGAAATGCTGTGGTTAAATGCATGACATTTGTATGTGTCATATGACTTGGTTTTACTCTCAGTGCTGTTTGAGGTTAGTTGGAAGCTGCTTTGCAAAATTAAGAATGGGTACTGTGTTCTAAAGCTGAGCTTTTCAGGCTGTATTCATTATTTAATAATTTGTGGAATATGTAAAACATTTAAGGAGACATTTGTGTCCCGGGTGTGAGAGTTTAAGCCCAATTCTGACTTTTTTTAAACTAGAAAAGAGCATCTCAAAATGCTGCTCTTTTCCAGGTACAAGTGGTCAAGGCTGGAAACAATGGAGGCATAGCTGGGACAGAATGCAGTCATTCATCTAAGCTCTGGTCTACACTGGAGTTTATGATGCTGAGCTAGGAGGGAGTCCTATTTTGCAGGGTGAGATTTCTAGGGAAAATGATAGGCTTTCCCAAGCAGACCTGCAGCAAGGAGGAGTGTGTTTTTTATTGCTTTGGAATACCTTAACAATCTTTTCCCCAAGGCTGCAGGTTCTGTAGAAATTCACATAAAAGAACTTCCTAGTCTTTTTTTTTTTTCCCCTTAGTTGGTATAATTTTGCCAGAGTTAAGGGTGTCAAAAATTTTATTATACCTCAGTCGGTTCTGCAGAACATTTGGGATCTTTTAACTGTCCTTTTCTCAAACTGTTTGTATCCGGGAAGTAGGTAGCTGGGTTTCAAATGGTATAAATAGTGTTAGGGCATAATCAGAGCTTATAGCCAGGTGGCCCTCCATATTTGAGTGAACTGACTCTAAGTTCATACGAACTGTGACGTCAGCCACTTAATAGAAAAATAAGATGCAGATCTCTAACTAAGACCTTAATGTTTAACTAGGACATTATTAAGGCTTTTTTGCTGAATCAAACTACGCTGCTCAGTTCCTGCTGCCAAGCTTACTTGCACAACTGGGAGGAAGCAGGCAGGTTTTTTTTTTTTCTGAGGTTAAGCCTTTTTTCTAAGTCTAAACTAAATGAATGTTGTGGAGTTTAGAGCAGTTATGCTGGGCTCCTTTCTGAGTAAGTCCAACATATGACTAATTCTGTCGTCTTTTTGCTTAGAAAGAACCATATTTAGGTTTAGGTTTAGATTTAGGCACTGTTAATTATATGATACAATATAATGCTTTTCAGTTATGGGACTGTGATCTGGTTTTCATACATGTACTTTAAAAATATGTTGTTTTTAAACCTGAATTGTACGTGTGAGATACACTGGAATTTGGATTTTTAACTTCTCAGAACAAACTGATTTGCTGTATATCTTAGGATACTACAGTTAAATTGTAATAGAACACATTCATAAAATTTACACAATCCCTGTGTGAGGAAAATAGTTTGAGTAAATGTACTCATAGTAAAACTAGTAAGGCTACATATGCTCTTACAACTCAGATGTGTGACATTTTATGGGGTTTTTAAATGGCAGCACTTAAAGTATTTATTCTGTGAGGGTTCTGAAAGTGTGTTCTTTTTGCTTTTAATTATTTTAATTCAGGAGAATAGCTAAGGGGGCAGTTTTATACTACATATAATCTGGTGGACTGCAGCCAAACGAAGTGTTCTCACTGCTTCTGTTCATACTGATCTGATGATTGTGTGGCCTTGGCATTCACTGGCTGGCTGGAGGATTGCACACCAAAGAGGAGAAAAAAGTATGTTTTGTTGAATCAGCAAACTGAGGCAACACACAGCAGCTCTGTGATTACCAGATCTGGTGTAAAGAAGGGGATGGGACAAAACTGTAATGGTCTAAAGTGGGATTGTTGTTTTTGGCAGCAGTTTGCAGTTGCACCAGATTAGGTGAAACATGGGGGGAAAAAACCCTGTGTGTATTAAGACACACTTTTTTCTTTTTTTTCCTTTTTTTTTTTTTTTTAAATCCCCATAAGATCATGGCGATTTAAATAGCTCCATAAATTGTGATATGCTTTGTGAACTTCTGGTATTCATTTAGCTCAGGTCATAGTGACATAAAAGATAATAAAAAAGAGCAAGTTGCCAACATAGGTGGTGAAAGACTTCAGAAGTTTCTTCAATGTTTTGGTACAGGCTAGAAATCTAGACTGTTAATTAACCTGGCACCTGTAAAGGAAATCTGCTAATCTGATGACTAGTAATGTAACTTTCAGCAATGTCATGCTCAAAGTCTGAAGCATGTGAGGCATTAAAGACTTTACGGTTCTTTCAAGCAGGAATATTTTTTCATCTGGCTTTTGTGGTGCATATAGCTTGTTGCTGACCCACTGTAGAGTCAACATTTGGAAATGTTCTTGTTCGTGTTGACTTAATGAGTTAGCTGGAAGAAATTACCTATAAATCTTTTTCCTAGAGAAAGTTTAGAGGGGAAAAAAGTCACTTTAAAATCAGCTTGCTTCCTGTAAACTGGTTTGGGGTGGGGTTTTTTTGGTTATATATCAACATACATATATATATACATACATAATATCCATATGTGTGTCTGTATATACATGCAAACACTTGGCAATCTCATTCTTAGTTATGAGTGTTTTCCATTTTGGATGAGCAGCCATATCCTGAACTTTTTAAAAATTGATAGGTCAAGTATGGAAAATAATTTGTCTAGAGGACTTAAGGTTCAATTTCAGGCTTTGAGGACAGAATTGGTTTTGCTTCTGTCAAGAGGTTCTTTCCTGTGATCACTTTCAGGATAAGGAAAACAGCCAACTGCAGCTTATTATTTTTGTGAAATTCTGCTTGAATTCTGTAACCACGATGGTTTTAAGGACCATTTTGGATTTTGTTTCCAGGGTCTAAAGAAGATTTCTACTTGACTCATGAGATAATGCGACCTTTCTTATATCCAAATCTTTGAGATCAGAAGAAAGGAAAATATCATACTCTTGATGTCAGGTAAATTATGTAACACTGTTGAAGGGAGACGCTAAGCAGGCTGGATGGAAATGTTTAAGTAAGAATAAAGGATTTGCCTGCATTCAAGTCACCTGCTTAGAAAGATTAATTGGAGTTGTGATACAAATTATAGAAATGAAGACCTTTCTAAACCAACTTGTTCCGATTTGATTGGACGAAGCAGCTTCAGGGTTAGCATGAAGTTTTATTGCAACCTTACCTGTAGCGCTTTCTCTTTGTGCGGCCACAAGTTAAAACTGTGGTTGTATGCAGAGTCTGTGTAGTGAGAAGTGGTTTGGCATGTTATGACAGTCAGTGATTCCATCTTTCTCAGAATACTTCTGAGAAGTATTGCTTTTAGCCATGTTGCTTCTGTGTGAAAATTAGATCATTATCCAGCTGGATTGTCTTCGATTTGAGAGCTTGAGGTATTGTTAAAGTTTATGTCACAAGCAGATTTATTAACACCCTTGTTCATAACGATATCAGGATGCTGCTGCTCATATCCAGGAAAGACTAAGTCAGTGTTCACCAGAAACACACTACTTAAGTGCTGGTGGTTCTCGCTGTAGTGTTTTGACACTTTCTGTGCTACCCCTGCCACAGGGCGTTACCTTCTGGTGGAAATGTAGGTCAGTCTCAGCAGCTTCGGGGTGACTCTCGGTCTTGTTTCAAAGCCGTTTTCATTCATTACTTCAGTAGAGAGGAGATTCTGTGTTGGGCGTAGCTGTGCCTCAGCTTTGTTACATTAACTTCATTGCAGGCTATAACTTATGGAAAATGGACAGGTAAACAGTGGAGTACTGACATTTTATGGCGCTGCAGCAATATTCATCAGATATCAGTAATTAAAGCCTGGCGTTTCATGAGAGGAGCTCAGACTTCCTGATTTTCTCTCTATTGATTTGGCATTAACTTTGGTAACCTCAATAGAAAATAAATGTGTGTTTTCAAGTCTAAGAATACTGATGCTTACATCCCAGATACTCCAGTATATTTTAATACTAAAGAGTATGCTGTTTGTACTGCATTGGTAATATTAAACACATTTATTACGGGGGCTGTGCTGTGTATCGTTTCCTCAGAACTTCAACTCTAACCTGATTTTTAGCAAGACACAGATTATTCCTTTGTCACATTTAAGTTCTGGGATACAGTTTATTTATAACTGCAGCTTTTATTTATAACTCTTGTTTGTAGTGTGCAAGATAAGGCATTGTACTAATTTTGTAAGATGACAAAATATATCTTCCTCCCTGCCCCAATCTGTTGCCAGCACAGCTTTCAAAAATACATTGGCACTGCATTATCCTACTGCACATACGAACTCCGGTCTGAGCTCCGCTGGGATTTCCCAACTGAGCTGCCTAGTGCACAGGAGACACTTTTGCTTGTGTTCCATCTCTGTCCTTTATCAGAGTGCTCTGGGCTGTGTGCGCTGGGCTAGAAAACAAGGATTGCATACGTGTTTTACTGCTGTTGATGTTTTTGAGCCACTGGAAATTACTGGTCATGCCTTGTTTCTTTGAAAAAGTGGTGGAATCTGGGAATAAACTTGCTATCAGGTATAGCAAGTCAGGGTTCAGGTAGTGTCTGAGTCTATTAAATTTTGTGATTAGGTAAGCATAAGTGGCCTCATTTTGAAAATTCCTTATTTTAAAAAAATACTCTGATGTTACTTGTCCTCTCATTGCTCTTTCATAGACAATAACCTATTGGTGGCATCAGAAAGAACAGAGACGTGCACTACAGTATTTAGAAATTTAGCATTTATTTCTAATACAGAATATAATGATGACATCATCTTTCTAGAAAATCATCTAGATTTTTTTTTCACGTTCCATTGTTCACCTCAGTGAATGAGGTTTTCCTCATTGTGTCTCACTGCATAGCATTATGAAAGTGTATACTTGATTTCCTACAAGACCTCTGCCCTGTTTATAGCTGTTTTTGGGGGTGTATGGTTCTTTAGCCTGTGAAACAAAAGTGTTTAAGAGCTATCAGGACATTAAATCCCATTTTATTATATTAATTTCAGAAATGATTTAGCATGACTTGGAAGAGTGTGCAAACAGATCACTGCTAACATTTAAATATTTGTCTTTCAAGATATGACAATATTGCACATGTAACACTCAATTTTGGGTTTTAGGGATAATTTCTAAGTAAATTGATCCACAAATACAATTTCATAACATTGATAAAATGCCAAGTGCTGTTCTGTAGTAAGATGGCTGCACAGTTGCATCTTTTTAAGATAATATTTGAAGTGTTTGTAAAAGTGCCAACAGTAAGCTGAAAGAGGAGGCATTGGCATAGCGAAGGGTGGTGTCCCAAGTTCCCAGCATCTGTGCATCTTGGGTGCTGGTGGCTAGAGCACGTAAGCCTTATTGATCTCAGAGTAGGGCACTGAGCAGAGCTGATAGGTATCAGAAGTATTTCACCTTCTGAGGAATTCAAATGAAGGATCTTGTAAGATTGCCTGGTAGATTTCTTCTGTCCCTGCGGTGGTGAAGTATGTTTTTCTCATTCCCTCACTGGCATGAGAGAAGAGAGGCTTCCAGTTTGGCCAGATGTGGAGGAGGGTTGAAAGTACGTGGTTGTGGTGTTGCAGAAAACACAGTATGAGGAGTTGTCTTTCTGTGCACGACTGTGCTGCAGCAGCAGTTAAACTATGAGATTTAATGGTTTAATTTTATTTGGAAAGAATTGCCTTACTTGATGTCTCTTCTTATTTCTGTAATTTCTTCTGTGGGCTATTTGTACCCTGGGGTGAAAGAGAAAGTAGGAAAGCAGTTTCTTCAGAGGCTTTTCAGGTGCATTTGGAGTAGCATCAGGTAGTTTTCAAATAGCTATACATAGTCCACTGAATAAAATTCTGAGATTATTTTTTCCCCTGAATGTCTCCCCATCTACAACATGCAGAGCTTCTATATGATTCAATTAACACCTGCACAAAAAGTCGTGGTAACAGAGAAGCATAACACAACCCAGAGCTGCTTTTGACCTCCCATTTTAAGAACTTCTGTAATGGATTTAAAATTTGAAATCAGGCTACAGGGTATTAAGGACAACAACTTGTACTTATTTTGCTGTCACTGTTCTTCTTTAGGAATGTTATACACATATATGCTAAAATCTGTCCTTCCTTTGCCTTTAGTCCATTGATCTGAAATTCAAATTATGATGGATTTGGACCTGTTACATTGCCTTGTGCTTTTGGGGAGGTGTGGACCTAGGAGTAACTGTGTAGCTATAAGGAACTAGGCCAAAGTATTCTGAATATATGATGCTAAATTGCAAAAAAGTGACATTCTGTGAAGAATGTTATTAACATCTTAACAGAGGTTGGAGGAGAGTTATGTCTTTATAGTCCTCTTCCTTTGCACAACAACTTTTTAAAGTATCGTTTGTAAACTCAATTTTTTTCTCAAATCTGATTTTGATGGGGTATTAAAGATCTTGGATAACTTTAATTTTATTTCCTAATTAATTTTCCACTTCATTTCCTAATTACATGGAAGCAAGAAATCAAACATTAGGGAAGAATACAAGGCTAATGCAGCTGAAGGTGGGGATTTAAGTGCATGAGACGGAGACTTGCTATGAAATAAAGCATTACTGATTTGAGCATTGGAATGTGTACATTAAGAAATGTAGACTAACTAGGCTTTTTGTTTTGATCATATTTTAACAATCTGGCCTATTCTTTTTCTGTGTCTTTAGGTAATAGGGCAGTAAGTCTCTGCTTGCATTTAAAATGTCTGACATTTTTGGGGAGTTTCCACAATCTAAATAATGTATGGAATCACATTAGCCGAGAGTTTGCATGGTGAATGCCATAGGTTAAGGAAAGGATGATGCATTCCATATGAAGTAGACATGCTCAGCTGCCGTTTGGAGTCTTCATTAAATTACTGGAGATGGTATGCCTTCCTAATATTATGCACTCAATTTTAAAACTGTTTGAGGCATGATCCAAGAAAAGGAACATAATGTATTAGTAGTTCATTAAAATTCAAATTGTCCTTAATTCATACCCTATGTGTCATACCCCTCATGGTTATATTCCGCTACTAATGTTGCGTAACTGTTGGTTGAAACTAATGCTTTATTTTAAATTCTATAGTAATCCCTGTCTGGTGTAATTTGTTTTCAAATGAAAGACAAAAAGGATTTTTAATTTAAATGTTTGTTAGTAAGGATAAAACAGGTTTACGTAGAAGGCTAATGCTCTGATCACAGTTATCAGCTGTTCCATTTTGCTTGGTTTATGTTCTGCAGCCATACATTCCTGAGGGTGGGAAGGAGTGTATGTAAGTGTTGTCAAAATGAAAAACAAGAGGGTTTATTCATATGCGTTCACAAATTGTACAAATACGGCTAAAAGTTATATACAGAAAGGCAAGTGAAAGGAGTATTATAAATCAGGTATCATGCTATTAATTCTTTCCTTTATCCTGCCTGCATCAATGAGTCTTTTTAGAATAACTTCACACCAAACACTTTATTAAGAATAGCATTAAAAAATTCCAAGCCAGAAACACCCTTGTGTTACGCATGGCAGCCTTTTACATATTGGTAAACAAACCAGTCCAGGGTCACTTTTTACCCCAGGTACAAGTTTTTACCCCAGAAGGGGTTGATCTCTGTGGGTGAGAATAGGCAAGTCTTGTTACGGAAAGGAGAATGTTCACCTTCTGCAGGACAGGGCAGTGAGAATGCCTTGCAGGGGGAAGGTGTGTCCCAAAAAATACCTGGTTTTCTCATATTGCTAATAAGTTCCCCTTCAAAGACAGATCTCAAATGTTTTGTTATATTTATGCTTCAGACTGTAATCGTTCATAAACATGGTAGTCTCTGATCACTTGGCTGGCTTTTATTATACCAATTCATTGATTTGAGCTCAGTAAAATAAAATCTTCTGTAAAACTGTTAAACAATGAGAGGCTGGAGGTGCAAGATTTCATATCGCGATGGTAGATCCTGTGGCCACTGCAGCAGGATACTCCTGATGAATGACACATTGTTATTGCTTTTTACAGAGAACTGGTAACAGGTTTCTCACAACTTTTTTACATTTATTCTGCCAAAAAGTAGAGGAACAATTGGTGGATTTGTATTAGTACTGTAGCTGAAGGTCTACAATCAGACACTTATTTTCTGGTGTAAGGAACAACGCAGCAGAAGGAATAAAACATTTAGAATTCGATTTTAAAGTAGCAAAATAGGCTGAAAAAGTGACAAATGAAAAATTATTTGGCTTGTCATTGAATTTCTCATCTGAAATTCATAGCATTTTTCTGAAAAGGTATTAAAGTGATACCACAGAAATAACATTATCAGTCGGCATGCTTTGCAAGGTTTTTTTTTACACATTAATTCAATTGGAAAATATAAGGATGTATGGCTGCTTTTCTTAAAGATTTTATGCTGTTCACTTCAGTGTGGTGAATAATTAAATTTGGCCATAATTTTATAATAAGTAAGTATAATATTGAAGACAGTGCCTGATCCTACTGCTTCAGTTCTTAGAAATGAAACATGATTCCACAGAAGCTTTTCCAGGTATTTCTTCAATTGTACCTGGACTTATCTTTTCTGGGATCTCTGGGTACACTGGGCTTTTGTCACCACATCAGAGCTGAAATGCCTATGTATTATGAGAGCTGCTCTCACTTAGAAGAGCTCTGGATAACCAAGTTATCCAGCAAATAAAATACTCAATTTGGGACCCCAGTTTTGGCTGTTCCTGGTTTTTGCAAAACCCCTGGTTTTGGCTGTTTGACGTTCCTGGTGTCACTGGGTGGGGTGGGATTAGATGCTGACACCATGATCCTGTATTGGCAGGCTGTTTCTTCAGTATTATTTTTGTATGTTCAGGGCAAAGAATATTCACTAGGTATTTCTTAAGCTCTCAGACAGCACTGCTGTTCAGGGGATAGTCATGAATACTTGTTAATGCATTTTAACAGTGTTTAGATCAGGTTACATTACAGTGAATCAACTCAATAATTTGGGATCTAATAAAAGCTTTTTTGTTGGAACGAAGCTCCACTGAGTATATTTCTTCTTCTGCTTCAGTGTTTTCCTTGTGTTTGAGATCTGCATGTATCTCTCTAGCTTTGATTCTTACAGGATTTAGCACCATCAAATCTTATGTAAGTTTCTGTGTGTAATTTTGAATATGAAGGAGGAACAGATCTGTGGGGGGAACACTTAAATTTGCATGGTTATTTTTTTGAGCAGAATTGTATTATCAGAATTGTTAAGAGTACTTTATGTACAGTGTATTGATTTTTCTACGAGATAATGAAAATATCACTTGTGTTAAAATAGTGTTGCAGAGTGTAAAATATTGGCAGCATGTGGAGTTACTTGGAGTGCATGTCATATTTTGCACAAATACCCTACATATGCTGTTAGAAGAGCTAAAGCTATGGTCTTCCACGCGAACTTTGGAGTGTGAACGTAATTCTCTTTTAATTTGATGAACTTTTATAGTACTTCCAACATGTATACAATGAGGAGAAAAAAAAAAACCGAAAAACCCCTAACCTCTTCATGTAATATAAACACGTTAAATTATGAAATGTACTTAACTCACTGGTTTTATAGGTAGCATGCATGTAGTCTTGGCTTTTTCCAATCATCAGCTGTGTCTAGAATTCTTTACCTCTTTTAATTATTATTTGGGGTTTTTTTTTATTGTGTTTTTACTGCATTTACTTCCTAGTTTGTTTGCCATTTCTTATGTGTCTCTCTCCATTCCCCCTCTGTCCCCATTACAGTACTAGGGTTTCTCCCTTGTCCTCTGATGGAATGCAAGCCTAAATCAGGGGCTTGGATTAGTGTGTCTGGACATGCTACTCTTCAAAAAACATGGGTAGTGGAAACAAATAATCTGCTATCATCTCTGTGTGTTAGCAGTATGGATGTCTCTCTCATTTCTAGAATTGGTTATTGAATTGATGTTCCCCCTTTTTAGTGGTAGGAATACATAGAAGTATACATAAAAGTCAGGATGTTTTTTAGGTAAAAATATAAATCTGTGCACCATTTGCTCCTTTGTCATATTTCACATACAATTGCTATGTCATGAATGTTAGTATTGATACCCAGAAATAAACCTAAACATTGCAGTTCTAACTGAAGGCTTGGCCTTTACAAATATGTGCCTTATTTTTGTTTATAGGTGTAAAACAAAGGTGTACGTAGACAACCTTCCCACTACAAGTGTTGTCATTGTTTTTCACAATGAGGCTTGGAGCACACTCCTACGAACTGTTCATAGTGTGATAAACCGGTCACCACGACACATGCTGGAAGAAATTGTCCTTGTCGATGATGCCAGTGAAAGAGGTAATGATAACGTTGATGCTTTAGCTTGCTGCTCTTTTTACTTCAAAACCTGAGACTGACTTCTACGGGCTTAGCTCTCCTCAGCAAGAGACAGTAACACAGTAGCTGGGGCAGGGGAAGGCAGAGTGAGCGATGCCCATTTTGAAATACAGGTGGATCATTCTCTGCTGAAAACTAGTGTAAGTTTATCTGGTTATGTTTCTGTTGACTCTGTAGAGCTTGTGTTTGCTAGTGGGTTTATCCTATTACAGTTTTCATGTTTTGTGTTTAAACGCATTCCTAAAGCTTGAGGGCATTTAATACCTGAATCACCTGGTGAATAATAGTAAATAGGCCTGCTTGTCACACATGTCCAAATTCACTGTCACTACCATCATTAAGCTTGGTGTTCAGAGGGATTAATTTTGATTATTCAGTTCAAGGGAAGTTGAAACTCAACTTCTATGCTGTAAGAGATTCTGCTTTTTACTAGTGCTACAGAATGAAATGTTCCATGTGTAATGAAATTAATAGACAAAACTTGAAGCTGATTTATTTAGATTCTACTCTTTTAGTATTTTTTTTGTGAATTACAAAACAGTGGAAATAATTATTTTCTAGACAATAATTTATATTTAATTTTGGTTAATAGTTGGTATTTGGCTTGTTCTTGCTTAATCTTCGGTGGTAGGGATTATAAAGTATAACTTGAGGGATATTCTTTTTCCTTGTGTTTGTAAATGGACATGAGAGGGTATTATGTTGATTTTTAATCTAAAACGTTTCTATATTTTTGTATTGAATCACCTATTTTTCTATCTTTCTACGTTGAAAGTTTTTTACTAGGAATAATAGCTAGTAAGCCACCAGAAAATGTCTTAGCAGCCACCAGTTGTAGGCTGTTACTTGTCGCAGCAGGAATTCCCATGCTTTAGTCAGGGAAGGTGTTTATGCCCAGCATGCTGATGTGTCTGCCTGATACTTTTGATTCCAGTCATGCAAAATCCATATTCTACTGCTTATGGTAATTCCAACTTCAGAGTAAAGTGGCTGACTGTTGTTCGAACAAGAGATGTTGTTTAGACATATATGTACAAAGAGAGACGTTAGATTCCTGATCTTATGGTCTAAGTAGCAGAATGGCATATGGATTGCAGTGGTTAACAGGAGGTTTTATGATAGTTAGTAACCATTAACAGGAGTTTTTGTAGCTGAAGAAGAGGGGATTTTTGCACTTCATATCTAATTTGGTAGAAAGTATAATGAACTTCTTCAGGTTGTGTGTACGTATGATGCCGTAGCATATCCAAACTATGTAGGTCTAAAGTACAGCTAGCTGGTGGTGGAGCACCTGAGTAGACTAAAAGAAAGGTAGTATCAGCTAAACTGAGACCTGACCAACGTGTTTTCCTAAGGATGAATAGCTCGTGCATTCAGATTGTGTTTGCACTCTTATCAGTCTGTGTTCCTTTCCTCTCTTGGGCACCTTGCTTGCTTTTTCTTTCTTACCTGATACTAACTTTAACTGCTTCAGCCAATTTCAGTGCAATTTGGAAGAAGGGACAGAGGCCTTAAACACAATAACATTCTGGCAGCAGAGGAGGAATGCCCATGCAAAGGGCAAGGCTGCCATACAAATGTGTTCCAGATTAGGTGAGAGGTGTGATTGACTTTTGCTTTTAGAAAGGCACAAGGTCAAATTTTCACTGTTTTCACTTGTGGGGAATTTGTAATTGCATCCCTCAATTTCTTGTGTTTTTTCAACCTTTATATAAAATTTCCACATTTCTTTGGTTCTAATGCATGTGAAACTGCTCACTTTTTTTGAAGTTGTTCCCAGGGAACAATCCTCTTTTTAACACAGACCCTGATAGTTGGGTTCTGGGTGCCTATACCTGGTTATTGTACAGGTATATGCTTCATTAATGGAACAGAGACAATACATTTGTTTTGGTTAGCTTTTGTGTGCAGACTCTTGTTAGGAAAACAAAGTTTATTGCAAGTGTTGTCTGTTTCATTTATGAAAACAGTCCTTGGCACTAATTCAGATCAGTGCTAATGATTAATTTTTACAGGTCAGCTTTCAATATGAACTAGAAATAAAGAGCAAGCTAAGAGTAAAATAATGTAGACATTATCTGACTTTTGCTTTACCTCTTCAATTTCCGTTTTAGGAAAAATGTTTAACATAGCAGCAGCCATGTCCTCATTATGAAGTAGAATTGTAGTCCAGTGAAAAAAACCATGTGGCTTTCTCTAAATAACTGTTTCTGGGTTTGGGTTAGGTAATAGAAGGAAGGGAACTTAATGCCAGGCTGAAAGATACAGCATTTCAGACTTTTTTTGGTGGTATTATTGAACCTGTTTCAATTTGAAATCTGTGTTCTTCATTTCAGATCATTCAGGCACCTTCTATTTGTAGTTATTTTCAATGATTACTGAAAGTCTTGTTTTGTTTTTCAAAACCTTGTTATCGTTGCAGCAAGCATGCTTTTAGATTAAGTAAAACAGAAGGATATGAAGTTTAGTATATGTACTTGTGTTCTTTTTGTGTTGAACTAAACCAGCAGACTTTTCCAGAAAAAAAAAAAAATGTTCAGCCTAAGTAGGCTATTTTGAATTCTAGCACCGGAGTCAATTTAATTGGAATAAAGTAGGCATTCAGTCTGCCTGAAGCATACTTTGTACCTGTTAGTGTCATGCTCTTAGAAGAATGAATTTGCATAATAACATCACACACACAGAAACAAGATATATCTGTAACATTTTTGGCTAGTTACTGATCAGAATTGCATGTTTCGTTTTTAAGTATTGATCTTTGTTAACTAGTTAAAAAAAGTTAACAGGAGAAATCAGGATTAGTCAGTACTTAAAACTAGGTCAGCACTGAATGGCCAGGCATGGTAGGCAGATTGCATCGGGCTAGAATACACTCACAGAAGTTGGTTATACAGATACAGATCAAGGCAACCTAACCAAAACTAAATTCCTGCCAATAATGTCTTGTAAAAGTATTCACATTTCTGAAAACTGTGTTTGGATGCTTGTATGTGATAAAATGAGTGTTTTGGTATAGTTTAATTTAAAAAAGAAATTGTTTGAAACCAGATTTTTCATTTATATTCATATAGATGTGATTAATAGAACTGGCAAGGTGTTTTTCAATTTATGCACTTACTTGACTTGAACTGAATAGATTTACTTTTTTGGCTTTCATAGTTGTGCTACTGCCATAGAAGATACTCTTTAAACTGTCCATAGTCATGGGTAGCATTATGCGTCCTTTTGATACAGAAAAAGTTTGAAAGGAATATCCAGCAGAAAGAGTTAAATGAAAGTGAAGTTATACCTCTGAAAATACATGAATTATTATTTTTCCCAAGTAAAAGTATTTGTGGATTTGTAATTTTTTTTTAATATTATCAAACCTTACTCTGAGGCATAGAAGGCAATGCTAAAAATTTACGCAGCTGTCATCCTGAATGACTTGTAAACAACTGACTCTGTAATGCACAAAACTTTTCATTCCAGTGTTTAATACAAGTTTTAGTATAAATATGACTAATAGGGTTGTATAGAAAATAATCTCTCCTGCTTGATTCTGGCATCTCCTATAGACCAAACATTTATTGCATTAGAAGACTTTTCAAATACTTTTTTGTAAAAATAAAAAGCAAGTCTTGCCTCACAAGAAACTATTACCAGTTTCTGGATGTATGACTAGTCCAAAACTCTAGCCTCTTGCTACTTGAACTAAGGAAGCAGTTTGTGAGGGATGTGTATTGCTCTAAGAAGCAGTGCTCTGGAAGGAAAATAGCTACTTAGATTTGAGCATTTAACCCTAACTGGTGCTAGTATAGGAGCACCAGAAATCTTGATGCTCGAGTTATCTTCCATGCTTTTGTAGGAATGAAATGTCAAGCTTTACCTTTTTGCTTATTTTACTGAAACTATAGTAATATTTTAAGGGCACGGTTACTGAATGTCTGTCACAGTGTTTTGCTTCTGGGAAAAGAAAACTTCTGAAGTTTTGAACAAGGTGTTCAATCAGAATATTTTTATGGACGCTGTTAAACATGGGAGAAGGACTGATCTTAAACCTCTTCCCACTGTAGTGAAAACACTGCATACATCTGTGATTGTTTCTTAGAGAAAAAAAAAATTGAAAACTACTTGAAAAGATAAATTGAAATTTGAAATACCTTACTGAGAAAATGTAGGTAGGACTTAGGATTTTATATTAAATATGTTGACCCATGGTTTTCTGTAATGCAACTTTGTTTTATGCTAGTTCTTGAATGGCTGCAGTTGTATTATTGAAACGTGTCTCTTCCTCTCTTCCTCCTGGTAGAATTTTACCATTCTGTTAATGTAACTCTGTGTTCAAGGACCAATGTAACAGCCTATATTCATTCAGCTTTAAGTAGTTAGAACTACTTTGAAAGCTTATTGGAACTACACCTGAAATGTGCAGAGGAACATGCTGATCTGTGTGACATGCTCGTGAGATGGTTAGCATAGAGAGAATGTTTTGCCGTTTTATTCTCTTTGTGTATGTCATGGAAGCCATATACATTAAAACTATAAACATTATCATTAGTTCTTTGTAATGCATGGCTTTGGAAAGCTACACTGTAAAGATTTGAGATTGTTTGCTACAGCCTCAGCCAAATGATCTGTCTGTGCTCGACCCCAAAAGGCCTGCAAGATGTTCAGACGTGTACACTTGGTTTGTACTAATAAACGTTTATTTATGAGTCTCTGTTAATATGCAAAATAAGAATTAACTTGCTTTGAGTTTCTCTGGAGACAAATATTTAAGATCTATCAACCTTTTATGCTCTTTTAGCACAGTTCAGCTTGCAAGATCTGTCAGAACTTATTTCTGTGGGTTTTTGTGACAGTCCAACAATGCACAGAAAAAAATGAGGAGGCAATTAGAACTCATTCATCCAGAGCAGTGGTAAGGAATGGTAATCACCCTCAGGTCAGCTCTGCCTCTTGAGATTTACAAAACAACCACTAAGAGTTCATGCTGTGCCTTTTTTCCTCCCCTCCAGTGTCACGCTTATTCTTATATGAGGTACTTACTACCTTATGCTAAATCCTACTACAGGCTTTGCACTGGTGTAGTACAACTCCCATGTGCTTTGAGTGCATAATCTGATATATTCCGTAGCTGTGTTACAAGACTGTTTTTCTTTTTGTACAAATTCGGATCTGCAAGTTATTGTTTGTGTGACTGTCAGTTGCGTTCCCCCTCAGTTCTTTGTTCTTCCCTTGGCATCATCCATTATAGTCTAATTTTTCATGATGGACAAAAACTGTGCCTGGCAATGGGAAATTTGTTGATTTAGCAGCTCTTTGTAATGCAAGCAATTTTGAGTCCCTAGGCATACGGTAGTCAGTTATGGCTGTTCTATTTTGAATAAATTGTTCCTCAGCTAAGCTGAGGTTTGTTGGTGTTACAGATACTCATTTATATATAGTTTATTTTGTCTTTATTTTTGTTTTATGGTGTTGTAGTGATAAATTAATAGAAAAAATATTAGCCAGAAAAATCTAGAGAAAGCAAAATTGAAAAAAAGATTTGAGCATGTTTTCAGCTGCTTTCAAAAAAATTACATTCCTGTTACAGTTCCTGTAAAAGTTACATTCCTGTAAAAGGCAATTCCTTATGTTCAGCTAGTCGGATCATTTTCTGTATTTTCTTGGTAGAGAAGTTTTATGTCCAAGAGCACTTATGTGTATGTTTTTGAAAGTAAGAGTCATATCTACTCCATAATAACAACTTGCCTATCCCATCTGGTTTCTATGTAAGCATTCTACACTCTCTTCATTTCCGTATTTTCCATAATGAAGAAATGAAGAGGAGGAAGAACTTCCAGCTCTAGCAAGTGAAGCACATGGAACTGTGGAAGGGCATATTGTGAAGTGTAGAATAAGCAGCAGAGGAAAGTAGGAAAAAGAAAAGAAATGAGGAAATGTCTCTTAATTCAAGTCTCTTCATTCAAAGGAGAGTTGGGGGGAAGAAAAGCTTAACTATGTAACTAACAGTTTCCATGGTTTTGATCATTCTTTGCAGATTTCTTGAAAAGACCGCTGGAGAGCTATGTGAAAAAATTAAAAGTACCTGTTCATGTGATTCGAATGGAACAGCGTTCTGGATTGATTAGAGCCAGATTAAAGGGGGCTGCTGCTTCTAAAGGCCAGGTCATCACCTTCTTAGATGCTCATTGTGAATGTACAGTAGGCTGGCTCGAGCCTCTGCTGGCAAGGATCAAAGCTGACAGGTAATTATCCATCTTTGGTCCATGTTGGTTTTTTTGGTTATTAAGAAATGTTCAAAGTATTACAATATAGCCTACAAGCAACTATCTACTTTTTGAAGGGGTGGATAAATGCTCATTGGTGTAAGTATAAAAGGCTAATTCAGTACAGCTTTTAAAAAGTAAACTTGATCTAAATTGAAGCTTATATTGGGAAGTGTGGGATAGTGTGTTAAATAGCAGAAGACCTGAGCACAAATGGAGTTGAGAAAGCAGTGGAATTTGAGGTCTTCCGTGTGCAACCTGGCCCATTTCTTCACGAATTTGGGAAGACATTATTGAGGAAGAGATGGAGCCCTAATCTCTTGCAACGCCAACGCTCTGAACAAGAACTGTCAGGTTTACTGTTTTCAGGTTCTCATTGCGTTTTCTTTATTTTGTAATGTGTTTCTATTGTGGAAATACGTGCTGTGACTTGGTTTTCTGTGATTACTTTCTAGAGTTAGAATAGCTACTGGAATCATACTGACCTACACTGCAGTATCATAGCTTTATATTTCTATCTTAAGTCAATACTCACAGCACTTATATCCATGATAGTGTGATGGAAATTGTATTGAGAGGAAAAAAAAAAGGAGTGAGAGAATGGTCTGCTTTATAGGACATTTATACATCTGAGCAGTAACTCTGTAGATGCACACCAGTCTGTTAGTGAGCAGCATATTAAATAGACTAGATATTAAGTATGTAAGTATGGCGTTACAGTTCTGTTTTGTTCTTACAGTTATAGATTAAAATAACTTTGAAAATTTAACGTTACAAAATACAGCATTACACAGTGAAAAATCCTCAGATAATGAATCTTTGTTCAGCACTGTGCTGATGTAATACTAACCTTTAAGTTACTATTAAACCACTTTTTGTGAGACTACGATACATAAGTTGTTAAAATTTGTGCAAATGGCTCAACTAAGTCCTTTAAATATAGTTGCAACACCTGAATCTTTTTGCAGAGCTTTCTGTGAGAGGGAGCCTGCTTGAGGATGGTTTCTTAAGTTTTTTTAAGATGATTAGAATTAGTTTCTGTGAGTATGTCTTAATAATGTCAGGAGAGTGGACAAGGAGGCCTCTTTCTGTCAACTTTGATACAGTAGTTATACTTCGTTAACAATGGCTATCATTTCTTAGTCCTAAGGGCATATAAGAATACTTCCCCAGACATAATGACCACATTTTAATTTCAAAACATGCAAGTTACTTTGCTTAACTAGAAATGAAAACCTTGTTTTCTATACAATTACTATACCACTGAGAAAGCTGTGATCAATTTTTCTATCTGCAGAGAGATGATTCTTTATTACTGGTAATAATGCAAATATTATTTTTAAAAAGTGCTAGTATTGCCAAAATTGTATCAGAAAAACACATTGTCCTTTAGGGGAATTAACTCTTAATTAGCAAGACAGAGAGTATGTTTCATGATAATAATCTATTGAGTACAGTTGTTAAGAGATGGCATTATGAAAATTTAAACTGCATGTGTTAAAAACAAAATTAAAAAAACACCACCATCTTTTTTGACAATTTAATTAATAGGGTTTGATTCTCTCCTTTGTCTAGGAGAACAGTGGTGTGTCCTATCATTGACGTAATTAGCGATGACACCTTTGAATATATGGCAGGGTCTGACATGACCTATGGTGGATTCAACTGGAAGCTGAATTTTCGTTGGTATCCTGTTCCTCAGAGAGAGATGGATCGACGGAAAGGAGATCGAACCCTTCCTGTTAGGTAATGAGAAAATATTAAGTCAGTTAGTGTTCACATGATTGTTTAATGATATCCTTTTTACGTTAATCTTGTGAGTGAGTACTTAATGAATTGTGTTGTTGCATCATCTTTGTCTGGCCAAAGGAACAGCATAAAAGTTCTTTGACATGGACTGGTGTTGGTTTGGTAGCAATGAAGGAAGCAATCAGCCTGTGACTTGAGAAAATTTTAAGTTTTATGGCAATTACTGATAAATTGCTAGCTTTTAACTAGTTTTTGTACCAATATACAGACTTTTATTGAGGCTTTTTTTATCTTTTACTCAAACAAGTAAACAACATTTTGAAAAGGTGCATCGATTTTTTACATGTGTATGTATGTGTGTGTGTGCATACATATATAAACGTAATTTCTTCAAAGTGCATGGTTGAGAGGTGAATTAATACTAGGATGTCATGCAGATGTTGTAGCAAAGGTAATAAGAAAAAAGATAACTTATGTATAATGTATACTTCTTAACAATTGCAAACTTACCTTTTCTGGCCTTCCTGTTCTGAAAAGTGGGCAATGTTTACTTACCATAAAGTTGAGGATATGGCCTTTACTGCTTCTTGGGTTTTGGTTTTTTTTTTTTCATTTAAGAAATCAAGAGTTCTTCTGAGGATATGGTTAATTGTATAATCCCACCACCACCACCAAGTTTCCTTTCTAGGGGAGAAAGCTACATAAATGTTTTGTTAGATTGTGACCTGGTTTATATTTTGTGTCCTTCAGAAAAAGTCCAATGCATTTGAGGAAAATGACTAGTGATATAAAATAATTTATTCTAAAAGTGTGAGTAATTTGTGTACTTGAACTGCAAAGATGTGTCATCAGCCTAATGTATAATTTACCATTTGTACACTTGTTGACTAAAAAGGTGGAAATCTGGGAGATGTTGGTAAAGTTAGGAGAAACCAGCACAGTTCTCTTTTTCTACCAATAAGGAATTTTTAAAGAAAATCTGGATGTAACCCTGACGACAGTTTTCTTCTATGAAGCAATAATAGTGCAAGCAAGCAGGCCGCTTCATGGCCTCCCATAACTTTTTCAAGAACAGTTGCCAGAAGTATAAATTTCCTGTCAGAAACTGGTTTCTTTTTTATGAATTACCAGCACTGAAGCCAGAAGTCTTTCTCTGGAATTGCAGCAGCTTTCTAGGAGCTGTTTATCTGGATTACAATTTGAAGTGAGAAAATAAGGAGAACTGTCAATAACTGCTTCCATCCCTGGAAAATTTTGGGCTAGCACGTACATCGATGGTAACTGAATTTGGATGGAAACCTACTGAGCAGGAATGTGTTAGAAACTTGGGAAATAAAAAGATATTTTGTCAGTGTAAGGGTGAAATGTATTTAAGTGTATGTTTTCATAATGACTGACACTTACCTTTTGTCTTCCCCCCCCCCCCCCCCCCCCCCAGGACACCTACAATGGCAGGAGGTCTTTTTTCAATAGACAGAGATTACTTTCAGGAAATTGGAACATATGATGCTGGAATGGATATTTGGGGTGGAGAAAACTTAGAAATTTCTTTCAGGGTAGGTAAAACTTTTCAGTGTTTTGTTACTCAGGACAGTGCATCTTGAGTTCTGTAAAATACAGATCTGCTGCCTGCATCAGTGTCCTCCCCTGTTGCAGTTAGCACTTTGCTTCTGTCGTGTTCTTCCAATGTAGATATGTAAAGACTGTAGCTGTTAGTGAAAAGTGCATGGTGAATTGTTGGCATAGCTTTGTGATTAAAAGATTGGGACTGTCATTCTGAAGAATGGCTGTGTGTCAAAAGGAGTTCAGTTAGAAAAGCTAATTGGGTAGCATAAGTTAAGGGTGATATCATCAGTGCATGGTTTAATGTGTCAGTGAAATGTGAGCACTTCTGTTACAAACTCTCCTCGTGCTGTTTTCTAACTTAATTATTGCATCTGTTCATTTGGATGTGGACTTAACCAGTGGTGTTCTCGCTTTGGTTCCTACCAAACTGAACTATTTGCTTTTGGTTTACTTATCATCTCAGAATATACAGGTGGATACTTCTGAAGTAGTTCAGCCTCCTGGATTTGCATTTTTAGAGGTCCAATGTAAAAATGCAAATATTTTCAGAATCTTTAGTTGGGAAATGTATGGGGGTTTTTACATGTATATTCTACTTTATGATAGAGTTTTTTGGACAGATCACCACCTGTTACTTCCTGTGATTCATGTGAGCCTTTTCCTCCCAATGCTGTCAACTTGCCCAGTTCTCCAAAGTAGCCTTGCTGATGCATTACTGCTTCGAGGCCTGATATACACTTTATTATGGTGCCTGACTCATGTTTGTGAGCATCTTTATCTGTTGAGCAGGAAACAGGCATATGTTTCTCTTCCATGCAGTATGTGTTTGTTCTAGACCTCAACTAATGTTGTTTCTCCAGCTCGAGCAGAAGCAAGTGATTAACAGTTTTAAACTTTTTTTTTTAACAACTTGAAGCTATGGAATAATTGTTCTATCACTTTCAGATCTGGCAGTGTGGTGGCACTTTGGAAATTGTAACTTGTTCACATGTTGGTCATGTGTTCAGGAAAGCAACACCATACACTTTTCCAGGAGGTACAGGGCAGATTATCAACAAAAATAACAGGCGACTTGCAGAAGTCTGGATGGATGAATTCAAAAACTTTTTTTACATCATTTCCCCAGGTGAGCAGGCCTTTGGTTATGAGAAATACCTATTAAATATTAAAACGTTAACATCTTTTGGCTTAGTAGAGTTTGCACTTCACTATCCAGAGTATAGGAGCAGGTTGCTAGTATACTTGTCTGTATGATATTTATTATGTTTCATAAAATGGATGTTAAAAAACCAAGAGGATGTAAAATATGAGAGCAAATTTACTATTAACTCAATTTCTGGGAAAAAAAAAAAAAAAATCAGGGAAAGAGAGGAAGCCTGGGAAATACTGATTACTTACTTTCCACTACTGAATATTGTTGCTGTTGTTGTTGTTGTTCAAAAAAACAAACGAAAAGAGACAAACTTTGGGTAACAACAGACATAATTTCTAAATACTTGAGACAATAGAGGCTTTTGACTTTAAATACGAAGTGGTAGTTCTATATACCATGTCTGCTTTTCCAAAAATGTATCTTTAAAACTAATATTTCCTTATGACTTATCAAACCTGCATTAGTATTCAAATTTAAAAGCTGTAATACAATGTAGTATGAGTCTGAACAATGTCAAATTTTAGATTAATGGTTTTAAGAATACTTGTTGAGAACAAGTCACTGTGCAGATTTATGTTCTTTTTTTGTCTTAAGAGAATGTATTACTCAAGACTGTGTAAGATTTTTTTTTTAATTAAAAATAATTCTTACTGCTACTCAAAGCTTAGCTGAAATCAGAAGCTAATAGCTTATGGTTACTGCCCTGTGTTGTTGTTAATGAAGCATTATGAATTCAAACATGACATGTATAGATATTCAGAAAACTTGTATTTAAATAGGTACAATCATTTTTGGTTAAGATTGCTTTTATGCATCCATGTCAAGCAAGATTTTAAAATGTAAAAAGTAGCTGGAACACCTAACTATAAAAATTATCTAATTGTTAAAAAGAAATTTACATTACTGAACACCATGATAAGGCTGTTATTTTATATATAATCTCTGTAGTCCTTCCGTTTCATGTATTAAGTGTAGGCTACAAAAGGAGTCATACTGTTTGAATTTTGTAGGATTGTTATTTTGATAGGACTTACTTTCAGAGTTTTGCAGTGTTGTGGAATATACATGCATTCTGCTGTTGGAGAAAAGGAATGAAAGAATTCAATCTAAACCAGAATAGGGTAAAAATTTTGAAATGGTGAAAGTAACTTAAGCAGTTGTCTAACTGCACTGTATATTTTCTTTCCTTTCAAAAGATGCATGTCTGCATAGTTAGTATGCTGATAGACTGAATGATTGCTGGATAGGGATGTGTTCTTGCCAGGCTCCTCTTAAGAGCATCTACACCTTCCAACTGGCACACAATCTATACCTGTGTCCATATTGACACTGCACTGAAGTTTAATAGAATTTCTAAGCATTTCAAGAATAGGATCATGTAGTACCTGAAGAAGTTGTTGCTCTGAAACTGATTTGTTGCCTGGGGCTGTGAAAAGAGTGGTTAATACTGTGGGTCATTCTTAGGTATGATGTAATACCTGTTGTTCATAGAATGAGCACATAAATGTACTCAGTGCCACTCATGCCTCTCACCCCGCCCCCCAAATCCATGTAAGTTGTGAGAGCCAGTAGGTGTTAACTAGAAGGGATTGCTGTTTTGGGAAGTTCACAAGCACTTTGCTGTTGTTATTCTGATATATCTCCAATCTTACCTGAGTGTTGCAGACCCTGATCTTACCCGTTGACAGCAAGTAACATCAGTGTGAATTTCAGTAATTCTTTCTGGCCAATAGTTGTCTTAGAAACTCAGTGAATCTCTGCTGCATCGGCTCATTTAGCCATACTCTGCTTTTCCAGGTATCCTTCTAACATAAACATTTTAATGTTTAGTTCATACAGAATGATGGTGTAGTGGCCCTCTGGCAGAGTACAGCATGCAGCTTGTGAAACTCTTCGCTAGTACAAGTACAATGTGTACTTTCAATATTACTGTGACACTGTCTTGAGTTCTTGCAAGGACTGAGGTGAGGATTTTTAAGCTGATGCTGGTTTGCAAGCCTGGGTGCAGATGAGCGAGGAAAACAAGCAATCCGCTGTGCACCCAGGTTTTTTCTTATTAGTTGACATGGAAGAGAAAATTGGATTTTGGGGGAGGTAATATACTGACAGGCATCATTGAGCCTAGCTAACAAGAAATTTGTTTCCTCCTTTATATCCTTTCTATTCTGCTCCCCTAAGATACTGAATCACAGAGGGATTGGTCCAGGAAAGCAAACCTAGGATTTTCAGGTAGCTTTCCCACTTCATGTAATTTGTGTTATGCGGGGGGAAAAAAAAGGCTTACTGCTTGAATGATAGAGACTCAAGAGACTGTACTATTAATGTAATGTAGTTAAATGGAAAGCTGCCCTCTTGAAAAATAAGCCTGTAATCCTTTTTTCTGTAATAAGTACAGCCTAGTAGAAATTGTTACTTGTCTGTTTTAAGGTTTAATGCATTTTAGAAGCCACCTCTCTCCTTAGGAGTGGTTAGGTTGGGTAGGGCAGTTGAGTAGTTGGGCAGGGAAGTATTGCAGCAGCTGCTCCTCAACTAAAATCAAACCTATCTTATTGCACACAACAGCTATTTTCATGGCAGTAATGGCACTGGCTATAGTCTTTTCTCATTAGCTGACTGTTTTCCTCACAGTCATGCTTTACGGCAAGGTGTTGTTTCCCAGACCGTTTCCTCTTAGGCTTTCAGAAAATGGGTCCAGCACATGCAGATGAATAATCTGATTCCTGGCTCCAGTGATTCTGTTCTGTGGACACTGCCACTTCTTTATTCCTAATGGTGGCCGTTCATCACTTTCTCCAGCCTAAAATACTAGGACTAGATTGTCCAAGGTGAGGCTTCACAAGATGGCGATGGCAGTCTGACAGCTTGCTGTGAGGAGAGTGCCTTGCTTTCCATGGCAGGTGATAGGGCTTCACCTCCCCTCACTTGTTGACTGTTGTCTGTGTCCACTGATTGGACTTGCCAAACCTGTTAGGGTTATTTGTCCTGTGGGTTGGCTCTCCACTGGTTAAGTTCACCCCTGTGGCAGCACAGGAGGTGCAGCAGGAATCTGTAGGTGAGCAAGGGAAAGCTGCCCCTTTCCACAGCAGAAGCTGAAAGCATTAGGCTGGCTTACCACAGCTACCTCACCCTGCCCTTCTCTCCTAACTACTAATTAATGATAAAGTGACAGCTGCAAAATTTGGTATCCTCAGTTTAAAAGTGAAGCATGAATACCTTCAGACTGCATGGTTTCCCTGTTCTGCATGTGAGTCTGGGTTCCAGCTCCTACATGTACCCCCACTCCTTGTCCGGCATGCATTCTTGTCATTGAGCAGCCTCTCCCATCCCAGCTGGCGAGCTGAAGGCATCTTAGAAAGCCACTTCAGTGAGCTCAAGTAGAACCTCATCTAGCTGGTATAGAAATTAGTTTTATTGTTGAGCAAAAGTTTGCCCTTGAAGGTATCTTCTGTTGCACTGGGGCTAAGTGGAAAGGCAGAAAGCCTGAAAAGACAGCATTGCAGAATTACCTGAGCAAGAGCCATCTAGGCAGACATTAGATGTGTTATTCTGAAAACTGAATCAGTAGGCCTAGTTTCTAATTGTTGCATGCACTTGTCTTGATGCAAGCATGGTAAGTCAAGGTTCCATAGGTAGACTGGAAAT
This sequence comes from Falco peregrinus, assembly GCF_023634155.1. Classification (NCBI taxonomy): domain Eukaryota; kingdom Metazoa; phylum Chordata; class Aves; order Falconiformes; family Falconidae; genus Falco; species Falco peregrinus. The sequence continues at coordinate 77,813,122 of NC_073723.1, forward strand.
GGATAACTTTTTTATTTGTGTGGTTTTGTTTTCAGCTAGTATTCCCTGTTAGCATTAATTGGGAATGCAAATAATGGAACTGTTCAAATTGGTTTAAAATTATTATTGCTTATCGAGTTTCATAATAGTAAAAACAAGTTCTATGATTTTTAACAGAAGACTAGTTTTAGATGAAATAGTTTTCATACTTGTCATGCTTTTGAAAATGATTGAACAATTGATCGTCTTGATCAAAATATGCTGCTTTTTCTTTCAAAGCAATTTAGCATAAATATATTGCCACATGTTGAACTTTGCAAGCAATTTTTTAGTTGTTTTGAAGTTCTGAGGCTGGCAGAACTGTTGCAGCACAACCGATAGGAAGCTCAAATATAAGGTGACAAAGAAAATTAATCTGAAGGAGTACTTTACTGATAGACATCATTATATGTATGTGTTTCTAAAGGTGTAAGGAAAGACCGTTATATATTACTAATCAGAGTAGACTGGTACTGCATACCAAACTTCTTCAAGAATAGTGGTAGCACAAGCTGTTGCTGAGATGAGTCTTTATTTGTGCAAAAGAACTGGTGGTGGTGTAACTTTTTTTGTGTGGTAGTTTTTGCCTTATCAATATTTAATTTTTAGTACATCTTTAAATATATGTGTGAAAAAAAAGCATGTGATTGTGGACATAGCTGTGGAGTCTGGCATAATTCTTTCCTGGGGGGAAGTTTTGATCTAATTCTTGTTTTGTGCTTTGTTTTTTGTTTTGTTTTTTTAGCTGAGCCATTAAAAACAAGTACAAAAACACTGGAAGATATGTCACTTTCATGTGTATATAAACTTTACTGGTCTGTGGAGGAAATAACAATTTACACATGTACTTAATTTTTATATGTTTTATACTTTGCAGTTTTCCTAGTTGCTTCCTTTTTTTCTTTTCCTTCCCAAAAGAACTGTAACCCGTAAGTGACCGCCACTGCACTGTATAGGAACACTCAAGCTAGTTTTGAGTAATACAGATAAAGTACCAGAAATCTAGGAAATGGAGTAATTCAGCCTCTTTAAAGGATACCCCTAAGGCAACTATACCTGTTCTGCTATTCGGTCCATCTGCTAACCTGCTGCTAACTGCAGTTATGTGGCGATATATAGTTTGGTGCAAACCTAACTTAAGAGAGGATTTCTAAAAAAATCTTTCAGACTAAAAATGGTTAAATGTAATATAATACATACCTTTTACTGCATTGTAACAGAGAGAAAATCAGCTGCCACTTTTCTTTCTACTTGTTGACATTTTAAAATACTTTAAGAAACAGCATGCACATATGCTATTAAGTCACTTTGCATTTAATTGTTTATGGTTGTGACTTTAATTCTTACTGCCATCCAGTGATGTGACAAAGCCTTAACAGTGTTGTTTTCTTAAGGTGGTCGATTTAGCAGACTGATGAAATAGTTTTGAGTGCTGTAAGGTTGTTGTAAGGATGGCATGATAACTGTTTCATCCATCAGCAGCTTTTTTATCACTGAAAAACGAAGAACTCCATACTTAGCTGTGGTTGGTACAACCTTTCTCTTCTTGCTTCATCATCTTTTGAATGAGTGCTCCTTTTGGTGTAGAGCAAATACTTGCTTTGGTGAAGATAGAACAGTGGTTTTTTTGGAGGTTTTCTTTGTCTTGTGGTTTTTGGTTTTGGAATTTCTTTTGTGACTGGAAAGCCCAAACTGAAGTTTTTTGGTATTCTATTCCAAGAGATTTTTAAATTTCATTCACACTATTCAAAATATTAAAAAAACAAGCTCTCCTTTGCTTTCATTCCCTTTCCAGTGTAGTTCTCAAACATCTTTGTTAAAAAGCCTTTTAGGTTTGTATTTAAAAAAAAAAAAAAGCCTGTGTAACATTTTTTATTTCTGGAATACTGAAATTACTAATGTTTTTATTGATGTTTACAAAGATTTAGCTGAAACGGCAGTTATCTGTCTTAATTGAGTAGACATACACCATCTTCTGGTTGGTCGATGTAATAACACAGTATGCTAACAATGTCTCGAACTCAATTTCAAAAGTTCAACAATTTCAGAGGTAATTCACAGTCCTCTAAGTGGAGGGATTTCTGAAAAATGTATGCAGCTGGAGGTCTATAGTGTGGCGGCCAGTTGAGCCATATTTGTGGTCTGTGAGGGGAATTTAAATTGCTAGGAATTGTTTTTGTTCTTTTTTGGTTTAGGTTTTCGTTTTATTTGTTGTTTTTTGGGTTTTTTTGTAGTATATTACTTTTGGCCTGTGTGTTATGGAGTGTAGTGTGGAAAATACAAAAAACCCATGATGCCTGAAAACTAGAAATTATTCTACCCTTAATTAATCAGTATTACTGGAATATTAATGACTAGCGCTTAATGCTGGTCAGGCAAAAATATCTACTGATCATGCACACCTTCCTTAACCTGTCTACAGATGGGACTTGCACAAATTAATCTTTGGAAGGAATTACAATAACCACAAAGCAGTAGGAAGGTACAGAAAGAATGAGCACTTTGATAAATGAGAAGCAAAGGAGAAGAAAGGCAAGCAAAATACCACAAAAAATGATAACAGTCTAATGGTGAATGTACTTCCTGCAAATGCTGCAGTTATATTGAACAAATACTGAATTATTGAAGGATTAGTTCCCTGTATGAAGGCTGCTTTCTGACTGTTTCTTTGTGCAGTTAGATAGATGGTGAAGGTCCAGCAGGTGGTACCTGGCTTACAGAATTAAATTAAAATGGAATTCTCCTTGCTCCAGAGGAGACTACCATGTTATATACCCCGATTGCCATTGGGGATGGAATGGCGTTAGTGACTGTAATGGTTTTAACCTTGCTCCTTTGATAACTTAGTAAGCAACTGCATTCAGATTGTTCCACAAACCACAGGTAATAAATCGACGTGTAGCACGGATGTAGTGATTCCATCTTTTCTATAATTATCTGGAAAAAGAAGTCACAGGTAGTGACTGACATGTTCTTTCTGAGAATATAAACAGTGTAATGCTATATTAAAAAAAAACCAAAACATTTTGTTGTGTAGAGATGATTTTCTAAAGAGAAAGTCTTTCATGCAAGCAGTGTATTATACTGATCATTTTTGTATCAAGTGGATGTACATAACTTTTATTAGCAGTCATTGAACAAAACTTTCTTTGTTGCTACAGGAGTTACTAAAGTTGATTATGGGGACATATCGTCACGACTTGGACTAAGACGCAAGCTCCAGTGCAAGCCTTTCTCCTGGTACCTGGAGAACGTTTATCCTGATTCCCAAATTCCACGCCATTACTTTTCTCTAGGAGAGGTGAGATTTTATTCTACATATCTTAATGTGCAACTTACGTTGGGTAGGTAAGTTGTGTTCTGAACTGAGTAGTGCAAACAAGTTATCTCCAGCAAAGTCCAAGTATCTTGCACCTGTGTTCCTTGTGAAATGATACATCTGGCTTCTCAGTGAGGCAGAAAACTGAACTTCGGTATACAGTACTGTAACTGGAATGTTCTCCCTTTTTTGCTACAATACTAAATGTTACATAGAAAGGCTTTAGAAATATTCCTTCAGAAACTTATAGTTATGAATAACTTTCTATATAACATTCTCTAAGTAGAGTATGAGCAGAATTTTGCTTAAAGATCTAGACCAGGTCAAGCAAGGGCTTGGCCCAACAATAGCTCTGAACTTTACCGCCAGAACCCTCGTCCGTGACCAGCAAACTCCAGTGATCCCTAAACCTTGCTAGACATTTCTCTTATTTTTTCTTTAAAGTTTCTTAGGTGACTGTAAAGGTAGTACAGATGATGCTTTCATAAATGAGCATGCACCTACTCTCCCCTACAAGCCACGCTGAGGCAAATATTGAGCACATTGTAGGGTGATTTTGTACCGTTTGTTTTTAAAAGAAGTGCTTTTAACAAAATGGAGCAGGCATTCATGCTGCTGCATGACTATCAAGAGACTTGCTACCCCTGCCTGCTTACTATATAGTAATACAGGGATTAAGGCTGTAACTTAAGAAGTGAGGAAATTGAAACCAGTCACCCATGATTTCAAAGGGAATTAAACCCACCATGCCTAGGAGAGTGCTTTAAAACTTCTGAAGGTTTTGGGCTGGAGACTCAACTGTGTCCATTTTGTTATAGCTGAGCCTTTAAGCAAAGAGAGTCCCCAGGATGGAAGGATCCCTGAAAGAAAGTAAAGAAACAAACGTGGCTCTGTAACCTGGTAGCTTGAGAATTTGCTTGGGAGTTTGAGTCTCAGACAGTGGTTTCTCATTGTAGTACAGTTGCTGCTATATTTTACATTTCATTCCCATAATCTCTGGTGTATGGCAGAGAAAACTGGTGCCAGTGTGGTTTGATATGGACCTAGTTCTCTTCTAAAAAATAACCTTTGGTGAGGTGCTCTTTTTCACTCCTAGATAAGAAATGTGGAGACAAATCAATGTCTGGATAACATGGCAAGGAAAGAAAATGAGAAGGTTGGAATTTTTAACTGCCATGGAATGGGTGGCAATCAGGTGATTATTTTGTTTTATTTTCTTAATATATTGAATTATTTTGAACACTACTTCTCCTCACTGGAACAATTCTTCAATTCTTTCAGTAGTTATCTTTAAAATATACCAAAGTGGTAAAGTTTAGGAAACCCTTGCTGAAAAAGATGCCTGTAAGAGGAAACGCATAAGAAGATTTCTTGAGTGGTTTGTCATTTGTAGATTTTTGAGGCCTTATTGTAATAGGTTTTAGATCAACTTTCAAGTCAAAAAAGAAATGAGGAGAGAAGGAGACCTGCCGCAAGCAAGACTTTTCACCTCCTGTAGGTTCTCTGGGACTGTCTTCTGGTTAGATGTCCTTATTGGCATTATTACTTTAAAAATAAAACCCAAACATGCCTGTACCTGAAACGCTGTTTTTAATGTACATTTTTCTGGGGGTCAGTTCTGGAATTTATTTTACATCTTGGTTTTTGTTCTATTTTGTCAATAATTCTTGATGTTGGGGTTTTTTTCAGTATACAGGGATTAACTGTGTTGGGGATTCTCCTGTTTCTGTACAGGAAGCAGTCTAGAATTAAAAAAAATGTCAGTTTTGACTGAAGAGCTTGTTCGTATAGTGTTTATATTTATTCCCTAAAAAACCCCACCATAATCTTTCTATACACGCTGAATGGAAAAGAATAAAACCCTGAAAGTTTTAGTGGATATCAATGAAGTAATGCACAAATGTTCCCCCTGCCCCAGGAAGTTTTAGTTGAACTTTTTTTCCAGTTCCTCTCATTCTTTTTCTGTCTAGGTTTTCTCATATACTGCCAACAAGGAAATTCGAACAGATGATTTGTGTTTAGATGTATCCAAACTTAATGGCCCAGTAACGATGCTCAAGTGCCACCATCTAAAAGGAAATCAGCTTTGGGAATATGATCCAGTGGTAAGTCTTCTAATGACTTGTGACAACTTGGGTTTTACATGAACCTACAGAGCAACATATTCCAGTGTGAAACCACTACTGGACAGTCAAAACAGGAAACAAGGTCAGGGTTATGTTCCCTCTGTTATTAATTCATTGTGTAATCACTAAATAGACATTAAATCAATCTGTATCGATTTAATTACCTGGTGAATTTTGGGGGAGCTTTTAGAAGAATATATTTAATGTGCTTTTTAGGTCCTCTGGAGAAAGATTAGTCTGCTAGTGTAGTGTTGTGTTACAGTGAGATTAACAATGGAAAAGTATTCCAGGTATCTTCTGGACCAGTAAAAGTTAATGCTAACAAACTTGTGACAAATTCGTCACCTGGTATCTTATCTTGCACAAGGTTAAAAGGAAATACTTCTCTAATTAAAAAAATCAGCATCCCAAAATTATAAGGAAGATTTTACATTTCTAATCATGATATGTTTAAGGTTGAGATGCTTAAAGCAGCTTTATTTTAATTTTACCTTTAATTATTCTTTTTCTTGTACATCATGTTCAAATTTATTTGAAGTTCACATGTTGAACTGCCAGATCTAGAAATCATTGATTGTTGATCCATTCATCACTAATTTGATTTGCAAGCTCTAAAAACTCCCTTGTGATATAGTGCTGTCAAGAACTCTGACTTAAATCATGGCTAGTTAGTAAGAAATAGTTCTAAAACTTCTTAATTTAAAATCACTTATTGCAAAAGACAATTGTGAGACAATTTGTGGAAGGAGAATCTTGCCAGTATAATCATGACAACTATTTTATAAAGAGAACATGTGGATATTTAGCTACTAAAAAGTAATTTCACAGATTAAAAAAAAAAAAAAAAAAAAAGAGAGCGAGAGAAAGAAAAGAAATAAGGGTGGGTTGGGCATACCTAACAAGGTATTTCTAACTAAATAGACTTGCTGTAGATTTTAGTAGCTGAGGTGTTAATGAAACCTACAGCCTTTAAGACTAAAAGGAAATATGTATGAAAGATGATTTTTTCATTAGGATGGTAGTTAATGTGGAAGATGGTGGATCTTTACTTGAATTTCTGCACGTTGCTAGCAGCTGCTGGTAGGAGACTGAAGCAAGCTGTTGAAGGCTTTCAGGATTAAATGTTAATTGAAATGATTAAATTTGAATCTTGGGAACCATTCATTCTTGTTTTTAATGTAGTTAGTTCACATGACTTAAGTAAATAAGATGAGTAATATTACTACATGGCAGCGATTCACCAAAGTACTTTTTATTTTGTTTCTACTTTATCATTTGGGAAGAACGTTGCACTTAGGTGTCTGAAGATGCAGTAGTCTGTCTTGCAATGATTGACACAGACAGTAAAACAGTAAAGACAGTAAAACTTCCCCTGTGTCAATCTTGAGCCATAGATTTGGCTGTATTTGTATTTTCTCTTCATTCTGCCAGTGGAAAATCTAGGTATAACCTTCAGAACTTTACTGAAAGCTGGCTAATAAAACACAAAAACAATTTAGGGAGTACTTAGCAAGAACTCCTGCCTGCTTAGCTGGATGATTTTCCTGTAGGTTTTATTTTTCTTTTGCCTCTGTTCAGGAGACATGTAAGAAGCCCCTTTCCCTTGGTGTCTACCAGATAGAAAGAGAAAGGAGGGGGAAGCAAAACCTAAACCTGTGTGTTAGTTATTTGTTTGCTTATGTCTGTTCCAACTGTCTCATTCGTTCTTCATGTGCTGTATGAGCGGAGGAAATGTGCTCAGGTTTTTGGTTGGGGGTTATTTTACCCTTCATTGCTTGTGCACACAAGGCCTGCTTGTTCTGCCACTTTTCTGTCAGTCCAGTAGCGCTGCTGAGTGAGAGAAGAAATACTGATAGTAATGCCTGTCAGTACCATAGAGAAGTTGATGCACTGATGAGTACCCACAGCACAGTGGCAGGAAATGCAACTTTTGAAGATCTGTTGTCCATGAGGATAGTGCGGAGGTAGACAGAGTGGTGTATGGAAGATTGCATAAGTAAGATTAGTAGGTATTGCAAAAGATACATATGTATGTGAACTTGTACGCATCTTTTTTTTTTAAAGAACATATTTTTTAAAAAAGAACATAGTACTAAAAGAACACAATGTAAGGTCAGTGTTGTGTCCCCAGCTGAGGATAAAAGTGTACTTTCAAATACATATTTCACGTGTTCATTCTGATCAAAGCTTCTCTTATAACTAATAATTGAAGTTGTATATCTTACCAAACTTTAATTTCTAACTCCTCAAATATCCCTAGGTATATAGTCCTATTTAAAGAATGGTGGATATTGCTTGATAAAGAACATGATTTAAAAGTTCAGACTGTTCTGTTTTTCACAAAGCGTTGTTTTTAATATCTACCACATCAAATAGCATGTTTCAGTGTTCTTTAGGATTGGGACATGGAGTCAGTAACCAAGGGGTCTTGTCTAGTTCCTACATACCTGTGGAAGAATTTTAATGGCCACTAGAAACTTTTTGGTGAACTTATGCCTGGTGAATTTTGTAAAACTAATTTCTTATTGTTTTGTCTTCAAGAAATTAACCCTGTTGCACGTGAACAGTAACCAGTGCCTGGACAAAGCCACCGAAGAGGACAGCCAAGTACCCAGCATCAGAGACTGCAATGGCAGCCGCTCCCAGCAGTGGCTGCTTCGCAATGTCACCCTTCCAGAAATATTCTGAGAGGTTCTAAAAAAAAAAAAGCAAAAAATTGACTGGGCTACCTCGGCTGATACTTGGGCTACACTGTTAAGTAGCAACAGAATCTTCTGCTCTGCAGAATCCACAGTTCATCAGCTGTTAGAACTCCTGCAGCTTCTCAGTAGCTGTGAACCAGCCTTCCTGTATAAGGATGTGAAACTACCACACATACTAGTGAAACTGCGCCCACTGATGTTTACAAGATCGAAAAAATTTCTTTCAGCAAGTCATTTTGAGAACGTTTGGACAGTGGAAACATAATCAATGAAATAATCTCTCTGAAGAGCTGCATATCGTTGTAGTTTGCTTGCACATCAGTAAACTCTGCTGAAAGTGCTGTTGTAATGAAGAAAGTTCCAAGATTTTTTTTCCCTGGTTTAGCAGTGGTAACCAGACTACTAAATATAGATTCACAAATAAATGAGAGAGCTGGAAACCAGATTCAGTAACATGAAATAAGAATTCTGTGATTTAAAAACAAAAAGTAAACAGGGTTTAATGGAAACTAAATCAGAACTATGAAAAGTACGATTTGTTATAGTGAAGTATCAAATTTATATGTAGATTTTATACCTCAGTGGGGGAAAATAACCAAGTCAAAAGACAATTGTTTCTCTTTTTCAATTGTGAGATAGTCCATAAATACTCTTTTTTTTTTTTTTTTTTTTTTCTGGTGAGTCTAAAATTCTTTTGGGTGCAAAAAAAGCGAGCATAAGAATAAACATAGCTCTTGAATGTCAGGTCAACTTTTTTCATTTTTTTATTTTAATTTCTTGGCTGTTGGAATTGTATCTTTTTATTACTGTCTGAAAACTGGAGGTTAACATGCTGTCTAACTGTTTTGTTTTGGTTTTTTTTTTGTGTCCAAAGCTTCTGTTTCAGTTTCTACTTGGGTCAGTCAGCTTATGGTCTTTCATGGCCAAACAAAAGGTTTAAGTACACTTTGAAATTATTAAGTTAACTTGACAGGATACACTTAGCGCCCAAGACCTATACTACTGTACTACAGTTTTGTTTTCATAGCAATAAATCTTTTGTTTCTTGTTTGATTTCAGTCATCAGAAAGCCAGCAGAAAAGATACATGATTTGGCTAGCAGGAGACTGGCAAAACTGAAGGTTTTCTGGAATCTTTTTTCACTTCATATTCAGATGTGCTTCATTGTCAAGTGCATATTTAGATTAGACTCTGAATTGTAATGTTGATCTGCTGCTTTTTTCTAATAAAACCTAAAGAAAAATAGCAAAATTGGCATGGTTTTTAAAGTCAACATAGCCAAAAGCAATATGACTATGTCAGTACATTGGTCTGCATTTTTTAACTGAATTGCTTTGTTTTGTTACAAAAAAAAAATCTGTGTGGGCTAATCTTGAAAATGAGCCACTGAATGCTCAGAGTATACATTGAATTTTCTTTTGGAAAGAAAAATCAGATTTGCTTAATGGAGAGGATATTTTTATGATAAATGTCATTGTTTGGCCAACTGTCCTGTAAAGCAAATTAAACCTAGACTCATGCAAAAGTTGTGTGGAATTATATTTGGATGTTATGGCTATTTTAGATTTGCTATTCCAAGTTGCTTTAGTCAGTGTTATGTCCATTATTTCTGCAGCAGTACACAAGAGTTTTCATACACTAAGCAGGGGAGAAGTTAACAAATTGCAGTATTATGTTGCTGCTTTAAAAATACATAGGACGAGATGGTGGGATTAATATCAGATAAAGCATCTAAATATCTATCTTTCATTGACTCCTCTGTGGATAGCCCTGCAAATCTTATAAAGTTGAAGTGATTTATGAAAGAAATGGTATGGTACATTTATCAGAAAGATATTGAAGCGTGCCAAGATGACTTTAAAGAAAAGTCTTAGTGGTGATGTAAGAAGATTTATACCTTTTGTTACAGGCCATGATGAAGATGGGATGGGCAACCATGTCATCATTTGTAATTGCTACATATTCTTGCTCCTTAGATACTCTGTGGTCCCTGCTGCTTTTATACTGTTTCTGAAGTTTTTGTCTGATACTGCTTATTAGCCACCAAAGCACTGTTTTCATTTTTCTGCTGTGTATTGGCCAGTGATGGCTCGGGTCATGTTTTGGGTTTTATTTTAGCTGATCTTAGCAAGCTAGCACTTTTCGGTGTGTGTGTGGGGGTGATGGTATGTAAAAATGAGGGTATTAGTTCAGAAACAATTTCTGAAACTCAAAATACATCCCTTTAAAAACATCGCCAGCAAAGAGGCTCTAAATCAAAGGTGGGTAACCTTTTGTAGAATGAGAACAAGGAGTGTCAGAAGTGCAGCATAAAAGTCCTGTAAGTTTTGAAAATTTCTTAGTTTAGTGTTTCAGTTTTCATAAGTATATGGCACATCACTGAACACACAAAAATGAATCATTTTCACTTTATATTTGTAACTCTTAGGATTAATGCTGTGTTACTCTGTTAACAAAACTGAAGTGCTGTGGCTTGTAATATCACTAAACCTGTAGCCAGACCTCAGTGTTACTATGATTTTACCCTTGTTGATTCAACAACTCATTTTACATGTTGGTCACATAGAACTGCAGTAAAAATCATCGCACAACTGAAAATGCATGTCTTGAGTTGTCAGCTTGTTGTGGTTTAACCCCAGCTGGCATCTAAGCCCCACACAGCTGCTCACTCACTCCCCCCTGGTGGGATGAAGGAGAGAGTTGGAAGGGTAAAGTGAGAAAACTCGGTTGAGATAAGAGACGGTTCAATGAGTAAAGCAAAAGCCATGCATTGGCAAAGCAAAACAAGGAATTCACCACCTCCCATGGGCAGGCAGGTGTTCAGCCATCTCCAGGAAAGCCAGGCTGCGTCACACCTAAGAGTGACTTGGAAAGACAAACACCATCACTCTGAACATCTCCCCCTTCCTTCTTCCCCACCTTCAATTTTGAGTGTGACACCATGTGGTACGGGATATCCCTTTGGTCAGCTGGGGTCAGCTGTCCCAGCTGTGTCCCCTCCCAGCTTCTTGTACTCCTCCAGAAAAGCCCTTGGCTCTGTGTGAGCTGCTCAGCAGTAAGGAAAACATCCCTGAATTATCAACACTGTTTACAGCTCAAATCCAAAACATAGTCTCACAGTAGCTACTATGAAGGAAAGTAACCCTCTCCTAGCCAAAACCCGCACGCAGCTTCGCAGCACCGAAGCAGCAATCTGATTTCCAGTTCATACCTTACCGATCCTTACCTGCTGAATGTGGGGAGGGGAAGCAGCAGACTGGAGAGTGTCTGCAGCCTCTAGGTGTGTGGGTCAAAACCCCTTAGCTCAGCCAGGGCAACGGGTGCTGGTTCACTGGCAGCGGGCTGTGCTTAGCTTGCCCATCTTGCTACAGCTCATGCTCAGCAGTTGTACTGCGCTGGATAACAACAGGAATTCTGCAAGGATTCCCTGTCCCTCTACTAGTGTGCATTTCAAATAGTCTGTTGTATTAAGCACCTCTCAAATGTGGCCACAGAATATCTCTGCCCACCCCCAGTTTTCTTCTGGCTTCTCTTACCACAAACATGGTGGCTGTGGTCAGAGCTCCCTGCAGCAAGCGACCTTCCTTGGTGACCACCTACAGTCTCACAGTGGCGGTCCTCGGCTTACAGGCACAGTACATCTGTGTCCCAGCTTGCAATAGGAACATTAGTCGACTGTCCTTTCGGAGTTACAGGTACACTTAATTCCTTTCCACTGAATCTGTCTTCTCATACTGAAGTCTTCATATGGAATTTTTAGAACTTCTGTAACTATTTTTGTTTAATCTGTTCTGAAAAAAAAAAAAAAGCAGCACTGTGGTTTTTTCTTACTGTGTAACATACCTGTGTGATTAGGCATATGAACAATTTCTAGTAGAAATCCCACTCTGCTCTCCAGTGCCTCTGCATTTATGGCTGTTTTGTTCAGATCAGATGTAGGAGGGGGAAAAAATAAGACCACTACTGTCTTATTTAACATTGATAGCAAATACACACAGGGTAAGTAAAAATAAAAATCAGTAGTTGTATTTTGGAGAGAACTGGTAAACTCTCATTTTGCCCTTCTGTGCTCGGTGTATTTAGCAAAATATCCTATGCATGCTTTAAAGACAGCGTTGTGTTCTGTTCCACATCTTTTCTCATTTGCTTGTGCAGACATTTATTGAGAAACACCAGTGCCCCTTAACTGAGTTGAAGTGTATTACATATTATGGTACAAACTTTGGATAAGTACACTGTGCCACATCTGATTAGGTCATCTTCAGTCTGTTTAGATGCTGTAAGTCACAAAACTGTTATCTGCATGTACATGCAAATATGGATGTTTTTGTCTCCATCTGCCAGTTTGTTTTATCAGTATGAAATTAAGTTGTATTTTAGTAGCTTTATTTTTATGGTAGTGCTATACAAAAGGGCTTAGCAGTCGCTTTCCATTTCATCACAGCAACAGTCACAATCAGAGATATGTACTGTAAACAGAAGAAAGAATCTTTGTTACAAGTTAGCAGCAAAAGTAAGATAATCTTTCTAATTCTTACTCTGCAGAATGCTTCTTGGTTGCTTTTATTTGTTCAAGTAATGTAATGCATTCAGAGAGATGAGCTAAACCTTGACAGATTTATTCTGGTATATTTCCCTTTCAAGGTAAGTAAGGAGATGCAAGTGTGCTTCAGAAGATTGACTGAGAAATAGTTACTCAAAGCTTTCCTTCATAATGTTAACAATTCCTCCATGCTTTCAAATGAAGAAACGCAGTAAAACGTGAGTGTTACAGAATAGATTTTAATAGCTTTGAGAGCTTTGCATCTTGTTTGAAGTTAGTTGTAATACTAGAGATTTAAGGTAAGACAGGAATGCATCAAGTTAAAATGATCAGACTTGCACAACATCATAGTGCTGTTTGCTCTCAGGTCTGTAAGAATATTTCTTACAATCATCATCAAGCAAATCGTTCCCAACCTTGTCTTACTCTAAACACTCTAATAATTGAGAATTGCTCAACTAAACATAGTTGTAAAATTATGTGAAGGTGAGATGGTGCTTGTGGTGTACAGTGCTTTGAATAAGATAGTACTTTTTGTGTAACAAAAGTTTTCATTGTAGAAAACATGACTGGCACATAGCTAATAGGTTATCTAGAAACTAAGAATTATGACACTGAGATGAAAACTAACTTGCTACATTGTTCACTTATTTTCATTTTAAATCTTGGGAAATGAGTTTGTAGAGTTCTGCTTGCATTTCAGGCAGTGTCAACTGATCCTTGCCATGCTAAGCCATTCAGCCAGGTGATGCTACTCCATATGAAAACCAAACTGAGATGAAAGCAAGCTGCTACTTCTGACAATAAACCAAGTAACTGCTGTATCACCAGTTCAGGGCATAGACAGTAACCTGCCTCTGAAATGATCATTTCCGGTTTCCTTGCCTCTGAAGCAACTAGTAAGATACACAGAACTTCCTTTTGTTCAGTTTTAAATGCATTTTCCTTTCAGTAGGTGAATGTCTTTAGGAGTGCTCAGATAACCTTGATGTTATTCATGCTTTGTATTCAAAAAAGCTTTTTGGTCTCACCAAAGTGAAGTTCTGTCTCGCTGTTATCACCTTTCTAGTCTTCTTTTTTTGTATTCTTTCAAAGATTGGATTATGGTGTTGAAGGTACTGGTGATTTTCATATAATGTCTTTAGACATGTGCATTATTTCTGTTACCCGTTACACATTCTAATAGTGCATTAAGTAAATGTTTTTGTGGAGTGATCTTCAGTGGCGTTTTAGTCTTCTGAACATTGAGCTTATAACACAGGACTATAGAAGTAATTCTGTGTTCCATTTTGCATTAAGTTGAATTTTTAGATTTTTGCTTTCTTTCCTTGTATGCTGTTTAATCATCTAGCTTTGGTTATTTTGATGTCTTAAATAACTTGGCCTTCTTTCTCAGTACTTAACAGTACTGGTTCAGTCACAAGTTTCTTGACATTCCCACTTTGGCTTTTCTCTTGGGTTGGAATGGACTTTTGCAGGTCATCTGGTCCAAACCCCTGCAAAAGCAGGGCTGCCTTCAAAGTTAGATCAGGTTGCTCAGAGCCTCATCCAGTCAAGTTCTCAGTTTCTTGAAGAATACAACCTTCTGGCCAACCTGTTTGTGTTTGACACCTCTCATGGTAGAGGTTCCTGCTCCCCCCCCACCCAGTACCTAATCAGAATTTCCTTTCCTGCAACTTGGCTGTTGCCTCTCAGTCTCTCACTGTGCATGTCAAAATCAATCATACATCTTTACTGTTCAGATACTCTGTCTACTATGTCATTTTCCTCTTTCTGGGACTATAACCAGTTGGCCATGTATAGTTTCTATACTGAAAGTGTACTGCTCATAGGAAGTAGGTTAAACCAGAGACTTCACCGCTCCTTCCCCTAAATTCTAGAAATATGCCTTTCCTGCAAACAACTTTGGCAAAGGGAGGCACCTATCCTGTTAAGTGGTCCAAGAAAAACTGTTGGGTCTGTGTCCAGGCCACAGGAAGTGGGAAGGGAGCCCAGCCTTCATCGCTGAGGCAACTTCAGCGTTGGAAATATTCAGACTGAAGAATTCGAGAGTAAGTTGTAGTTGCCTTGGCTGCACAACAAGGAGATCTGGATTGTTTCAGAGCAGAAGCCCTGTTTCAAGTTCGTGAAAACAGGAAGAATTTTCTAGCTGCTGTTTTCCATCATGGTTCTGATGTACGCAAATTGATTAATCAGGGTATCTGGGTCTCTAATGGATCTTTTTGTTCTGAAAATGTTTTCAGGTAGCTAACCAGATTAGCAGAGTAATAGTTTCAGATCTATGCCAGTTAAACGGACACAGCTCACATGACCATTTCTGATGGTAAGTATTCTAGGATCGCGGGATATAACAGCTGTCACTGTAGGTGATTGCTGTAATGCAGTAAGTGGTGGCTTGTTGCAAGCAAAGGGTTCATTGGCATTCAGTTTCTCCTGCAGTCTTTTAAATCGGGGAGGTGCTGGGAGTGGAAAGTGTCATTTCCATTACCAGGGTAAAGGACCTCTCCCCATGTGAAATGAAAAAAGAAATGTATCCTTGAGGCAGTGAGATCAAGTTGCACATGTAATTCCATTCAGATGTGGCTCTACTAATATGGTGAATGAACTGGAGACAAATCTGAAACTCAAAAATCTTCTTATTCCCAGATGCTGAAAACCACAGGAACCAACTCTATTACCCATATTTATGGCTTGCTTGAATGTAGTAGCTCTCAAAATTACTCTTTGAAGTCAAAGCCAATCATTATTCTGATCTGGCCTGGGATTTTTTGTGATCTTCAGTGTGAATTACTGAAAGAAATAGCAAAGAGTTATTTAATTACATATTGTGCATATGTGTGTATTTATGTGAAGTAGTTTAGACAAAGCACATTAAACCACTTCAACCAATTATAACTGAAGTTCAGCCCCCCAGCAGGAGTGTGCACACCCTGTCACATCAGAGGCTGGTTTACTTCTGCATTATCTGTTGCAGGCATGCTTATCCCTGCCCCTCACGTTTGGTACGTAAGATGCAGTCAGTGCCATCCCCAGCCTGCTCAGTCAGGTCCCGCGTGCAATGAAACACAGCATTGTTCTCGTTTCTTTTCATGGTTCTGGAGTGCCGGGAGGCGTTGTGTGCCATTTCCACTTTCCTGTATTGTACTCTTGCCTTGAAAAGTGCATTTCAGCCCCCTGCAACAGTGCTGAAAGATGTCTTGAAGGAAATTGTATCTTCCATCTGAGTCATGGGTTTTGCAGAAACCAGATCCCAAAGGTCTGGCTAAGGACTTGCCAGAGGCTGGATAGCTTGAATGTGTCAAGATGAGTCCCCTAAGACATGCTTTCTTTCTCTGATACTTCAGTCCGATTGGATCAGTGATCTTTCAGCCTTGTGAGAGCAGAAGCTATGGAAGTATAAAATCCATTCATTCAGTTGGTTCCTGCAGTGAGATTTATGACGAATGTTGGAGTGATCTTAAGTAATCACTGACATCACTAAAAAGAAATTAATTGTTTTCTTCAGGTTCCCCAAAATACACACTTTGTCAGTAGAGAATGGATTTTTTGCGTTTGTCGGGACAGTAACTGGAGACAACTCTTCAACTGTGCTCAGGCATTGGCATTTTAGAGCTACTTGCTCACTCCAGTTCAGCACAGCTGGTCTGCTCTGCCTTTGGCATTGGAAGCAGCTTGGCTGCGAGCACCTCTCTGCTCCTGCCACCACTGTGCTGCCACCGTAATACATCATGGGGAGGTGGCAGTGCCCACCCTACCTTCACCTAACCCCACAACCAGGTGCCCGAAGTTTGCAGACCTGGTTTGCAACAACCTGGATGGATGGATGGTTTCATTTTGAAGGTCACAAACTACTGGCTGAAATGTTTTTGGGTTTTTTTGGTGTTGGAACTGATTTGGTACTCAGGGAGGTGGCAGCCTCTGTCCCATTTTTGCCTGGGTAGCTAATTAAAAATGCTTCCATGTAAACCACTTGCTTAGAGGAGAACCAGCCTATTGGCTCCTAAAGGAGTAGGAGGCCACATTATTCTGCACAGTGAACAGGCAACGCCTTTTGCATGGTGTTTCATCAGGATCTTCTGCGATGTTACAGAGTGTTGTCAGCTGCATGTAACCAACTGGTATAATATCCACAACACAGCAAAATGTTGTGGTTTGGTGTCGAAGCAGTTGACTACTGATGTATTGATGCACTGAACCTCGTATTTGTTTGTGGCTCATTTACTGCATGCTCCTAATATTCTGATGCGTGGGCTGAATTGGTTCAAGTTTCCATATCTCCTGTAGGAAATATCAGAGGAATGTGTAATGGACTGTCTTCCAGACATGGGGCTATTTGAATCTGCCTGTTAATTGTATGTTTGACTTGGACATCAATAAGACACGTTAATTGTTCTCATCCTGTCAGTGATGTGTGGGAAATTAAAAAAGAGGTCCCTTAGATGTGATTCTGGCTGGAGGGCCGGAAAGGCTGATGTACAAGTTTCCTTCATTTTTCAAAGAGATGACAGAACTGGACTCATCATAATGATGGGAATGTAGTAATAATCGATGTGGTTGGTGGGGACTGTAGTGATACTGGGAATGTCTTTACTGCTCTCTCAACGCTGTTCAGTGATGCTGTCCCGTCTCCCAGACCTCCGATGGAGAACGGTGGAGCACTGTGCCTAACAGTTCTACTGTACTTGATCTTGGGAATGGGTGAGACAGCTCTTTCAGGAGCATACATCTCTTCTGCCTTGCAAGATATTCTCATCAATGGCAAAACCAGCTACACAGTGTATACTGTCGTATGGTTTTCCAGAGTATTGTTCCTATAGTCCTTAATATTGCCAGTTAGAGTAGTGGCAACTGGAGAAGACTGATTCGTCCTTCAGTTTTAGGGACCTCATGCTGTGAGGGGTTTTGTTTTCATTCTGTGCGTTTTGTGGTTTTTTGTTTCCTGTTCTTTGCTGTGTTCACATTCCGTAATATTACAGCTCCATAAGGAAGTTAGATGGATCCTACTTGCCCCCCTGATGGAATTTTTCTATGAAGATATCTGAAAGAAGGGCAAATTCTGCCAGAAATACAGAGAAGATAGAGCACTTCTGGATAATAACTCCCATACCCTGCACCAACCTGTACCCAAGCTTTTTTGAGATACAGTAGTTCAGTTTAAATTTCTAATCTGATGTCTGCTTGAATTGTGCTATAATGCACCCAGGTTTTTCATTAAATTGCTCACACCAAAAGCTGTGCTTCATAGCATTACCTCAGATAGTTTTGCCTTTGTCAGTGGTACGAGGTTCTTTAGACAAGCCCACCCAAGGTTGTCTGTAGTATTAGTTGACAAAGCTAGGAGAATGGTCACCTCCGTGTACACACTATGGCCTCCTCCTTTGCAGCGTACTTCACTACAGTTGGAGTTATCTTAAGTGTTCTTCCTGCCACTTCTTAAGTAGCTTATGTGATGACCTAGGGCTAACATGGCACCAGTAAGGTGTCTGTGAGAAGAAACCCTCAGACAAGTAGTTATCAATGTCAGGCACCTTATGTTAACACCACAGGTGGCTCCATGCATCTTTCTTTTGATAATAGCATAGTTTGAAAGCCACAGTTGGGATTAATTAGATGTGTGTGCTCATTTTCCTCCCTTCTTTCCCTTTCTGTAAGAGTCCTTACACTTTGTGGCTATCAGTCAAGTGGCTGAGAAGGAACTTAGATGGTACTAGGCATGTCTGTACCCCAAATATGAAGAGCAGAAGAGTTATTTTCCCCGATATGGATACTAGAAACAAAGATTTGTGTTATATGTACAACCAAGATGCAAATGTGCAAGTAGACTGCAACTTGGAGAAATCCAGTTCGAGGTAATCTGAGTTTTATGCAAAATTGCATATGATTTTTTTTTTTTAAACTGATGAAGTGAGCCTAGACTTCTGACTATCTTAATTATTCGGAGCATGTTGCAAAATGCTAATGAAGTGGTTGTTCCTGCATCCTGTGGATGTAGCTTGATAACTGCAAATTTCAGCTAACTTTTTTTATGATGTGCCTGGGCTAGGAATGTTAACTAGCTAAAACAGATTTAATACAGCTGCATATAATCAAGGAGAGAAGGAATAGGAGCTCATATTCTACCTGATGGGGTTTAGATTAAAATGTAATGGGGTAAAAGTGACTTGGAACAGATTTTTTCCTTGCTGTCACACCCAAACAAACAAACAAACAAAACCAACAGCTGAAAAAAAGCCAGCCCTGACCATACTGTTTTAATAATTTCTCACAGTTAGGGGGATAGTAAAAAAACTCAATGAACATTTGAAGTTGCTTTCCTGAATTTCTCAAAGATTAATTTCTAATGCTCCTCTACTTACTGAAAGCTGAATTTTTTTTCTTTTGAAGTCCAAGACAGTTTATCTTCTTAACCAGTGTTTGCTGTATATGCAAGCGCTTTACGTGGGAAATGTTTAGGGTCAGCACAGGGAAAAGCTATGTTTTCCCAGGAGTCATTCTGTTCGTTCAAGTAACTTACAATAAATACATACAGCTGAGTCCTAGAAAAAACAAATTATTTTTCTTTTCAGTTAGGAAAGCCAAAAACCATTATCTGGATCACTACTGGATAAAGAGACGTCTTCACAAGGTTTAGCTAAACTTAAATCTCACTTTTATGCAAACTTGTATATGATTTTTTCTAAACTGATGAAGTGAGCCTTGACTTCTGACTATCTTGATTATTCAGAGCATGAGGCTTATTGAAAACTAAGAATTCAGAGGATTTTATGATCCTTCCTCTGAAATAGGTGATTGAGCTCAAACGCTTCTTATGGGTAGGTAACTAATGCCTGTCACCTCTGTGAGGAGCGACCAGCTCGGTGAGAAGGGCCAGCTCTGCACATTGCCACTGCAGAGATGCCCAGGGAACTTTTGCTTTGGGCTGCAGCTGCTAAGCACAGCCCAGGGATCTGGGCTCCGGAGTGTTGTGATGGGCACAGAGCAGCTTATTGAGACACAAGAGCAGAGGTCTGTTAAAACGCGATGGCAATGGGAAAAGAACATGAAACATTGTGAACTGCAGAAGCACCCCTCTGAAGATTTGCTCATTGTGACTTCTTGACACTCATAGTGTCATTCATTTCTTCTCCACACAAGGGGCTTCTGGATGTCCTGAAAGAGGAGGGTATGCTGAGGCTGGGGGATTGTCTTTCTAAGGGTCAAAGCAGCACCAGCCCCAGGACTGGAATTTTGCAAACAGGGACTTTCTCTGAAGTACAGCTGTGGTGGTTGTGTCAGAATGGCCATCGCAGTCGCTTCATGCTCTGTTCAATTTTCATTCGTGAAAGGGATAGCCCACAAAAGCCATCCTTCTTTTCTCATTGAAAAGATAATGTTCATCGTCTTTCTCTCCCTTTTTCTGCTCACAGGTAGAATAGATTAATTTACAAAGAAAATGAAGCTTTGTTTTACAGTCAAAGGAGAAACTGGTTAGGTTCTCTTTTTGTGGGAAGGGAGGGTGCAGGTATATGGAAGCAGAGACTCTTAAGAGACTGTGTTTAGTCTTAAATGTCTCCATTGAACTGCACAGAAAGCCTAGCTAGGCAGGCATCTGCAGCTGTCAGCATAAGCATCTAGTTCACAGGAAGAAAAGAAAATACATAAAGCAATATTTTTTTATTTTATACAAATATTTTATACAAAAAGCAAATCCAAAGACACTTCCATGGCTGAATATTTTGAAACGTTTACCCTTAAAGAAGAACACACAACACATCATTTCACAAAGAATTGGCAAAGTATTTTGAAGATGGAGACAGCTGAAAGAGCTCAATTTTTCCTTTTTAGGTCTAGTTGCCTTTTCTTGCCATTGCAACATCTTCACTTTTTCTTCCCCTTCCCCCTTGTCTTGAATGCCAAAACTGTAACTCTGTGGTTACATCAGAGACTTAATCTTGGGGCAGAGCAGGAGGCAAGCAGGTGTGGTGTCTTGCTGCTCTAGCATTGCTCTGTGCTTTGCTCGATGGTAATTATTCTTGCAATTCTGCTTCCCACTGTTTACACTTTTACAGACAGTTGCTTCATGTGACTTTTCACTCACCAAATCAGAACAACTACCCACCCTTCTGATCTCAAACCAGGGACCAGAGGCACCATTAGATTTCAAAACCTTCCTTACTCTGGGTGTATCTCTGATATTATCTCCTCTCTGCTTTCCCTCCCCAATGCAAACGTGTCGTACATCTAAAACTGGAGCCCTATTCAGAGGACAGATCCACATCTGTGGTTTCATTTGACTGCCTATTTGACTGAATTGCTGTAGCAGACACAGCTAAACCAGCCCTGACACCATCCCTGGGCCACTGGGGCTGCTGCTGGCTGCCCAGCTCCCACAGTCCCACCACCTCCCACAGGGCACCCCCCTTTGCCTCCCATCGTTTGGCTGCTCTTGGTGTAAATGGCTTCTGCTTACCTACCCTTAAGGTGCAACCCCTTTCAACGTGACAGCTTCAAGCTGGTGGCAAAGACAAAGTAGATTGATGCCAGCGTCATTCCAGATGGTGTATAAAGTGCCTGCAAGCATTTTGATTTTTGACAACATTTTACAGGTGGGGAAAAGAAAAAAAAAATAAAAAGTGCTCTTTTGGTTTGGTGCTATGAAAGGCACCAGTGATCTCCCTGGTGGCTGTTAGCCATCAGCATGGGTTTTGTCCAGCTAGTAGACCTATGTAAAGCTAACTTAGAAACCAGGGAATGTGGCCCAGCCAAAACCAGGTCTCATTCTTTAGCAGTCTTGCTTGTGAGTCACATTGTGGGTTTCTCCCAAGATGTGCAATCTTTTTTTCCTCTGTGTAATGAAAACCTTTCAGAAAACTTCTTGGCATTGCAAGCAAAATCTTTGCATAGCAGCAAATGATCAAATCTTAGCAAAAACTATTTTACAATTGTTTTAAACAGATTTGAAGTGTTTGTATTGGACCCCCTGTTTTGTTGTTAAAGCCAGGATCATCAGTTACTATGAGTACAGCTGTGCAAGGCCACAGGCAGCTGTAAAATCATATGAAAGAAATTAAATGTCTTTCCTCTGCCTAACAATGTGATGTGAAATTTGAGGATCTTGTAGAGTAAACAGTAATCATCAGCTTTCTTGTCAAACTTTGTCATATCTGCCTTAAAATGCTGGAGTAACCATGGAATTACCCCGAACCAAAGTACTCGGCTCCAGTCCCTTTCCAAAAAGCAGAGGAATACAAAGAATGAGAGAGTAAATCTTTCAGGCTTATGTCAAATGGGACACCGAAACTGCAGCTGGCCATGTGAAACCAACCTGCTATTGCCACCACATTTTGCTTCAGTGCACAATGGTTACAATTTTCAAGACATTTACCCATGACTTTTATCTAGTTTGCAGACTTTGCTTTCAAAGACAGCAAGTACCCTAATATAAAGAGTAGAGGTAGCTCCAGTTATTAATTTGCACTGCTGATAAATGGTCTCTCCTGTGTTTCTCTGGGTAAGTAAATTGACAGTATCCCTGATGGTCTTTTTTCCCCCCTTACTGGCGGAGTAGGACTGCAAGAACTACAACTTCCCTGTGATTTAAAAGAAGTCATCTGCTTCTTTGCTTCTCTGCTTCGCTACATAGGGCTGGAATTCAGTCCTGAAGATCAGGATGTATGCAAGTATTGCACTTTAACCCTGTCTCATTTGTTCTAAAACTAAATAAGAAATTTGCAGAATCTTATGTGATTTCCACCCTGCTTTTCAGGATTAAAATAGTGGTCATTCCTTGACATTTTCCTTTCTGTGCTTATATTTTACTGTACTTAAGAACTGGTCTAGAATTGACTTGATCTTTCATATTGCTCAGCTGAACAAGGCGAGTTTACAGTTATTTCCAATAAACTGAGAATGCTGGAAAGAGAGGAGAGGATTTGAATAAGATGACATGGCCTGCTTTTAACTTTGAAATAATAATACTGCTCCAAACCTGTAAGCAAAAACTAAATAAAACCCTTAGAAGAAAACATTGGTTTTCTGCTATGATGCAATGGGACTCCTTTCCTGAGGCACAGCTCTACCAGAAAAGTGTCGCTGGGCTATAAATGCCGTCCTCTGACAACCGCACCATGTGCCAAAGGGTTAAGATGGGGAAGCTGGTTTAGAGCACTAGTTTGACTCCCCCCACCCCACCCCTCCAGCCCCAAAGTTAGATCAGGCTTTTGTTACAGAAAGTTCCTGAGCTGCATTTGGATGATATCAGAGTTCAAAGAAAAAAGTGAAGGGGAAGGAGCAGAGGATGCAGCCATGCCATCAGCCTCTGACATGTTTGGTGCTGGGTCAAGAAGTGTAAGTCTTCAGTCTTTGTGCTTCCACCTTCTCAAATGCCAACATGTGATTTAGTGTGCTAGCTATTATTTAACATGGTTGTTTAAAATAACTATGTTTCAGAGTCTGTTACTCAATATTTTTTACTCTTGTTTGCTTCACATAATGATCATCATCTGTTTGAAATTAAGTCTTCATTTGGAAATAATTTGGAGTGCAATGGTTGTTGTCTTATTTGGATGTGTTTTTGTTATTTTTTTAATATTATATATCTAGGTCTGACTAAAAAAGAAAAAGAGAGGGATTATGGGAGTATATGGAGTGTTTCCATCTCAAGAGCCACTTGTAGGGTAGCTAACTTCCCAGTAAAAGCCTGACCACCATCTACTGAATAAACTTGCATTATTGTTGTGTTCGAGCAGCGCTTTGGTGAACTTTTCCTTCATCTGTTTGCACTGTGCTGATGCCAGCAGTTTGCTCCCTGTGAGCCTCCTGAGCCTTGTCAGGCAACGTTTCCATAGACTGCAGATGGTTTTGCACGAGGGGTTTGGCTGGGGGGAGTATGTTGGTATTGTCATCTTCTGATAGGCAGGGTGCGTTAGCTGGCCCTCTTCTCCCTCCTTGCCCTGCCGCCTGTGGCTTCTTATAAAGAAGAAAATACTGTATAACACAAAGGTCAGGTGCAAGCAAAATTGTTACCTCGGGGCTTTGAAGGAGGGAAAGGTAGGTAGGCTCCTGGGGATGTTGGTCCCCATAGCACATCCATCTTTTCTCAGCTAAACCTGGCTTCATAGCCTGCTGCAGTACAACACAAGCTCCTGAGCTTCCATCTGGGTTTGCTATGGCTGTTCAATTAAGTTGCGAGCTGCTTTGCATGACTGCCTGGGCTTGCAACTGGAACGTCCTTGTCTGTTTATTGTAGCATTCTTCTGACCTGAGGCAGTTGTTTGATCTCCTTTGGTTGTCACCTGAGGCCTTCCAGGGGAGCAGGAGTCCTGTCCTCAGCTTCTCTTGGCTTCCTTCTGCCCTGACATGGGGGATGGCAGGGATGGCGTTACCTCTTCTCTCCCAATGCATCTTTGTCTGGAGTGGCAAGCTGATGTGATGACTGCTGTCTGAAGTCACTGCTGTCTCCAGCAGATGTGGGCTTGTGTTGCAGAAAGTGGAGGTGGGACCTAGCATCAAAAATCAGAGAGCTGTCTGTGAAGTTTTACCTACCTTTTACATATCAGAGGAGATGGGGTTTATGGATATCAGCTTTCAGCATCACGGTCACCCCCGTCCTTAATATGAAAACACTTTGTTTACCAGAAACGTGTATTATATTGTAGATCTGCTCTAAATTTAGCTGTAGTAGACACAGTTTAGCCTAACATCCATTATCAGTTGCTGCTTCATTATTTAATACATTTCCTGTAATATGAAACTTGCCTTGGTTTGTGTTTGTTCTGGCTCTTTCCTGAGGTGCCAGTCATCAGTGTTTATGCTTCCCAATATTTTTAACCAAATCAACTGGTCATCCTAGAAAGAAAGTATTTGGAGGGTAAAGCTCTGTAGCGAGTAATTTTGTAGTTGTCTTAATCGGGTCTTCAGGGTCCATGTATTTAAACACTTAGAATTTTGCTTCTGTGGTGCAGCGATGAGCAAGCATTCCCATCCTTTATCCAGTATAAGGTAGAGCAGTGTGTTCCTGAGCACAGCCACAAGTATTTCCTTCTTCATTAATATTGATGATGGCTCACTCACCAGCATGCCGAGTTTCCTTTCTCCTCTTACAGGACAGGCCCTTCATGATAAATGCTGGATTCCCTGACAATTTTTCAGTACTTGGAACTTCTTTTTCTATTTAATACTGTTGTTTCTGGAAACTGACTTGTAACTGTGTAACAGTATCCAATTGAAAATTAATAATCTTATTTGCTTTTCAGAGTGCTTTGCAGCAGGCTATGGACAGATTGTTAATTCCCCTTAGCTAGCAGTGCTTGAGGTGATCATTTCTGTCCACTGTGTGTTTGCCAAAAATGAGGCAATTCATTGCATGCCTTTATTTTTTCCTTCATCTTTTAATTCTGTCTTGGCCAGTGGAGTTCACCATAGCTTGCTTGACTGGTTTTAAGATCAGCAGGATTTTGGAGGCAGACAATCCTGACTGCAGCATCAGAGTCTCAGCTTCATTTTAGGTTGTGTGCAACCTGTAGAAATTAAATAGAGTAATCCAGGGATAAGTACAGGTCTCCTGGGTAGTCGCTCTAGGGCTGCTGCTTTGGGTTCCCACTGCAGTCTGATTTCTTTTCAGGCTCCAACAGTGTCAGAGAGGCTGGTCAAGGTAAGCCCTGCATCAGTCACACACTCAGAACCGTGTTGTACTGCTCATCTCATCATGGACCCTTCCTATTATCTTCCTCTGCCTGACTCATCTGACAGCAGCTAAACGTACCACACACACCACTTTGCCAGATGAGGTCCTCTTCACTGTTGCTAGTGAGTTCTCACTTTGTTCACAGTGAAATGCTGCGTAAATATCTCCATCCCCGAGGGACTCCATACACTCAATACCAAGGCATTCAACTCTTTCATCCTTCCAGGTGTGTGTAAATCCAAACTCTTCTTTTCATCATGCCCTCAGTGCCCGGCGAGCAGGTCCCTGGGCATCTGAGTACCAGAAAGTGATATTCTGCCTGCCGGGCCCCCTTGCCCCGTTCAGACCTCTGGCAGCTAAGCCACCTGTTTGCGGACTCCCAGTTCCCTCCTGGCCGCTGTATGTGCATGGGTTCAGCTGCTACTCTCTGACTGGAGTTGGTTGGTTCCATGAATGTGGTTGAAATATTTATTTTGCAAGTTTCAAAACTGTTCCTGTGTGCAATAACAGCCTAATGAGTAGTCATAGTGTCAAATGGCTGGAAAACATTTTTTTAGTATAAGCTTCTGTGTGCATATTAAATATGCCTATATGCATATATAAAAATAATGAAGATATTTAAATGTGTGTCTATATGGTATTTTTGGCGGGGTATTTTACAGAGGGATTAGGGTCATATGGACCGTGTTTTCCATTTAGAAAAAGAAAATTGAATCACTGTCCTTATTTATTGATGGGAATTCTATGCTGGTAAGTAAAGTTATTGTAAGGGTATAGATAAATGGATTGCAAAATTAAGTATATCCAAATAGGCAAACTGCTGTGCATTCACTGAATGCATTTGACATCTTTAGTTGCAGTGTTTATTAGCCCACTCGTATATGTTGCACAAACCTTCATGTTTGGTTGCTGTTCCCCACACATGCAAGTGAACACACATGCACACAAGCAGATCGAGCATAATCTTTCTCTCATTCACTTTGCTATTTTACTGTTAATAAACTGCCTGTGTGTGGTTGATCCATCTGCAGATTTTAGCAGTGACATTTACGTGTTTGGCAAAACGATGTGCATTGTTTTGAAGAGCCAGCTGTCCTCTGTGGCTAGCCGGGCCAGCTGTGACCAGTGGCTGGGTGCTGCAGAGTCTTGCTGGGCACCACTGTGGCAGCCCAGGCAGAGAGCACACTGCCCTCCGCTTGGGCTGCTTTGCTGCTCAGCCTGTGTCCTCCAGCAGCTGAAACTCACCCATCACAGACCTTTATCTCTAGGAATACATTTATTCATCAGGTTTGATTATTTTTTTTTATCTGTCCAGGTAGATCCAAGTTTTTTCAAAAAGGTAACATATTAATAAATTTTGGGTTATTGTACCTGAGGAATACAAGGCAGGAACATCGTTTCACAAACATTGTGTTAAGACAGCGTGGCATCAGTGGTGGGCTCTGGAAGATCATCACTGTTTGGGGAGGAAATTGCTCCTGTGTTTTACATAAATACACTGGGGGGAAGAAACAGGTGAGGCAGCTTGACGAGTCCTCTGGGGTCTAGCAACAATAAAGGATTTTACAGATGAAAAGACCTATTTGCAGCATTGGAGGCCTATTTGTGTTCCCTGAACTTTGTTTTAGGCTGTGGGCAACCTGCAGTAAATGAATTGCCTTAGCAAGGGATAAATACGGGTCTCCTAGCAGTGTCTCTAGGCAGTCCCTACCAATAAAGGGCCCAAGGAACCTCCTTGCTGTGACACCCTTCACCCTGCCCTCGCTTTCCTTCTCCATGCTCTTGGAGACATTTGTGGCTGCTACCATACAGTTGGTTTGTCGGTGGATATAAGGAGCCAGGAGGTGCGAGCACCCTGGAGCGAAGGCAGAGGGATGCCCTGCAGGCTGAACGCTTTGCTTGTCTTGAACTTTGTAACACGTCTTGTTTTCTCTGTTTCTGTGGAACTAATGCCAAGTCAGGAATGATGTTATAACGTTGTCAGAGCTATAAACAGCCCTTAAAAAATCAGAAAAGCAAAATCCTGGGTTAAATCAGGTTTGTTTGGATATTAGTTTCTCAGTGTTTGTTCTGAACTTGTAAACATGAACATGTAAAGAGATGTTTACTCAAGTGAACTGAAACCAAATCTTTCCTTTGCTGTCTTTCCTGACTGATTACATCAATACCACAGTCTCAGGAGACATGCTGCGTATGGGCGGTCGGCACTGGACCTGGGTGGCCTTTTCCTCCTTATGGTACCCTGAAGGCCTGGAGGTGCAGTTGCTGCTTCTGGTTGCATGCAAGAAACAAGTGCATGTGTTGCACATCATGTTGCCATTATCAGGGTGTTGCTGCCAGGGCTCAGCAGAAAGACTTTCCAGCTCAAGCAGCAGTTGTTGAAAGCTACTGGGGACAAAATTAAAATGAGAGAATCACCTGGTGTCTTCAATATGGTGTGATTGCAGGAATGTGGAAAGAGGAAGAATCCTTAATTAAATGCTTTCAGAAGTCTTAATGAAATCAGATGTCTAATCCTGAAGGTAGAGCTTCTTTTAACTAGATAAGGCATATTCTTCTCACATGAAGAGAATGAACTCATTGAAAATCAGCTTTGGTTTCACATTAAATTAAAGTCTCCAGAGATGACAAGGGGTTTGAATAATAACAACACTCAAAGTTATCAATAGTTTTTTGAAAGTGTGGTTGTATTATTAAAACGCAGTTTGGATTATATTGCCTCCATCGAGGCATGGTCCATGAGTAGGAGTATATGCATGTCAATACATGCCGACAGGTAAAGCATCTGACTGTCTCAAACACACATCATCTGCTTCGTGCAGACTGTGTGTATGAGTGTACGTGACCATCAATGTGCATTTCTGTTTAGCTAATGTGCAGTCCCCACATTTTCTTTCCATTTCTCCTCCACAAGCAGCCTTCATGAATCTTATTTTTGTTCTTCGAATGTTTGCAACAGTAAGTTATAGGGGGAAAACCTCATTTCTTTGTCCATTTTTATTTTTGTCCTCCTCTCTCAGGCCTTAATCTGCAATTTGCAAATTCTTCACCCTGCCCGGGTGTTGCTTTCACTTGACTGGAAGTGCACGTTGGTGTAGCCTGCAAGTATTTGGGCAAGGCCTTCAGAGGGCAAGAGGCATAAAAGGGGAAAGGAAGCTTAACAAACTGGGAAAAGTGTTTGTAGGAATAGAAAAAAGTGCAGATGTATTGACAGCAGCTGTGGTGCCATACTTGGAGTTCAGTTCTGTCTAAACAGGCCAGACTTTGAGTTCAAACTTAGTCATCTGAACTGGTACTGTGCAGCACGCTGAAGGTAACGTAATATCCATCTATCGCACGGGTATCTTTACCAGCCAATACTGCACTCATGTTTATGGATAAAAGTGACCATTGTCACACATGGGTGGCATTAATACATTCTGGCTTTTTTTCAGCTGAAGTAGTTCAGAACTCAGCTTGGAAGGATTTTCCAGAGGATGTGGGTGGTGGCAGAGCACAGGAGACCACAGAGGAGCAATGACACGTTGTGCATCTTTCATGTCTGTATTCTACTGATTAGCACTTGTTCAAACCAAACCACAACAAGAAAGCTGCAGAAGTCAGGAACAATGTTGGCTTGTGTGTGTGCAACTCTCTTGCTTCCTGCCTTCAGCTCTTAGAGGCTATTCCTTTGATCCACGATGTTTCTCCATTCATGCCTTCACCTTGTAAGCTGTTGTCTGAAGGGGCAAGCTGTGTCTGTGGAAATAGTTCTCAGAAAGACTCAGAATTCACGTGGACAAAATTACATTAAGAGAATATGTAACACTAACTGCCCTGGTATGGTGTGATGAAGAGACAGAGGTTTCATAAAGTGTGATGTTCGCTCAGTTCGTGGTAGAAGGAGGTGTGCTCCAGAGCTGACCTTCAGCCAGACACCTCCAAGGGCATGGAGGCACATGTCATATTATTTTGTCTGAGCAAGGGAGGAGGGGTTAGAAGCAGACACCAGACATGAGCTCATATTTCTGTAAATGGAGAGGAATAACCAAAAACCCAGGAGAAGTTGATGTTACACCACAGGATTCTAAAAGCAGTTGTTAATCAGAGCTAATCTGTTCAAGGAAGCAAAATAGTGAAAAAGCTCTTGGCTTGCA
Organism: Falco peregrinus; assembly: GCF_023634155.1. NCBI lineage: Eukaryota > Metazoa > Chordata > Aves > Falconiformes > Falconidae > Falco > Falco peregrinus. Next base: position 77,842,630 of record NC_073723.1, read on the forward strand.
AATGGAAAATGTCTATTACCACAGATGTAACTCTTTTTTAATTTAGCAATTCACACTCTTTTGCCCCCACCCCTCACCCCCAACAAGCCCCATGGATCCAAATTCTCATCAAAGTAGTAGAAAGTTGTGGCTCAGCCTCACTGCTTTTGAGGCTTTGAAATAGGGACTGAATGTTCAGGACGCTGTAATGTGCAACCACATCAGAAAGCTGTGATGATACGAACAGATCCTCTCTATCCAGGTTTCGAGGCAAGTATGTACACCAGGGTTTACCTAGGATGGCATTGGGCAGCAGCCTGTCTTGACCTGTTCCTTCATTCATCTCCTATGAAATTCCTCAGAGGGTGTCTTGGCTGATGAGTAAAGGGGGAGTTTGTGTAATTTGAACCTTAAGGAGGAATGATAATATTGCTCCCACACAAATGCATCATTGTGGTAAGGAGGTGAGGTGTTTTTAGCCAATCATAAACACTAACTTAAGCAAGAAAAAATGTTGGAATTGAACCAAACAGGGTGGGTTTTCATTTCATCCAGGAGTCACAAGTTCATGTCGAGTGAGATATCTGTGTGTCTTGGTAGAAGGTTACTGCTTCTGGAACAATATATCGATACAATTTTACGTTTACCCAGTACCTGTGATTAGCTGAGAAGTAACTATTGCTATCTCTTACTCCAAAAGCCAAAGTTAATCTATAGGAATCTAAACAAACTTGGTGGTGCAAGACATTAACTGGGACACACCAGTCAATTTAGCAGGATCACAGGGGTGATTACTTGTGTTGCAATGAGAAACAGGTTTTGTAACTGGATCAAACATATAATTTTAGCTCTGATTCTTGAGATATAGTGCTCATGTGCATTCCTTCAAGCCTCCTCTCAGATCTCCTTACCAACAGAAGTTGGTGGCAAATTGTAGGCTGGCACATATAAATTAGACCTAGAAAATTCCTGCAACCCTCACAGCCTCTGGGATAGCAAAATCAAACCCAGTATTTTCCACTTAACCTATCTGAACTATAGAAGACTCAGAGTTGCCTGCTAAGTGTCCAAGACCGAGACACCTTAGTAAGCAAAGTGTAATGTGCTGTGGTACTGTCCTCAGGTGTGGGGTTCCAAGAAGTTCTTGGAGGTTTTACCTGTGGCATTTCTCGGTGTTCTCTTGCTGCTAGACATTCCTTTTCCCATCAGTAACCTATGACTTCTGTCTCAGCAGCAGTTGTAAGGGTCAATGTTTCCCTTCTGTGTTATTTTTGACATTATCAGCTGACATACAGGGCATGATTTAGGCTCTTTACTGTGACTAGTATTACCCTTGCAACTGAAAACTGGCATAGGAGAGATTTAGTAAACCATCATAAATGGCCCCTTCCTTCAGTTTTGTTCATTCTCTGTGACAGGCTCAACTCAAACCAGATGAATAAGCTATCATGTGGTTTGGCATTTTGCTGGAAGGGCTGAGTGTGCAGGTTTTTTTATTGTAGTCTGGATTTCCTGCTATTTAAAAATATATGATATAAAGGCAGGGAGGTTAGGGGATATTTTGCAGATACTTGTAAATAGGAACATTGCTCTAGAGAGTGTCCTTGTGGGGCACTCCCAAACAATCCTCTAAATCAAGAAAACAAAAACTTCATATAAACCTTGACGCAGCCAAATGAATCCCAGTTTGTTCATGACTCTTTCCCAATTGTTGAGTTGCTTTGTCTGTCTCTGAAAATTTGAAGGTCAAGATGTAGTATCTTTAGGATGTGATAAATGTGCAGCTCCACAGTATTCAATTATAACGAAGTGCATTGTGGCTTGTTAATATCTCTTGTATCTTGGTAAGCAATATGTAGTAATGTTTGCATTCAGATTTTGCCTAAGATCTGATGAGGTCTACCCTGCTCCTTGTGTGATGGAACTGGATTGTCCAGTCAAAACTGTAGAAGTCCTCTGAAGCTTCTGCACCTGAGAGTTGCACCTACTTATCAAGCAGATTTTAGTTCGTCACAGCCTTTAGTTACTGGGTTACCAACAAATCACACTCATGATATACGGGAGCTTACGCTGGTTCTATGGTATACTGGCTTAATTTGAAGATGATTGCAAAGCTGGCATAGATTTTAATGGCAACAGGAGGGGCTGTTTTAGGAGGTTGTGCAGGCCCTGCCATTTGTGTTGGTCCATGCCCTTCATAGTTCTCCAACATCCACAATCACCATCATAAAAATTATACAGAATACAGCTTTGCCCAGTCCTTTCAGAAATAATTTCTATATTGCCCGTGAACTTAATTCCTTTTTTTTAACCAGCTCTTACTCTCAACATCCATGGTTTGCTCTGGCAGCAAGTCCCAGAAGTTCACTGCCTTCTATGTAAGGAATTGTTTTCTTTCAACTTTAAACTGGTTTCCAGCCAGTTTCCTTGAGTGTCCTATAGTTCCTGCAATATGAGATCACTTGAACAATTTGGCTTTCAGCATGGCCACCAGCTTTGATATGATGTCTTTATATTAATATTGCATTGTATGATATTCCTTGGCTTTGTCTTTTGCAAGCTTGAAGAGTCCTAGTCTCTTACTATCTCTCCCTGTTGGGTAACTGCACTATCCCCTTAATCACTTCAGTTAACCCTTCTCTGGACTTTCTTTAATTTCACAATGTCCTCCTTGAGATGCAGACACCCAAGCCACATGCCATTTTCAGGATGGAGGCTGCCAACTTCTTATGTGGCGGCGAAGCATTCCTTCCTGTCTTGTTCTCATTACCCTTCCTGATGATGCCCAATTATGTTGGTGTTTTCTTTCTTTCTGCTCCTGTGCACCGAGTTAGAAATTGCTGAGAGCTGTCAATGATCACTCTAAGATTTCCTTTCTGAGTTGTAACTGCCTATTCCCAAGCTTCACATCGTGTAGGCGCAGGTAAGCTGTTTTTCCCTAGGTGTATTTCCTTGCTTACATCAACACCAAAGCTCACCTATCACCTTTCTGCCTCGTCAGCTCTGTTCTGCTCCTTCTGAAATTCTTTGCCAATGACCTGCGAAAAAATGAGCTCAGCATCATGCTCAGAGTGGCACGTGGATCAGAGTTTGCAAACAGGAGGAACTCCGCTGATGGAGCATGTAGATAAAGGAACTGCAAAATGTTAGTACTGGATGTCAACAAACATGCCATGTGTGCATCAGCTGTGCTTGAGGAACAAGTGGCCTGGATGCTGCCCCCAGTTTTATCACAGAGATCAAGCATAAGTAACCCAGGCCAGCAGATAGGAGACCTGGGATCCAAAGCCAAGGGGTACCAGAGGTCCCAGGCCCTATCTAGCCTGCCAGCCAGAAGATTAACCAACTTCATAATGTACCTTTAGGGAATTAAAAAAATTTTTAAAAATATTTGACCTAAAAGCTCTTGCAATAAATCTGCAAATCTACCTGTTTCTTAAGCTTGGCCTGTTAGGGCTGCGCCATTAATTTCAGAGCTGAAGTAATGAGGTAAATTATCCAGCCGATCTCATGTGACTGCAGGGACCACCTTGACACGGCAGCCAGCTTCCTTGCCTCCCCTAGTACCTATACAACAGCAGAGCTAGAAAGTCTGGCTTGGGTGTCTTTATGTTGCACACAGTCTGCAGTATGATGCTGTGTATATTGATGTGTATTCAGAAAGCAGGTTGTATTTGTGATTTATGTGATAAATCATACAAAATCTAATTATGCAAATATGTCAGAAATTAGTATACTGTTTCAAGAAAAATGTTTGCTTTATATTGTGACTTGGGAGATGTACGTGTTGTCCTTACATATGCATTCTAATGCCAGGTGCTACAGCATGCTAGTGTATGAGATTCTCTTTAAACTGTGTGTTACGTGACAAATAGGAGGTGATTAGGCAAGGCATGTGATATGTAAAGAATAAAGCTTGTGCTTGCAGTTGCTGTAGTGCTGAGAATCACAGGCTTGACTGTGACTAGAAGAACGTACAGACGCCAGACTGAGATTTTCATTGCCAAAACTTAAAATCAGTATCGGTGCATGCAAAAAGCTTGTTTCTTTAAAGGAGAGTTGAAATCCCTGATTGTAAACTCGCTTCACAAAAGAAGCTTTCCCAGGGCATCCTGGGAACCACAGGGCATGCGTCTGACTCGCAGCAGCGGCAGCGAGATGGTAGGGGTGATAGTAAGGAATAAGAGCGTTGGGCAGGTAGATATAAACACAGCCTGTAGGAAGCAGTCAGCATGGCTTTTAAGAAGGGAAACCCTACCAGACTAGCCTCCTGGGTCCCATGGGGTTGTCACTACGTCTGTGGTTAAGCAGGGCCCAGGACAGTGGGATGCATGTGGATTTTCTAGCAGCATTAGGTAAGGGTCCACACCAGAGGTCAGAATGGACAGAAAACTGGTTAGAGGGTGAGATGCTCTGAGAGACACTGAATCCAAATTTCAGATGCTTTGAAAATGGAATAGAGTCTGATCCAAGTCCACAATGAAAATTCACATTTTAGCTTCCCTGTGAGACAAAATACTTAATGAACATTGTGTAGAACAGGCTTCTGGGTGAGTAACCGCTGTGTTCAACATCATTGATAATGAGTCTGTGGCCTGTTCCTTCCAGGGCTTAAAAGGGCAGATATAGTCAGAAGGAAATTGATGGCCCATGGGCTTGCAGAGTCCAAGTACGTAAAAAGAATGGGTTTGGGTTGTTGGCCCCTCACAACTGATGCTGGTCAAACCACCCAGCTCAGCCCATCTGTGAAACAGAAGGATGAGACACTTGCAACTGAGCTACCAGTTAAATAGAAGATGTGAGGAGAACACCACAATTTCCTTTCTTTTATTCCTTCCTCTATATCCTCAAAAAACCTGCCTGACCGTTATTCAGACTCTCATTGTTGAAAATAACGTTAATAAAAATATTTCTGAGGTAGGGAAAGGTGTGAGAAACTTCAGCCCTGAGGAAGAACAATCCGTGCAAGTGGAAATTACTTTTTGCATTGGAAATATTTGTTCAGCCTTAATGGTATTCACTGGTCCCATGAAACAAAGCAGGGAGAAAGAACAAAGCTGAGCAATCCAATGCAAGGTTTGCCCATAGGTGTTTTTTTTCCCCTTTACTCAGAGTTGAATTTGATCCGTTTTCTTTTATTTGCTCTAGAATAACAATGATCCTCTGCTCCTCCAGCAGTAAACATTGCAGCCTGTGAGCATCAGGCTTCAGCAAGCAAACTTTCAAAAATCCCTTTGCAGGGTAAATGTCAGGCTGTTGTTCAATTAATTATTTTTGAAAGTGGATTCACATGCAGCAGTGACCTTTAGCTGTGCTGCATGCACACTGCTGCTTTTCATGATCTCATTTGGTGTTTCATGTCATGGCCTAATGCGAGGGGCTGGTGGTGTGAATAGTGGCAGAAGAGACGCCTGTGGTGCTGTGTGTGGGGAGAGGTGCTTCCTCTGTCTCACCGGTTCGGGGGGCAGGGGAGGGAGGTCAGCGAGAGCCCCAGGCTTCAGAGGGGAGATCTGCCCTCCCTAACCACCTGAGACCTGTTGGGGCCCCCTTGGTCTTGGTCAGAGTCACCCAGGCTTGGGGAAGGGGGTGAAATGGCTGATCTCACCTGGCATCTTGCCCCCCTTCTCACTGCTAGCATCCTCTGTCACCAGCAAATGAGACACAGCTGGGACTCGTATGCTGAAAGAAGACAAAAAATTGATGTGGTTTGGAGTCCTATAAATGAGACTGTGCTGTCCTGACCTCTCCATCTGGTGTATTTTGTTGTCTCACCCGGTGTTGCTTCAACATTCAAATGAGGAAATAACAATTCCTTTTCACAGGGGGACTGAGGACAGCTTTATTGACACGAGACATACATGAGCATCCCAAGGGAGCAAGCAGCCAGCTGGGGAGCGCTGCAGTTTTGTGAGGCTTCTTATAAAGGTGTGGGATTGCAGATCCTGAGAAAATGCACCCAGCAGCAACAAGAACATTCACCTGAAAATAATCCGATGGACTAAAATGTATGTAAAATACCAGTGATGGAGTCTGAAGTAATTGCAGAGATGTTTATGACTCTTATTTGCTCTGTAAGAAAAGAAATAATCATATCTATCATGCACCACGGCTGCTCTCCTGAGTTCAGAAACTTAAAGAAAATCGTACCTCATTGGAAGGAGCAAAATATTTTATATTTTTTACTCCCAACAGGTGATAACACTAAAACATTTTGATAGCCTCTCAGAGATGCATGGAAGACCACCAACCATCAAGAAGTGAGTGAATGAAGGCAGGAAACTGGAGTGCCTGGGTCAGGAGCGCCCTGTTAGATGCACAGGGATGTGGTAGAGCTTTGTGTGACTGCCACATGCTGGCTGGAGACCCAGCAACTTTGTATTAGATAAGTCCATTTGAATTTGACCCAACTCAGACCCTTACTTGGTTGTTTGAACTTCCCAGCTGCTACCAGCTTTATGGTTTTGTTTCATTTGCAGTGATTTTTGCCTAGGTACGCTGCTTCAGAAAATAGTGTTTTATGTTATGAAAACCTTTACCTTCTCTTTTCTGGAGGATTATTACATCTTCTAAGAAAAGCTCAAATGTGACATTTGATATCAAACCATTTTTATTTGTCTTCCTCACTTTCCATGACTCCCATGCTCTATATTGTTTATATGATAGACACAGAGCCTAGTACTTTACTGTGCAAGCAAAAAACATTTCAAGGAAGCACATCCAGGTGCATATATGCCCTTTGATCTTCATTTACCCCTAGTGCTCAGCTATCCCTTGCTTATGGCATGTATATTCTGATATTGCTTCATCCACTTAAGAAACCCCACCAAAATAGTGTAAATATTTGAAACTAATTACCCTATTTCTTGCCACTTACACTGAAGAGAAAAAGGAAGACCAAATACACATGTTTTAGCTGAAAAATCAGATTCTTCTTTCCCATGGTAGTGAAAAAAGCAAAACTTACAATAGGAGAACAGCTGGAAAAGGTCTTTCATTTTTTGATCCGCCACGCATTGTACGTATGCATACATATGTTCTAGATATAGTAACACTGTGATTTTGAAGGATCCTCAGCACAGGATCCTTCAATGTTCACATGTAACTTACTCCTTAAGATTGGGATAAGGATTCAGATTCAGCCTTGCTATTATGCTTAACAAAATGCTAAAAAGGCAATGTTTTCATTCATATTAGACTCGTGCTCAAATTTGTGTGTGACGGCTCAGGACTGGAGTCTGCCCTCCTCTGGAGTAAGAGAAGACTTGTGTATATTATCAGCATGAAGCTCTTGAGTTAGGGTCTCTGCACTATAAAAACTGCTGGCTTTCTTGCAGATGACCGTAATGGAGGGCAGCAGAGGGGTGCATGGCAGCTAAGGGCCTCAAAGCAGATGTTCGTGAGAAAACGTCAAGCTTGCATGCACAGTCATTTCTACTTACTGTGCCTGGTGACAGCATCTACTCCTCCGCTGCTTTTGTGGTCATGCAGCATCATCAAGGGGTCAATGTAACTGTTTTACCAGCTATTAAGGATGAGGGTAGAGAAGGTTTGTGACCAGTACTTCCTCTGAATATTATTTAATTGAAGAGCAGGGAAGATCCTTGCAGTACGAGATACTTAATATGCAAAGCGTCAGTGCCTGGATCCATTTCCTGTCATTAGCCTTCCTGGAAGCGCTTTCCATGACTAATGTGGCCCTTTTATACAGAGTGGGGTCATGCAGTTTGTACCCCTGGGGTAGAAGCACCTGGTTTCTGGAGCAATGTGATGCCACAGCAGCTGCTGCCAGCAGAATGAAGGGGGAGCCAAGCTGGTAAGGCTGAAGGAATGTGGGGCCCATCTCCCCAGCGGTCTGGCAGGAGGGGGGAAAAAAGCCTTATAAGTAGTGACAACAAGCCAACCGGCTTATGGAAAATGCCCAGTTTGTATCTGTCCTCGTGGAAACAGGACCCATTTCCTAGAAGCTGATACCAACAGGAAGCCAAAAGTCAGCCTCAAACGCAGGTCTGGCTCACCCTCATCCCTGCAGGTGCATCCCTCTGGGTATCTGGCTGCTGAAGCATGCTAGCAAGAAAAAACACAAGCTCCTATTGTCTCGTCTGCCACATGTTTAACCTAGAGATTAGTGCAGTATTTTAGCTTTCTGCGATCTCAATGTGACATTCAAAGCCTATGTTGCCCTCAGGAGAGTATGCAGACCCTGAGAGAGCACCCCGATGCACTTTTCCCTGGTGTTTAGGTACTGTGGAACCTCAAACACAAAGTACGGTGTAATCCTTAGCCTAAGTTTTCTCCTGAATTGGGCTGCTCCTCAGTCTCCCTTCTAAACGTTGTTAAGGTCATTCATTTAAATGCAGAGAGATGATTCTCCCTTTTTCGCTTGTTGAAGCTAACAGAAAAGCATGGCTTTATCATTGATACATAGGCTTGAAAGGCAAAGGTCGTGTATCTGGGCTGCTCCTCTGGGGTGCTACAGGTGCAGTGTTGGAGCGCTGCTGATTGCTCACTTAAGTCTTTCAGTCAGTGTCAGTAAAAGCACTTTTCTTCAGGTCAAAGCACATTAAAATTAAAATAAATATTAAAATTCAGGTTCATTAGCTGGTTGCTGGGGTTGAGCTTATGCATAAAGATCAAATACTGATGTGGATATGAAAAGGAAAAAAAAAAGACTCTGGACAGAACAGAGCTAATTGCAGAGCAAAGACTGAATGTCTGCAGTGCCTTGCTCACTCTGTGATGTTTTTCTTAAAACCACCTTCAGCAAAGAGACTCTGAAAATGCTAGCTCAGTCTGAAAGCAGGGAGTGATACTAGTCTAAGTTAACCATGCAGACTTGGAGTAGAAAGACAAGAAGCCAGACATGACATCATGATAAACTGAATATAATCAGGGTTTCCAGTGGTTATTAATATTAGATGATAATGTTGGAGCGCAGCTGGTAATTACACAGGACAGCTGCCGAGGCCAGTCATTAGTAATGTTGATCTATTCACTGGAAAACCAGAAAAAAACATTGCAGATGTTTCTCTGTCACTTCTGTTTTGGCTGTAATGGACACGATATCTCTCTTCCTCTGTTGCAGGTAAAAAGTTCACCCCTTTGCATGACAGACTTGGATTGTTTGAGTTGCCACAGGATGTTCTTAATTCTTAATTGTTGTGTTTGGCTTAGGGCTCTAAATCATGAATACTAGGCTGTGTATTTCTGACTTTTATTACATTAATGTATTTTAAGAGCAGGAAATCTATAGGTTCTTGGCTCAGTGCAGCAGAAGCAAAGCACAGTGGGGACTCTGTGGTCAGGAATGTTCTCAGAAATATGCTTCTTGCTGTAAAGGTGACCTCAGGATAATCTTTGCTCAGCTTTTGCGTTGGGGAAGGGAAAGCATCTCGACTTCTCAGCTCAGATGTGAGCTAGGAGATGGGTTCTGGGTGGAGGAGTTCATTCCCTGAGACTAGCAAGAGGGGAAAGGGTGAAAAAACTGGTGTTAACCTTAGGGCTGAGACCAGCTTGTGGATGCAGGACCCTGTTTGCACAGGATCACTGCAATGCTCATCATTGCATAGCATCATCAGCATAGCTGAGACAGCAGTTGAAAGCTCCTGACTCCCCAGCCTGGTGCCTTTTCCCTGAGCCCAGGTGGCAGCATAAGCTCTGCTTGCAATCTTTTCAGGAAAGTTTAGGCATTGGTAGCCTGGCTTAGTGAAACAGCCCCAGTGAGCTCCTGACCTGTGCTCTACTTCTCAGTGAGTATCTGTGCCCACAGGCACTTCCCACAGCCCCACAAAGAAGGGGGACAGGTGGGCTGGAGAACAGACTTGAATCTGGGGGTACAAAATAACGACCAAGTAGCTGAAAATCAGCTCTGCCCTGCATGCTCAGCCCTAGGACTCCAGTTTCTGCTCTTGTTGATGCGTATGTTACTGCTTTTTGGATGTCAGCAGGGATCAGGGAACTTAGACTGCAGCTTGGCTTCAAAAGTCTGCAGAGATGAGGCTATGAGTAACAACACTCGGGGAGGCTCTTTCCTAGTATCCCTTTTTAACTATATAAGACGGAAGCGTTATGCATAGAGGTAATATCCACCTCTGTTTCCTCAACAGGAAACTTCCTTTCTAGGCATTAAGCTATCTTAAATAAGCCTGATGCATTTCAGGAAGCTGCTCTCCATCCCCACTGAGTTTCAGTGTTGCCACAGCACACAAAACTGATCTTCATGTGCAGTAGAAAAATCCTTTAGGCTTGTGGCTGGGTACCACTGAAATCTGCGTTCAGTGGATGTAACTGTGGGCAAACTCAGTAATGATCATGAGCTTCTCCATGAGTGTGTCATTTTCCACTCTGCTTTTGCACAGCAATTTTAATCTGGGGGGAGGGAGAGGAGAGAAACCAGACTGACAAGCACTTTGTCTGCAAGGCCAGGACTGCACCATCCATTTAAGATGGCCTCTGGGCTAACGAGCTCTCTATATTGCTCTGCCTGGGGAAAAAAACATACTTCCCTGTGTGAATAGTTTAACCCGAGAGGACTGTCAGTGGCATTCAATGGGCTCTGTTAAATCTATGAAGTTGCCAGCGATGACAAGTATTTGCAGGAAAGATGTTCAACGAGCATCAATCTTTTCAAAGGCATAAAGGATGGATTGCTCCTTTTTTATTGCTTCTGAATATCCTACCCTGAATGTACTGCTCTCCTTCAACTGTAAAAGTGTGCTGGAGAGTCTTGAACATAAGAGTCATGGTATGGCTCTTGATCCTTCTCATTCCTAAGTGCCCTGCCTGCTCAGGAATGCCTCAAGTGAGTAGTGCTGAACAGCTGGGGCAAGTGTATCACTATGATACATTTTAGCCTTTCTTTTAGCTATCATATGCAGGGAGAATTACACTAAACCAGGTCATAATAGCAATGTTGCAAAATGGAAGTTGAAATAAGAGAGAACCTGCTTTGGTAAAAGCAAAAGTGGAGAGGGAGGGATGCAAGAGAGGGAGATTTGAACTGCATCCCCAGGTTCAGCCTCTCTAAAGAGGAGAGGCAGTGGAAGCTAATGCAGTGAAATGAGCTGTAACAAAACCACGCCAGGAATTATTCAGCTGTTCAGAAGAATTCTAAAAGAACTGTAATTGGGAAATGATGTGAATATCAAACAAAATGTCACTTGACTGGAAGCCTTTCAAAGAGGGGAAAATAAAGTAAAATTATGAAAAAACCCTGCATTACATGTCACCTCCTTAGACACACTCTGAAAGAGTTCTCTACTCCCCACATAGACCCTTTGGCAGGCTATTGTGTAGCATTGTATGTTTCTGTGTGGGGTGCTTCTCCTTGAAAGAAATTAAAATGATGGGAAAGCTGGCTTGTCATACTAAATAATCACATGCTTTTCTGTCTGGGAGGAAAAAAAAGAAAGAAATACTCTGCTGAGTTCCAAGAAAATAACTGCTGAGGAAATGAATGCAGCGACTCAGGCCCTGTCCCTGGAAAGTAACAGCCATGCCAGAGTGGGGAAATGTGCTCTGTGTCCTGGCAGGGCTCATAGGTAGGCTTGAATCTCTTCTGCATGCTGTTTGCTGGTGACCTGCAGCCTTGATTGTCCACATCACTGATCTCTCCACCTGTCCAAAATGATTCTGAAGTTTAAATGTTGGGTTTTTTCCTAAAATTTGGAATGTATTTATAAAAAGCAGGACTGTTAAACTCCATTTCTGCTCTTTGTTTGCTAATATCCACTTTTTTCCCTCTAAATTCCCCGTCTGCCATTCTCCTCCAGAAATAAATCACCCTGAAAGCACCTCATCGTTCTCTTCTCCCTCATCGTTACCTTTCACAGCCACAGAGCACCACAGGTCCAGGTTCTCTGGGCCCCTTGATGTTCTCCTCAGCACTCACAGGAGTATTGCCCTTCAGATGACCTGCAGGTTCCCCATCTCTTTAATTTAATCTAAGCCTTTGTCTAGAAACACTGAGAAACCACCTGCTGCACACAGGAACATAAGGGCCACAGGGGCCATTAAGCCCACTGTATGCTTGGGGAGAGGAAGAGGACCAGGACCAGATTTGCTTTGATGTTTACCTGAGTGAAAAAGTCCTCCTTTCTCATGAAAGATGGTAATGTCAGCTCTGTGGAGGAATCACCCATCGAGAAGACAAGAAAAGCACTCTGATTTCAATTAGACAGAATTTCTCAGTGGCCTCACCATGCTCCTTCTCATCTCAGATTTGCTGCAAACAAGAACTTAGAGGAGGGAGTGGTACAGGTTTTGTTTGGTTTGGTTGCTGGGGCTATATGGAGGAAAAGGTGTCTCAAGAGAGTGCAGTAAGATAGTGGGTTGTCAGAAATACATATGGAATATAAAACGTATATATAATATAATAGGATACATATTCTGTACGTTATACATAAAAATAAATATTATGTTTTAGTAACATTCTAAACATTGTTATACACATGTCATGATGTTTAGGTGATTTTGCAGGAAACTCTTCAGGCAAACACTTTTAAAGGCCTGATGAAACAGATGTGCTCACTTTTATCCATAAACTGTAGTGATTTTGATGGACATTTCCCAATTTGTTTCTTAAAATAACACTTCTAATACAGCAAGCATAAGAAAAATCCTGCCCTCAATGATCACAGCTGAACAACAAAAAACTAACCCCTCTTGCATTTTTCCCTGATAACTGTGTCTTCACTACAAGAGCTGGGAAACACTTGCCAGCTTTAAAAGAAGAGGAAAAAGTAAATCCATTCTCTTGCTGCTAATTCTAGAGGATGAAGTTCTGCAGTAAGATTTTAAGATTTCTGGCTAATACCTACTGATTCTTGTCTTTGAATGTGTAGTTTTTTGAGGTATTCTTTGTTGTTGTTGTTGTTTAAAGGCTTGTTTGTTTGTCGCTGTTTGGCACTGTTTCTAGCCAGTGACCCATCATCTCTAAAGGCATCCCCCCCTCAAGCTGTGTTGGGGCACAGTTACCATAAAATGTGCATGCAAGCATAGGACCACAGCAGGTGAGGCTCTGTTCTCAGCTGCTGGTGTCAGTTTATGTAGCAGCCAGGGTATCTCTATACCCTTGAAGTAAGGCTGGTAGAGCACTTTGCTTGGCTGAGCCCAGGCAGTAATTCCCAGCTGCTGTATCAGTGGTCCGGGCAGAGGTCACTGCACCCCCCCAAATGCCCCTCGAGCACAGAGGGAGGGTGGAGAGGTTATGGGAGGTGATTTGGAATGTCATCACTGTGGTCAAATTTGCTCCCGAAGAAAGAAACCTAGTCAAAGGGTGCTGAAGAATAAATTCAGGTGTAAAAGACCCAGAGACATAATTTATTCAGGGAAGCTGGTATGGCAGAAAGAAAGCAATAGGGCAGGTCAGCGCTAACAGCCAGCTTTGTGCACCTCCTTAGCAGAAGGTTTTGGCATCTGCGTGTTTCTCCCAGCCCTGTCTCCCATTCCAAAGGAAACATGAAGAAATGCAGATGACTTATGGCCTATTCTTATTACTGCTACAGAGAATGAGTATCGCTTCTAAGTCTTAGCAGGACCAGGTCTCATAGCTTCTCCATATCTGAGCAGGTCCTACGTCTCCTTCAGCCACACAACACTGTTGTTTTTCTCCCCTGACTTAAGGAGCTCACAGAGGCAGACCCCAGTATATATGTGTTTTCATCTTTGGTCTCAATTATTAATGGGTTTAGTAGTTAACATTTGTTTGGATGAGACCTTATTAATCAAAGGCTGCCTGCTCTAGTAAAGGTTTAATGGTATTTTAAAGCTCTTTGTGAACAGTTAACCAAAGTCTTCCCTGGGCTCTACAGTGTGTCACTAAGCACTGCTGCTTTCCCTTGCAGGGATGGCTGCTTTTTGGCTGATCTGAGATGCATAGAGCAAAATCAAACTATCATATCTGTTCCATGTTTAATTTAAATAACAGTGCTGCTGCTTTTCTGAATTCGGTAGCATTCCCTGAAATAATTTCCTGGGCAAGCATCTGGCAGACATTACTTTCCATTTCATGCAAATGTGAGCTGTTCTTGCTGTTTCAGAGTGACTGAATGGAGGAGTTTGCACACTGTGGTGTGCTTTTGATTTCCTTTTTACTTTATCCCTGCATTTTTTCCCCCAAAAAACATAGAACATTATGAATTCACTTGAAAAGCACTGTGGGGGGATTTCCCTGTTATGCTATACAAAGTTATATCATCAAATATTACCCTTCAGTGGGACTTTTTCTTAGCTGGCTGTGCAGAAATACAATCGAGGGCTTGCATAACCCATGATGTCACCGTAATGTTCTGAAAAGCTTGTGTTAGGAGTAGTTTTTAGCTAAGTTTAACCACAATGCAAAGTGCAAAAAAACTTGGTGCATGACCAGACTGTTCCTGATCGCTTTGTTCTTGTAGCATCCTATCTGCTGGGGGCAGAAACTGGTCAGTTTTAAGTGCTACTGTAATGGCTCCCTCTGGCAATACATTATATGTTATTACAAACCAAAGAGCAGAGCTCATACTTGTACATTGAACCTTCACACAGCCCTGGTTATTAACTGGACCACTTTATACTCTTGTTGAAACACCTGGTGTGGTGATGGTGGAGCCCAGGGTGGTGGGTCTCACCTGCAGAGGAGTGTGGGAAGCCCATTGTAGGGAGAGCAGGGGTGCTGCTCTGGGCTTGGGGGTGATGGGGAGCGGCAAGGTGCCAATGGTGGGTACAGCAGGCTGCAGTTTGGCATCTGAGTGGCTCCACTCAGCTGGTGTCTTGGAGAAGAAAACCTGTAAACTGTGGGTGGAGGAGGAGATCTTTTGCAGTTTGTGCCCCACCTTCTGCAGCGGGGCCCTGGGAGGGAAAGAAATGGGCCTGTAGTTGTGTTATGGTGTCTTCTCCTGCTGCTCTTTCTAGTAATCTGAAAACCTGCCTCTTTCCAGTACCGGTGCAGTCAGACGCTGCTCTGCATTACACTGGGCACCTTGCTGTAGGAGACAAAGACTCGCTTGTGAACTCCCGCAGAAAGACACTGAAAATAGCTGGAAGCGTCTCAGGACAAACAGATGAAATGAATGTGCAGATATGGGGGAAATATTAAAAAAGGGCTGGCTGTATTTATCCAAGGTATGATAAAAGCCAGTATTCCCAAACAAAGAGGTAACCTGGGGAAACTGTGTTTGACAAGGAGGAGCAAATCAAATGGACTTTCCCTCTATTTATGTCACGTCAAAATGCACCAGAGGCTTTGCGAGCAAATAAGAAGTAGGGCCCTGATGTGAATAGCTAACAGTTTAAGACTAGTCCAAACATTGTGTGTTTGCGGGTAGCAGTCTGCAGGTTAGGGAAACGTGAGAGGAGATTAGAGAGGGGATAATCTGTGCTCCCCAGCGCGCAGGCACACAGACTAGCCAGATCAGATAGTTCAGCTATGGCAATAAATCTGTCTGCCAGCCATCTGGGTTAGTGTGTGCATTTTTGGGGAGGGGTGCTACCTTTGGTACTGGAGCAACCTGATCCTTGAGTACCCCTGCTCCTAGGGTGCTCAGGAGGTGAGGCAGCTCTGTGTGCTTCTCTGAGCTTCCTGATGAGAACGTACCGCAGACACTGCCCCTGCGGGATGCTGGAGTGGTGCAGAAAACTTTCAGGCCTCAGCCCCGAGTCTCTGATCTAGAAGTGCTTCCCATCACCTTATTGTTGGAAGAACATTTGCACTACACCCTAGTTCATGTTAACCCCGTTTGACTTTGTTCATCGAGGAATCCAAAGCAAAGGTGCTAAAGCTGCAAAATACAGTTCATTTACAAATGTGCCAGAAAGTCTTCAGCCAGGATCTTTGCCTGGGTTATATGCCTGTTTGCACCCATTAGCTTTTTGATTTGTGTTGTTTTGTGATTTTTGATTGCAAAGTTTGATCTTGTAGCTGAGACCAATCTTACTGTGGCTTTAGCTGGGGTCTCAAGTGATCCATGAACATGGGTTATCTGGGTGGATTGCAGGTTTTCTGTGTTCAGCTGACCTGATGTAATGATACGAGCGCAAACCTGTAATGCACGTTCAATATTCTGCAGCAGCGAGATTTTTGTACTGTTGCACTAAAATCGATAAACTTGGTAAGTTAGGCTGGGACAGATATTTTTAATTGCAGTCCCCACAGGTGGTTCACAGGTCCAATGTCTAATCAGAACTACAGACTATTCAGAGAAGTTTTCTTTGGAAATAGGGTTATGTGTAATCAATAGCTTGGTGTATGTGTGTGTGCACAAACGCTCATTTAGTAATTCTGGCCCATGAACACATTCATTAACCTGACTGCCTGATGTTAACCCAGCCTCCCTCCCTTCTTCACAAACAGGAAAAAGGAAAGCATTCATTGATTACACTGCTTTAATTTATTTGCCTGGCTCTAATCTCTGCACAAGATAAGACTGCTGAGAATTGTCGAACTGCATGCTTTGGAGAATTGAAAAGGCCATTTCCTCTCCCTTTCCTACATTATATGATAATGCAAGATACATGGTAGCATTCTCCCTCTCCCTGCAAAGCATCAGTTAATGGATACAGCTTTTAGTGTCACTGTTTTGTGCTAGTATGCCCCATCATTTATGCACAGAGAAATTAAATAAATATTTAATACTGGTGGAAGTCAATTGAACTCTGAGTAAACAAACAGGATGAATTACGACTGGCCTAACTCTTTGGGAAAGTCTGGCCCTGATTTAATGAAAACATACTGGCCCTGTTGAACATATATAATTTTGATCCTGGAGGTTTATTTAATTATGGTGGGTTTAATTTTCTCTCCTGTGAGTTACTGCTGTGTTCCCCACCCCTCACCCTTTAGTCCAACGTTGCCTCTCCATCGCAGATTGCCCTCCACTTGATCTGCCTGTTGCTTACTTGTGAGAGTTGGAAAATCTTTGTAGCAAAACTGTCTTCCAGCTGGTGTCGGAGGTGGTCTTTTTATTCAAATACTACAGGAACTATTAGTTAAGCAGGTGCTGGCTTTCATTTGAAGCAGGGTTTGCTTTTATTTCAGCAGTGGGAAAGGGAGACAGCACTGTTAGTGCTGCTGGTGTGGAGCTATAGGCAAGCATTGACCCAGTGATTGCTGGGCTTCTGCGCTGGAGTGTGGTCTGGTGCTCTCTCCGGGGACCATGGGGCTGCCAGGCTGAGCCAAGGCTGATGCTACAGAGGATAAACTACAGGGAAGGTGCAAGAGAGAAAGAGAAATGTTAGCAAAGAGGAGAGTGAAGGGAATGTGCTGGGGGGAGAGGAACAAGCAGCAGCAAAGGCAGCAGGTAGGGAAGGAGGAGTAATCCTCCATGACCTCTTTACTCCCAACAGGATGGATTACCTTAGGGCACTGACCTTGGTACCCACATAGCTCCAGGTAGCTGGAGATGAAGGTGTGGAGGCAGCATTGGGCTGTGCCCTTTCTAGAGGATGCAATACAGCTCGTGCACCATCGTGCCAGCAGATGAGCAGCGTTTTGGTGTTGCTGGAGAGCTTCCCCCTTCAACCCTACCCACACTGTGTAATGGCTCCAAAACTGTCCATGATGGCACTGATGTTGTGCCTTCGTTTATTCCTGCTAAAACTTTTTCCCCACTTGGCCACAGATGGACACCACCTCTCCCCTCCCCTGGAGCTCAGTGCTTGCTAAGGCAGGGCTGAAGGTGGGTCCCAAGAGGTTCTAGTCTAGGTCTGGGCAAGGCCTGGTGCATGGTCGGATCACAACACTCTTCCCACCCTACTTTTCTGTCCGCTTTTTGTAGATGCCTTCCATCATTAGCCTTGGTTCTTGCCCATGAGGATCTGAAATGCAAGTGATGGGCCAGAGATACGATTTTCCTTTTTCTCAGAGATCATATATACCTGACCCAGCTCAGGTCAGTCACGAATGAAATCCTGTTGTGTTTCCTCTCTGAAAATGATGGTGGGTCTGGCTGTTTCCGAAGGAGTGGAACAGTGCTGCACATCATGCTGATGGGATCTGGGACTCTTTCATCTGGAGAGCTAATGGGAGGTCCTGGTTAACCGTGCACCCCAGGGAAGACACTCACTTTCTGTGCTGAACAGGTGAGGAAAAAGGGTGAAGAAGCTGAAATATCACAGGACATTTTGCCTTATCCTCCTGGGTCATGAGCTGCACAGGGCTTGGACAAGTCATGGGGTTTTGTTCCTGACTGACTTCAGTGCTCGAACAACAGCACCTACATACAGAGTTGCTAAGTACTGTGATTTGGGGCATTTATTTGTCAAAGGTGTGTGTCCAGGGTATTTCTTATCAATCCTGAGGTCACATCAACAGCTCTAAAGTTATTGTGGTGGTGGTTTTTTTTAAGGGAAAAAGAATTCAAAGTAGAAACTATGTCTCACTGCCAGCACGTGCTGTGTTCAGCCCGGGTGCCTGATTTTGAATGTAGTGATGCGTCTGGTATGTGACATGCTCTCGTACCCTCGGAATGGCTGCGTGCACTGGGGAAACACAGCTTCCTCCTGAAGGCCAGCAGAAAGGAAGGAGGAAAGAGAGGGGGAGTGTTCAAACACCAGTTACATATCTGGGAGGTGAGCTCATCCTCTTCTGTGTATACGGGAATTGAGAGGATTCATTGAAAAGAAATCATTTGGTTAGCCTTTTGTGAAAGGCAGAGAGAGTGTTGCTCTCTCCTGGTAATGGGCTTAGGGGGGGAAGGGGCTGCATTTGTAATATTCTGCAGGCATGTAAACATCTCTGCTTTGTAAATGCTGCAAAATTCCTATATTGCTGAGTTTCTAGCCTCCTGGCCCAGGTGTGTGACTTCTGGTCAGCAATTTCCACTGCCAGCTAAGTGATAGATACCACCTGCATTTGGGAACCAGCACCAATCACCATCACCTAGACACTCACCAAAGGAAGGAAAATGTTTAATCTATGAAGTAGCCTCCCTATTTCCCTCTAATTACAGCAGCTCTGTGTTGGACAGATGGCCAACTCTCTGCATCATGTCAGGGAAGTTCTGCTTATTTGTCTGTGCACTGAACTTTATTACAGTGCTTCCAGACACATTTATTTTAAGTTAATTTAGACCACTCTGGAGCTGCATCAGAATAAAACACATCTTTGCAGCAGCATGTTCTGCCCACTTGCCCTATCTGGAAAAACCTCCCTGCTGCTCCTCAAGCAGACTTTGCTTGATGTTTTACTCCCATCTAGTGCTTTTTATTAAAACTGCTGGTGCTTTGCTTCTGACACAGGACTAGGCTGGGCTGGACAAGCATCACCTTGTCTCTAACCCAGGGGTTCACCAGATTTCTTTCCATCTGGCTACAAAACCCCCAAGCTCTTTGTCCCTCCCTTCTCCTGGGGAGGGTGGAGGTGCAGGAAGGGTGGAGGTCTCTGAAGATTTTTGCTCCTGTCTTTCATGAACAAGACATTTCTTTCATGATAGTTTTCTTGTCAGAGGAAGCTTGAGAGTTATGCTTGTTTGAAGTGGGCTTCTTAAATACGTTCTTATTGCTATTGATGGGAACGGGAAGGCTGCTATATGAAATACAGCTTTTTATTGCCGGTGTTCAGTGATGCCTACTTAGTGTATGTAAACCTTGATTAAAAATTAGTCTGAAAAAAGTTATTTGTGAGGTAACCAGGCAAAACTCGGCTCGTTCCTGGCCCCATATCACTTGCAAAATCCCACCCAGGTTCTTCCAAGTGTTATTAAAACTGGTGAGCCTTCAGGACCATGCAGCCCAATATGGATGCGAAGGGTCTCAGTGTTCTGAAAGCACTGTATCAATGTTATTAGCACTTGAAACTCCAGATGAAATACAATGAGCTTCCTCCCACTGTTTTTTTGGGAAGCTCTGAGATAGTTCAGCTCTGGAAGATAGCAGAATACTCCTAGGATGGCTGGTGTAACGCGAGGAAGCATTCAGAGGCTGATGTGGACCTGCAGTCCCACTTGACCCTGACAGATGCCCCATGTATGTACATGGCTCCAGGCAGTGGGAGAGCCCTGGGCTTGGTCCTGAGCTCCACTAGTGCCCACGGCTGCTGGGCCCTGGGGAAGCTACTCTGTCTGCATGCACATCTAACGCAGGGCTTATATACATATATTAATTTTTTTATAAAATATAATACATATATTTTGTATATGTGTGTGTGTATATATATGTAAACCCTCAAACTTCTCCAGGGAGCACCTGTTGGCCAAAGATGGGGTTTCCTGCTGGGGACGGTGTGATGGGCTCAGGTTTTCCTGTGCAGTAGCACACTGTGCCAACAATGGTAGCACCCTGATGCCTCCCTGGGGAGGTGCAGAAGGGCGGTGAACATCCTGGGGCAGCGAGGCACTAGCATGGGCTCAGTTGTGCACCAGTGGAGATTAGCCCTCCTTTCCTCCCCTCCTGCCCTCCATGGGTGGGAAAGGGACAGGCACATCCTGGGGCCCTGTCTCTGCTGCCCTGCTGGTCCCTTGGATGCCAGTCTCCTTCTCCCCCAGTCCTGCAAGAAGACTTTACTCCTAACTGGGTAAGGTCAAAAGCACCAGTCAGTGACCTACAGTAATGCTTCACCACCTCCCTCAGTTTGCATAGCCCCCGCATTTTGTACACAAGGTGCAGGCTGCTGTTTAAACGTACTGCCTTTTTTTAGGTACCTTCCACAGCACCCTTCAGACGTCACCTCTGGATGCTTATGCACCTGCAGCACCAGGTTGGCAATGGGTGCCCACAGCATGTGTCCCTGCTGGTGAGCTCCCTCCGAAAGAGTACCCCCTTGCCAGTCGCTGTGGTTTTCAAAGCAAGGGCACCATTGCTCTGGGCATGGTAAATGGTGTCACTGAGAAAGACTGCGGTACAGCTGGACCAGCCTCTATGGATTTACAATGAAACTCGGCCTCCTAAATTTGTCAGTGACTCAGGAACCATAGACATTTCTGAAAGTTTGGTCCCATGACTTTCCTTTTCCTTTCCTGTTGCATTGCTGCCAGGCTATGCTTTGTTTGGTTTGGTTTTTTTTTTTTGCCATTGACTTTAAGCTTCTTCTTTCTAATCGAAATTCTGACCCAGCCGTCTCTGTAAACTAATTTATACAATAAATGTTTTAGGAGCATGATGAGGAAATGTGGGGAATCTTATGCTTGTGATTGAATATTTACATGTGCAATACAAGCTTCAAGTCAGCTTTGAGTGTTTGACAACCCGTATCTGACTGAGGAAATAAGAACCTGGGTAAGATGACTGACTCATTAAAATTCAATGACGGTCACTAGTTTGCTTTTACCTTGTGAATTTCCTATGGGTGGCATGTGACCCAGAATGGTACAGTAGTGTAAATAAGAAATTCTAGTGCATGAGTTTTGAAGGTGTGCAAAGCAGGCCAATGGGCTATTTGGTCCTTGTATCGTCACTGCAGTTTACTCTCAATACAGCTGTTAGCACATTAACCAAAAGGACATTGGAGTAGGTGATCATGTGGTGGGAAAACTGGTGATTAAGCCATACTCATCAGATGGGGGTACTACATTCTGAAGCAAATCAGCTTTCTGTAGGCTAGCGCTGATCTGGTGGGGATCCTGAACAAACCCCATCTCGGCTGAGCTGCCAAAGTACTGACACCTCTCTAGCCTTGGATCCTTCTCTACTCTGTCCTTTCCCACCATTTCTTTTCATCTCCAGCAGGACTTCATGGAATAGCGTGATGTCTCCACATTTCTCTGACATCTCTACTCATGGCCACTGATAAATCTACTGCTTTCCTTGTTGCTGAGGTTTCAGTCATGCTGAACATGAATGGTTCCTCATTTTATACCTATCACTGAACCTCACTGAAACATTTTGCTTTTCCTCCCAAGTTTCTGCACTTCGTCTCTTTCTCTGTACCCAGTGCTGCTCACACCACCAATTATTCCAACTTGGATTGATCCAGCTGCTCTGTTTCTTGCTTACCTGGCATTTATTGGCCAAAACACTGGTCTTTGCTCAATGCTTTGGCCACCTCTGGCACCATCAAAGGCCCCTGCTGTTGCCTGAACTTCAAGCTTACTTCTTCCTTTATCTTTTGCCACTCCACTGTCCCTAGCTTTTCTCCCCATCTTCTGCTGCTGCTTAAGAAAGCCCATTTTCTAAAATGCTCCATATTTTCCTTCTCCACATCCTTCCTGAATTGCCATTTCTTTTGCCCTCCAGCAGGATGCAGCCTGCCCTGTTTTTTCTCTCCTTTTCTTCCAGTAAATACCTAGACAAAGCTGTTTTGTTCTCTCCACAGTAGGATATGGTTTTGCGTTCATGGCTTTTACCCTTCTTTCCATCTCGTCATGGTCAGTTTATCCACATCCATGAAACCTCAACTGTATTCCATCTAGGAGCAGAGACCATATTGCTTAAAAGCTATAAAGCTCTGTGGTTTTTTAGTAGTAGCAATGATACTCTTTGCAAGATGATGTGACTGCAGAGTACAGAGTTCTTCCAAAAGCAGTAAATGTACAAAGACAGGCAAAATATTAAGCAATGTTTATAGGCAGAGAAATATCAAATACAATGCACTGATTAATATTCCAGTGGGATGGACTTTGATAAACTAGTATGGCATTCTGCAGGTTTTATTTTTAACAGATGGGAAAGAAAAACAACATTTGGTCTAGAGCCTCTGTCTGTCTGAATGAGGTTTTGCTCATTTTGAGGGCTGCAGCTATTCTAAACATGGCAACCTGATTTAATTAGCTGACTAGGATCCTGCTTTGTCAGTATGTTTTGGATTTGTGGGGTGTTTTTTTCTGTTGTTGTTTTTTGGTCAGGCTTTTTTCTGTGTGGGTTTTTTTTTTTGTTTTGTTTTTGGTTTGGTTTTTTTTTGTCCCTAAATGTGCTCTAGCAAAACTGACAGTACTCAGAGCTCCCAGACTGCTCTGGCCAAGTTTCTGTCTGAAATGTGCAAACAGAATAGCTGATGAAATAATAGATGTGTTCATGCTGGAAACTTTTCTCTTCCTTTTTCAGGGCAAATTGAGTATCTATTGATTCATCGTTTCTACCAGATGGGGAACACAGCAGTAATTCCTCTGTGTTTTTGAAAGCAGCAGCTTTCACAGAGTTTGCTTTGGTTGACAAGTTATTTTCCCTCTGATTTGAATCTGTCTCTAATGTGTGATTTTGGGGTATTGATTGCACCAACAGACAAGCTCCGATTATGGTTCTTGCATGGCTGCCAAGGTCCTGCCATGCACAGGGAGACTGTTTTAGTCTGTTCCCCTTGAAAGCCTGAGACTTCTTAAGTATAGAATAAAAAGCTTGAGGTCCATTAAGCAAAGAAGCAAATCCTGATGCCTAGGAGAGATGTGAAGGCAGTCAGAGTGGACAGCGATCCTATGTCCATTGTGCATATTTAAATGGGGCACCATAAAAGGGCTTGTGCCAAGTCCATCCAAAATGTTTAAGGACTACCTCACCAAAAACATCTGTTGTCTTAGATAAGAGTTTCAGTTACAGCACAAATCCAGCATTATGGGTTTTTGTTTTCAAGCATATTGTGCTGAGCTAAGCTTATAGGAGAGAAGACAAGTCTGGGTTTATTAATATTATATGGCATTAACAGCTGTAGTATCAGCATCTCCCCAGCTAAGCCATGTGGATACCCACATACAGTGTTGAACCAAAAGAACAGTTCTGGGAAGTTGGCTGGCCAGTTCGCCCAAGGTTTATGTGACACGTCCCTGACCGACCATCCTTTCTGTTGGCTGGTTTCAATCTCATTTGAAAGGGACATAAAAGTCCCTTAAACACAAAGTCCCTGTTGATGGCCTAGGGGCAGCCAATGAGAAAAAGACAAGAAAGTGTCAGATCTTACTGAATCTCTTTATCAGCAGCTGGCAGCGTCTCAATGTGCATGTTTGCTGGCTGATCTGCTTATAGGTGTTTTCGAATTGGCCACCACAGATGTTTCCCTTTTTTGGTGCTATCAAAGGCAAATGAGAGTGGGCAGTAGGAGTTATTGTGCCTAGGAGGAGAAGAAAGTTTATGGGACATGTCAGAAATCCACAGGAAATAAAGTTTCGTTAGTTCTGCTGCTCAGAGAACAGTTTGTGTATTTAGTTTCTTTTTTCTTTTCCAAAAATTCTGAATGGTTCTGTCTGTTTTCTGGATGATTTATTGAGGGTTAAAAGTTGTTAGATAACTCAATCAAATCAGGATAATTTTTTTCACCAGTTTTCCCTTCTGCATATTCTACATAGCACCTCTCTACTGTGAAGTGTTCATGGCAGAGAAACCATGGTGGATGGCTGAAGGACAGGTGTTCTGCAGGGATTAGAGCCATGTACGTGAACAATAGTGAGAGTTACAACAGTGCTGAACCTGGGAAGAAGGTCACGGTGGTCCCAGGGCCATGTGGTTGCTCATTTAGTAATTTAAGCTGCAGCTGTGCCACCCACCATTGCAGTCTTTAAATGCACTTGAAAATTATCATTACATATATTTACACATGTACATAAGCATGTCTTCTTTCCTGAACATGGGGGCACTTACTGCCTGGTTCCATGTGCTTGAAAGCAAATGCATCTGAAATCCACTGCCAACACCTGTGTATTTCCTTCTAGTTTTGCACCATGTAATGCGCTCACTGCCAAGCGGCAGAGGTACCCTCCTAGTTCTGGTACAAAATCCTCTCTGTGCAGAGCAGATTCAAGCAGGCTGAGGGGTCACACACATGCCAGTACATTTCTGCACAGTCAGCCTCCTAGTTTTCTGTCTTTTAAAAAACATGACAATCTCCTGCTACCTATGCACAAATGAGGATGGGAAGAATGTTTGGGGCTCAAATATTAAGTCCTGAGAGTTAGGAGAGAGCAATATAATACAACTGTAACTTGGTCCTTTGTATGCACAATAATGTAAACTTTAATTAAAATATCAAGTTCTGTTATTTTTTCTGCAGATGGCTGCTTCAGTAGGTGCCCAAGAGAACAGCAGAAGAAACTAATGAAACAGAGCAGGACTGTGTAGTGAAGGTACTTGTTGTCTGGAGGACTCTGGCTTTGCTTTTCCTGGAGAAGTCTGGAAATACATAATGGATGAGGCAGGATATTGCAGAAAGTAATAAAACAGTCTCAGAGGGGAAGCTTGACGCCTTTCTGGAGAACTAGATTCTGTATCTTGCTCAGCCACAAACTTGGTCTCTATCCCTTAAACTGAAAAGCTGACCACATTTGTGCTTCTTGTTTTCTGCATGTCCAAGGTAAGGCAGATGGGACTGGATTTTTTTAGAGAGGAGCTAACTGCAGAGGCAAATGGTAGGAGCTGTATCTAGCTGATGAGCTATGAGAAAGCTCAGTATTCTGGAAAATGAGGGTTTCAGCCTTGTTATTCAAAATTTACAGATGGTTTTGATAGGCCTATACTTAAGTTTCCCCATCTCTTGTTCCTCTGTTGGTAAAATGAGGGATGTAATTTCTAAATACCCTAAACGAACTGTAAGGAATCCTTACTATTTGTGTAGTATAAGATGCTGCAGTGGCAACAGCTGGCAGGAAAACACCAGTTTTGTTTGAGGCAGGATTTGAATGACGCGAAGTAAATAAGGATAAAGGATGTGTATTATAGTAGCAGGGTAAAAATAAATAGAAATATTTAGCCACTCACTGAGGAAGACAGGAGCTTTCTATAAAAATATAGCCTACAATCATGTAATTAAAGGCTGTATTTTAACTTGAAGCTGAAATAAGGAAGCTGTGTGGGTGGTTTTAGCTCTGATATTTCTTAGTCACTGATTTTCTGCTTTTTTAATAGGTAGCTTTTCAGATGTAGTTGTGTATGTAATGGCATGGTAATAACTTCCAAAACACGAGCTTAACATTGCATTAAAAGCACACATCTATCTTTAAAACTGACACAGCTCACCAAACAAAATCATGCCCTTCTCTTCCTGACACTCGTCTTCTCTCTACCTCCATTTCTTTTGTTGTTACCTCTGTGCTTTCTGGGAGAGCACACGCGGGCCAACTTCATGGGTTCACCACAGGCTTATCCAACACCAATGACCTGGCACTTGAGGGTCCCTTCCCCTGCCTTTGGATCTGCACAGCTCCTTGAGCAGGCTGCAGCGTACATGACAGCTGGCAGCTGCACAGCTGATGCTTTAGTTGCCATCCCTGCTATCTCTCCAGCTTTTGAAGCCTCCATGACACCTAAGGATTTCACTGGAGCATGTTTACTGAGCATGAAACCTATTAAGTCAGCACCAAGCAACGACATTGAATTTGGTTGTTGGTTGTGGGTTTCTGTTCTTTTTTGTTTTGGTTTTTTTTGGCTTTACCTCAAATGATCCTGGATTCTCCCATTTAATCCCGCTTGAATTGGGGTTTTTCTTTATTTTCTGTAGTTTTCTCTGTATCCATTGCTTTTTTCCATCTGTGGTTTGTTACAATGATAGGTGATTTCTGTTTCTTCCTCTTGCAGGGAATAAGGGCTGATGAGAAAACAATGCTGATCATGATCACCCCCCCAACCACACCCCCCCATACACACACACTACTGTACTTTTCGAGACAGTGGAGTTGAGTGCATCTGCAGGAGGGAGTGGTGCTGAATACAGGAAACCTGAAGCTAGGATATATTTTACAGCATGGCAGTTATAATGCAGGACCATAAGAAATGTTTGCATTTTAAAATGTTTTATCTTCTGTTTAAAGGATAGTGTTTCTGGCAGGGAAAAAAATATATAAGGGCATTAAATGGCTTTCTTTGCAGGCAATTAAACAATGAAGCCAGTCGAAGGCATTTAAATAATTGTAACAGATGTTTATTGTCTAGTGCAGTTTACTGCATCCTATTATTCCCTTTACATACAGGAGAGAAGAACACATGGCAAACTATACCGTAAAAGAAATTCTTTACTGCCTTGTGAGCAATGTGACTGCTTCTCTGACTTCTTAATTGAATCACCTTGGGAACGAGTCAGTAATAAATAGTATTTGGAGAGCAGACAAGTGACTAACTGCCTGAAGAAGCAACAGCAACTGGTGTGCAAAGACATGGGGCTGGTGGTAAATACCTTTGAGCAAACAAACTGCAGTGGATGTCTCTAAAAGTGACGCTTGGCTCACTCTCATTAGGGATTTCAGTACCTCCTGAGGTTGTGTGTTTCTGGAGACTCTCCTTTCCTGAAATCCATTTTGTGTGCTCCATTGAGAGAGGAAAGATAACCTGGCTTCTTGGGTAGGCTTTGGACAGGACATTTGTAAGTCCCTGTTTACCACAGATGTGCTATGTGGCCTTATTTCTTGCATCTCATCTCAGTGAGATAGGGAAAGAGTTCTTTCCAGTCAGCTCAAGATGTTGCATACAATGTAAAGGTGGATGTCCTGGGTCAGGCTGAAGGTGCAAGGACCCCCATCCTCTGTGATGACCTCTGGCAAAGTCCTTAGGTGGAAGGCTGGGCAGTAGTGAAGGACAAGGATATGTGGTATTTCCCCCAAATACTCTCCAACCATTTTTGTTGTAGGGCCAGATGTATTTTCTGTGTCTTTAATAATGTATTTATTAAACCATGTACCTAATTATGTGTATTGAATAATGAATTCTGCACACACACCCCACCCCCACCCACCCTCCTTCTTTCCTGGTATTCATGCAGATATTTAGTGTTCAGAGCAGCCTGTGTAAGGCTCTAGGATAGTAAATGTCCTAGAGGAATTAATGAGCAGTTAATCATTCAAAAAAAAAAAAAAAAAAAAAAAGGTGTTTGCTTTCTCTAAACAAACAAACAAGTCCCCAACAACTCCCCTCCCAATCCCAAAGACCCAGACAAAGCTCTGTAGACTTTAAAACTCTTGCTTAGCATCCTTCCGGCTGTCTTATCCCTGGATTTGACTAAAAATTGAAGTTTTTTCAGTGTGCCTGCCTTTTCAACTTTTTTCTCAGTTTAGCCAAAGCCACTTTCTGAATTTGGGTTAGATTTGGCGAAATTTGAGAATTATTCAAGAGTCTAAAGATGTTTTGTTTTGTTTTCCAGAAAAGCTTCAACATTTTTAGCTTACATAGCATTTGTACACCAAGTTTGGGTGATGCAAGTCATGGAAGAAACAAAACACTTGTTTGCCCAGCGCTAGTTACGTGGTGCCAAGGCATGCCTAAGCTTGTGATCACTGCAGCTGTTACTCTGAACTCAAGACTTCTGTCTGTTTGCTGGTTTCTCTTTCCCTCTTTGCACTATAGCTTTCTGAAGCTTAAGCTTCCAGTGGAGTGCTGCGCAGGACATTTTTGGTGTGTGGGCTTGGTGGAGCTGTCTTTCTTAGCTACCTTCCCCCGCTGTGAGGACCAAGCCGAGGGTGTGATTCTCATTCCCTCTTGTCACACTCAATCACTTTTGTGAATAAAATGTGAGCACACCTTGCAGATAAAGACAAGGCCTCTGCCCTCTCCAGTGCATCATCACGTTAGAGTTGTAAATATCCCATTCTTTATAGAAAACCTGCTTGTTTACTGTGATCTATATAAAATTAGTCTTGTATCATGCAAAGATAAACAAAAGTAAAGCAAATTAGCCATAGCCATCAGGTCATCAGAAAAATTGCCATTACAGCTGAACGTATTTGATGATATTTCTGAATTGCTCTGGTCTGGTGTTACCTGCCCTTTCCTGGTGCAGCATTTAATCCATGAGTAAATTGCTATTACATGAGTGACCTTCACAGGGTCTGCAGTAGGAATATGGCTGGGTGGAAGGTAGGTAGGGCAAGGAGGAGCGGGAGCTGAGAGGAATCGGTCAACCCCAGCTGCATGATATGGATCAGTGCTTCTGCTTCTCAGTGTAATCAGGAGCTTTTATGAAAAGTTCTGTCAGTTTGTCAGAAACCCTATAGCAGGTTTTGATCTACCACTTGTTCTGGCAATGTAACTGTAGCAGATGATAGCTGAACTGGGAGTGCTTAAAATTCCACTCTTCTCTCTCCTGATTATTCAAAGCAGCCTTCACTGGAAAGGGCTACATCACTTCCCGGACATCTTAGAAAAGACCATATACTTTTCTTAAAGCTGAAGAAATCCCAGTGTAATTTCTCAGCTCCAGTTTGGGGTACTGCTAGTATGCCACTGGACTTCCTTCAGGAACAGAAACTACCCCACACAAATCGGGACGACAGAAACAGGCCTGAGGGAACAAGGACAGCGACTGACTGAATAATTTAGAGAAGAGGCTTGTATTTAAGGACAAGGGCAAACTGAAAGGCTTCCAATCAGAGGTTCCCTACATCTGCCCGTGCCAGCCTTGAAGGGGACTCTCTCTGGACTGGGACTCTCACCCATGGCTTTTTTGGATACCCCAAGCAAGAGCCTTACCTGCCCCTGTACTGCTGGACACCCCTGCAGGCAGTGTGCCACCACCGAGGGAGCTGAGTGATGCCTGTAGGTACTGTCTCTGCTGAAACTGCGGCAAACTGTTTTGCAGTGGTGGGACCTGGAGTCTTGCTCAGAGAAACTGGTTTCACCTCGGTTGACCAAGCTCAGCCAGTGGCACCATAGGAACCAGAGAGTGAAAGAGTCATCTTGGTCACTTTCTCATCTCTGCTTTCCCCATAACTTGCTAAATCCAGTTTTCTGTCATTTATTTCCCAAGTGAGACTCTTAGCACCAACCCTTTTGTATGTTAGAAAGCAATAATCAAATCAGTCTGCCTTCTCACTGAAGCAGAACAAATCTATGGCTGTGTTCCCAGCTGTAAACAAAGGTAAACAGATGTGGGACTGTGGTCATCTCCTTCCCAGCAGGAGGGATTATTAGAAAAACTCCATAAATAATGAAAATGTAAATGGGGCATAAAATTCATTTTTGGATTAAACTGGAAGCCCTTGGCATACCACTTCTCCAGTTTAGGTGGAGAGCAATCCCTGTCTCACCTTATAAAATCAGAGTGATCTTCTTGATGAATATTTTAAAACTTTGAACTCTCCACAAATCGCCTCTCACATTTGATTGTTTGTTTTCTCCTTGCTGTGTTTGCTAGCCACTTAAAATGAGGAGGTTTTCTTTCCTAGCCATTCCCCTTTTCCCTTTCACCCCTCAACCCACCCTCAACCCCACCACCCCAGCTATTAAGATCTCTTCTTACTCGGCCGTATCTCTCAGCTGCACACTATCTCCTTTCCCAGATTCTATCCCAACCTTGTAGGCATCAACTCATGTGCTTGGTTATGTGTTTTCACAAGCAATATCAGAACAGCAGTCAAGAGGGAAGTTGAAAATAATATAAATTTGAGTCAAATACAGCTGCATCCTCAGTTCATGTCTCGTCATCGGGTGTAGAAAACAGTAGGTATTGCTATTCCCTATACACTTTGTCATTATCGTTGCCATTTGCAGATCATTTTAGAGACTAAAAAAGAGCAAAGCAGAACAACCCACCTTCCTGCTATACCTCCAGTCCTGACACAAAATCAGTTGTGGTGGATTTCATATTAAAATGACACCTGCCTTTAAATCCAGAAGTGGCTGGGCAGAAGTGGCACTGGGTGCAGCTGGCTGAGAGGGCACAGGGGCTCCAGAGCCTCTCTGTAAAGGGTGAGTCCCCTCTGGAGATTCGGTGGCCTGGGAGCTGGGTTTCCCCCATCCACACAAACACTACCTCTTATCTGGGGGTAGGGAGGCTGCCTGAGCCTTAGCTGAAAATTGTGTCAAATTGGGGATGCTCCGGCCACATAATATAGTAGTGTATTATTTTTTTTGTATATATAATGGGATCAGGGAGCTCCTGGTGACTGAAGGCAGATCCCAGAAGATTCCACCCAGGCTGGCTTTCAGGAGGACCTCTGCTGGAAGCCAAGGGCTGGGCAAGTGACTAATGCGCTTTAAAAAGCAAAGCCTTGAAAAACATTTAGGCTGCATTCAGTGATGCCGTAGCATGGGGTCTGGGCTTTTACAGAGGGAGAAAGTATAACTGCAAGGCTTGGTAGAAGGGTCTAGAGCCGAGGCTGTCGTAGAATTTGTGGAAACTTGTTGGGATGACAAAACAGCAACCAGAATTTTGTCCCACCGTATGGATACTTTTTAAAATAAGCCTTACAGCGTGAGGCTTCTTCTTTCGCATGAATGGTGTGGGCTTCCACTTGCATTGCAGATGTTGCTCCCATGGGACATGGGAAGCCCTCATCAGAGCATGCAGCTGCACTTTGCCACGAGGCTGGCAGTCAGCGTTGGAATTTACGGAGACGATTTCCCACTGCCCAGAGGCACATCCTTCTTGTCAGAGGCCACGGATCTGCACTTGCACAGTGCTCTGCCTCACCTGCAAGCATTGCTCCTGACCATCAGTCTGCCCCAAGAGCATTCCCTGGAGCCCAGGGAGTTAGAGCATATCGTAATCTGCAAGGTGAAGAGAATTAGTGCCACATTTCTATTAGAGCATTGTGGGATTATAGCAATCCTATCCCTTGGGAAACAGTTCAAAATATCTTCTGTTTCAAATTGGTGAGAAAAGTAGGAAGTTGTGACTATTTCTCTAGAATGCAAATTAAACAAAAAACAGTTAAAAAATACTTAATGAGATTGGATCATCTCAGGTTGCTTCATTATTATTTTTTTTCCCCTTTTTTGGTCATGCCAAAATATTAAAAAGCATAATGTTTTATAAAATGGGTGTGTACAATTCTAAAGTATGACAGGAGGCAGAATGTAGCCCAATAATCTGATGAAACCAAAATGATATATTGAAATACTATCTAAACAAACTGAGGTAGTTAGAACGACACACCCCTACACCCAAGTTTCTTCTCTTTCAAACTTACTTGAAGTTACATGCTCCTGTCAAAATATCTTGATTTTCAACAAAAAACATTTTTCCATCTATTTTGTTGAGAAATCCCATCTGATTTGCTTAAGCATCCATAGCATACCATATCTGATCTTGCATCTTTTCAAAAGCTGGTGAGGATGCTGCCTCTGCAGGAGATGTTCTCTCTCCTGAGTGAATAGTTAAGCTTTTACTTTGGGGTGAGGAGAAAGTAAAAACCGGTTTGATCCAGTCCAGAATGACAATATTTTAGTACTCCTGTTGAACTGAAAACCGTTGATTGTAGATTGGCAGAAAAGGATCGCTCTATTCAAATAATTTAGTTTTATTTCTATTCTGAGCATCCCTTGGCAAAAGCGAAGCGAATGCAGCAAATGCTGGGTTTAGGCACATCTCTCAGGTTGTTGTGGGTTTCAGTTGCCTTTTAGCCCATATAACGGAATTTAAAGTCACCTCCTCTGGTGCTTGGAGCACTTGGAGAACCCAGTTTAACCTCATCTTTCATGGGAAGTCATTTGCACCCTCACGTCCCTAAAGAGTCCCCTAGCAAGCACCATGAACCAGGCAGTATCCTGGGACAGAGAAATGCCATCTCTCTTGTTAATGGTTTCCAGTATCTATAAAGCAGTTTAATGTTTATTGGAACAAAATCTGGAACATAAGGGTTTCTCCTCTGAGCCAAGTGCCCTCACCAGATGACAACTGATTTGGCTCATTGAATGTTTTAGTCTTTGTGGAAATTATATCAATTCCAGCAGCAGAAGAAAGTGAGGAAAATTTACCCCTGAGTGCCCAGAAAGGTGCCAGTAATGTTGCTCTTCTGAAAAGCTGCAAATCCTGGTCCACGTCCCCTCCTCTGGTCTGGCAGACCTGAAGCCATGTTTGGGGTTATCCAGGCATCTTCATTTTCACTTTATAGTGCTCCTACATGACAGTATGGGAGGGGGGCAAAGGGGTCCTTGATGATTTTAAGAGAAAAGAGAAAATGTTGTAACACTAGCAAATATTTGGTCTACATGCTACACAGTGGTTTCTCCTGCCCTTGGAGACACAGACACAGTGCAACTTTCGCTATGGTCTACCAGTCCTAGCCTCTTTCCCTCTACGTTTTTGCATTTGTTAATGCCTGGGTAAACCAGTCTCTGCAGTCATGTTTAGTGACGTGGTGGAGAGGATGATAGACTGAGATTTGGTGCCAGAGAGAAAAATGAGGAGATGCTGATTTTAAGGTCCTAGTCCCTCTTGTTTCAGATCACAGGAGAGAAAGCAGGGAGGAGAGCTGCAGCTTGGGGAGGAAGAGCCACGGTGCTGGTGCCAGAGGAGAGCTGCTCACTGGAATGAGGCTGGTGGCTAATGGCTGGCATAAGGGGCTGAAGTTACCACTCAGTGATGCTCAGTACACACCGATAACATTCCAGGGAGGTGACCTGCATTGTCCTGTGCCGTTTCTTTAGTTTATGCCTTGTGAGATCTGGCATATTTGTTTGTATTTTTTTTTTTATTTGTATAAAAGCTTATTATAGCAATGTGGATTTATGCACTGCTTTGCAAACTTAACTGTGTTCCTTACCCCAAAGAGTTTATGCCTCTAAGTCTTTCTTAGAAAATCCATTGAATAAACTCAATTAATTATTTGGAGGGGAACTGTGGTGAGATGGGAATTATCTAATGCCTTTCTTAGAAGTGAATTTAGGCCTGCATGAGGTGAATTTGAAGCATTATGCTGACTTATTTGCTTGAGCACCTGGCTAAAAAGTTTACTTTTTTGTTGGCTTTCTTACTTTTGTCCTGATTTGTGTTTTGTGCCAGAAACACACAAACCAGTGCTGTTTCCTGGAGCTGACCCCTGCTGTGTCTGACTAGTAGGTCAGGTTATTAATTTCTTTTCAGCACACAGAAATGCCTTTTCTTGCCTGCATCTGTGTTATTAGTACCCCATCTGAGAGAAACATCTGTGGTTTGCTCAGTTTCTCTCTTGGACTCAGACCTCCTCCTCATTCTGATCCAAACCAAGAGCACCCTGAGGAAGAGGAACATCTCCAACACCTCCGTACGCCCAGTCCCTGGATGTTGCTTGTCTGTGGCTCCTGGTGGTGGAGGGGTGATCAGGGAGGTGAGGCGGGCCCCAGATTTCCCCCACAGCAGCCCTGGCTGTGCAACCCCTGGCATGTGGAGGCTGTTAGCTGGGAAGTTTGGTGAGCAGGATCTCATCCAGCCTCCAGCCCTCATCCCCTGCCCTTGACCTGCTGCTCTGCTGTGTGGCCTCTCCTGCCAGCTGCAAGGAAGGGCTGATCAGCCTCCCTCCTCCCTGCTAGCCAGCGCTGCTGGGAGTAGGGACGTTTTGGCTAAGCATCACAACAAACCGTTGCTGGGGCCAAGCAGGCAGGAGGGGACCCCACAGTTGTCCTCTCACAGGACTGAATTTTGCCATCCTCAAGGACCCGGTAAACAAAGATGTGGCACCGGCTAAGCTTAAGGCCGTGATCTTTCAGCCTTCATCTGGCTGCTGTCCTAGGCTATCTCCTGCTTGGATTACGCCGAGGGAAGGGTCTGTATGTACTCTTCAGAGACCTTTATTGAATACTAAGGTCCTCTGCAACATTGAGCTAGCGAGATTCCTGGGTCTGACTGCAGAGCGGTCATGCTGTAACGAACCTGGACTTGGCTTCCCTCCTTATAAAGGTGTTTCTTCTCCCTCAAATAGAGAGGAAGGGGTTTACGTCCAGTTAGGTGACAGGCATGTTAGCTTGGGCCCATCTTTGCAACAAGCTTCTCCCAGATTTGAGTCACGTCCAGATCCAGAGGCTAACTTTGTAGCTGGAACCCACCTGTAACATTAATGGAAGTGTTTCATTTAAAGCAGCATGGAGCTGGCTGGCAGTGCTCGTGAGAAACATCTCATGCTGTTCACAGGCACTGGTCCTGCTGGGAAGGGGTTAAACGAATTCTGCTGGCTCTGGGAGGCAGGGAGCTCATTACTTTCCTGGAGCAGGGAAGTAATAAGGCAGGCAAAGCGGCAGCCAGCTAGAGAGAGAGAGAAGTTTTGTGTGTGGACTCCGAGCTACTCTTGACTTAGTGGTGTGAATGCAGGGATGGGAGGGTCAGGGTAGGTGCTGAACGGGGCTGGGCACACACAGGCAAGCAGAACCCCCATCACCCACAGCCAGCGTTTGGGCTGCATGTCCCGAGCTGATGCTGGAAAGACGGCTTGAGCCTAGTGTGCACTCAGTTAGCACAAAGACTTGCCCAGGTGTGGGTGAGCTCAGTGGGACCCCTGAGCTTGTACTTGCTCACCTGATGCACTGTTACCAGGCTTGCCCAGTCCTGATGCTGATGTGAGCTGCAATGTGATGCTATGAGTGGCAGTAGCAAAAGCTCCATTCTTGTCTTCTGTCCTGGTGTGGTCCTTGACTTGAGGTTGAACAAAAAATGCCGCACAGGTCTGGACTTTTTTTTTTTTTTTGAAAAAAAAACCTGTCACTCTAAAAGATTTTATATTACTGTGATCTATATAAATTGGGAGGTACAGCTTCCTGGTGTTCTTTCTTTTCTGTCTTAAAGGCTTTTAGAGCTGCATTACAGCAAAAAAGAAAGAAAAGGAGAGACAGGCATTAATGTAGGGGGAAAGGAGGTCACCAGAAAACCCGCCTGTATATCTGCCAAGTGCCTTTTCTGTGTCCAGGGAGTTTCTGTAACCAACAGAGTGGCCAAAGCAGGTTTGCCCATAGCTGCTCCTTGTTTGCTTATGAAAAGCATGGGCCAACTGCAGAGCTGTGTGGCAGGCACTCCAAAATGCCCAGTTTCCCCAGGGTGGGCTTCCTCACTTGAGTATATGCTACTCAGTGAATTTTCCCTCCTGAGTTCAGCAAGCATCAGCTCCAAACCCTGCAGGGGCCCATCCAAATGCTGCTCTGTGCCCAAGGGATGCTGATAGACCAAAAACCCCCTGAGTGACAGCGGTGAAACTCACTTGGATGGCTGGGTCTGTCACACACCTTGTTCATAACCTCTTTGAGTTTGATTCGTTGAACATGTGAGAGCAAAGAGGGACTGTGCTTCCAAAATTACTGAAGAGGCTCCCCATAGTCTAATGCTGGAGTTTCTGTCTCTCTTGTTGGCAAGGAGCTTACCCTCGCTATGCATTCAGAAATTGATCCGAAGGGAAACATTTACCCCTCTTTGACTGTTCAGTATTTGGTCCCTAGACAATATGATTGATATATAGTGTGCTGTATATTTTATTAGGTGAAAAAGTACCCACTGAGGCATAGTATCATTTCCAAGGGTGACCTTGTGACAGCGGGCGGCAGCAGTGCACATAAAAATGATAAAAGCCTGGCTAAAATTCCCGGCTGCATAGGTTGAAGAGATGGCTCAGAAACTGTTGATAGATGGGTTAGATTAACAGATATGCGTAGGCTCAGAGGTTGACTTTTTTACAAAAAGGCAAATCAAGGAATAAAATGAATGCAGATAAGCACACCGAAAATCAAGAGAGAGGGAAATGCTATGGGAGAGAGGAGGAAGAGAGGAGAAAGGTTGCTTTTTTAAAAGAAAGCACTTTCCATGAGGAAATATGGCCAGACTGAGGTGTTGGTGTGTTGGTTTGTGCTGCAGAGGGAAACAGGAGCGTAGACTGTACTAAATCGCACAGGGGCTTCTCTGTCACTCTCTGCCTTTACTTCACTTGGTTATTTGTGGTGTGTGTTTGTAGTGAGTTTTCTGGCAGTGTAGACAATTTATCACATTGATTTTTCTTTCTCACTTTTTTTGGCAGGACAGTGGGGAAGGTTTCTGTGTACTATATAGAAAGAACGGTGTCTGTTAACAAACCTGCTGGGTTTAGTCTCCCACCATACAGGAGAGAGGCCTGAACCAGAACTTGGAAGCCAAATCCCTTCAGCTGCAGCGAGTTGGGGGTCTGCACTTGAATTTGCCATTCAGGACCATTTCTAGTATCCAACACAGAAATAAAAAGTTTAATACTGTCTCCCCAGGTCTGTATATGTTACAGCTCAAGACAATATCCTAAACTGATCAAATTGGTGATTGATAGGATCATGGTCAGTGTAACTGATCTGAGTGGGTTTCGAGCTGTCATTGCAGTGGGAGTATAGAAGTGATGCTTTCTGTTCAGCATCATTTGGGTTTTCATGCCCTACTTTGGCAAGACAGAGGCATTAAAGGTGAACAGCTGAGAAAGGGGCTTGAAGCAGTCAAGGGAAGAGAGAAGAGATTAATATTTCTGCCCAGAAGCTGGAGATGAAAAGGGAGATTTGTGCCTATGACAAACATTACTTTGCATCACTCACTGCTGACAAATGGGTTTGCTGACCAGAGTGCATCATTTCTCACCAGGGAAGTGTGGCTCAGATGGGAAACTGGTGACCAGGAGTATGTTACATGAATTCCCCCAAGTTACCTTTCAAACCAGTGGGATCTACTAGCAGGCTGGGAAACACACAAACTTAACCTTCAGTTCCCCAACCTGTAAAACGTCCCTTAGAGGGCACAGAAAGCAGTGGAAGAGAAGTGATCCTCACTGGAAATAGTTATTTATTATTAGCATTTGCCAACCTTCCACATCTAATCATTCTCTCTGAATTTGTTGTTGGCAATAATGTGGCTCCTACACCATCTCGGTTGCCTTTTTATACCCTAGCATGCTCTGAGGAGCAAAAGTGCTGCCCATAGCCAAAGTGTTGAGCCAAAAAGTAGTATCAGTGCATCATCAGTTACACTGTGTTGCTCATCAGACCTCCCTGCAGCTGTGCCATGTTGGTTCATCACGGTTTTAGTTGCTTCAGCTTGCATTGCGCTCCTGCATCTTTTTGTGTTTTCACTTTTCTGTTCTGGGGTATTGGATACCCATACACATCATCTGCCAGTGTTTAAAGTCAGTTTTAATTGTGTCCTCAGCCACTGTGAAACACATGAGCTGAGGCCTCTCTGGGGATTAGTTTGCCTCATCTGCTTTTGTGGGCAGCAAAATGATGATGCAAAGAGGTAGTAGTGTGAAAGGTAGAGGGATGGCAGCAGTAAGCAGAGGGCTTGCAGCTGGGGAGGTTCATGACTTCAACCCTGAGAGCCAGGAGGTTTTTCCAGCCACCCAGCGCCAAGTGGCACATGTGGGATCTAGAGCTGAGGTCAACACTATTCCTGATAGCTCAAGAGAGCTACTGTCTCCAAGGCAAGGGTGTCTGGGGAGTGAAGTTGGGATTTTAGGGGGCAGGGGTGGGAAAGGTCTGGGGGTGGCCTGACAGTCAAGCACAGCTGTCAAGTTCGCTAGAGTAATGACATGCTCCTGTGAATATTTACTTCCAGCTATTTACAGGGTCATGTGTTAGATGTTCTTTGTGGTTATTTCAGTAGAATTAATGCTTAAAAGATATCTCAAAGCAAAACATTTCCCATGAGTGAGTCAAATCAAATAAATAAATTTGCTGCTCGCCATAAAATAGCAAAGGTACGTCAATTTTCCTGATAGGATGACATCATTCCTGTGGAGATTCTGGCAAAATTTCTCAAGTGCCTACAGTGCTTTGAAATGAAAATAACTACAATATAAGGTATTTTGAGTGCAATGCAGAAACATCTGTGAAGGCTGGAAAGAAACATGTATGTTTTGACTTTGATTTTTACTTCAGTTTTGGAATTGTCTGGATTATATACAGCCACCTCAGTCGAAACTGGCTCAGAGTAATTAATGTTTCTATGTACATATGCCAAGGAGGTTGAGGACAGTAAGAATTCAGATACTGAAATGAAAGCCATCTCTTAAGAAAACATAGGCTCGTTACTTTGTACAATTGGTACTGCTGCAGAAAAAAATTAACTGTTAAATGCATATTCATTATGGATAAGATGCTTTATCACACGATTTGAAGTCACAGTGATACTGAAATCTGTTTTGAAAGCAGGTAATGAAAATGCTAGAGAGCCATTGCTGTCATCAAACATCTTAAAATTTCAGAAAAGATTTAGCCAAGAGGTGCACATATTAGTTGTGAGCAAACTGTGAAATACACATCAGAGAAGGGTGTGCACATACATGAACTTGAGAGGCATTGGGATTGCATAAGATTATAACAATTTTTAAAAAAGATACTTTGAAACCACAGATAACTAAAGGCTAATTTGCCTAGCATTCAATTTGATCCCCCAAAAAAAGAGAGACATAATTAGAGAAGAGAAACAGGAAGAAAACTGATGCTTTTCAATATTGTTTTGTGGAAAACATTTTGTGGAATTTAGACAGCTTTTTGATGAGATTACAAATTTGGTTCATAATGGTAAATGTGCATGTGATGTTCTTTTCTAAGGTGTCGTACTTGGTGCCAGGGAAGATTCTAATTAAAGGTTAGCAGTGGGTAAACTAAATGTAGCACACATCAAATGGATTAAAACTGTCTCACCGATAAATCTCAAATAGTAATTGCAAGCAAGGAATCATCTTGCAAAAGAAGCGTATCACACAAGGATCCCCCAGGGATCCCTTCTTGGCTCAATTCCCTTCATCTTCCCCCAGTCTTTCAGAAGAATGTATAAAATCATTGTTAATCAAGTTTGTGGGTGACATAAAGGTGAAAAATAATAAGGACAGTTTAGTTCTATGGACTGAACTGAATTACTGATAAGGCTGGACTTTTCTGAATGAAATCCTTTTTGATTCAAGGTCACGCATCCAGAAGCAGAAAATTTAGGTCACACAGGATTAGGGGCTGCTTCCTCATAGATAGCAACTATGAAGAAGGCACATGGTAGATAACCCACTGGCCCCTGTTTGGATCTTGCTGCTGAAAGCTGCCTTTGAATATGTGCGGAGAAAATTAAGAGCCCTATTTCATATTTCTAGTGCCATGTGCTGGACTAGCGAGATGGTTTGTGGAAGTCTGTGATCAGCAGTGCTTCCCTGGAAAATTCTGAGGAAGCAGGAGGCATTTGCAAAGAAGAAGTAAGGGATTGGCTTAAAACTTGAATTATACCCAGTTATTGCTTTTCTTTTGTTAGTTCATATTTTTACTCCGCAGATTTCATGTAACTCTTGCACAGAGGAGGAGGATGGAAATTAATTGAAGGTTTAACATTTCTAGCTGCTTTATTGTTCAGCAGTGGATAAATACAACCCCTATCTCTAATTCTAAGTAAGCCTGAAGGACTGTATACGCAATTAATTATTCTTTTTACTCCCAGACTCTGTAATACCTACTTTCCTCCTCTTTTCCAAGACTGGGCCCAGACATTGCTAGCTGCTACAGACTGGCTGCAAGTCCAAACCCTCCCAGCTAACTGGCCTGAGTTTCAACGCCTGTCACAACCTGCTGAGGGGGTTTGCTTCACAAAGTCTCAACTAGATCATAAGAAGTAGACAGGACAGGAAGAGAAAGGATGCAACAACCAGCTGAGTAGTGGAGACCTCCATGGGTATAGCTATTTTCTGAATGTTATGACTGTGCAGTGGAAACTACGCGATTATTGTCACTTTGGTGCTTTTGTTATATATAGCCTGAAACTGAAGTAGTCTAGGAATAAGCCAGGAGCAATCAGACCTGCAGCTAGATCCGAGTCTTAATGACCCACAGATGACTTGTGATGCTGTCTTGACAGGGAGCGGTCTGGTAAAGCAGCAACGTTCCCAGTATAGCACCAGTATAACCAATGATGTTAAGTCTCAGATAAGTTTACTCTGTTTGTTACGTTGAAGTGTAAAACAGGAAAAGGAATGGCAACTACGGTGACCTAAGGGCAGGGGGCAAGTGACACAAATGGGACAGGGTCTGTTTCTTTTGGAAGAAGATCTATTTATTTATTAATTAAAAGTATAATATAATAAAAAATGGACCAGAAGTGATACAGCGTGGGAATTCTGTTTTCCCTGTTTTGTGAAGTAAGAACAATAAGATTAAGGAGGGGGAATTCAGAACTGAAAAAATAAAATGCTTTCTTTCTCTGCCTGTTTATAATTAAACTACAGAGCAGATTGCCACAGGTTGATACTGTAATATTTTATTAAGGCTGTGTGTTTGAAATACATTATGATAATTACTGTAGCTCACGCTGCGTTCTCTTGATATTCATATGCCTGCTTATCAAGAATACCCAGAGTGGTCCTAATGACCGTTATTAAAAATGCTGAAGGGTGGGCAGATCTTTTAAACCTCCCGCTTCAGGGCTTAAACTAATCTTCAGTTACATCTGTTGGGGACAGAACGTGGCTCGGAGGGAAGCTGTGGTGGGGTAAGGTGCCAGCCACAGCCAGAGCGAAGGCATGGGAGCACTTCACCTTGGTCCTGGTTTTGTATCCTCAGTTCTTAGGTTCTGGACTTGCCTGGTTGGTTTTTCCTTCTTCACGTGGTATAAAGTGGCACAGAGCTTTTGGTTTCAGCAACATGCTACTGATTATAAACGTATCAATACGTTGATTATCCCTGCTGCATCAGTCAAACACACAGTCTTTTTTCCTGATACCCTGGGAGAGTTTGCACACAGGGAATCTCTCATTTTTTCTATCTAAACCCCCAGATTTTCCACCTGAGATCCAGGAGGAAAGGTGTTTGGTAGTTGTTGGGGTTTTTTCAGCTGAGGTTGAATAGGCATCCTGTGAGCAACCAGGCAGACAATTTTGGTCCTGCTGAGCGAGCCTCACTCTTCAGGCACTCACTTGTTATTTGCAAGCACTTCTGAATATCTTCTTGCGTGTGAGCCCTTCCTTCTCTGGATGATGTTTTTTTTGATTCCTTGTATTGTGCAAATATTTTCGCAGGTGGCAGGCATGCTGCAGACAAAACTTTTGATCCTTTGGAATCACAAGCCTCTTGTAATCATATTTTCCAGCTTTCCAAATGTCACCCCCACACGTACAACTTCTTGTAACTCTCAGATCTTCACTGTTACCTCTTCATTTCAAACAGCATCATCTACCCTGTCTCTCAATGTGCTGCATCACATTTTCCCAAGAAAAAGAGAGACTTCTCGAAATGATCACTAGATGGCTACACTACCGCACAGGATTTCACAACTCTGCTTTTCCAGACCTTCAAACCATTTCTCACGGCCCTCTAGTTCACAGTATCTTTAGTCTGAATTGCATTTCAGCCACAAAATGCAATTTCCATATCTTCAATTTTCTTCTCAGCATGTTGCAATATAATTCCACACCATTCGAATTTATTGTACAAAGAAGTTGCTGGGGCTTAAAAGGCATCTAACCTCTGAGGCATCTGGTATTGTCCACCATTGGAAACAGGATCCTGGACTGCATGCCCCATTGGTTTGATCCAACAGAGCAACTCCTGCCTTTTTGGAGTCTCTGCAGAAAACCTTTGGAATCAATTGGGCACAACCTGGTGTGTCTATTGACCAGGCTCTGGCTGAGCAACTCTGAAAGCCCTGAGGCTGGGGACAGGTGTCCGTCCATGATTCAAACCTTTGTCCATCACCACTGCTGTTTTACAGGGCTTGAAGGGGATTTCTGAAGGAGGGGGGGAAAAATCTGCCTATTTGCCTATTATAAGCTAGAGCAGACTTTAGGAACGAGGAGTGTCAAATACCAGAGAAGCATTTGCCTTCCTCACTACTTTGTTTCTGTTTCTCATTCAAATCAACTTAATGCAAATGTTAAACTTTCTGACAGAAATAATTTCTTGCAATAGCTGGCAGGAGGGAATTAAAAAAGGCATGTCAGGATTAATTTTTGCCATATATGTTGTGTTCAGACCCATGCAGAGTAGAAATGCGTTCCTCCTCCACTGAAAGTCCCTGTTTTGTGCTCTTACACAAATCCTCCCACATTCTTGTGAGTGGTTACAATAATGACATTTATGTAATATCACTAGGTGTTTATAGCTGCGTAGTCTGAATGTGAATCTGGATATAAATAATATGATCATCGTCTCCTGCGAGCTAGAGAAATGTTATCTATGTTTTACAAATGAGGGAACTGAGGTAAATGGGGGGAAGTGAAGTGAGCAACTGCTCTCCCCTGCAGGCTGTGGCACCCTGCTCTGCTCGTGGGCAGTGCAGGGTGCGGGTGGTCAGCCAGCCCTGGGGCACCAGCCTCCAGGCAGATGGCAAGCGCTGGGATGGTGCTAGCAGCTATGCCGGCGTGGGGGCAGGAGAACAAGGAGGGGAGCATTTTGCAGAGGGAGAGAGCCTGGTGAAGAGACGTGTTTGAGTGGAAGAAAACACCTGGCTGAGGAATAAGGTGTGTTGTGGCACCATCCCGAGGAGAAGGGGACTAGAACTTTTCAAGTGAGTTGTGTGCTGGCGGTTCCAGAAACGTGACATGAAAAGCAGGGCTATAGATACGTCTATCTTTGTATATTTTCAACAGTAGTCCACAAAGGAGGAAAAGCATCAGAAAATGAGAACTAGCAGAGCACAGGCTGGGTCTCTCTGCCGCATGGCCATTTGGAGCTGGGCAGGGGGGCATGTGCTCCCCCCTAGGGCTGCCCTGGCTGGGTACCCAAGCAGTGGTGGCTGCTCACCAGTGGCCCCAAAGGTACCCAGTGGCTTACAAGGAACAACGCAAACCTGGATGGTTCGCCTATGAATTCCCCATGGGAAATAAAGCTCTCCATTTGGCAAACATTTGGCCTCTTGTAAAAGGGAAATTGAAAAAGTGAAATCCGTCCATAAGTGCAGATGAGCTTTGAAGTGTGGATTCAAAAAGAGCATCCCAGTTGTTTGCTGCAGGCAGGCTGGAGCCTGGGATGCACTTTCTTTGGCTCTAAAAGGTATTTCAGCCATTTTGGAGGTAAGACAAGTTGGAAGAATGGCTTCAAGCTGGCATGGGCTGATTTGGTCACGAAGCTTCAGAAAAATATTTAAAAATGATATGTTTGAGGTAATTGTCAGATACACAAATGTGTATGTGAGAGTTTCTAGGAAGCATTGTGAGTTTGACTGCCAGGCAAAACCGGTATTAATTTCAGATAGTAATCTATAGTGACAACAGCCTGTTTGCAGGGAGCTGCTTTGCAGTCAGTGCTATTGAAATTTAGAGGCAAAGGAAGGTATTGATGGGAGCCAATATCTTCAATGTGGCCACCTCAGCAAAACACCAAATATGATGATCAACATCACAGCAATCATTTTATTTTGTGAGCACAAAGCCATGAATCAGCAGTGGCTAATGAGAGACACCAGTTAATAACGGGATTGCGGCAGAATTGTACAGACTGTTTTAGGCAGCAGCATGTAATTTTGTAAACGGAGCTGGCACTTGTTTGAAGGGAAAGAGTTTAAAGGCAAAGTGGTTCCTTCTGAATCCTCCACTTACCTGTCATAGACATACTGATGCGTTGGCAGCAAGGATGGCTGCTTGGCTTTCACCTCTTAACTTTCTGCTATAGTCCCTTATCATCTGTCAGGATGCTCAGTGAATAGGTTACATTAAAATCCTACACACTGTTATGCAGGTAAGGAGAATCTCTAATGACTTGATGGGTGCTGAGTGGTTCTCCCAAGAGGCTGACGGCTATGGAGGCTCTCACTTCTTGCACCAAGGAGGTGGCAGACACAAGCAAAACTCTGGGATCATTAAAGCAGGTTATACAGCACTGTCCTTGACTCCACAGCTTCTCAGGAAGCTTGTCTTACAGACTTCTTTTTCATAAGTGGATCAATAATTTTGGCTTTACTTTATCCCAGAGCAGAGGAGAAAATAATCTGGGCTAGGACTGA
Source organism: Falco peregrinus (assembly GCF_023634155.1). Taxonomy (NCBI): domain Eukaryota; kingdom Metazoa; phylum Chordata; class Aves; order Falconiformes; family Falconidae; genus Falco; species Falco peregrinus. The sequence goes on from NC_073723.1 coordinate 77,887,022, forward strand.
GGCCCAAGGCTTTAATAACCCCCTGCTGCCCTCTGGGGCTGCTCTACGTTGAGTTTTTCCCAGCAATTTTGCCCTTTCAGAGTTCACAGGATATGCCCAACTCAGGAATCATTTTGTTGAGAGGTTAAAGCCAGCTGCAGACCACAAAAGGAGGGTGCAATCATCTATGCAGGAACATGCTTGTCCCTGCAGCTCTAGAACTGATCTTCCCTCCTGGAACAAACAGCTCCAAGAAGGAGGATGGGCACCTGTGCCTCCGCGATGTGGCAGACCCTGTCCCAGCTCAGGGGCTGGGCAATGCTCAAAAAACCTCAGGAAAAAAATGTCATAAAATAATTTATATTCTCTGTCCCACCCCAGATCTGCCTGTGGATTTCTTACAGCAGCAACCTGGCCTCAAAAACTGCCAGTGCGTAACAGCGTTTCACACCCCGCACACCAGACAATTACTGTGAGAAGGCTGTTTAGTATTAGAAGAGTTACGGAAATGTTGCCTCAGCAGTCAGCTTGCTAGCCAGAAATGGCTGCCTCCCTCAGCCCTGTGCTAGACCTTTCCATCCAAATCTCAGGGACTTCTTCATTGGGGATTAATTTTTGGCCTCCATTTTGGTATTAACAAGAAAGTTACTGACAGGATTAAATATTTTTTTTTTTGTCCCCCCAAACTCAGAGATGAAACAGGCACCGAGTGAATTTGGTGGGCACAAACACAAGATGCAGACTTTTCCCATGATTGTGCTTAAACCCCACTTGAAAGAGACTTTTTGGAACCATAAAACACTTTTATCTGCAGGATTGAAATTGGGTTAGCAATTTCCTCAAAGAACAGAAGAAAACTGACTGCTCTGGGTCATGCAGTGTGATTGCATGTCTTTGAAGTAGTCTTTTTAAAATTAATGTCCCAATGCACAGTTAAACTTGCTTTTTTTTTTTTTTTTTTTTTTTTTTTTTTTTAATGCTGACACTGAGAGGTCTTTGGAGTCAATAAGGTTATTTTTCATCTCATTGGATAACCAGAGGATGGTGATGGGAGCTGGGAAGTGCACAGACCTCCACCAGCAACAGGCAGTGAATTTCAGAGGAACAATCCCAAACGCCCATTCAGATTTTGGTTAAGCGTGAGCTGTTCCTGATTCTGGCCACAGTCACTGTCGCTGCCATAGATTTATGTTGTTGTGCTTTCTCTGCTCATTACAATTTTTCAAGAGGAAAACGCATTCATCAGCTCTGACATCAGACAAAAACTAATGAGTTGTGCTACCCAAGCCTATTCAGCAATGAGAGCCCCAAGAAAAGTGTCACAACTCACTCTGCCCACATGGACCATGATAATGTATAAAGAAGCACAAGGCTTGGAGTAATTACAAGCAGAAAATACTTACCGAGCCCCAGCCTTCAAGAGGGAGTGTGGCTGAATGATTTTAACTCTGAACTGGTGGGCAGAACTCATAGATCAGTGCTTGGTCCTGCTAATGGCTGTGGGCAAGTAATTTAAATGTGTATTTTGATTTCTCTGCGAAGGGCATGTGACCAGTGTGGTTTCTGGAGAGAATGGGTACTGTATAAATGTGGGCTCTGATCTCCCTGGCTTCTTGGAAGCGTACTCTAGTGAATGGCAGCAGAGGATGAGCCTTTGAGTATTGAAAATAGTTCTGGAGGGATCCTAGAAGTGAAAAATACTAAAAATCAAATTGGTTTAGCAATACTTGGAGATAATGTTTAGTAGCAGAGATACATCGTCTGAACCAGAGCAACTTCTTTCAGAGCAGTGGCCTTCTTCCTCAGCCCCATTTAAGAACTTCTTTAAAATTTGGTTTGATACTTGTCATGCTCAGGAATCCCACAAGTATCAAATACGCTGATGCTATTTAGTGTTCAGGTCTACGTTATCTTACTGCTGTATTGCACTCCACCACCTTTTTTGTCTTCACCTGTTGTTTGTCCTCCAGTATTTGTATTTCAAATGTGGATCAAAGCTGGCTTGTGTTATGCCCATGTGCAGTGCCTGCTACTGTGAATTGAGGTCATACTGTATGGTCATGTAGTTAATAATTGGTTTTCTGGTCCATGGTCTGGTGGATGGCTCTGGACTGCCTGGTCCTATCTGGGCTGCTGATACTCTGATGTGGCATTCCTTTGCTTTTCTCATTTTCACCTGCACCGCGGTCCAAGTAAGCTGTTAAGTACAGCTGAGAGAGAGCAGGGGATATCATTGTCTTCCTCTGAATACACAGATGCATTCTGACACCTCTTAATCCTCAAGGCCAGGATGTCAATAAAAATTGGAAACACTGTGGCATCATCATATCTCACCTTCAATATAATCCTAACACGTGGTCTGTGGCCTTGGGTATGTGATGGATGAGTTTTTATGACTGTGTTCAGTTGCTTTATAATGGCATATGATGATTGTGCTGTCAATAACTAGCTATAACCTCTGCCTGCTTTACGGGTTGTTTGGCTCCCTTAACTGCTGCTCTACAGCCCTGAGCACTAAATTTTAAATCTGTGCAAGAAATAATGTGTGTCTGTGAAATTAAGACTTATATTCCTCTTGTTATTAATCAGCCCTTCCCTGGCAGCTCCTGATTGTGCTACATGCTGTATTAGCATGACTGCAATGCTTGAGATCCATCCCCCCCTCTCATCCTTTTCTTTCTCTGATTCCTTTTCTAACTTGCAGGCTAAGGCCATTCAGTCAGAAGGTGGCAGGTGTGAAGCGGTGGAGTTTAACAGGAAAAATAAAAGAATCAGTGAAAAATACGTTTATTAGAGGGAAAGAAGAGGTTTTCAGTGAATGGAGGAGAAAAATTAGAGAGCAGTGTGACTAGGTTTGAATTCAGATTGAGGTCAGGTAACTTCAGAGAGTTTCTTGTTTGTTTTTTTCCCTAACTCAGGACGGCCCTTCAGGAAAAGTCAACAGATGAAAGAGATATGGGCCTAAGACTAAATCCTGGTCTTAATTTACTGAAACCCTGGGGAGTCCAGATTTTTCTCCATGCCCAAGCTTTGCATTTTGTGGCCAAGGTGGTGCCAGTTTGGATTTTTCCCCCCAGTTTTCACCAGCAAAAGCAACAATAGGAAACACTATGAGTCATGCTAATGAGCTGGATCATAGCATCATTTCACCATCTCAGGTGAGATGTCCCTGAGGGCACTAATTAGGTCATGGTGGCTCTGGACAACCTTGCTGCCCACCCTGCCATGGGTGTGGAGGCTCCAGGTCATGTGAGGGTGTCCCATCCTATGTCAGACCCTCACTGCGGGCAGGATGTCTCCATCCTGGTCCTGGAACTTTTCTCCTGGACTGCTGGAGGGTCCCCCTCCAGCCCTGCCTCCAGCCCCATCTCCTGCTGCTCACAGCTGGACTCTGGCTGTACCCTGGACCTGGCTCATCCTGGACGAGTTGGGGCTGTTGTTGGAGTCCATAACCTGCTTCCAGCTCTGCCCACCCGGCTCAGACCCCAGGGAACAGCACCCCATGATGGGGTCTCCTTGGCTCAGACCCCCTCTCAGAACAGCCCCATGGGCACTGCGCCCTGGCACAAAAGTAAAAATAAGCAGGTATGAATAATGCCATGAACACGGAACTGTGTGGATAACTGGAAAGGTTACAGAGAGGTTATTCTGATCTTGCATCAGACTTTTTTTTGACTCTCTGGCAGTTAAAAATTATTGTAAAATCTGTTGTTAGACATAGTAAACAATGGAAACAAAAACAGCCGCACTTTTTTTTTTAATGGAGGACATTCATTCTTCAAGTTCAAAAAGAAAGATAGTTTGATTGTATCACTGCTTCACAAGTGAATTTATCAGAAATTTTCAAGTGGAAACTTCAGCTACAACTTTTTCCCGATTTCTCCATTATTCCTTGTTTTGTTCTCCTTGGGAGAAAAAAAAGAAAAAATACAATAACCAAAAAACCCCCAAAAAAACCCAGAAGAACAAGGAAAGGGGAAATTATGATTAAAAAGAAACTGGTTTGGGTTGGAAAGGGAGTGGAAGCACAAAGCTACTATTGTTTTGCTGTATCTTTTCTAAAAAAAAAAAATAATTCTGAAAAATGGCCAACCCTTACACCTGTCCAGAAAAGAATCCAGATCATTTTAAAACATACATTTTGCAAAAGAGTTGATTTTAAGCAGCTCCTTTATTGAAAGATGGAGTCTGTTGGTATAAGCCTATCTTCTGTTATGATAGGCTCGAAATAGGGATGGAAAGAGATATTGCCATTTGATAAATCAAAATCTTCCAGAGGGAATAATGAAGTCTGTGTAGAAGCCATGAGGGCCTTAGAAAATATTAAGAATTTAGCTATTCTAGCCTATAGCTTGAGGGAGGTTTTGTTAGTCCAAAGCTGGGAATAAAAATGCTATTTTTAAGGGTGGTTTGTTTGCTGCATCCATGATGGCTAGTTCTGTCTTTTGGGGTTTTTAGACTTTGTGGAGGGTCTTGGCATTTTTTTAGACTCATTTTCCTTGGAATCCTTTCTCCTTTTATTCTGCTAGCAATAGATGTAGTCTCTTTAGTGTGATGTAATGTTTGTTATTAGACATTCATACTATTACTTATATGGCAATATTATTTGTATGGCATCAGCTGCTGTAAAATTTAGGTCTGAGGTCTCCTAGCTCAAGCTCCTGCAAGTGTGAACATGTAGAGGATGGGGTGCTCATGCAAAGAGTCCATGATCCAGAGAGGCAGGAGAAGGGAAGGGGCAGCCCAGCGAGGTGAAGCCCTTGGTTAGAGCCAGGGCAGTTGGTCAACATCGGCAGCTGAACATACGTTAAGCCATGCCGTTTGGCTGCAGCATTTATCATCCTATGGGGCTTGCCCCACAGCCAGGACTGCCCAGTGACTAGATGAAACCTGAACTGACTGAAATGAAGGAAAAGTACTTTTCCCTATGGAGTACAAAACACATGCTTTAACACAAAATTCCTGCTACTTCTCATGAGTGTGATAGCATTCACCTTGATGCTTCTGGGTCATATCTGTGTAGTATGTTGGAAGATAATGCTGTAAGCTAGCTTGAAATGAGCTTTCTTCAAGTGTGGGTACAACCACCCTTGTAACACAAAGCTCTGGGACAGCCAGCCACGTCTCTTTGCTGAGAGGGGAATACTTTTACTGCAATATGGGCACACTCCGTACATCTTCAAGGGCTTGTGGAGGGTTTACCTAAACTATGTAAGTCATTCTAGCTCCCAAGCAGGTAAAAAAGATTCCAGCAAGGATTATCTGTTCAACTCTAAGTGGCTTCTTGCTCATCACTTTGTTATTTTCAGAGATCAGGTCAAGAGGAACGATCAAGTGTGATGAGGGAATAATCCATTTGCTTCTGCTAAAATATGCCTAACAGAGCGAACGGGAAATGGGCTATTCTAAAGACAGGGAAATAACCTAGCAAAAGAAAGATGGTTTCATAAATACTATTGCTGAGGAAGCAGAAACTGTATTATTAAAAGAATTATTCTTTTGACCTCTAAATAATTCCAAGTCTATAAAAGGCAGAATTTTGTCAATAAATGAATGTCATTAAGACAGATCCATACAGAAAAAAAGATCATAAATCAAAAGGAGGAGGGCTGCAGCATCAGAGCACAAATTGCTGTTCTGCTCATTTCTGCATTGTTAGCAACCTTCTGATAAATATGAAATGTGCACAAAGGTTCTGTAGCTATTTCATCAGCAAATGGTCCAGCTTTTGAAAATAGCTGAAGCAGGTGTTGTTAGCTGAACACAGGCCTGGAAGAAAAGATGTTTTAGGTTGTGTTCCCATCTTTGGTGAGGGCCCCCAGAGAACACTGGCTTATTTCCATTGGACTTATTTTTGTTACACATTGCTTCCAGAAGCACCCCAATAAGGGCTTGTGAAAGTGAAGTAGCCTGGGAGGCATCATGGCGGTGATGTGCTTTAAATATTGCACCTGATTAACTCTAGGGTTTCCAGGGACAATCTGGGTGCTCAGGGGAAGAACTAGAATTTTGGGGGGTGATAAACCACTAAGTGAAGAAAAGGAGAGAGGTTAAACCTCTTAGGACACACACTGCTTCAAGACTCTCTTGAGTTTTTTCTAGACTTGAAAAAATAAGGAGGTGGGAAGCTACCCCAGTTAACATTCTCAGGCTGCTACTCCTGTCTTACTTAAAGTCTATTGAATAATGTATAGTAACATGCATAACATGCCTCTCAGGGGGAAAAGAATAATTTTCTAGGAAAAAGTGGGGTTACAGAGCCATCAGCAGAGAAAGGAATAGAATCGGATGATGGCCTAAAGGGAAAAGGAGGGAGGGCAATGGTATGCAAAGCTCATGGAATAGGGAGGGAGGATAGAAAATATCTGATATATGGTCAAATTCAAGTGTCCAGCCTAGGCACACTGGGGACACACATGGTTATGGCAGGCATTTTCCACAGCTGACAGAGGGAGAGATGTCTTACAAAGTGCCTGGTCCTCTTTGGCACCCTAACCCAGGTAACACATTGCAGTTGACTTAGCTGAGGCAGTGGCTAGTGCTGGATGATGTCGTGGACCTCCTGGCCTCTGCTCTGTCCCAGTTCCCCTGCTGGCCTTGTGTGGAAGGGGTGGCCCAAGCACGCTTGCATGGGGCAAGTGGAAAGGGGACCCAGCCAGGGGCAGGGTAGTGGGTGCTGGCAGGGCCATGTTCATGGGCAGGTAGTGCACTAAGAGATAAGGACCAGGGCACAAAGGGACATGTGTGATGCAGGGCCTGGGTGTCACAGTGGGGAGTGGCTGAGGGACACTGAAGTGGCAGGGGATGGGGACAGAACACAGAAGTGCCCTAAGAATGAATGCACTTCAGCATGAGAAGAGCTTGGCCTACAGAAAAATACAACTTTCCCCCATCCTGCCAGCCTGCTAGATAATATTTGTCAAATGATTTGGGGCCAAAGCATAACAGAAAGATAAAGATATTATCATCTTCCATTATTAAATCCTGATGGAGGATTTCTTAAACGCAGTCGTTTCAGAGGAATGTGATATTTTTCCCCTTGACATGTGAGATAGTGAAAAAGTAAGACTTTCTCTTCTGAGTTTAGATTGTGGTTTGTCACTGATTAGAGGAACCAGAACTTCTCTGCACTCAGTGGCTCTGAGCCATCTTCATGAAGCTGGTGCAGTAAACACACTGTGACAGTAGGAATTAATGTTATAATCGTATCAGGACTGTGAACCATAACTTGTTGATGAAGTTGTGAGAAGTGCACTTACCAGATATAGAACGTATGCAGAGCATTTGATGCATTAAATGTCAGATCCCCACAGCCTACATTCCAGAAATAAAAAAGGATAATTAATTTCCATACATCTTGGCATACTCCATTAGAACACTGACAGCAGAAGCAAATGCTGTTACAAGTGTTTGCTGAAAAACTGTATTGAATTTGGGGAATAAGAACAGCAATTCAGGGTCAGTCTGAAAGTTCATCTTGCTCAGTATCTTCTCTCCATAATGGCTTGTGGCAGAGGTTTAAGGAAAACACATAAGCAGTGAGGGAGCACAGGGTGATCTTTTCTCTCATCTTGTCCTACCTTCTAGCAGTCCTTGGTTCATGGACTTCGTGTATTTGTGTTTAAAATCCCTTGTTGAACGTATTGTTTATTTGTCTAACCATCTTATTTTTAACCCAGTTTTATTTTTGGCATCAGCAATGTCTCAGACCAGTGAGTTTCACAGCTTATGTGTACATGTGTGAAAGAGCAATTCCTTCTGTCTTTTTTTAAACCTGCTGCCTGACAATTCACCTAGTTCCATCCTACTTTCTTCATTGCAATTATTTCAAGCTGAAAAGTCCTACCCCATAGATCATGTCCCCTCCTCTGGCTCATCATAGCATGGCCTTCCAGTACTTTCTGTGGTAAGCAAGCTGCTTGCCATCTCACAGCTAGCAGCCATTCCCACTCACATCAGCGCTTCTTTTCCTACAATCCTCACCCTATGATGGTTGTCCTAATCCCACCTGGTACCACATCTACCTTTCAGGACAAGCCATTTCACTTGGGAACTCTTTACCCTTCAATTGAGTCCTTTTTTGAAGTAGAGGAGGTGTCCCCCCATTTTAGAGACTCCTAGAAGCTCTTTTTTGAATGGGAGGAAACCCAGAGCAGTATCTGATAAGCAAGGCACTTGACCTTCTTTCTCATTTCAACCTCTAGAGAATGAGTGAAGTTGGTCAGCACAGTTATGCCAACCTGCCTCTGGGGAGGTCGCCTCTTTCACAGAGAGGAGGGGAGGAATGCCTGTAAGACACAATGAACTTCTAAGCACCTAGAAACATGCCTGGCTCAGGAAATTTCTAAACCAGGTATGGCGCATGGGGAAGTGCTCAGGGAAAGTCCCTATAGCCCTCTCTAGATGATGGCTTTTGGCCAGTGTTGGAGATAAAGCACTAGGCTAAATGGACTTTTCTCTTAAGACATGAATAGATCGGCTGAATCTTGTTGAGCAGAAGATGGGCCACTTGCACAGGGTGGATGCAGCCCTGGTCTGAGTACAGATGGGAACTAGGGTTGGGGAGGGAGGGTGAGTGCCCAGACCTTTCCCTCTTCTAGCAAAGCTGTTGTTAACACAGCAAAACACATATCTATATATAAGACGTTTCCTACTGAGATGGTTTTTGGCCTTCAGTGGCCCCTAGCCTACTCCAAGCAACACTTGGATGTCTCCCTTTGAGGCCCGAGCAGTTTCTTCCATTGTATTTGTGGATCACCTGCAGGAGAGGGGAAATCGCTGAACCTCAGTGGGGGCTGCAGGACTTGCTGGTAATCTGCTCCTGAAGAGTCTTGTCCCCACTTCCCTTCTTATTGGTGAAGTTGTACAAGCCTGTTTGAGCTGGAAAACATGAAGAACTCATACTAAATTGCATGAAATCTCTTTTCTTTAGTGTAGTCTGTTTCAAAAACTTCTATTCTTAAAGAAAATGGAAATGCCCAAAATATGGTTAACCATTCTTCTGGAACTTTTTTGAAGGGAGATTTTATATATCAAGTTCAGGAACATAGAAACACTCCTTGGCTCTTATAATAAATACCTCTGACACCTCTTTAAGTATTTCACTGTGGCCCTTGCGATTTAAAAAAAAATTGACAAAGAGCCTCTGTGTCTCAGGCCTATTCAAGTGATGCTAGAGCATGGCATTCATGCACCTGCTACAGACAGAATTAAAATAGAAAGCCATAGCCTACTCTTACTACTCCAGGTTTTGGGCTGGGGCACTGACTGAATGGCAGCAGGAACCATTTTACTGCATGGGTATAGTTAAATAAATGTCTCATTTGAATTGAACAGCAATAAAGAGCTCTAGGATGAAGACTCCTCACATACATCAATATTTAAATAGCATTACAAGACTAAAGCATTACAGAAATGAGTGAGGGAAAAATTTATGCTTGCACACTGAATACAACATGTACTGAAAAAAATAAGCTAGAAAGAATGACTATTATTTCAGGGTCAGCCTTCTCTGTTTGTTCTTCAAGAGCTAATTACTAGTGACAAAATTAGCTGTTGCTGTTATCAGAATTTTTGTAAACTGTGGAAAGATGGTGGGAGCAAGGGGCAGAGAAGCAGGAGGGGAAGAGTACGTAGTTACACTAGAGTCAGACTCTTTTTACAACCATTAGCATTTCAGCGAGTAATCAAACCTCTGAATTGTGTCCTGATCTTTGAAGGCTTTTGAACCTGTGTACATTTCTGTGGGTGATAAATCTACCTGAGGTTGTGTTATGATGGAAATTAACCTCTAGAGATAGAGCTCCTCTGTGCACATTAGAACTTGAGCAGATTTAACCTTTCAGGAATGTTCCACAGCATAAAACATGCCAAAGCCTGCAGCGTGAGGGTTGTCAGGGGTTCTCCTTGATGATTGGTGATGGAGGCTTTTGTCCCAGTGTCAAAAAACATTGTCTGTCTCTTTATGATATCTCTTCCGTACAGATTTGAAAGCCATCAACAGAACAAAATGGGAACTTTGCTAGATTCTGTCCTGGTAACACACTAGGCTTAGAAATGTTAAATTAATTGGCTTAAATGTTCCCATTTAATTTGTACATTATGTCAGAACCTCTGCGGAAGTTGCAGCAGCACCTTACTTTTCCTGACCTTCAGACTCTGTTTTGGAAAGCTACATCAATTTATCCTCCTAAGACTTCTGTGTTTAGCTTTGAGGGTTTTTTAAGCTTACAGGTAGTTTATTCCTAAACTATAGACATATTTGGGGCACTAGAGAAAATGTCAGATTGTTTGAGATACTGTATGTGTTATTGAAAACTCCTCCTTAGACTGGTCATTAAACCTGTTTCTTGCCTTCTTGGAGAGTAGACACTGCTATGTCATTCTTTTCTGCTTCAGGACAAAGGAATTGGTATTGGAAATGACATTTTCATTGTGTTCTGTTACATGCCTCTTTGTTTATGTACGTGGTACTGTTGGATTTCCTAAGATATCTTTTTGCCAAGAATGAATACACAGTGTGCCATCTTGGTGTAACTTGGCTGGTGTTGGTACGGTTGTGCTGGAAATTACTGTAATCCTTTATATTTCTTTCCACAAGTGATGCAGCAAGAGCTTACTCCAAACATGTGCTTAGTAGATGGAGCAAATATATCAACTGCAATCAGCTGTTCCTGTCTGTGGCTCTTGTGCTGGTAGGAGGGGATGGTGCTCATAGCCAGCACACAAGGCCCTGCACTATGCCGAATCAGTCACACAGCACTCATCGTATTTGCCTGAAACCGGGATTATTTGCCATTTGCATCTTTCTAGCTCAGAGAAGGTGCCTTGCAGACATTCCTGTGTGGGGCACTGGTGCTAGGAGGGAGCCACATAGGCTGATTTCTTTTTAAATGAACTATTGTGCGTGCTTACCTTGGTAGCAGCTGATGTCAATACTGGATTTGAGTAGTGGATTGGAGGGCAAAGGACACGTAAAGGCTCTCTAAAACACATTCTCAGCAAGTGATTGATGAAGTATGAGAGACTGATTGGAAAGCCTACAAACTGGCTTTTTCTTTTAGTCCTTGCCTACCTCTCTGTGCTGCCAGAAGTGTTTTCCTGCCTTTCTGACTGAAAGAGCAGGTAGTCGTGACCCGCAGTGTTCAGGATTTCAGAAACATTTGGCAGAAAGATGAACACTTCCAAGGAGCAGCTGTGGGATAAACTTAACTATCAGGAAAGAAGCACTGAGTGGACTGCCTCAGTGGGGTTTTTTTGGTTGTTTTTTTTTATATTTTCCTCCTCCCAGCACACTTGTGCAATGGCCTTCTATATCTAAGGTGTCCCAAGTCAAATTTTGGCTGAAGTTTATGTAATGCCCATATGGGACACTGGCACAAACACATTTGTTTCTCCAGGGAGCCGAATAACTCAGAGCTTTGTTTCTGTTCTCTGGCTACTGAGAGCAACTGTACTTCATTCAGGTCCTCAGATGTAAGTTTATAGGTGGATGGCATCATACTACTCCATGTTTACATGTGGATAAAAATTTCTGAACACTTTAGTTTTGTTTCTGAAAGAGTCAATATGTCTAGCCTGATATTAAAACATGTCTAATGATTTTTTGGCACAGGTATCTGCAGAAAAATATTGAGCATCCATACTCCAAGAAGCTATCTTTAAGATACTTCAGGCAAAGAATAGCTGTACTCCGTGTCATGAGAGGCCATGAAAAATAAATGCCTTGGTTGGACTCTGTGTGGGAGGATACATTCACTTATTTCTGGAAGGTTTGAACAGTGACAGCAAATAGTGACACTCTATCTAGAACAAATCCCTATCGCTAATCAGAACCCTGATTCCTCTAGCCACAAGTTGATCTCTGTGTCAGAAATACTCCAGGACTTCTTTTTTGTGAGAGCTGTATTATAAGTGACATGGTAGTAGACTGCTGCTGTACGTTACTACAATACTACAAGCAGGGTTAGCAGCCAACTGGCAGATTGGCTCTTCTTACAGCCCCCACCCCCCCTATATACAATATACATTTGCATCTATATTTGCTTTTGGACATTCAGCAAACACAAATCATACCTCTGTTGTAGCTACCCCTTCACCAAGATATTCTCCCCGTTTTCTGGAAAAGTGGAGGATTGACTGACTTGTGGAAATCCATGTATCCCATTAGCGCTGGTTCCTACCCTGGAGTACTCAACCTGTTGGTGTTGATGCTTTTCATGTTTTGTTTCACGTGTATGATGTATGATATATGTGATCAACTGCACAACTTCACTTCTTTGTTATAAGGTTTTTTACTAGTTAACTGATTTATAGTCTAACTAGTTCCAAGGCTACAGTGAAGACATTTTGCCATTAGAAAATTTTTAAAGCAGTTTTTCAGTTATTAGGGATATTTAACTTTATTTGAGCAGCTGTAGAACTGACATGACTGGGGTTCAAAAGTGTACATTTGGCATGAAGTTGGCCTTCCTTTGATTGCAAATTAGTGTCAATCTGGGCTTCATAAAGCCTCAGAAGCAAGATGATGTCAAAGACTATTACACTGTGGTGTGTTAGACTGGTACATGAAACATTCCATAAAGACTCATCTCATTTATAGGAGTGTGATGGACAGCTTGTGTTTTTTAAATGACTTGGAGGGGAGTCAGGGATGGCAATTAATACCCTATTCCCTATCTTGCTGTGGCATGGTCCAAATATCTTGCCCCAATGGTGGAAAATATATGTGTTTGTTTGCTCTGGTTCCAACAGCCTAAAGAACAAAGCCAAACAGTGACTTAAAAAGTAAATGAAACTGAGAGTTGGGGGTAAACACAGAGGAACAAATGAACTGGTGTCTCTATTGCTATGTTTCCCATGCCCACTTTGTGTTACTATTGCCCTAAAACAAATAGCACTGTGCTTTGCAAAAGTGAGCAGAGCTACCTAGCTGTGTCATTATTTTTTTTCTGGAAATACTATGCCACAATACTGAGCTTAAAACAGACCAGCTAGATGTTTACCACCTTTAAAACCTGGTGAAGGTGAGACAGATAGAAAAGGTGAGGGCTGGAGGCCATGGTAGTGTTAATAAAGTAATTAACTTATATATGTGGCAGATGTTTCAGAGATTATTTTTTTTTCCACTGCTTTGACAAAGCTGTGTATTTGGCCTTTCAGAACACGTTTTTTTCTCAATAAAGCTTGGAAAGTTCAGAGTTACAGAAGAGTGAATCCTTTTTCCTCACTATGATAGATTTTATAACATTTTAGTAAAAGCTTGGGAATTTCCCAGCCTCTTCCACAGCTGGCTGAAGGTGGCAAAATGTTTGTGTAATGAAGTAACGTCCTGTCCTCCTTTTGTCCATGTGATGTCGCAATTGCAAGTCTGAATACCTCTTAATTCTTACCTTCATAATCAGGTTGCAGGTCTCTGTTAACTTACCTGAATAAAGTGACTTTTTAAAGTGTCTAAATGTAGAGCTGCTTGACTTAAAAAAAAAAAATAATCCAACTTTTCTGAGCTCTGTCTTAATTCAAAACATGATGGAAATTTCTTAGGACTGAAAACTTCCCCAGTTTTGATTAACAAGCCCTCAAAACTGGCAAATTTCAACTAAAACATTCTTCCTGCACTCCATTCCAAAAGTTTCTTTTGAATTTTTGTATGGAAAGATGTTTTTACTTGCAAGTCAGCTTTACTTCAAAAGCTGTAGGAAAGCATCTCAGAAGCCATGGTTCTGTGTCAGTCAGCAGCTCCAGTTTTGCAGAACAGGGACTTTCCCCACCTGGAAGAAGGTTTTCCTTCTTTAGACTTATGAAACACTTCAGATTCTATATTATTTTTCCCTAAAGAGTGTGCATACGAGTGTGTATGAGGCAAAAAGGCCAACTGAATGTCAGAGACTGGATCAGGCTGTGTTGGTTTTAGTCTTGCAATGCGAAGTCAGAAAATTGCATCCCTAAAGGGCAGAAAGATGTGAAGGGAGGAAGGCGTCCGCTGTGCCAGAGGGAAGCATACAGGCGTTTCCCACCTGCACCAGGTGCCCATCAGTGCCTCCACGAAGGAAGAGCTCCTCCACCCCTTTCTTCCTCCTTAGCTCCCATGTCTGGACAAGGTGTCCTCAGAGCGCTGTGAAACCAGAGAGTCAAAGGAAAATGGTAAGCAAAGAACTCTTAACACTTCTAAATTACTTTCACTTGGCAACAAAATGAGTTTGAAACAGATCCTGGAGATTTTAATTGCTCAAGGCAATCACCTTGGTGATTAAGTCATTGAGGAGGATTCACCTTGGGGAAGCATGCAGCAATGCGGTGATTGCAACCCATCACTGGTAGGTATGAAATAATTCCTGTGTATAAAACATTTGTTATTTTCCTTCAGGTGCTGTTACCAGAGTCACCACCACAAACTCGGCAGGCACAAGCTGATCTTTCAGATGCATTACTCTTTGTTATAAAGAGGGGCATAGGGGGCCAACAAACTCACAACAGGATATAGCATATACCCTTAAGTTTTGGCACTATAAATAGGAGGGAAGGAAACTAGCAACTGATTAATGAACTGCCAAGGTACCTGTCAATAAAGGAAACAAGACCCAGGTGTCTACATTCATTAGATGATCCTATTTCTGCAAGGAAGAGCAACTTTGCCAATACCTGTGTAAGATGGGATCTAGTCTCCTGTGTTACAGAACTTGTACAACTGCAGAACATTTAGAGCAAAATCTCCCTGACAGACTTGGTAAGAAGGAGAAGATGTTTCAAGGACTGCCTTACACAGCGGACAACACTAGATGTATAGTTTGAGAAGTATGACATAGGCCATAAAAACAGGTGGAGAAATACATTTACAGAGAGACTCTCCAAGCTTTATCATTTTTTAAGTGCCTGCCACTTGGCAAGCCATTGATCTCTATTTTCTTTTCCTTTTGTGAGAAGAGTGGAAACCTATCTCAGTTTTCACATGCTGTAAACTGGAGTTGTTCTGTGAAAGCCAGAGGGTCTCAAGCAATTTACAGCAGCTGAGGATCTGTGTTTCAAAAGAAGACAAGCTCACAGGGAAAGAATAAAAACTGTCAGTAATCTCTATCTCTTCCTGCAAGGGCTGTGCAGTTTGTGGAATATACTGGAGCACCAGTGACCCTGACCCACACCTGCTTTGGCTAGTCTGGCAGTTGAGTTATTCCAGCTTTTTGCCTTTTCCAATGCCTCAAGGCATTTTACAAGAAACATCTCAGTGACTGTGATCCCAAGACAATAGCACAAGCAGCTGAGCTCTGCCCTATGCAGTCCGTCTGAATCAGTGCACCAGACAAAGCTCACCTGGAAGTCAGCCTTGCAATAATGGCAATTTATTTTTAGAAAATTAAATGCATGTTCCAGGTGTTGTTCTGGTATCCTCAGGAATTAGCTTCCAATTTAATGTGAATAGTCCCAGCTAGAGAACCCTTGCTTAGAAAAGTTCGCTCTCTGTAGGCAGCTTGACACACAGAGGCAACTTTTTGTTGCTTTTTTTAGAGCAAGTGTCTTATAAAATGCAATATGCATGAGAAAGGGAGAGAGACTAAAGCAGAACTGTAAAGAAGGAGGAGGTCCTCAAAGCCCCTGTGGTGACGTTGAGGGGAATTTACAAGGTCATGCTGAACCTACCTAAAAATGTGCTGATGTAGAGACGATGATGGGAACTCTTGGAACCAAGTGGGAATTGAGTCACTTGTCCCTGCCTGCTGCTGCCTCCGCCTGTGACTAATATTTGCAGCTCACCTTTTTCTTCTTTAAGCAGCTGATGTGACTGATGCTGAGTCAACTCCAGGGGATGGAAATGTAAGCCAGATTGAAGCCAGAGGTGATCTTGTTTCCATGCATAGGGTTTTATTTTTCGTTGTTTGATTAGGATCACAGCCACATCAAAAGCATTGGAGAAAAAAAGAAGTCATGGGTTTTGCCCTTCACGAAAGGCCTTTGGGAATTTTCGCTCTACCTGTGGTGGGGAGGAGGTGGTAAAGTTTACAACTAGACCAGCCAATTAATTTCTCTCCCTCTCTGCTTCACACACACACACCCCACTTGTCTGAGCTTTTTTGTAGGGAAAAGATAGGGGAAGGTGACTGCGACAGATGAAAGTGGTGTTAGTTGTGTCAGCTGCTGTAGGAAATGGAGCCGAGGATTCCGCCTACTAAGAAATACAGCCAGAAAATAATCTGTCCCAAAGAGTTACTGCAGTCTCTGCATAGGGCACCTGAAGAAGCTTTTGAAGGGCATCTTTTTTCTTATTACAGTAATATTTTTCAGGTTCACAAGGTGAGCACTGTATATGGGATGCAGCTGGCTACAGTGATTAATGGCTCTTTCTGCTAAGAGTTCCTCTGCAGATCCTTTGGCATTTCATGTATTCGGTAAAGCTTATTTCCACTTAACTGCAGCCTCTCTTGGTGGCTCAAAATCCTTGTGAACCCTTATAAAGTGTATCTGCATGCTAGTTAATCTCTGCTGTTGTCAAGTGGTCTGCCTATGCAACATGCTGCTGCTTCTTCTTCCCTTGCTCCAGGCTGAAGACGATATCTTCTTACTAATACAGGCTAGCTACATCAGCCTGCAAAATCTGCTGCTGAAAATACAGTATTGAAAGCCAATTCTTCTAAAACACTTGTTTGTTTTCATCTTAAAATGGAAGTGGCATTTGCTTCTTTGATACCATGCTCTTTAGGTTCCTTAAAGAGATATCTTTTCCTCCTACAGATAGGTAATATACTTTGCATGTGGCAGTGAGGTTGCATGGTTTAATATAGTGGAATCCTAAATGTGATCCATTGACCAGCAATGTCCGTTTGCAAAGGGGAGTGTGGGGAAAATCACCCTGGGGGGTGTGGGGGGGAATTAGAGAAAAGTGGGTCCTAATAGAAGTGTAGTATTACAGAAGGTTTTTTTGGGATACAGCTATCACCTTCAGGATGGTTAGCATGCATGGAATCTACATCACCACAGTTCCCTAAGCAACACATTTTGCCAGCTCAGCACATACTGATAGGAGTCACAGAGGATGGAGCACAGTGGAAACACTGCAGCCAGACTCTGTTGTGCTCCCCGCAGGAATGGGAACTTGATGGCACCACACAGCTGATAAGTTGCTGTTGTCGCATGAAAAATCCATGAGATGTCTGTGGTTGAGCCAACCATTGTGGCGAAACGACTTTCTTCAGATGAAATAATCTCATAATACTGACGCACACCTCCATCTCAAAGTTACCTGCCTCCAAGGTACTACTACACCTCACTGGGCACACGGTACCAGTTACTCACAACAATAGGTATGGCTACTCAAGATCCACCTAAATGTGATGGAAATGGACTTGTCCTGGACTGAAGTAAGTCCAGAGCAGGAGGGAATTGTTGTCTTAACTCCTGGATTACCCTACTCTGATTCAGCGTTCACAACTCTAAAGTTGTTACGAATGAAGGGACAAGGTTCTAACCAAGCCTTGGGGAACATGAGAACCCAGAACAGATAGTGGAAAGAACACCATTATCTAAGTTACACAGAAAGAAGCCTTCAAGTGAGGAAAGTTCTGGCTAAGAGAGGAAACAGGATGATAAGGTGTTGCAGTCCACTGACATCAACAGAAAATTAGTTGAAAATAGAAGGAAGATAATTATGGTAGTGGGAGATCATGATCTCCAACTCAAATAGCCCCCCTGAAAAAGGGCAAAGCCTTGCTTGAGGAGCATGCGTAGTTAGTAGAGAACCTCACAACTGATATCTGAAAATGCATCCTAATTTGCATTAGAAGCGAGAAACTTGTAACCAATCCTATGTATGATGAATATACAATACACTATGAAGTATAAAAAGTGGACAGATGAGGGGAGAAGTGAGGGAAGACTCCATGGTAACTTCTGGGATCAGTCCACAGGCTGAACCTGCCTTCTCCCCCCATAGGGACGTCTATCGGGTAAGAACTTTTTCTTATGCACACTAAAGAACTAACTCACACGAGCTGTTATTAGTGATTATAACTTAGTTGTATGTAGTTTGGTTGTATGTCGTTTCAAGTTTGTTTTTGCAGACAGTCTATCATCGGCAATCATAAACCTTAATTTGTCACGATTTTATATTAATAAAGAGTGTTATTCCGTAAACTGTTAGTATTAATCCTTCGTGGGTGCTAGCAGTCGCCGGCAGTGGGTAATACATTCAAATGAAGTGGGAAGACCCATTGTAGGGTCTCCCTGATGCTGTTGGCGTGTTTCCCTGAGCAAGGCTGTTGAATCGCCCTCCGATCCAGTAGGACTGTTTGGTGAAGGGTCCCTGTAACGGGACGCTGACAGACTGGTCGGGCACAAGGGTCTCGGCTTTCCTGGGGCGCTGATAGACAGATCAAACACCCGTGGCTGAGGGAATCTCCCCCCTGTCCTTTCACATGACAGGGAGACAAGCAAGGAAGTGCAGGAATGTGCTCTGGAGGCATAGCCTGTTGCCAAGCAAGAGATGGGGAGAGTTTCTCTGCTTCTCTGCAGTCTGAGGTATCTCTGGCAGTGGTTGTTACAAAGCTGCAGAACTTTATGGGAGAGACTTTAAAGGCACAAAGGATATCCTTTACCTGTTTTCACTCTAATGCTCCTACTGTACCGCTTTCTGTCCCTGCTGCTCTGACTGCAGTTCAAGGTGTGAGCACTGGGGAGGAGAGGGGCTGTTCAGGACATCAGGGTTGAGATGACTTTTAAAGAAAAAAACAGTTGTTAATACCATGGGTGCAGGTAGGTGTCTCGTAGCTGATAAAGACAGAGATCCTTTTTGGTGGTAGGTGATGGAGATGGCAGCTTGGGCATCAATATAGCACCCCCTGGTCACTACAAAAAGTCTCTGTAGCAACATAGTTGTCAGGAGGTAACTGAAAAGCTGTCATACTTCACATTCACACACCACTGTCTACTCCCAGTCATGGGTTTCTGCTTGCATGGTGGCACGAGCAAGGTGACAGAAAACCAGAGCTACAGATTTCCTTCACTGCTGTGTGCAACTCTGCCACCCCATCACCTGGGCATTATTTCCCACCATCTTTCCTTTCTGACTGTGGCTGCTTCCTGCTCTGCAGCCACTGAAGTGTGTGCCAAATGCTGCCCTTTGCCATTTATTGCCCGTTTTACGAGTACTATTTCAAGGCATGGTCACACTTTTCCATGCTGAGTTCTCTGTTAATTTGGGATTGACCACAACAGCACTGCCTGCCCACTCACGCTGTGTTTTACTTCTGAATTGCTCTCCTCCTTTTCAAAACTCTCTCTGGATTGCTCCAGGCTAACTCCTCTGTGTCTCATTGCTTCTCTCCATCTCTCTGACCTGCCACACAGCTTGACTTTGGCTGGGGAGAGGTCTGTATTCTCTCAGACCCATGCCATCCTGTGTCCTGTGCATTCAAACATCAGCTGAAACATGTTTCCCCACTTCTGCTTCCTAACTCACCCTTTCTCCCCTTGTTTATTACTATTAGGATGACTAATATATGGCATTTCTTTCAATATGTTGATGCAGTTTGCGATCCTGGTGAAAGTAATGTTTGTGTGTGCACACAACGGATGTATGTAACTGTATAAAGCAGCTTCAAACAGTTTCTTCAAAAGCATGTGACGAAAACATAATGAATTTGGTGCAAAATTGCCTTTTGTGCTGTTAAGACTAGGAGGAAACTCGTTTCTGCTACCTCTCTTGCTTTAGCTTTTGACCCTCTGTACACCATGAGGGTATCATTTAAACATCTTCTTGCACTGCTGCTCAGTCTCAGTTTGGAGGAGATGGCTGACACTGCCCGAAAAGTCTGAGCTTGTACTTTCATTTCCTTTGCTTCAGATATCAGAGTGAATTAAATCTAATGTGCCCAAATGTTTTCTGGAGTTACCTTTTTTTTTAAAAAAATAAATTACTTGCATCTCTGCTGCCTTCCCCACCTGACACTATGGGTAATTCAAGTGAAAGTGAGTTAACACACAGGCGGTGAATATGGTGGCTATTTGGAGACAGATGATGTATTCTGGGAGCATTAGTACTTGGTAGACACAGGCCTGAGGTGTTAGGGTACAGCTCTGAACTCTTGCAGGCTTTAAGGATGGCTAAGGCTGGAATTTGGTGTCAGAGAACTAGGATGAAGAAAATGCTTAACACTCAGAATGAGATCCAAGTACCCAAATTTGGTACTATATATAGGGCTACAGCTTGATATATCCTCACTACATAGAGGAGGGGGGTGAGCTTTGGGTGTTGGATCTCATCCGTGTTGGATATCTGTGTGGCAGGGGAGCCAGGGGAAGGTAAGGCAAAGCTGTTGGGTCTGGGGAAACATATGGCAGAGTACAGAAGTCTCTGTCTCCTTCAGATTCCACCTTACAGACTACAATGCCTGTATGTGTTACTGCTGACGGTGGCATAGCCAGAGATGAAGTGGGGAGGAACATTTCCTCCCACTTCCTTCACTTCCGTGCAGAGAAAGCTGAGAGCGAGCCAGGCAAAAAGGAGATGTATTTGCAAGCCTTTGACAGACTTTGAAACCGGTGTGCCTTTTCTATGGGTGTGCACCTTTTCAGAGGTTGCTGTTGTGTTGTTGAAGGAGAGGAATTGCTCATGCAAACCAGCATGGCAATTTCAGCCCAATGGCTGGAATTCACATAACTGTCAAACTAAACGAGTCTGGAGCACAAGCAACGGGGGTTTCAGAAGGTTAAATCTGGAAGCAAACACCACTACGTGCTTAAGGCTTTAAATTGTGAATCACGAATGCTAAACACTTGAAGGTATCAGCATAGCATGCTATTTATCACAAAATAAACAACTTAACTCACTGAACGCATTTATAGAGGTCTTGTTCTTCTCCCACGCTTGGCTTCCAAGCAGATGCAGAACTACTTGTCTAAGGAAGGGCTCCTTTCCTACAGGACAGAGAAACATGTAATGGCTAACACCAAATGCCGATATTATCCCAGGGGTGCTCTATAATGAAACCACAAGCATTTTTCCAGAGTCATCTCTTAAAAGTGCTTTTACTCCCACAGTGTACCAGGGAGCCAAATAAAGACAGGCATATTAAGGTGCAAAAGAGCCCTGTTATGCTGGCATACAGCAGAGAAGCTTCATGCGTGTTGTCTGCTGCAGCACAGAACGAGGACAAGAGGAGCAGAAACGGGTCCCAGTGTACCTAGAACTGCACACACTCCCCAGAATCTCATACCTAGGGCTTCCAAGCACTAGGCATGGCTTGCAGTGTCAGCTATGTGTGTGTTTCTTGTGTAGCTATTCTGTGATAGGGTTAAGACTTCTCCAGCTGGCTCCCTCTAGTTTTCTACAAAGCAAGGCTTCATCACATCCAGAGCCCTGGTGAATAATGTTAAAAATAACAGGAGTGGCAAGCACTGCACTGAGTTAGCTCCTAGGTAGTGAAGACTGCTCTGCGGGATCCTGCTGGAGCCTCCCAAGAGTTTCTGCTTATAGGGTGGGGGGATCTGCACTGCGGCTGGAGTGTGGTAGCAGCCAGGAGAGGCTGTGGGAAATCTGAGGACGCTGCGTCTCCTCACAAGGAACACTCAGTACTACTGCTGCGGTGGCTGTGCCGGTTGTCAGTCCTGCAGGGGACACCCAGCCTCCCCCACCTGCCCCACTGCTCCTGGAGGCGGCCGTTAGACTCCTGCTCAGGTCCCCGTCTTTTCTACAGCATCCCTCGTGTTGTTAGGATTTAAAAGTCAGCTCCAAAGACAAGGTTGTGTGATTAGTGTGTCTTTTAAACCTAAGCGTGTATCTTAATCAGTCTGATTTACTATCTGATTCAGCACATTAGCTGCAGACTGTGCAGCTTCCCCAGCTCCATGGTGTAATGAATATGCATGCATTCAACAGTTGTAATTAGCAGGCAGCCACTGCTGGGGAAAACAAACAACCCAGGGTCTAATTCTACCCTTCCCATAGTGACTTCCATGGGACATTAGCTCAAACGCAAGCCCCTGAATTTGCCCTGCAAAGCAGTGGTTAATAGGCCCTAATGTTTCAAAAAACCTATTTAAGTAGCAAGGTTTGGGTCAGTTCTAATTTTACCTGAACCAGTTTGCCTGTTCCTCTGTGACCCAGGCAGGGAAATTGAAAGTACAGAGCACGTACAGTACAGTACCTACATCAGTGTTTGTTTAGGGACTGGTCATTTGGGTAAGCTGTCTCTGTAAAGCTGAAAGAAACAGAATTAATTATCAAACGTCAAGAAAGTAAAAGGGTTAAGCCTTCCCTTTGGTATTCCCAGCAGATAGGTTCAGCATCATGCAATTGTCATGAGAACTTATGAGGCAGAAACTACTGGAGTAGCTAGGAAAAAAATGCACAATTAAAGTTACATTTCTGTTCTTGTCCTTCAGCTTAACCCCTTGGTGGCCCATAAGCCCAAATGTCTGTAGGACTGATATAAGTTTCTTTCCCAGAAGCTTTTCAGATAACCATACACAAAATTGAAGGTATGATTGGTATATTCAAACCCTGTGTTTAAGATTTGCTTACAGCCGACACAGTGATTTGCAAAGAAATACTTTCACGTAGTTACTTCATAAAAACCATTTATATTTAATATAAATCTGTCGAGCATTCAAAACCATATGTGAAGTAATTTAAAATGCTTACAAAGTCGTAGAACATTGCACTTTATTGCATTCAGAAGCAGAAAACAAGGGCCTGACCTGCAGCAATAGAAATGTGAGCTCAACCTTATCCAAAGCTGAAAGAGATAAAGGGATCCTGTCGCTGTGTACAGACAGGAAAGCAGACTGAGTTGCACTGCCACATGGGTCTGCTTCTTCTCTTCACATGGCTTTCCTTCCCCTGTTCCACCCAAACCAGCCCCACCTCTGAAGCTGTGCATGGGTTGAGGTTGTTGAGTTTTGAGAGGCTGCTGACCTCTTGACTAACATAACTTACATGTAAGTGCCAATCCCTGCTCAAAATAATCTTTCTGTTTCTTCCTGGGTTCAACCTAAATCAAAGCACCAACATCCACTGTGTAAGTAGGTCATGACAGCTCACCAAAGAGAAGGGGTGACCAGTTATGGAGCACTCACTCATCTGATCAAATCCTCCTTCCTAGATACACCTTCAGTAGCATCCCTTGTTGCCAGCTCCTTGCTACGTACCTGTCTGCTTCTGTAGGATCTTTCTAAAGCCTTTACTGGGGCAATGTCTCCATAATGTGTATAGAAAAAGTGTATTTTACACATGCAAAGTTCCTAACACTCACAGAAGGCAAGTGGTGCTTATCCTTCTCTGAACAGAAGCTGCTTAGTGTGGGCCAAGTAAAAATCACTTTGCAGAGCATGGGACCAACTTTTTCCTTTTCTTTGGAGAGGTACTAGGTGTCCCAGGAAAAGGGAGAATGGTGGCTTTTCACAGCATACAAATGCATCTGAAGATAGCCAAAGAAAAGAGAGGAAGGAGTACAAATGCTCATCTCTCCCAGATGTCTTGTCCCATTTGCCTCCAACCTTTCCAACAAAATTACACATTCTTATCAAATCTGGCCCATGAAAATTCAGGGAGGCTGATTTAGCTTTTGCAAAGCTAAATAGTGACAGGTAGACAAGATCAGGCTTATAAGAACAGGATATTTTCTACTTAACTATGGTGGCTTCCCTGTATAATATGTGCTGACTCTGCAGAGGCTTCTAGTTCACACTGCTTGCATTTATTTATTTATTTAATAAAAAGGCAATAGCTAAATCTGTTTAAAAATACAGAAAAATTGCTGTATTCATGTTCTACCTCAATTTTGTGTCATTTTCCTGATGCATGGACGGAGTGGGTGGGAATCTGTCTACATGCCAGATGGAAGTAAGAATGGGACAAGCACTTGAGGGCCAATTCTGATGACTGCTGTAGCGTATTGGTGTTCTTTCTGTGGGGGGACACAAGGAGTGGGGAGCAACCAGCTCACCTCTGTTGGGATCCCTCTTTAGTGATGTGTGGATCTGGATGTATTGTAGGTCACTTCACCATGTCATGAGCAGGTGGAAGCTTTCTGAGTTCACGTTCAACCTCAGAAAAGAGTAGATGGAAAACCAGCCAGTGGAGAAAAAAAGGGTCAAAACAGACTGGAAAGCTGGGTTGGAATGAGGAGGAATAGAGCATTTAAATAGATGTGCACATGGACATTACACTAAAATTCTGACCAGGTGCTCCACTAATTGCAATATTGGTATCTGTATTCACACCCAATGCTGTGTATTAGATGTACTTGTGCCAGGCTATTGATAGGACTTTAAAAGGAATTTCTTCTCCCTCATTCAAGCTGTTGGCTTACTTTTAGCTTAAAGAAATGTAGTTTGTGGAAAGGTATATATTGAATTAATTCCTAAAGAGCAGAGGGAGAGAGGGAAAAGGGAGGCTAATGACTACAGCTTAAGAAGGAGGGTTATTTGGAGGATGTAGACTCCTGGTCAACTTGTGTTGTCCAGTAGCTGTAGAGATGTCAGGTGGAGGGGAGAGAGAGAAAGAAAAGCAACTTAGCTTCATGATTGTGCATTAGATTAACATTAGAGCGTATAACCCTCTCCTATCTGTCTCCTCCAAAATGAAAGTCTGAGTGGTTTGCAAAATCTTTTCAAATGAGCCTGCCCTGGTTCAAACACTGAGAAGTGCAGTGTGACAGGCTCTTTAACAGTGGTAGGCACCATATGTAACTGTTGCTGTTCTTTGTGTATGTGCCATGCATACATATGGTCAGCAATGAAATGTGTGTATGGTGAATGAATGAAAAGCAGTCCATGAACTTGTTCCTTTTTTGTTTTCTCTGTATGAGGCAAGTAGATTTATGCATATTGTGCACATACATCATGAGTGTGAGAAATAATCATCTGGAGTATTTGAAGGCTGTTTGTGGACTGGCTGCCCAGTTCCCTGAAGTGTGCCTTGCTAATTTTAGTCTCTCTTTAGAAGAACATTTGTTTGGGTTTTTTTTCCTTAAAAAAAGGCAAAACCCAGCACCTAGAAAATGCAGCTGTTTCTAAACAAGTACAATTGCAAATGCAAAGGCCGGGGGGCAATGGAGGGCAGCAGACCTTGAAATGGGTTGTTTTCAATTCTGATACTATTTTTGAATGTGAATTCTGGTGTCAGGAATGAGTACACTGTGCAGGGACTGGACTGTGGAGAGGGCTGGCTGTGTCTCTGGGGTTTTCCTTACAGTTCTTCACTGGGGAGCAGAGCAATCCACGTCCCTGGGTACCATGTGATTGTGGAGCCAGCCTCTGGGGATGAACAAGAGAGGCATAGTCCTGGAGAGCTACAGGAGAGATTAGCCCCAGCATGAGCCTTTGGTAAATACAAATGGCTTGCTCTGTCTTCTGATCTTTGTGAGGTCCCTTCTGGGCATTAACGCCACTGTTAGGAAACTGGGTCCTGCTTCCCCTTCCCACCCACCCTGCACAGTGACTCACTTGTGCTAACAAGGAGTTCCCCTACCATCCTCTGCAGGGACATATTATCCTTATTTTATGGTGAGCCGCAGTAGAACTGCTGCAACTCTTTCCTGGTACAGAACAAGTAATTCCCTGGGGAAAGTCAGTCAGTATAATCCATTTCATCCTTAAGGGAAACAGGACCCCAGAGGTGGCATGTGACTTGACCAGGCTGGTGTGGTGAATCCATAGTGTCACTTGGCATTTGTGAGAGCCAAGCTCCTGGATGTTTCTTCTCACCGCTGGTTTGTGCAATCCATCAGGAGGGCCTGACATGCTGCACCAGACTAACTTACCTAAGCCTGCATGGCTGGCTGCTCTCCATGCTTCTGCATGCTCCCTGTGCATACATATTGACTGACGAATGCACACCCTGTTGAGTGTTATTGCTTTCTTAATGTGCTGCAATTTTCCCCCCAATATCCTAACTGAGAATGATTGTTACTGTTGAATGTCCTTTCTCCATTTGCTGCAACCCATGTTTATTTACCAGAGCACATTTTGCATCAGCTGTTGCTCCCTTCTCACTCAAATAGAAGTTTCAAGTTCATAGAACAATGAAAGATATAAATTAGCTATTATAATTAACTGAATGGCGTGAGTGAGCTTTCAAATACCAGACTTTGTTAGGCCCTAATTATACAATATGCACATGAGGGCTTAAGCATCTCTGTTTTTCTGTCTGTGTTGGGAATGGGGCACTGCCGCCATCCTGATCTCAGCCCAGCAGGCAGCACTTCATGCCACAGTCCCAGCTGGTGCCAGGCTGTGAGGGCAGAAGGTGAGGCCTTGCCGATGCTAACCATCTTTTATAGCCATCCTGCACCATCCTCACTGAACCCCATCAGCAGGCACAGAAGGGGAGGAGGAGGGAGAAATGCCATTCTCTTGGAAAAGGAATGTTATTTCCCAGCCTGTACAGCTTCAGAGGGAAATCCTGGCTGCCGCTGAGGTTTGTCTGTTGGGCCTTTCTATAGGGTTCGGGTAGCCAGGAGATTTCATCATCTGGAGGGGATGGGGCAATTTTCTGCCAGTCTCCTGCAACTCCCCACCTGGAGCTGTGCCACCCAGCCACCCCATGTTCAGCATCCAGAGCCTGGTTGTGAACATCATTGTGGTGTGCTGACCCTGGCTGGACACCAGGTGCCCACCAAAGCCACTCTATCACTCCCCTCCTCAGCTGAAAATATAATGAAAAGCCCATGGGTTGAGACAAGGACAGGGAGGTCACTCACCAATTATTGTCAAGGGCAAAAAAGACTTGACTTGGGGAAATTAGTTTAATTTATTACCAAGCAAATCAGAGTAGGGTAACAGGAAAAAACCCAAAATCTTAAAAACACTTTCACCCCACCCCTCCCTTCTTCCTGGACTTAACTTCACTCCCAGGTCCTCTACCTCCCCCCAAGTAGTGCAGGGGGATGGGGCATGGGGGCTGCGGTCAGTCCACCACACGTCTGCGGCTTCTTCATCCTCAGGGCAAGGCTCCTCACACTCCTCCCTGCTCCAGTGTGGGCTCCTCTCTCCATGGGTCCGCAGGTCCTGCCAGGACCCTGCTCCAGCATGGGCTTCCCATGGGGTCACAGCCTCCTTCGGGCATCCATCTGCTCTGGTGTGGGGTCCTCCATGGGCTGCAGGTGGGTATCTGCTCCACCATTAACTCCATGGGCTGCAGGGGCACAGCCTGCCTCACGGTGGCCTGCACCACTGGCTGCTGGAGCATCTCTGCTCTGGTGCCTGGAGCACCTCCTGCCCTCCTTCTGCACTGACCTGGGGGGCTGCAGGGCTGTTGCACTCACATATTCCCACACCTCTCTTTCGCTGCAGTATTTTTGCAAAGATATTACTCCCCCCCTTCTTAAATATGTTGTCCCACAGGTGCTACCACCATCACTGATGGGCTCAATCTTGGCCAGCAGCGGGTCTATCTTGGAGCTGGCTGGCGTTGGCTCTGTTGGACATGGGGGAAGCTTCTGGCATCTTCTCACAGAAGCCAGCCCTGCATCCTCCCGGCTACCAAAACCTTGCCACGCAAGCCCAATACAGTCATGCATTGCTTTCCCGTACGGACTCCTGCAAACCTCACTTCTCCACGTCTATTTGACATGCAGATTTGAAGGAGCTGAGCTAGGCTTCCGCAGGTCAATGGTGGTGTTTAACCTCCCTGCAAGCCGCTGGTGTGCCTGCAGTTAGCTGAGCCCTTCGTCATTTTGACAGGAGGTGATTCCACATGGGCAGATCCAAGAGGCTAGGCAAGAGCATTGCTCATTTTTAGGTGAGGGCGGTCAATAAGCCTCTGGAAGGAGAGTTAAAACTTATGTCTTACTCACATTATAGAGCACAGAAAATCAGAGGCAGGAGGTTTGACTGACTACAGCCATAGGAAAGTTTATGGAGACAGGCAACATACATCCCCAGATCGGGAGTGTCCTCAGAGAAGGATGGTGTGCTTAGGAGCTGAATCCTCATGGTGAGGCTTTACAGGTGTTCAGACAGCTTGTTAACAGCAGGGAGCACAGAAAGAGCAAAGCCCTTTTGTGGCTCATTAAAACCCCAGGTGCATATGTAAACTTAGTTTTGTGCACTTTCTTACACCTGTTCCCTGCCTTTAGAGTGCATGATCTGTATTTAAATCTGTGTAACGTGAGCCTTCATTTATTTCTACCTTAACAATCTGGGTTTTTGTTGTAAGATGGTGTCATGGTAATGGATCCATAACTAAGACCTCCACGTCTAGGTGTGAGGCAGCACTTACAGAAACAAGATATTGGACTGTTCCTACGTCTCTCCATCCAAGCCAACACCATTTTCTAGGGTGTCTATGCACCTAGAGAGGTTTCTTGACAAAGCTTCATAGTTAAAATTTAGAAATTATAATTAATGAGTTATCATTAGGGTTCAATAGTGGCTTCTCAGCATACAGTATGGACATGGAAAGTGAGCATGAGCTTTCGGCACAGTCCAGAAAGGTCAAGAAACAGTTCCATCTGTCCAGATCTTTCACAGAACAACCATTTTGATAAAATTTTGTATTTGGGAAAATCTGACACATGTATTATACATCTGTTTTCTATGATACTGCACTATATTATTGCTTTAAATTAGTATTTCATACTGCGATGTTTAGACATTATTGAAACAGATTATTATTTTCTCACTGGAGAAAACAGCTAGCTAAACAAAATGTTCTGTGGGCTCCAAACTAAATTTTTTTTCAGCTTTGGCATTGCATGGCAAATCTGAGATTGCAGCTTTTTAGAAGAAAATATCATAGTTCATATATTGGAATTCCTGAGCAGAACTGCTGTGAGATTGTACTACATGAACCCTCAAAGGATTAACAAGCATTTAAATCAAAGATGACTGAATAAATTGTAATGAATAATTTATTCAATTAATTTATCTTCTATTTTCCCTTTGCCAGTTTGTCTACTAATAGATTGTGACTAATTTAGTTGTTGTTTGAAATATTTTGCTAATAATTTCTGTAAATTATTTGATCAGGAAAAATTGTATTGTACTTAACAGAATGTGTCATCATCATACAGAATTTAATAGGGAATTTTATAGTACCATAGGATGTAGGTATTCTTGAACTCTTTTTTGCAGAAAGGAAAATATCTGAAACCCACAGGTGCTTGAAATAATTTCTATTTCTGTGTTTCCTGTTGTCATTGCTGGTTTTATATGTAAGGAAAATAATACGTAAGAGAGTGTCAAGCTATAGACACTGTTTAAAAACAAGTCATGGGATGCATTTGATATTCAAATTTCTTTGAGTTTTACTTGCATTCATAAGATACATAGCCTGTGTTTATTCTCTGATTAGATTATTTCAGCCTTCCAGATTATTTTCTTATGTGACTACTCAATTACATTTTAAGTCCCAACTTCCAACAACATCATAGAAGTCAACGCTTCAAGGAAAACTTCTGCCCTAGAGCCGCTCAGAAGTGGTTTTGCTGTAAGTAGGAATGGATGAAGGTTTTCTTTTATTTTAATATATCAGGTCTGGAAAGATTTTGTATTTCAGTTCTGCTTGTAATTCCTGAATGAAGTCAAAGGTACTTATTTTGGAAAGACTCAGAGCAGTATTTTTCAACGTTTAAACCGACTTTATCCAAGCCAGTCTTAACCATTTTCCTGCATGTCTGTCCACTAAAGAAGGAGACATTTTGTTTTGCTTTGAAGCATGGGGTGTTTTTTTTGGACAGGCTCTCCCTGCTCACTTTCTTCATTGCACTGGAAAACCTTTTCAAGCATGTCACTCATAGCAGTGGAGAAGTCATGCGCAACAGGGGTGAGCCCTGCTGCGCCACCAGCCATGGTGGTAGGGACCACTCTTGGTATTTATTCTCCAGTTCACCCAAACACCATGGGGCTATGCCCCACTAAGGTGGGCAGTGCATATTAAAGAAATTAAAAAAATATTGGCAAATAACTAGGAAGAAGAAAGAAAACTTTCTTCTTCTGTATCTCGGCAGTGAACCCGTGGTGCAGCGTTTTGCTTGCTGGGGCCTGTGAGGAAGTAGCAGGTGGTGGAGGGGTGACAGTGAAAGCAGCAGCAGGGAGGAATGAGCTTTCCGCAAAGTGGTCAGCAGCATCCTGCACATCACTGCATGGCAGACATGGGAGCACCACACTGCTGACCAAATTGCTGAAAGCTTTGTGGGGAGGGGGTAAGAGATAAAAGACGGTTTGCTGTCCTTCATGTATTATGGCTCTGATTGACAGGCACAGCAAGACTTACTCCTAAATGCCTGGTTTGTGACTCTTGTGAGCACCACAGAGTGGCTCCTTGAAGCTATGTGAGACTGATGTAACAAGGCCTGTAACTCCTGCATCTGAAAACTCATCATGTGCATGAATAATTTGCTGAATATATGCAGATTTCAACATGTGTTTATAGCAAAGCATAACTGGCACCACTGAAAACTGGCTGGGAGTGGAGGGGCCTTGGCATCTCAGACACTGAGCTGAGATGTTTTGAAAATGCTGTCCCCTGCCTTGTAGTTTCATGATGTTTTCATTAATAGATGAAAATGCTGACCCTAAATATGAAGGTTTATAAGGATTTATCTCGCTTCCTAAGTTTGGTTGCATAAAACAAGGTTGCATTTTATCTGTGTACACAGATTTTTGATTAAATGGCTAACTTAGCACTACTCTAACATCTAATTTTATTTGGGTCTTTTCTAGAAGCTAGAATAATTTTTCTTCCCCCAACAATGCTGATGTGGGTTGAAACTCCTTTGTATATTGCTGCAGCCTATTCCTGCACAGATGAAAAAGTTAGCATGAATCACCAGTGAACAGAGATAAACCACAGTGACCCTCCTGAGTACCACTCGGCCACTCCTATGCCTAGAATACTTTTGTGTCACTTGTTATCCTCCTGTGCAGCTTGGCCATGCTTTCTGAAACAGAAATATTTTCCCAGTGAAGACAACTCAGTTTTGCAATCAAAGTTTCCCTGCAACAGTCATGGGGTTGTGTCTGGAGACAGCTCTCCCTCTCGGTAAGGGCAGGAGGTGCTCCCAGGCAGGGCTGGGGCAGGGGCCAGAGCCAGCATCATGCCAGGAACAACCCCTCACAGAGCATCTTGAATGCAAAGTGGTGAGGAGCTCACCCGTGTGACTACTACAGCAATAACATTTTCTTCTTCAGGAACGCTGAGATTTCCAAAAATAAAATATGACTGGGTGACACCGTGCCCGAGAAGCAGCTTTGCATTTGGCATCCAGGGCTCAAGTCCTGGGGAAACTCAGCTATGTATTTAATAACGCCTTTGGGAGCAAAATAATTGCCTTGGGAAAGACTCACTTTTTCCATTAGGTTTTATAGTGGATAAATATAACTTTCAACTGTAGCTTTCTTGGGCAAAAGACCGTCCTGGATGCACTGATGCCTGTGCAAGTGCTTCAATTGATTTTGAAGGGGCCAAGGCTTCCCCCCTTTCCCTGTTTAATTTGTCTGGACAGGACTCCATGCACCCTTGGCACTAATTCAATGAGAAAGAACAGTGTGCTTGAGTAAAAGGAGACTTCAGGATGGTCCTGTCAGTGCTGCGAAGCCAATTTAAGCAATTTTGACTAAGAAAAGTCTAACAACCTTTTCACATACCAGTAGGACGGTTCAGGAAAAGTTAGTGGTTTCAGAGTGGTTAATGAAAACTCACTTCTCACTTGGAGGTTAATTAATTCTTCTGTTAAAGGAATTATGGGTTTTGCTGTTAGATGAAAGTAGGCTGACCTTCAAATAACATGACAAGTATCTTAGGAAGAGAAATATTTCAGGGCCCGCTGGTATCATACCATCTCTATGTGCTTTGCAGGTATTTGCACATTTCCCTTCTGTCACTTCTGATAAAGACCTTATTCTGAGCAAAATCTGGTTCTTAAGAGCTTTGGGTTATTCAGCAGTTGCCTTGAGCTGTATGAATGATGCAGCCCTTAAAGTGGACGTTGACTCTGGTAATTTTAAGTTACATTTTTTTGTAAAGAGTTCAGGCTTACTCCCAGTAATCTTTTCTTGTTTAGAACTGAAAGGCATTTCTTCAAAGCTTTTCAGTTCCCTAAAATTCTCCGCCTTATTAATGTAAATAAAGAAAATCAGGACATTCTTCTAATACTGTCACAGCATTTAATAAGAAATGAAAGAGGATTTCTTTTGTTCCTACAATTATGGCTATTGAAGCAGAGTGTGGTAGTGAGCATTATTTGGTTTTTGATAATTTTGTTATTTGAGAGCAGCTTAGACTACTGTGCACACAGTTACGACCTGTTATCGCAGGGGAACATAAGGCAGTTCACGCCACATGAGCAGCAGTTTCTCATACAGGCAGGGAGGAAACTGATTTTTTTGAGCAAAGCACTAAATTAGGACACTGAAAAAAACCCTTGTTTATGCATGTTCCTCAGCTATATGCTTTCTGTGGGTCCTTGGAGGTGTTGTTTAGGGACAAATACTGAACGACATTCAGGCACGCACCTCTCATGGGATTAAAAGGAACTTCACTGACTGTGTAAGCCTCATCTTTCTGGGTCTGGTTTCCATTAGGTGATGATGCTTCTTTCATATCTTGTGTATTGCAATTGCAAGCTTTGGATGAAAAGACTTTCTCTTAGTGTGTTTCATTTCAACAACCACCAGCCAGGGACCAGACACATGGAGACAGAGTACAGGGCAGTACAGGGTATACTGTGCTACATGGCTCTGTGCATGTGTGTGTGCCTGTGTGTCTGTGTCTTGCGTGTCTCTGCGTGTGTGTGTACTGATGTGCACATGCACACTATCTCTTTAGTAACCTTTTCTGTCCTTTTCTAGCTTTGTTATTGTCGAGGTAAAAGTGTTTTCTCTATATTTCCTGTCTCCTTAAATGGCTTTCCTGACTTTCCATTCTTCATTTTTCATCTGATTTGTATCTAAGCTGTGAGAAGATGAACCTCTGACCTGCCAAAGAATATCACTCTTATGAATAATAATCTTTATTACAGACATTTAAATTCCCCGCAGAAACAAGTGTTTTAAGTTAGGTGTTTCCTTACAAATTTGACTTCTTTTTTTGCATTATATTGCCCTATATAATGTACGAACCATACAAAGGGCAAACTGGAGTACTATGAATATGCTTATGACTATGTAATCTACTACATTATGCAAAATGAGATTTATAAAAAAGTTAGACAACAAATTATTTCAAAACAGGATGACAGAATGACTGAAGTATCATTTGAAAATATGGAAAGGGTATTTCTGCATATTTTAAGCATAGCTTTTAGACAGCTTGTTTTTAAAAGGAAGTTCTGCAAAATTTGAGGCAATTCCATACAACTCCTTGCTTTTGATGGAACCACAAAAACAGAGCCTGGTTCCATAAAACTTTTCTCAATGAAATCTGTATAAAACCTTAATTAAAACACACTGTCTCTACCAGTGCTACTGGAAATCAGATAACAAAACAACAGCACCCAATATGCTGCTCTACACTGAATATTTCCTATTTCATTTATGGTCCTAACAAATGCTTTACTTTCTCTTCACTCAGTCCATTTGCATCTTTCTTCATCCTGGAGAAAATATAACAGCAGGCACTGCAGGTTGTGCTTAAAAAAATCGTCATTTGGAAGACCATAAAGCATATGATACAGTCCTATAGGAGCTCCCCTAATGAAATCAACAGCGCTGTTGCTGCGCTCATGAGCATTCACACAACAGACTGATCCAACTGCTGGCACCAAGTAACGTTTGTTTTGAAATTCAAAGGGGAGACCATAAAATTCTTCCAGGATCTCACATCATGCAAAAAGAATGCTGTAGCCCCTGTTATTTTTTTTTCTCCTGAAAAATATTGGTCTGAGTAATTTTAATTCAGACAGGAAGGAGAAAGAGTGTCTGACCCACCTAACGCCTAAGTAGTCAGTGTACTGTGGGAAAATGAAAATGAAAAGAAATCCAGCAAAGTTTATTAATCTGAAAAATCATCTTCTCTTTGTGTGCTGAACCTGTTTACGCTCGATGTGTTCACGTATGAGTGGAAAGGAGATTTCAATCAACAGTTTATGCAGCATACCCAGTTTTCATGCATTCATGTGTGACCTTTTCTTACCCTGCAGGTACAATTGGTTTCTCAGTGACATATATTTTATTAACTTTTTCGTACTGGGATTGCATTGAAGTAACGCTGCTTTTGCCCCCCAGAGCCACATCAGGTGACAGGCTTTCGAATCACAATTTACAGAAATGGTCTCCCACAGACGTCCTGGGGAGGATGGGGATCTCTTACAGAGTGGAGAAACTACCCCTGTCATTTACAGAGGTGGTCCCTCATGATTCGAGGGCAATTTCAGTCTAGTGGGCCCTTTAAAGCTATTTCCATTTTTATATATTCTTCACCACTCTTATCTTGATTGTACATTTCAGTGGCTCTGCAGGGCTGTGAGATCCAGGGATTTCTTTTTCGGTAGCAGCCTTTCAGCTTCATTGCTCCCCTGTAAAACATCCATCTCTTCTCCTGGGAGTCAGCAAAAACAGCATAGGGCAACCAGGAACAGCAGTAGGGAAAATTGAGAGGGGATGTAAAAGGCGGTATGACCAGGGTAGGCAAGGAGCCAGTGTTTCTGTCCAGGCTGGTCAGTGGGCCAACTCCGAGACAAGTGAGCAATGCAGTGGGTCGATCAGCCTACAGTGAAAAACGGTTAAGCAGCAGCAGCATTATTTTCCTTAACCGAGGATCTGATCAAAAGCCTGCATAGGTCAGTAAAAAAAGACTTCCACTGAGATCAGTAGACTGGATCTGTCCTCCAAATGGGCTCCATCTCTGGTAATTAAAATAACTTTTGCTGCTGCCTGTTACTCTTAGCATCACAGATCCCATGCTTCTGTTCCAGAAGTGGAATTGCATATGACTAACAGGTGAAGTGGTTGCAAGGAAGCATCACTCCAGAATCTGGCCTGTAAAACACTTATTAGTAGTAAAGATATGAGGGGAAGAAAAAACATAGAGCAGTTCTCAACCTCTTGGTGAGTTTCCAGAACAGCATGAGGCAGCAAATCCTCAGTTTAGTGGCTGCAAACCAAGTGCTGTTCATTTGGAAACACCATGAAACAGAATCCCAGAGCTTTGTTATTGCCGCTTTGAAAGTCAAAATCGTGACATGAACCACTTGCTTTCATCATCGCTCCACCAATCAGTTCCTGCAACAACCTTTTTTAAGCAAATGGGAATTTAGCATCCAAGGCCTCTTCTGAGATCTCATGAAACATTGCAGGCATTAAGAAAAAGGATTGCAGAATTGTAACTATTCACTGCTGTTTCTTTGGTCCAATCATCAGATTCTTTTTTAAGAGGGACAGGTTGAGATATGAAGTCTATGTCTGACTATAGGATGCAGCTGGTAGGACCCGGAGATA
Organism: Falco peregrinus; assembly: GCF_023634155.1. NCBI lineage: Eukaryota > Metazoa > Chordata > Aves > Falconiformes > Falconidae > Falco > Falco peregrinus. The sequence goes on from NC_073723.1 coordinate 77,922,365, forward strand.
CCCATTCATCAAAGCCCAGTTCTGAGTCTCTTTGCTGGCTGTTGCACAGTGTCCCAGGCCATTGTCACCCTCCAACACCCAGCACATTTTGGATGTCTCTGTGATACTGAATGTTAACAGTGTTCTCAGTTAGTAACAACAAAAGAAAGTGTCAAGAGTGCTTTTTTTGGTGCTCTGTCCACATCTCCTTATGTATCCAGAGATTTTACGTAGATATTGGCAGAGAGCTGAAGGAAAACCATAGCCCTTTTCCTATAAAGTGAGAAATTACAGAGAAGCATTGTGGGGAACAGATAAAAGAGCATAAAGCAAATCAAAACGCTATTACCAACACAATACTGTCCATCTTTGCCCAGACTATAAAGAAGTCAGAAGCAAATCTGTTTCTTGTCTTCCAGCGATGCATGTTTTGATCATGACCAACAGCTAACTCTTTACCATGTTCAAAGCTATAGGTGGACATGGAAGAGCCAGAGAACCCTGGGAGACATGAGGACTGCCTCACTCCATCCCCACAAGGAGGTACCTATTGGAGGAAATACTACAGTGATCGAGCTGCAATTGCCAAGCTTGCCAGCCTGAGGGAGAGCTCTGTGAGTGAAAAGCAAGCACTGCTCTCCCGGAAGGAAAACCACCACTTGCTGGCAGGTAAATAGGCATTGCTGATCTGCCACCTGTAGCACTGCTGTGTTTGTCGGGATGCTGAACACAATGAGGTCATGCTTTCAGCTACATGTGGGTACTTTTACCCACATTTATCTGCATTTTGCATGGTTGTTTTTTTTTTCCCCTTCCACTACTTGTCTAGCCTTCCCTTACAGCAAAAGGACTGCTGCTTGGTGTTTCCTGGAGGGAGAAGTCTGTTTCAATTACTGTGGCAGCAGTACACTATCGCTGATAACAAATAGCCGTTGTGCTCCTGGTCCCAGAAAAAGACACTGTAGGGAAATGTGCTTCCAGTTTGCAGGCAACAGTTCAAACTCCTGATTTATTTTCAGTGTTCAAAATTTCACCAATGCTTTCATCTACATGCCACTTACAATTTCCCAAAAACCAGGAAGTGATTCTACCCATCCAATGGTCCTAGATTTGCAGAGGGTAAAATGGGGCTTCACAAACTCCAAGACAAGTAAAAGCATGAAAAACTAGCCCACCTTCATGTTTCTCAAAGGGATGCTAGCAGCCATTCACAGAAACTACATCTTCAGTGCAAGAAGGTCTTGGATGCTTCACATATATCAATGAGTGAAGCCTCACTACGACCTGTGAAGGAGAGAGGTCCTCTGACTTCTCTGTGTACAGGTAGCAAGAGGCAAGGTGACCTGCCAAGGGCAGTACAGAACCAGATGGTGACAGAACCAGAAATAGAAGCCTCTTCCTGACCTCCAAACCCACAATTTTCTGCTTCCAGTTCTTCCTTCTGTCATCTCAGATTAAACGGTTGAGCTCAACGTGTGAGCTGAGGTATAAAATAACACAAGCGAATGTCTGTGTTGGATTAGCACCGTCGTTGCCTGGGTTTGATGATGTGTGCTCAGTCATACTTAGCAGATATCCTGCGTTAGGATTTCCCTGGAATCACTGGACATATTTCTGCATGTACCAGCCTGTAATTTGTGAAAACACTACTTGTGCTTCTATTTTTGAGTCGTGTTTCCTATCATTTCCTTCGTGGTTATCAGGGCTGGGTAGTTCTGTAAGAAAGAGCTCAGTCAGCATGAGAGAAACCATCAGTGTCCGGGGAAAATGACAATGATGGCAAACTTCAAAATGTTCAGAGGGTCAGGCAGAGGCGTAAACTTATCTGAACTTTTTTGGTGTGGAAATTGAGATGCGGTGTCATGAAAAAAATGCAACTCACTTGTATGACATCTGGCAGCTCAGAGTTTCGGCTGGGTTTGAAGTAACTTGAGACTGACCTTTCCTGCACTGTTTCTATATTTCGCCTCCCTGTCCACCATGAATGAGAAGCCACAGAAGGACATGAAGGTTTCAGTATGCAGGGGCAAGCTCCCCACTCCCCTGTCCTCTGTCCTCTGTCATCAGCACATCGAGGGATTCAGCCTGCAAATAACAAAAATCCCAGCCAACCAAAGTGTCCTTTTTAAGCTTGACAAGAGTATTTTGGGTAATTTTGGAGACTGGGAAAGGAAGCATGCAGAGCTGAATTATTTTATGTGAGCAAGCTTATTTGTATGGGGGCAGTCGAAGCAACTGGCAGTCTCATAATGTGGAGGTGATATAAGGACAAAAGTAATATAAAACTGTGCAGGATAAATTCCTCCTGACACACACCCCATGCCACTTCAGAGAAATTGATGGCTTGCATGGATTGTAAAAAGAGTACAGATTTTGGCCTTTCATTTTTATGCAAGGCTACAAATTCCTGATTTTGTTGTAAAAACTGTGATTGTTGCCCTTGATATGAAAGTCACATGCTGTGATTCAGTGGTTTTAGCTCTACTCAAAAAGCTCATTAATCACTGATTGTACATATGTGTAATTATTCTGCTTGAAATCTCAATCCGTTTTTTTAATGTAAGAGTCAATAGTTAGAGGTCTGTCAAGCCTACTCATTATAAAACCCTGTTGTCCGGAGTATATAACTGGGCTTTAAACATTTGTTGTAGTCTAAAAAATTGCACAGAAAGAGTCTTCGAAATTTCTAAGGGAGGTAAATTAAAAAAAAAAAAAAAAAAAAAAAAGAAAGAGAGAGAGAAAGAGAGAGAAAAAAATCCGTATGACTGTTTTTATTTACGTTGCCTTTAGTGAAGGTAGTATGAGGCATCCAGCTCTGCAGACTCGGGATGAGCACAAGGCTGTGGTGCTTCTCTCCTTTCTGCCAGCAGAGGGAAAGAAAAGGCTGCTATTATTCCCTCCTCCTTCAGATGCTGCAGATGGTTTTCTGTCCCAGGCAGACAGCAGTGGAGCTCCTGGTGCCAATGTCTGTACTCCAGGCAGAGGCTTCCGTGCCACGAGTGCCTTTCTAGCAGGTGTCTTCAACCAAATCCAGGTTCGTTCTGTATTTTGCACAAAAGGTGTAATTCTGATATGTGGGAGGTTCCATCAAACCATGCCACGGTCTGCTCTGGCCTGAAACTTCGTAGTAAAATAGTTCAAACCACCCCCTGCACCAGGTCCCTGGCAGGGAGACTGCTGCAGCAGCAAATGTTGGAAACTTGTGCCAGAGCTGGACTGGTGCCCCCCTTGCTGTTACCCCATGCCCCATGGGTGGTTTGGTCAGAGAAGCCTGGTGTGCTTCTCAGCACCGCTATCCTGTGCTGCCAGGGCAGTCAGCCAGTGCCTCCATGTGCAGATAAAATAGGAGCATGAGCTTGGATGAGGGAACACCCATTTCCAATCTGCTGGTATATGCATGGATCTGCCTACAACTCAGGGCAATTTTTGAGGTTTTCAGGGCTGTCTCCACAGCCCTGGGACTTTCATTAATTTCCTAGCAGAGATCCGTGTGTTGCTATTGAGGAGAAATTGTTGCTTGGATGGATAAGGAGGCCAGGATGATAAAACGCTTGAGTCCCATCCAGCCGGTGGAATATGGAGGACTTCAGTCTCTGACACCTCCACTGCCTAGTATGGCAGAAAGTAGTCGTACTGAAAACAACCTTCCCAATTTAAACAGAGAAGTCTCTCATGTTTCCTCTCCTTGTGAAAGCAGGCACAAAAGGAATGAGTCAAGCGAGAGGAAATCTCTGGTTTTTCAGCATGTTGTTTCAGGCAGGTGTGGTGCTCTGTGTGTCTGCTTGGTAACCACAGAAATGATTTGTGCGCATCATTAGACATTTTGGTGTAGAAGCATCTTTTGCAGAACCGGATCACTGCATAAGCAACTCCTTGTAATAATAGTATTTTTAAATAGCCTGTGGTTCAAAACAGCAGCAAAGCACATTAACAAATACTTGGGGAAACAGTCATATCTATGAGCCCCAGCTGCACATCCCCATGGAACACCATGCCTCTAAGGGTGTGCTGGCTAAAACAGGCTGCATAAATGGAAAGGAGGACAAAGCAGCTTTCTGTGCTGAGGCGCTGGGTTAAAAAATCCTTGAAAGTTTTCTGCTTCATTCTGTGGGTGTTCATGCTTTATGAAACAGGACCAAAGTGATTTATCTGAGGACCAAAGCGGTTCACACTCACCCAGGAACCCATCTATAGAAGTACTAGGGCTTGAATGCAATGTTTCTTGAACCTCCCAGGTGTACAGCATACAAAAGAGGAGGCAGGACTTCCCTGCCTCCCTCCAGTCCTTGTGCTACACCAAGATAACCACTGTTTGTAGTCACCACATGCTGTGGCCACAATGTCTATTAATTAGGAGTGCACAATGCCTAGGAGAACTGCAGAACCACATAGCCTGGAAAGGAAGGGCTCTAGGGAGCTCCTACTTCTGGCTCCAAGCAGAGTCGCTACTGAATTCAGACTTGGCTTTTCGGGGATTTATCTAGTCAGGCACTAGAAACCTCTAAGGATGGAGCCTGCACAATCCTTTTGGGTAATCTGCTCCAAAGGCTGATTGTCCTCATGGTGGAAAGGTTTTTCCTTATATCATGTCTGGACATCCCCTATTTCAGTTTATGACCACTGTGCTGTTATATGACCACACACCTCAGTGAAGAGCTTGGCCCATCTCCTCAATAACCTCTTCTAAGTGCTGGCAGGTTGTTGGTAGGTCCCTCAAAGCTTTCCTTTCTCTTCCCCAGACTGAATAAGCCTTGTTTGCTCAGCTTCATCTCACATAGCAATTGCTGCCACCCCAGACATCTCCGTGGCCCTTTGCTTAGCTCACTCTGTTGGCCAGCATCCTTGTGTCTGGGAACACAAAACTGAACACAGTATTTGCCATGCAGCCTGATATGTGCCGAGTAAAAAGGAACAAAATGACATCGTTGTTCATCATTCTAAATTTAAAGAAGCTCTGGTAGGAAATATTTTTAGCCCTTTGTGATTTAACATTTAGCTCAACCCTAAAATCAGAGTGAAGCCCAAAAGACTCCATGAACTACCTTTTTAAAAAAAATATTCCTCACAGCACTGCTAATAAAAAATTGCTGAAGATGTAAAAAAGATTCAAAATCATAATAGTTCATCGAATGCAATTAAAAAATTCTCATCTTTCATTCCAGCACTGCTAGTTCATTTGTGCATCAGAGACCACCAGGCTGAGCCAGCATTGCAGGTATAAACATCAGCTCTGAGCCATTTCGAGGAGCAGGCATGCTTGCCTCAGGATGCCTGAGGGAAGGGAGCAGCCAGCTCAGAAAGGCTCGAGGAAATAGGATGGCCTAGGGATTTCCAGGCTAGGACTCTGAAGGTGTTTCTGAGTGTTATATTGCTAACAGAAGTGTACTGTCCCAAGGGGGATGTTAAACCCAGTGCTGCTGGGCTTCTAATTCACCTTGGTGAGTTGGAAGCTTTCCTTGTATAGCTGCTGAAGCCTGTCATTGACGCCTGAGACTGCTCCTTCAGGAATGGCAGACTGTGGCAGAGTCAGTAATACCTCACAGACCTGCAGAAATATTAAAGTATTAAAATATATGTGTATATGAAAAATGCCACTGATGAACGGCCAAAGCTGGAAGACTCTGACTTTATTACCCAGACTTTCAGTGAGGTTTTTTTTCTTTTAATCCTTCAGGCAATACTTCCCCCATCCCTTTGCTCCTAAAATCAGATTTCATTTCTTCAGATTTTAATTTTTTGGGAATAAACTGCTGTAAATCTTTGGAGGGCTCTCAGAAATGTGATGGCTGCTGCGTCAGGCATTTTGGTTGAAGAAATACTGCAGCTGAGTTGATGGAAAATAATCTATTGCTTGCTTTTATTAACCATTGCCTGATTATTTTATCTTTTTTTTCCTAAAAAAGACAGAACTATAACTGGTCACAAGCTCGTGTTTCATCTAGGCAGAGAATAAGCCAGAAAGTGTCACAAGTAAATAGCTAACCCACTGGGATAATGTTACCTTAAAAGTGTTGGAGGATTTGAATATATTTTGTGAGATGATGTTTTTGGACTTCTTCCCATTCTCAGTCCTTTGTTTTGAATGCAGATAGGTTATATGAGCCTTGCTTTTGCTCAGAAAAAAACTGTATGAATCTAAAATGAAGTGTTTCAAAATTAAAAAAGGCAAAGTTGGAAAGATTGAGACAGTTAGCAGCCCTCTCCAAGAATGCTCTTTGGAAGTGTTATCATTACAGTTGCTAGTGCTGAGACAGGAGTGCGTGTGCACAAAATTCCCTACGTCACTAAATATGACTCTCAATACCTCGTAATATCTTCTGTAAAAGCTACCAACCTGTCAAACATTTTTGCAGTTGATGTCTTTGCTGCTGAAACTATAAAGAAAGCTCAAATAAAGTTGCAACTATTTTTGTTCTAAAAAAAGCCACATAGTTTTTCTTTTTGTTTCCTTGTTCTAAAACCTGGCTGTATAGCATTTGATCAAGCTTTCAAAAAACCAAAACAAAATTCTCCCTCAGGCATAAAGCAATCTTGAGAAGTTTTGGCTCAAGATACAGGTATTTGTGAGAAAATGAAAACAAGATCTTGGAAACAAAATTCTGCAACAGCCGTAACTGCGTGTCACTATTGTGGCTTTAATTATTACGTGGGATGATGCAGTTAGGTATTTAGAAAAACTGGGGGATTGATATTACCACTGAAAGACCCAAATGGGGCTGGCAGCCGTGATAAGGACAGGGACCTTGCAGAAACTCAGCTGTTTTCCAGCTCTGTGTCAGGATACAGCCATGCAGCAGCAGGCAGGCAAAAGGAGGTGCTTTTGTGTCTTGTGTAGTCTCCCTGGTAAATTTCTTCCGAATGGAAATGCTGGAGAGTGAATTCGGCTGGAGTGCTCTTTCTCTACGTCATTCAGACACAGATCTTGGTCCTGAATTGGGAGATGATATTTAGCCATCAAAGGATGTTTCATACCCATCCTGACCAGTTGCTGGTAACCAGGCAGCCTGCTGCCCTGTTCATGTGTGTGAGCCCACACCTCTTTGGGGTGGTTACCTGCTAGTAATTGGAGCTGAGCCGACAGCAAGAGGTCATTAATGGATATTAAGGTTTTCCTCAACTCTGACCTATGTCTAATCTAAATCAGGAGTCTATAAATGATAGTTGACCACCTCCATGACCTCCTGCCAAGCAGTTATATCAGTATTTAATAAATCAGATTTTTCCAATCATATATGTTCTCTCATTTCTATGTTATTCTGTCACTATTTTCTCACCATTATCTACCTATAATTTTCTTCAATAAACTGGCAAAATTACTTTGTCACTCATTTTTCAAGGCTGGAGTAAGCATTCTTTAAACAGATGTTAAGCATTAAAAATAGCGAGGAGTAATGATGAATAATTGCCTTGATCTGAGTGAGAGATAAGAAGAAATAAAAGAATAATCTAAAAAGAAAATATTCTATTACCATCAGTAAGACAAAGTAAGAATAATTACAGAAGTTACAATTAGCATTCTTGAGGGACACCCACCCTGAGGCCCGATACCAGGGACATGTCCAACATGCAGTCAGTATCTGTCTTAGGTAGGGCTGTAGAGATTATGTTTTCTGTGGGGCAATCTCAAGGGTAGCTCTGTTTTATGCATATAAAATTTTGGAGTCATCTGGATTTAGAAGCATGAATGCATGGCTTAAATATGCATTACTCCCCTTTTCTCTAAGCTGTGAAGTCTGAGCTTTGCTTTTGCAAGGAGCACAGCAGTGTCACTTCTTGGCCGCTTCTGTTTTCAAAGGAGGTATTTGGGCTGTAGCAAACTTGTAATTTTTGTTAGAGAGTTGTCTCTGTGCCAGTAATGGAGCTACAGGCATCAGAAAAAGTGATTGTATGTGACCAGCCCCCAGCCTCTGTTCTGCAATTTTCTCTGTGTAGAACATGCAGTGGATGGCAGGATTGAAGTCTTATCATAATACAGCCAAGCTGTATAATGAAACTTTAATGTCAGAATCTCTCCTCAAACGCAGTACCTTGGCACCTTAATAATTTTTGCCTTTTGTTCTTTAAACGCACTCCAGTTTTTCCAATTAGGTTGTCTAGTACCTAGTGAGGGTTCTCAGTGTGAGCCCTGTCCCAACCCTGAGCAGCTGACAATGCCCGTCACCCCTCTTCACTATGATCTGAGGGCTTTACAGTGGTTTTTATCCATCATATACAAGCAATGAAACTTTGCTGTCCAGTTTTGTTCTTCCTAAATGCCTAAAGTTGTTTGTTCTGGGTTTCTCCTTCTCCATGGATGACTCCACTTTGGGTTATTTTCCCCCTGGATGTGTTAGTAGAATGCAGGTTTTGCTTTACAGTGAATTGTCTTTTGTTATTTCTCGCTTGTAATTCTCTAGATACAAATGTATTGCTGTATTTTTTGCCCTTTGTCTTCTGTACCTGAGTGTGCACTTTGCAACCCCTTTTGCATCCCTAATGAAGGTATCACTCAGAGTCAAAACTGGAGAGAATCCTGTGAACATTTTGCTCTGTTTTCCTCATTGCTCGCTCTCCTGCAGTTTTGCATAGGGCTCCTTATCAGCCTCCCTTCTGCTGTTGCTCTTCATGTAGGTCTTGCTTAAGCAGATCATTTTTGCTCATTGCTGAACTTTGAGAATGCAAACAAGCCTGTCCTTTCATCCAGTGGTTGGTTGCTCAAAACTTACTTGAAAGGATTTAAGCATGTGCTTAAGTGCTCTGCTGAAGGGATGCTTCATTTTCGATTTCATTACTTTTATCCCTTACCTTTTGATTCTAGTCTTATATGTATAAAACATCAATAACTCCCTCTAGAATGGATTCTTGCTTTATCCCATGTCACTTGTTGCTTGTGTTTCCAATGCCCTCTTGAAGTTTTCTAATAGCTCTTTTTGTACTGCTTGGTCGATTATTTTACTGGAGATTGAAGATAAAAGTGCTGGGCAGTAATTGCCAAGATCATTCTTCGTTTTGTGTAAATCAATACTATATTTGCTTTATTCCCAGCCGTTGGGACTTCCATAGTTCTCCATGACTTTCAAAAATAATTGCCAATGGTTCAGAAAATTAACTGGCTAATTCCCTCATCACCTTAGGATGAGTGCAACCAGACCAGCTGATCTGTATGGTGGATATTCAAAATTTCCAAACATTCCTTTAACCTGCACTACATTAATTGCTATTTGTATAGGATTTTTGTTATTTCCCAATTGCTACATTATTTTATTCTTTTGTATTTGAGAAAAAGATACTAAGGGGGTAATTTGGCCCTGGCTGTTTCATCTTTCTCTCACTTGTTAATGAAACAACTTTCTGGTTGGCTTTCCTTTCCCCTACAAGATACTTGCAAAAGCCATTCTTATTACCCAGTACTGCTTGGGTTAGTAAAAATTCAGGTAGCTTTCTCCTGTCCTTGTCATTTTTCTTTTCTCCTGTTGTCTCCAGTTTCTCTTCTATTTGCTGCTGCTCATTTCTGGGCTCAGTTCCCTCTGAGCAAAGCAGCTTGCACCGCTGTCATTGACCTATTCCTACAAAAAATTAGAAATGTAGCTGGGCCAGAAGGATCTAATCCATCACCAAATCCTGTCCCACCTTTCCTGTGCTGACCTGGTGTCCTCTCACACCTGGACTTTTTCCTTTTCTTCTATCAGCAATGGAAAATGAATAGCTTCAGGGCAGATGTTTATGACTGTATTTCCAAGATTCTTTCCAAGAGACATGTAACAGGCAGATGCCAAGATTAAGCAAGCCCTGTGTTGCCTTTCCCTGAGGTCATGGCAGAAACCCTCCCTGGAGGTGGCTGCCTGTTTTCTCTGTAATTTCTCACTGTGACCTCAGCCGGTGTATGATGTCTGAGCCCAGAGCGGTTTGTTATTGTCTCTCTCTCATGCACTCATAAGGGCACTGACTTACATGACCTAGGAGGACTTTTCCATCTTTAACTTCTTTGAAATGGTTTACCTTTTACAGAAGCTCTCTCTGACCCCTTGTTTTCTTGGTCATTTCTTTTTTCCCAGAGGCTCAGTTTTATACTTCCCAGCTCTCAAAATGCCCTCACTTTAATAAATGATGGCGGTTTACAAGCTGTGCTTTGGCTGCTATTCTTGTTGAGCTTGAAGTATTTCTGAATAGATAATTGTCACAAGCTCTTTCCAGATTTAGGGCAGATTTTCTCCTGTCCTGGTCCTTGTGGTACTGGCTCTTAGACTGGCCTGTGCAGCTTGTAGAGTGGGTTGTCTTGCTGTCCTCAGAATAATGTAATATAATGTAGTGTGCTGTGCAGCTCACACAACTCATTTCTCACTTGGAACCACTGCTGTCCTAAAACTATGATTTTAAGGAGGGAAATGGTTTATTATCTTCTTTGATGTTTCATGTTCATATGTCTCTATTTTGCTTTTTCCTCATTGTGGAGGCTGCTTTCTTTGCTCCTGTGACCAGACACTTGGACACGAACACACATTACCAGCTAAGTGCCTTAGAGGGAGTGAACAAAAGGGGGGCAGGGGAAGAGCACTGTTATTTTCTTTCTCCTTCACTTTAAGATCCTTTGATCAGCTTTTATACTACCCATATTCATTACCACATTCCTGGCTTCCCACTGAATATCTCTGATACAGTCTTCTGAAAACATATGGGTAAGATTTTAGAAATGTATTACAGGAAATATTAAAAGTACTATCTTGTTTCTAAATTCATAATTATCCTTCTTTTGAGAGTACCTTATAAAGACCAAGCATGATACCACAGATGGTGTAGTTGGAAACAAGATGCTTAATTAAAAAAAAAAAAAAAAAAAAAGGGAAAAAAAGAGAAAAAATATTTTATACTGTCTTGATTTTTCTGGGTAGCTCCTATCATCATACTTCTCCAGAAGCCTCATGCCTTCCTCGTCGTAATTCCATTTAACGCATGCTGTACATCTTGCCCTGACAAGAGCAGTCCATGTCCCCGGTTAAACCTTTCCATACTTGCAGATGTTTCATCTCACATTGTTTAAATTTCATCACTACCATAAAGAGGAAGCTGAGTGTTTCAGGACCTTGATAAAGGAGTCATGATGATGGTGCATACTCATACTGCCCAGTCTCTGCTTTTCAGTTATTTTGTGATCAGGACTCCATTCGCTTTACGTAGGCATCTGTATTGCCATGAAAAAAGTGGATGGACTCTTCTTTCTTGCATGATTTAAAATACTTTTATGTATGGAAGAAATTCCCACTAAACCCTTAAAAAACAATAGAAGTCTAGCATGTTAACACAGTAGGTGACTTGCTGCAGTCCGTGACAGCATCTTTTTCTTCCAAGCAGTTCTCTCACTCTGACTTTGTTTTTAATTCCCTGCTGTCTTGTACACTCAAGATCAGGCTCTCAATTAGTATTTGCCATGCTGCCTCATATTCAGCCATTAGGTAGGGTTGAAAAACTGCCCATTCATTTGGCACTCCCGCTTGGAAAGTATGAGGTGCTGTGAAGGATGATCAAGGGAAGGGAAGGTCCCCAAAAGTTAATGGGTCTCAGAGGACAAGCAAACACCAGCTTTGAGTAAACACCTAGGAGGATGCACACCATTGCTGTGGAGGCTGAGGTCTGCCATTGTGTGTAGGGCTGCTGAAGACAGTTCTGACTTCTGTTTCTGATTCTAGTGTCCTTGGTGCTGAAAGGACGATGAAAAGCTGCAAAGAAATTTGAAAAAAAAGAACAAACACGAATGAAAAAAAAAAGAACTATATGAATGTGAAAGAAATCATCCTCCAAGAGTTTAGTTATCAAAGAGAAGTTTAGGAGCAACTTGAACATGGTCTGTTGATAACTATTTGAGGAGAAGACGGCTGATAGCAGAGGGCTCTTAAATTTAGTAGACAGAATCATTAAGCAAAACCCAGCATTGGAACAGTGAAGCAGTATAAATTTGAATCAGAGATAAAAGAAACAAATTTCTAGCAATGAGGGCAGTTAACTATTTGAACATCTTTGCCTGTGTGGTGAGCTCCCTATTTCTTGCACATTTTAAATCCAGATTACTGCCTTTCTAAAAATGTGTCCTCTGACACCGCTTGGTTTAGTATAGACCTTGTGGATGAATTTGATTTTCAGGGCAGGCAATGTGGAAGCAACACATTTTGACACTCTTTCTTGATAGTATCAACTCCCAAACATCTCCCCCCACCCCCCCATTTTGCAGCCCCTGAGACACCCTCTCACTCCATGACATGCTTGATTTGCCATGCGCTCGCTTCAGCTCTCCCTGCAGACGCCACATTTTCTTGCTATATAGCAGCTCTTTGGTTTAATCCACCTGGAGGTACTTCTGGGTGTGAGTGCCTCGGACAGGCAGCTCCCTATCCCCATCTTTGCTGTGGCACAGGAGCTCAGCAGTTTTCTCAGGCATGGGAAGTTCATGACCAAAGCCTTTGTCCCAGTCCAACCAACAGTATTACCAAAATCATTACACAGTGTGCTTGTGAAGGCTACAGGGAGACCGCTTATGGTCAAACTTCACCTGATGGAGACATCCACCCTTCTGTAGGTCATGGCAGTCAAGGAGGTGGATGTGTTTTGCCTGCTGGACCACACCAGTGCCAAGCTGGTTAGTTGCTGATTTCCCGTTGGACGTTTCCACCCATTTGGGAGTCCCTGCACAACCAAATCTGCAGCTGAGGGGGGATGCATTAATGCAATATTTACTCACTAACACTGGGTCCGTTTGACCATCTGTCTATAACACAGAAGCATGTCATATTCTGTCACACCTGTGCCTACCTTCCAAATTCTCCTTGTATCTGTGGACTGCCTGAAATATAACAACTCCACACCAAATGCGGGTGTTTTACCATGATTAAGGCTGAGACAAAGTGTATAAAAGTGAAGAAAGGCAGGGGATCTCTGATGGTTCAGACTTTGCTCTAGTCCTGTTATTTAACGAGAAGGTGCCTGTTTATCTTCTCCAAAATTGTCTTCTGTTGCAACACTGTTCAGAAAATAATTTCTTATACCTTCTGTTTCACAGCAGGTTATACTGCTACATTTGTTTTCAGCCTTGGTCTAATTGCAAGTCTAAAATACAAATCTTTGTTCTTTCTAAACAAAGCAAACCCCCAGCCCCACCCCATCCCGAGCTGAATTTGAAGGAAATGGACTGTCTTCTTTTAAAGGTGGTTTTGAAATATTTTGAAGGTCTTGAACCATATAGCTATATGATAACTGTAAAGTTCCTTTTGTACTGGCTCTATAACCTTGGCAGGAGCTTGGAACTCCTATTAGCCTAGGTAATGAGCAATAATAATAGTGATAATGACACTTCAGAAAGTTTAAAATAGATTCTGTGGCAAAGTGTTGGTCCAATGTGAGAAAATCTTAAATCTAATATGGTTCTGAATCTCAAGCTGTATAAAAATCCAGTTTTGAGATGACATGCCATTCTGAGATAATCTTCCCTACATAATGAGTTAAGGTATTTGGGACTTTCTAAATAACATTTACTGAGTTTATAATTTTATCTTGGAATTTGGACACATCAGAAGAGCAATGAATAAGAGTATTATCAAGAGCAGGAGACCTGCCGGCATGCAATTTTAAGTGCTTGAAACACCAGCTATTTGAGCAACAGATTCACATGCTTGAAATTTAATATTTTTTAATCTACCAAAATTTGCTAGCAAACCCAATGAATAAAAAGTCCCAGCTATTTTGTTTCTAGGCCTAGAAGTTTCAGATATGGCCAGCTGAAAGCTCTTTGTCTCTAAAACTCTGTTTCTAAGGAATGCACCCCAGAAAACTTTAGCATGAAGAAAGCACATATGGGATAAGAAAGGCAAACTATGTTATAATGACGTCCGATGTCTGGTTTAAGCCAGCAAGAAGAAACTCACTGGATTAGTGTGCTCTCACAACCTTTTTTACATACATCGGATATAGTGCCCCTTCCTGTGAGATTCAGACAAGAAATAGAAATTTAGACAAGCAAGGGTCACTGAAAGTTGGGGGTTCAGCCTTTGGGTTCAGATACTCTTTCTTTGAGATACATGATTGTTCATCTAATAGGTAGCTATTGCAGCACGCTCCAAACTATCAAGCTGTAACAAGGTCTTTCACCACCTCATACCAGCATACTCTTCATACCAGTCCATCTGCTACCTTCACATCTCACCTCATCCAGGGCATGTGTTCTCTCTTCCCATGCTTCTTCTTCTCTCTCCTTCTTCCTTGGCTGCTCTCTCTTCATTGGCTCTCAATCACTTCACTTAACCAGCCACACCTGCACCTCATCTACATCAGCCAACCCACTGCCCCTGAAGCCAACCCACAGCTGTATATTATCAATGATAATTAACCCAGCTTCATTCTATCACAGGTAGTTACTTAGTGATGCTTATTAAAACAAAACAAAACAAAAAAAAATTGGCTGTGAGCATTGCTTGAGGACTTTCTCCAGCAGTGCTAAACACCTTTCCTTTCCTTCTGGCTGACTGTTTTTCCAGGGTATCCAAAATCTGCGTTCCTGAAGCCATGGTCTCCTGCAGGAGTGGTTGGTGCAGCACCTGCATGAAGCAAACCACTGCACCAAATAGTGCACAACTTAGTATTGAAGGTAACAACCAACTGGTGGTAGCTCAATTGGTCACTCTTTCTTTTTTCCTCTCCTCTTCAGAACAACTATGGCAAACCTCCAGAGTAAAAGTAAGCACATATCTCTGTTTTGGCCAGTACCCATTGCCCAGAGTCCCTATGGGACTGCTGCTATCCCCAGCAGTGCCGCCACTGAACCAGAGCAGTGCTGGGAGCACGTTGTGGAGCCCCAGGGCTCAGGGACACCTCTGTGTAGCCAAGACAATGTGCATTGCACATTAAAGTGCAGGTTAAAGGTTCTTACCTAAAGTCAGCTGCAACCAGTGTGTATTAAATACTTTTCCAGGGTTATTAACTTTTTTTTTTTTTAAGACCTCCACAGGACTCAAGCCTTGCTAATTCATATTTATAAATAAATTCTCAACTTATTTAGAGGAATATATTCTGAGGAAGCCCTTGGAAGTTCACTGCAGAGATTCTCTGCTGGCTGCTAATACAGAGCTGCAGGTGATGAAAAGCTCCAAGCCAAATTTTCTATAAAAATTAAAGGAAAGAAAAATGTTCAGGTTCTGGAATTTTATATGTAGAGTACAATTCTAATCTTGAATATTTCTCCTATTCCATGCCATCTTGGCTTCTGCATTTATAATCTCTCCATAACTGCTGGATTTAATTTGCTTAGTTTGCAGGAAAAAGATGAGAGGTTTCCCTTTCCCCACATGACTGCATCAGGTTTATTTAAACTATGATGCAAATAATGATGAATTATTCACTTCTCTTCTTGCTCATGAGTTATTCACAGACATATTTTTAGGAAGTAATTTGTAGTCCTTAGCCATCTCTAGTTTCTCCTCGCTGGGAAGTCCAACGAAATATTCCTCAGCAGATTTTTCTGCAGACTTCATTGATTCACTCTTTGTGCTGCCCAGGCCCAGCTGACTGGTCACCTAAGTTTCAGTGTGTGGTCTCAGATGGCTGATGGGTGATGGCTGGTTTTGATCATGAGATAAAGGATGACTCTGTAAGGAGTGATATTTTCCATGCAGAAGTATTCTGGATCCTACACAAACATAGGCTTTGCAAAGACCAGCTCAAACCTCTCTGAACATCCATACTACCAAAGGTTAGTTAATCAAGGGCTATTGCAGAGTAGACAGAAAGGTGCAGAAAGTTGAGGAAAGCAAATGTCTGTTCTGATACCAAAGGAAGTCTTCTGAACTCACTGAATTCAGTCCCACCTTGCTCTAGTCCAGTTCTCCAGTTTTGACCTAGGAAGAAACTCAGTCTGCCTCTGTCAGCAGAGAAAATGGAGACGCAACCTCTTCCTGCTTGCTTGGTCTACAGCTTGTTAGGAAGTGATTTAGCTGAATGCTGCAATGACACTACTAATTATCAGTTTTTCACAGTACATCAGAAAGTTAGTTTTCTTATGGAAAACCTTACTTCACCACTTTTTATCCTTCCTACCCACAGTCTCTGCCTGAAGGCTGTAATTCTCTCCAAAACCTATCAGTTTGGTTCCCTGGCCAACTGAGAAAGTTAATTAGCTGTTTTCTGCTTCTTCTGTGCTTGTGTCTTTTTCTGGGATGGCGAAGAAGCCAGAATTTGGATGCCTGAGTGATAACATGAGCATCACAACACTGCCAGCTGTCTCTGCCACCGTGCTTCTCCATGTACGTAAGTAGGTTGGCTGCTGAAAACATAAGCTTTGCCATTTCCCCTCCTTGATCCCACCTGAACCTCAAAGCTCCATAAGACCCTGGAAAACAGTTGTCCATAGTTCGGGGGAATGCAGAGCTCCCTGTGCCCATCCCTGATGTTGCCCAGTGTTGAGGCACTTGTGCTCCCAGCCTGGGTGGGCATGGGGTTTGCTCCATACACCAGGGGCTGCAGCAGTTAGGACAGCAGGATAATCAGAGGGCAGGCCAGAACTGGGAGGGGCTGCTGGTCTGATGTGAGGGTTCCATACCCAGCTTAGGAGGACCATGAGGCACGCACGTTTGCCACAGCTACAGACTTTTGGCAAGTTCCAGTGCATTCATGAAATTACTGAGGAAAAAAGAGTAGTTAGCAAAGACATGCATGGCTTTTCAGCCTCAAAATTTGCTCAGTAACTGAATTTGATCCCTGCCAACAAAGATAAAATCTACCTGGTTTTAGTGTGAGAAGCCATTAATGCCCGAGGAGACTTTAATAACATCAGAATATATTCATAAACTGATCCTTAGTGATTTTTGCATGCACATGTCTATATCTAACATATTCTTCTACCTTCCCTTCTTAGGGACATGTATCGCAGAGGGCTGTCATCCTCCTTTTGTGGTGGAGCCACCACACTGAGCAGTAAAGGTACCCAGAAGGGAAAACAACATTTGGAAAGGTTTTTATTCCAATTCCCGATTTCATGGATTAGTCTGAAAGTTGTATTATCTATTCTGCCTGAGTGGCAGCTGTTTATAAGCCTTGAGGGAGAAATACTAAATATCACTTTCTCTTTCATAAGAAAGATGATCTTATTTATTTGAACTGGGTTTTATTCTGTGCTTTTTATATGCCCCAAAGCACCAAACATTACTTCAGCACTCCAGAAGTGTTCTGCCCTGTGACTTTAAATAACCCCACCCTGAGAGTCTTGGCACACTTCAATATGACATTTCAACAGCACTTTGTACTTACATGGTAATTGAGATCTCCAAAGTCCCCTAACAGAACATGGTCCGACTTCATCCCCTGTAAAAATGATTGACTGTCCCAGCGATACCCTAGCTACTCTTCATAATATTCCTGTGGGATATGTAATATTCCCAAGGAATATGTCAGAAAACGTAAGATTTTAAAGCACAAACCTTCAAAATGTTTTTTGTATCATGTATTCAAGTGTACCCCAGTTTTCCATTGTTTTAAAGCTGTTGCATGTGTTCTCTTCATTTTTCTCAAAAACATGACTGAGACCAGAAAGGGAGTGGCATCACCAATTTATTCACCATCTTAAACTTATTTGGATAAGACTTGCAGTGAAAAGTCTCCCAGAGAACAACATAGGCCAGAAGAAAGATGGAAAAAGCAAAGGTTTTGATCTGTGTTTTAAAGGTGGGCCATTAGTATGACTGGCCTTGCTGTTCAAAAATGTTTGGTTTGTTCTGGTTCCTGGTCCTGTTTTCAGCTGAGGGAACCAGCAGTAAGAGATGTCAGCAAGCCCCAGGCCACGCAGCAGTTCAAATATCTGAGCTGAGCTCAGAATATAGTTTTTACCTCCCAGGGCTGTGGTGGGACATGACTGCCTCTTCTGTGTTACCAGAAAAGCCCATGACAGCAACCCGTTTAGCCCAAGACAAACAGATTTAAATTCTTCTTTCTTTTAAGTCCTTTCTAGTTCTCTGTCATCAAACATTGATTTAAAAATGGATATTTAGCTTTCTTGGGCAGAACAGTTTTGGATATTTGCAGTCCCCTGAACTTGCTCTCTAACATTGGAAAGTGACAGTGCTAGTGAATTGAAGCCTGTGATAGACTTTTTAATAGGCAAATAATACTGCCAGATTTACCTGCTGACAATGGAGTTGATGTTAATAGAAGATGGTGTGAAATAAGGGAACTTTTGGGGTCTTTTAATGTTAAAAGCCTGCAGCATGTAGGGTTTTAATTTACAAGTTCCACTTACCATCTACTTGTCGTCGGGAGCCTGAGGCTTGCAAATGGGTAAAAATGGATAAAGCAGTTAAAAAGGTGCTGAAGCATTATTAGGTGTGGAGCAATGAGTGAAAATATTCTGTGCAATTGCCACACTAGCTGGGCACAGAGGTACAGGCTGCCGGTCATTGCCAGCTGGCGACAAGGCGCTTAGTGGGAGATCCACGCCTATCTGAGCATGTGTTCGCAGGGACTACAGGGTGGCAGCCTTAAGCTTAGCTGTATGCCAGGAGAAACCGGCAGGGATCAGGAAGCCATTCTTAATAAGACTGGGCTTATGTACATTTTACATTTTGTCACCGGTTCTTCTTGGGAAGCTAAACTCAATGCAGGCGTGCTGGAAATACACTCCTTAGCTGCGCCAGCCAGCCCTCCAGCTGGCACCGCTGTGCTGCGCAGGGTGGCCTGCGCCTTTGGTTGCATCGGTACCGTGAGATTTCAGGAAGGAGGAACGGTGCTTCCCTGCTTCTGCCTGCAGACAGCAGAAAAAGTCACAGTGTCTCTCGCTGGGGGTTGGCACAACTTGCAATAGTGCCAGATACAACAGGTTTTGCTGTTCTTTGGGTTTGGTATTCCTGGGAGATGTGAAAAGAAAGGGGAGGGGGGACCATCACACGTATTTAAATTAACAGAAGCTATTTGGCTCCTTACATGAAGGACATGTCCGAAAACAGGCACATCAGACTAACGGGGGAGGCAATTTGACAAGAGGGAAAGCACTTAAAATAATGGGATTGCTTCATAGTGAACAATGAGGTCAGGGTTATGAAGAAGCCTGAACCAGGTCAGAGCTCCTCGTTTCAAACTAATGAACCCCTTGGTGACAGAGGCTGGGGTTTCTTGATGAAGGGGATAGACCATTTGCAGCAAAGCGGTGATGTCAGTGTCAGTAGCAGCACAGAGAGGTTAAAGACGGTAATTTAATTCACTTGGGCAAGCGTCTATCACCTTTCTGGTCAGGAGGGTCTACACAAATTCCTCTTCTGGGTTCAAGTTCAACATTTTATCGTCAAAATATCAAGGCCAAACAGAGTTCAGTTTTACATGCTCACGTAAGAAGTTCACCTTTTATTCACCAGAAACATCTTGTTTCATGGCTCATAAATATTAAACTAATATAAATGTAACCTCTGTGCTCTCAGGGCTGATCATGAGTGACTGAATTTAAGAAGTACAATTTCTGAGCTGCAGTCTCTTTCTCTGTTGTTACCATCCTCTGCTAGAGGCTGAATGAAAGCACCAGCACCTGTGGTCAGCTCACATTCAGAAATGACCACCCCATTGATTCCCACCTCCCCTCCTCTGCCTCCCCAGTTGTAGCAACTCAACAACACGAATATCCCAGCCTGACTTTGTGAGCTTTGAAAACAATAAAAATGCAAATGTCTTCAATGCCCCATCCACAAAAGCCATATCCCGTATAGTGTGACAGCATTACTGGTTTCTGTGGCGTTGTGGCCATATCAGTGCTGCCATGTCCTTCTTCAGTAATTCGTTAGCATGCTGCTGAAAAGCAGCACAGTCTAGAAGTCACCAGTAACAGAAATGTCCAAGTGATTTTGTGCTATAACTTTTGAGATGAAAAACTTGGCTGGGAAAAAACAGAAGCCGTAAGTCTATTTGCCTCACCTACTTACTGTGTGCTTATCTGGAACAGTTTGTGAAATTCTTTGGAAACCTAATGTATTTAGCAGATAGAGGCCAAGACTCTCTGTGAGCTCGCCAAAAGCAAACTTTAATTCACAGTCCTGATATCATGGGAAAGCTATACTTCCAGTGGTCTGATGTAAGGCTTTTCTGACATTTATATGGTGAAATACAATTCAGTCCCATATTTAAAGAGGGGGGTGGGGGGGTGGAACTGAAAAAGAAAATCTCTTAGGAAAACTTCGAGGCTGATGACCAACATTTAAAAGTTACCCCAATCATCCTCATTTCTTCTACTGGTCTCTGCGAGAAGTTCTTGGATTCCCCTTTTGTGCAAAGAAAGATATGTATATAGTTGGTTCTGAACCTTGAAGAATCAAATTTTTCCAGGTGCTGAATTTCCTCAGCTTCTGTTTTCTGTCTGCCATCATACGACACCTAAGAAATAGTAGATGTGCTTCTCAGTGCCACCAAGCACACCATGCTATTCTAGCTAGAAATCTGTGCTAGCTCTAAGGCTACTCCTACTCCTCCTTCTTCTTTTTGCTTTGCCTCTCTTGCTGAGCACCTTCCTCAGTCTCACCCGCTACATACTGAATACAGAGATGGGACACAGAGCCTGCTGCCTGCTTCAGATTTCAAACATGATGCTCATACCCAGAGAAGACCACAAAGACAACTGAGTAGATGAGCAGAGTGACAGAAAGTGAAATTAGCAATAACAATAATAAAAAAATATTAAAGTCCGTTCTGTAAATCCGCAGTGGCAAAAAAAGGCCTGGCAGGGGTCGATGATATCCTTCATTGGAGAAGGTGCCTCAGGCATTATTAATGCTTTCATGCTGCTGATGGCAGGTGTACAAACCCAGAAAGTGACAGGAGCATGAGGCAGCTCTGCAGAGGGAAGCTCAGTCCTCCAGCCGAGCTGCTGAACCTCACCAGCTAGCAGAGACCTTGCACTGTAGTTGAGACATATAGGATGTGCCTGGTGAAACTTGTTATCTCCTCTTAGACAAGTGGGGTTGAGTACCTCTCCAAAACAGCCTCTCCGAAGCTGGCCGGCCTGTTTGGGGTGGCACAGAAATGTGCTCAAAGGGAAAAGCTGGAGAAGGCATAGGTGGATATTTTGCTATCACAAGTGACTCAGTCTTTGCACAGGAGGGAATCTTGAACCTTATTCAGAGCACCTCTGCTATCAAAAGCAGATTAGAGCCTCTCCCCATGCTGTCTTGATAAGCCTTTCAGTTTGCCTGGATGAGCATGGCATTAGGAGGCTGACACTGCTGGAGGGTCTGTTTTTCTGATGAGGCAGGAGATGAAGTCCTGCCTGCCTGTTGTTATTCAAGAGCTGATGGCACTTTCTGTGCAGAGAAAGCCAATGACTCTTGCCCTGTGTGAACGCATTATGTTCCACTTCAGTTTCCATGGCATTTTACTGTTCTTGGCCCAAATAGTTGTTCAGTCCTTGTGAAGGCCACAGTACTGAATAGCAAACCATTTCAGCCCAGACATATCAGTATGACAGGACCTGTGATGAAACTTAACTTTGTGCTCATTTAACAGAGTACATGTGTCTGTGAAGAGTCACCATGGCTGTGGTTTGTATTCAAAGCTTTATAGTATGCTGAGAACAGCCCCATCAGGCTAGACACAAAAAGGTACCAATATGTCTAAAAGTCAGAGGTTGCAACACACAATGCTGAGATGAACAGTCCAGGACCTGGAGCCTTGCATTAGACACCTGTGTGCATGGGAAATCCCATGCCTCTGGCAGGGGCTCCCAGGCCAGCACGCTAAGCAGATGGCCTACACTGACCGAAAGTGTAGCTGAGCCTAGGGGTGTACTTGTGGGGCAGTACGGTGGCACCTCTATCCCTCAGGAGTGGTGGCATTCATGGGCCAGAAGCTGCTTCTCTGGCTTTCCCTTCAAACAAATGAACAGAGGTCCTGGGGGCGATGGATACAGCTGTTTCCCCAAGAGTTGCCTCTTGCGAAGCAAGGTTTCATTCCCTCATTTGTCTGGGAGGGGCCAAATCCACACAAATTAGGAAGGGTAGACTGGAGGTCAGACATGGCACGTGTGGGTCTGCCTCACTCTTAGCTGAGGTCTCCTGCCTCCTACAGCAGTGATGGAAGGAAGAGGGGTCTGGCCACCAGCTATTGTAAGAGAAGCTCCTGTTTTCCTCTCATCACCTGGTTGGAAGAGAAAGTGATGTCTGAGTGTGCAACACGAGTTAAGCATGTTATGACACCACCTCTCAGATCAGCCGTTTTGTGGATCATAGTTAAAGGTCTAGTTTCCCCACAGGGATCACAGCTGGGCATAGGCCATGCTCAAGGGAGGAGTATTTGTGAAAAAAAAAAAAAGATCTCTAGGCATCTGAGGCACTCAAGTGAGGAAGAAATCACACCTCTGAAGTCAGCAGTCTGGGTGCCTCCTGGCCAGATGAGGATCTTTTTAATGGCAGTTTTAGATGTGCAGAGAACTGGTGCTTATCCAGACCTTCAGGATTATCTTGATACAGCAGGAAGTTTTCTGGTGTCTTTTAAAAGCATTTGTCTCTTCTGTGTCATAGAAAATGATATTTGATAGAAGTGACAATCCGCATGATCTTTTTGATCAAAGCAGCATGTATTACTGTTTAATGAAGCTTGTGACTCAAGATTCTATAAAATATGCTTGGATTTTGCATTACAAGATCCTGTAATACAGGAATCAGCTTACTGTGCACACAGGAGAAAAGCTTCACTCTGGGACAATTTGCAGATGTTTTGGAAGAGGATTTGCTAGAATTTTGCTTTGAAACAAGGCCCTTGCTTGTGTAGCAATTTTTATTGGCAAGTCCATCCCCAAATGTGTTGTTTTATCATTATTTTCCTATTATTCACACTGAAAGCATATCACCATAAAAATATTACTTGTTCCAGTATATAACTCTGTTACTAAGGTTACTAGATGAGATCTGTTTGGAATGATTTACAGCTCCTAAGTACACTTTCCTCCTCCAACAAACTGACTGAGAAGAAGAATCTGCTCTAATAAATTAACCATGGTAAACGCGGACTGACCTACAAATTAAGAAATGCAAGGTTAAATACAAACATCAATCAAAGGCAAGAACTATAAATAGGTAATGAACTGAAGAAACAATGCCTGCAAAGCAAAAGGCTCCTGGAGCTTTCATGTTTGCTGGCAAATGTTATTTAAATACTCTGATCACCAAAGGAGGATACCGCTTGCATGCATTCAGAGGAAATGTTGTTGTGTGGCAGGAAGCCTTGTCAGCTCTACCTAGAATAAGTCAAGAAAAAACCCAGCATCCTCCACAAAACTTTGCAGGGAAGTTCAGCATAGCCAGGGCTGTGACCTGACACACGGTATCGCTGCCCTCCCACAGATGAGAAACTGCTGCTTTTATTGTGCATTTTCCAGTACTTGTCCCCAATGGACCGAAACTGCCCTGTGGTGTGATGAAGAGGGTGCTGTGTCCTGAAAGAGCACCTGATGTTTTGGGGCACACTGGCAGCTATGCCTGGGTTTCCTCCTGCTCCCTTTGGGAGCAGGTCTTTTTAAACAGCTACTACATTTGGCACCATTTTTCACTTATTTTCGTTTTGTGCTGTTGGTGAGGTCGGAAGCTGTATTTTACAAATGGATATCTTCTTATCCTTCAGCTGGCAGGTGAAACTGGAGTCTGTAAAAGTGGGTGCAGTCATTAACACTGAAACATAAATTATACAGGCAAACAAGCAGATCTCTGTGTGTCATCACAGGTCTATTCCCTTTGGGGCAGTCACACTGACACACAGCGAGTGAGGATCCAGCCTCATATGAATGGGGCCCTTCCAGGCACACATTTCGGTTTTGCAACATTGGCATTCCAGTTTTGAAAGGCAGGCCCTAGAGCTCTCACCTGAAGTGTGATCCCTTCTCTGGAGCCTTATAATATGCCATCAAAGGTTTTGGGAACACCCTGCTTCATTGGAAACACGATCCCCACTGGAGGTCTCTGAGCCTGCATGGTGGTAATTAATGGATAGACAGATGCCCTTAGAGATGCAGGACAGCCCCTAGGGAGGTGAGAAGCCTAGGAAATGTTCTCTGCTAATTAAAATCCCGTTTTCATGTAGCCTGCTCTGGCAACAGGGAATATGGAATGTAGTACTGGAAAGAATTTAGAAGCAGATTTAGAACTGGAATTGTGCTACTTAAATGAGAGCATTGTCTTTCATAACCACAGAGGAAGATGGAAAGGATGTGGTTTAATTAGGCCACCAGTGTAATAATTCAGCTAGGAGTGCCATTTGGAAGCATTTACAACACACACACACACACACACACCCTTAAGCCTCTCTCTCCTTTGCAGGGCTGTGTCAGCTCTGTCAGGGCACTGAGGGTACAGGAACAACTTGGTTGAGGTTGGAAGATGCCCTTGGTCCAAACCCCTCCATGCTCAAAACAGCAACTGCTAGAGCAGCTTGCTTGGGATCAGGACTATCAGCAGGTTGCTCAGGACTATGTTCAGTCAGGTTTTGAATATGTCCAGGGACAGACTCCACAATGTCTCTGAGTAATTTTCCTGATGTTTGACCTGCTTCACAGTAATTTTTTTTTCTTATATTTAAATTGATTTTGTTGTATTTAAATTTGTGCTCATTGTCTCTTGTTCTGTCACCAGGTACCGCTAAGAGTCTGGTGTCATCTTCTTTACAGCCTCCCATCAGGTACTTAATACACAGTTGTAAGATCTCAATGAGCCATCTCTTCTCCAGGGTGAACAGTCCCAGCTCTCTCAGCCTCCCCTTGTATGTTAGAAACTTGGAGGCCTTTACCACTTTTGTGGCCATTTGCTTGACCCACTCCAGTATGCCCATGTGATTTTTGTACTGGGGAACTCAGACCTGGACCCAGCACTCCAGTTTGTCTCACTGGTATTGAGGAGAGGGGAAGAATCACCTCCCTTCACCTGCTGTCAGTGCTCTTTCTAATGCAGCCCAGGATGCTGTTGCCTTTCTTTGACATGAGGGTGCATTGCTGGTTCATGGTCAGTTTGTTGTCTATCAGGACCCCAAGATCTTCCTTTGCAGAGCTGCTTACCAGTTGGTTGGACCACATTCTATACTGGTGCATGGAGTTAGTCCTCATGATGCAGGACTCTGCATTTGCCTTTGTGGAACATTGTGATGTTCCTGGCAGTCCATTTCTCAAGCTTATCAAGATCCTTCTGAGTGGAAGCGCATCCATTTGGTGTACTAGCTACTTCTCCCAGTGTTGTGTCATCTGCCAATTTGCTGAAGGTGTACTCAGTCTAGTCATCCAGGCCATTAATGTAGATGTTAAACAGTACTGGCCCTGCTGTCTATCCCTGGGGTACATTGCTAGACTGGCTTGCCACTGGACTTTGTGCTTGTTGATCACAACCTACTGAGCAAATCAACTGCTTTTCAGTCCAGCACACTGTCCACTTATCTAGCCTGTATTTCATTGACGGATCAGTGAGGGTGTTATGGGAAACAATGTCAAAAGCTTTGCTAAAAACAAAATGAACACCACACAGTGCTCTTCCCTCAAGTCCTGTTATTGTAAAAGGCTGTCAAGTTAGCTGAGCCTGATGTGCCTTTTGTAAATCCGTGCTGACTAGTTCAAATCACCTTCTCCTTCAGGTTTTTTGGACATGATTCCCAGAAGGATTGGTCATCACCTTCTGAGGGCTTGTTAAAGTGAGGCTGACAAGCCTGTAGTTTCCCACAGCACACTTCTTTTCCTTCTTGAAGACTGGAGTGACATTTACTGTCTTCCAGTCCTCAGAAACCCTTTCTGGTCACCGTGACCTTTGAAAGATTATCAGGAGTGGCCTCACAATGACATCATCTAGCTCCCTCAACACTCATGGGTGCAACCTTTCAGGTCCTAACTTGTTTAATTTTTTTTATGCTCCCTAATCTGGTCCTTCCTCCAGTGAGGGTAAGTCTTCCTCACTCCAGACTTCCCCACTGGTCCCAGGGACCTGGGTTTCCTGTAAGCAAATCTCACCAGTAAAGACCAACATGAAGAAAGCATTGAGTACCTTGACCTTTTCCCCATCCTTTGTCACCAGGACCTGCCTCATTCAGCAGTGGATTCTACATTTTCCCTAGCCTTTCTCTCAGGGCTGGAGGAGCCTCAGCAGTGTCTCCAGTACATGCTGGGTCTCAGCAAGCAGCAGAACTCCCTAGACAGCAGGTCAGGTCAGCAGATGGGAAACTCCATCTCCTGCAGCAGGGTGTCTCCCACTGCGATGACTCCGATGGAACTTTATGACCCCAACCAGTCTCACCAGGGACTCTAACCCATACCTTCCTCCCATGGGTCCAGGAGCCTCATTTAAGCTCATACCCAGGAACTGTGTTCTGGACTGAGCTATGACACAGGTGGGCCTGTGCCCAGGCCTGTCCTTTGCTGTCCTGACCAAGCTTCCTGGATGGACCTTGGACCTTTTGTTGTAGGTGATGCTGCCTCCAGTCCTGTCTTCTGGATGAACTTTGGGCCTGCGTTACAGGTAGGTTGTAGGTAGCTTTGTCCCCAGTCCTGTGTATGACCCCGTCTCCTGCTTCCAGAATGAGCCCTGGAGCTGAATCAGTGCCACCACCTATCTGACAGTCATCAGATGATAGGAGAAATGCCACTGTCACCTGCCTGCTCTACTAGGGAACAGTGTGACTGCACCCCATGGGGTTGAGGGCACTGATTGTGCTCGGGTCACCCTTGGGGTCCCAGCTTGTCCCTCCTTAATGGCTCAGCCCTGCTCTTGGTGCTCGCTGGCAGCCTGAGCCAGCCCTCTGGTTCCCTCAACCAGCTTCATCCTCTTTCTCCTTTGTGAGGTTTCAGGAGAGGTCCCTCTCCATATGAGCGTGTGTTCTGAGTGTAAAGGTACTGTAACAAACTGTACACTGGATTACAGGAGACTTCAGGTCACACATGGCTTCATCCAGACATTACTTTCAATTCCTGGCAACTGAACATACTTTTGAAAGAAGAGTTTTTGCCCTAGAGATTTGCCACAAGGTGTTGCTGCTAGTTACTTCTGTTTCTCCTCCACTCCACCTCCCTAGCTGAGGTCTTAGAGACTTAATTTCCTCACTGTTATCAACTAAAAGCACATCTGCTTTCTGATTCACTTAAGATGATTTTTAAATCAAGCTGGTGCTGCACATGATTCTTTGTAATTCGTACACTCTGACTTATCACCTTGGAGAAATTCTAGGCATGCCCTAAATCCTGATGATTAAGTCAGCCTTTTAATAATACCCCAAATCGCTTCTATGCAGGTGTACAATAATAATTTTATGAGTCAGTTTCTTGGCTTCAGAAAGGTGTAAGGAGAGGTGTGAGCCTGTTTCAGAGCATATTGCTCTTTTTAATGCCAGCTGAGAACCATCTTGTCACGAAGGCATTGCTGTATGGCACCAAGGGGGTCTGTCTTCCTGTTCGCCCCTTGCCAGCTGCTAAAATATCTCCTTTCTTATCACTCCATTCTGGCCAATTTAGTGACCTTCCTCAGGAAACCAGTGGTCTGGTTGTGCACTCAGCAAACCACTTGTGTTATGCTTGTGTACCTGGGCACTGTTCCCTTGGCTCACTCGCATCATCTTGAAGTGGGATTTGGAAAGTCACTGAACCTGCTGTTCCACAGTACTTCTTGCATACATGGGGATGGTGGCATCTTGTCTTTCCTTGATGTGACACCGTTCTGGATGTCAGTACTTAAAAGGAAGGGGGTTCCCCTTTCACCAGGGGAAGACAGTGAGCTCTCTTGCACGTTGCTGCAATGGAGTTCATCTTTGAGGTAATGGTGTGTCCTGTGAGGAGAGGCTGGTGCCCAGACCAGGCATGTGAAATGTTGTCTCAGTATGGCACTGTCCAGTCAAGGCTTATGTTTTTGATGATCCATCCTCCCAGCATGGAGCTTTCTATCATTTGGGGAGGGGCAGAGTGGGGAGAGGAAAGAGATCAAGGGCTAGGTGATTATCTGACGACTCTTTTGCCTTCCTCTTGTGAATCCTATGGGCTGAAGCTCCATGTAAATCCCTTCTTGCTGAGCCCAACCTAGAAACTGGAGTTCTACCTGCCAACACCTACAGGTCAAGTTGTTCTATGCTGGGACAGCTCTTCTTGAGACACAGCTGGAAGGAACAAAAAGAAACAACAATATGCTGTGACCCAGCAGAGGGAAGTGCAGTCCCAGCATACTGGGAGCCTCAGTGTTGTCAAATGTTCCTCCTCTTCTACTCCATGTCTCCAAATGGCAGTTCAGCTGAAGCAAACTGAAGAAGACACATGATAAATGCCCCCGCCATGCACAGACAGCTGTGCTTAGTAACAGCTGTCAGGATGTGCTCACTGCTGACTTGCTGCCGAGGTAAAGCTGGAGAAAACGGTGACAGCTAAGAGGAAGCAGCGCTCTCAGATCAGGCAATTTAGATTCCGCCATGGTGCCCGCTCACAGAGGCTTTACTTTCTGCTAATAGAAGATGTTCTGAAGGGGCTAAATCCCTCTCTTAATCTACTCCCATGCCCTCATAAATTCACGACAGCTGATGGGCATCTTTTATTCTAATGACTTTGGTCCTCAGATGATGACTTCTTTACCCACATGCCCTTTGGATTTAAACTACATTAACCAGCAGTGTTACTTACCTGCATATTCGTCAACTGTTACGTGTTTTAACTAAGGAACAGCACAGTTGAGTTCACACATTTGTTAAGTGACTTATGAAATTACAGAAAGACTTGTTCAGAAAATCTTAATGGATTTTATTAACACAGCACTAATAATTTAGTGCTTTGACAGAAAGAAAAGAGACAGCTTCTTCAGGCATCTTCAGCCTACTTTCTCCTGGGTCATAGGACAAAGTGAAGCAAACCATATACTCTGCTCAGACCTCACCTTGAAGAGGGAAATGAAAACACGGTTGAGCAGGTGTGTAAGACTTGGAAACCCACGGCCAGATTTCAGTGTGGTTGTGCTGGCAATGGCTTTCTCATCAGCCTAGATCTAGGTAATGGATCAGTCAAGGAATATCTATTTACTCCCACCTCTCTCTTTTCCTTAAATCTCTGCAATATTTTGGTTAGAAACTTGGCAGACAGTTACAACTTAGAAAGCTTTTTTTAGTGCAGAGTTGCCATTTCCTGGTCAACAACCATTCATCAGCAAAGAGAAGGTCATGTCCATCTGACATTACTGCCTTGCATCAGAACAGCACTGCCCAGCCTCATTTCTCATTAAGGGTAAGGTCAGCATGACAATGGTGCATGCTTTGCTGTCAGGAGTTCTGAACTGGGTTCCCTTCCTTATCTGGTTGCTTTCTCCCGTGGCTCATTGTGGCACAGACACAGTCATAACATTTCAAAATGAGCAGGTGTGAAGATATCCACCTCTGCTATCGGGGTTGAGCCTCAGTTTTCCCACCTGGGGTTGCAAATGAAAGCTCTGTGATGCTGTAGGTTTAACAAACACAATGGTGAGGTGATGTTTAAAGCATAAGTGTTCTGGAGGAAGTAAATATAGGGTCAGGTTTGGGTCCTGACCAGACATGGCATGAGCACCACGGGAAGGCTCCATGTTAAAAGCAAACCGTCTTAGCTAAATGATCAGACTACTCAGCTTTTGCAGTCTGTAAAAGTAGTTTTATATATAGAGAAAACCTCTACAAAGTATAAACAAGATCAAAATGCAGCCTTATAATCTGTTACCTTGGTAAGTGCTGTGCAGCCCAGAGCTAGCTCTTCAGGAGTTTCTGAGAAGAAATGATGCAGCTGAAATATAATCTTCTAGGCTCGTAGACCACTGCTGCCTGTTAGTCACTAGATAAATTATTCTTCAGGACGGTTTCCTTTGCCAAAGGGAGCGCAGTGCTGTTGTCTGCGATACGCAGTTTCAAAAATGCAGGTTTCTGTTTGTTGGCTCAAGCTGTAGTTGGGTTTTTGTTGCTTCACTTGGGTTATTGTGTCTAGTTGCTGGCTTATGGGTGCAAAGTAGATGCCAGAGGAGAGTCAAATTTGATTTGAAGCTGTAATTAATTCTGTAGGAATAAAAATGCTTGCAGGAATATGACAACACTTTCCATCTGCAAGCAGTGATGTTAGGTTCTAGGAAAGCTAGAAATACATCATATTTACTCAACTGTAAAGCAATGGATTAATTTTCAAGCATATTTGTGAACAGTCGGAAGTCTCTGCCTATCACAGAGAAAAAGACACAGCCTGTATCTGAGTGCCTAGGTCCTGCTGAATTCCCTCAAACCCTGTGAAACAGTGTCAAAGGGAGAAATTTGCACCAATTATTTGGTTTGGTTTTTTGTGTCCTGCCTCCAAATAACACAGTAGTTGTTTTAGCAATAAGCCTACAGGAACCCGGTAGGAATTGCATTCTCATGATATGATGAAGGACCAGGGCATGAGATCAGGGTGCAGCAAGCTTGAAAAATGGGAAGTGCTGGATGGGCATATCATAGGAAGAATTGTGGTTTGAAGAGATAGGATGATGGGAAAAAAAGGAAACAGAGGGCCTAGAAGTGACATATATGCAAATTCCAGCTTCTTACTCATGAATCTATCCATGTTGGACAATAAGCAAAAAGGGGTTGCTGTGACAGCCTGCCCAAACTTTAGGCAAGCTGCCTTTCTAAGAGTAGTCTATGGCTAAGCAGGGGACATTCACTCGGTTCCTGTTCATGGGCAGGTTGTGGGATGTTGTTTATTCAGTTGCTCTTCCAATCATAAGCCAAGGACAAAAGATCACATGTCCTTTACGTATATATCATCACCATTGGGTATCCTCTTCTGTTGACTAGGTTTCACACTGCTCATTTGAGTTAAGCAAAGCTGATACGGAGGAGGGCTCCAAGAGTTCCTTTGTGGACCTGCTCTGAGCTCTGAGTTTCCATCCACAGTGAAACAAGGCTTGTTCACGGGCTTGAAACAAGGTTCATACCAAGGAAAGTCCCTTTTCTGCTCTAGCCCTCAGCTCCCCAAACTCTGTGGGCCACCCTGCTGAGTCTGAAAGCAGAGGAGATCCTACAGGCAGACTGATATGGCTGTGATATGTGCACCAAGGTGATGGTGATGATGGTACTGCGACTTCTCTCATTATGAAGTTCTTTAAAGGCAAAATGCTCAGTGTAGATAAATAAATAGTGACAGCGGTTATCTCAGTCACCCACTGTGTGGAGAATTGCTTGTGATGGTGTCCCATCACTCCATCCATCAGCTTCACCATGCTTCTGAAGATAACTTTGTTTTTTAAAAGCTAAAAATAGTTTTCCTTTAATCTGGGGTTTTTTGTCAACAGTGTAACACAATCCATGGGTGACTATATTAGCTTTGACACAAAAAATTCATGGCTGCAATGCCTTCCTCTAGAAAGAGGATAATATAGACATTTATCACTGTAAAGGTACTAATATACTAATGCTTTTGATTTAAAACTGCCATATTTTAAGTATCTCACATGAAAACAAGAGAACCAGTGTAGGAAGGAAGCTACTCAGCATCATGAA
Source organism: Falco peregrinus (assembly GCF_023634155.1). Lineage (NCBI taxonomy): Eukaryota > Metazoa > Chordata > Aves > Falconiformes > Falconidae > Falco > Falco peregrinus. The sequence goes on from NC_073723.1 coordinate 77,953,808, forward strand.
TTGGATTCTTTGCTGGAACAACTCCTTTCACTTCAGTGACATCAGTGATAAAAACAGCTAAAATTTAGGCATCTGCAACCTAATTATTTTTTCTGGAGGCTAGGACTTGGTGGTATTCTAATGATCTGAGGAAAGACAATAGAGGGAAAAGAAAGGCTTTGCTGAGCCATCCTGTGATAAAGATGTGCTAATAATTCAAGTTTGTTTACTTACCAATTGCATATAGACTACTGCCTTTTCAGCTCAAAAGGTGGAGTGATTAAACATCACTTGGCAACATTTTTCCTTTCCACTTCATTGTTTTAATTTGTCTCACCTGTAAGTATTATGTGCCACTTTCACCGTTTTGCCGCTTCTCTGCATCCCTTCTGTGGATTTTGTCTCTACTCCCAAAGAGCTCCCCGTAAAATTGGAAGTTCAGTGTGGACTGATACAGATAGACTATTTTGTCTATAATTTCTTGCCCATTTTCTCTCAGTATCTCGTTATAAGATCAACAACTGTAAGACAAAGGCACGGTAACCTGCTTCATCCTATCCCAATCCTGACCCCATACCCCAACCTCCCCTGCAGACCAGTACTGCCCCCCACCCTCACTATTTCAATGTGTCTTCTCAGGCTGTCTCTTGCTCCTTGCAGGGTGCTGGCAGCCAGGCTGGTTCTTTGCTGGGATACAACATTCCATGGTCTAACACCCGGTTTCAATCCTCCTCTGACTGTGGGCCATGGCACTTCATCTGCTTTCAAGGAGTACAGCTCCCTGCCTCCTCTCTCCAGCTGGCCTTCATCTTTCTGGAAGGCTGTTAGCGTTGTGTCCTTCCAGCTGCAGTTGTTGCAGCACATGATGCCTTCCCTCTTTGGAAGGGAGGGTTTTAGCTCCAAACCACCATGCTTTCTGTGTGTCTGCAGCTCACGGGTGGCAAAGCCCAGCCAACTGTCCATTGCCAGCAAGCTGTGTCAGAGAGCACCTGGTAAGGGCTGGAGCAGGGGTCCCCTCTTCTCACCTCTGCTAAGCAGTGTCTTCAGTTAAGAGTAAACTTTGCCTTAGTGAGGTAGGAACTGTAAATAACATTGATTTTTATATTTTTTACATTGGTGATTTTCCTGGAGTGACCTTGTGCAAGGGCCATCTAGAAGACCAGCATAGTTGCACAATTACTGGGGTCATTTTTGCCCAGCAGAAAGGCTCAGGTTTTCTCAAAGGCAGATTCCTGTTATATGTCAGCAGAGTTGTCTTTTTTTTCAGGAAAAGTGAAATAAAAAAAAAAAAAAGCGTCAGTGTACTTTCCTGTGAAGTGCTTCTACTCTGCACAGAGCTGAATGTCTTCCTTTCACTGGGATGAACCTGGTAACCTCTCCTAGTCAGAGGGTTGTAATGTCAGTGTGGAGTGAGAGCAAAATAGTAGTGATGTTCTATTTAAGTCAGAGAACTCTGCAAGCTGCTAGCTGTGCATGGACCTACCTCCAACCTGTCTCATTCTGATTGAAAGCTGCTACCTACCCCCTTTGCTCTTGGGGTCACACTCCAGGAGCTTGTACCCTGCCCCATGTCTTTCTGCTCCCTGCATCCTTGTTCTCGTTGAACAGGAGAAATACTTTCTGTCTGCGCATCTTGCCTTTGTGTCCTGTCTTACCTCTCTTTTCCTAGAATAACTTTAGATCTTCCCACGCTTTCCTCCTTCTTTGCACTATTTATCCACATCTGTTGATACTCATGTGTCTCCTGCTCCATCGTTCCTCTATGTGTTTTAATTAGGATGTCCAGCACAGCTTTAGTTCCTTTAATTTAATCATCTCTTATCGTGCTCTTCATTTCTCTTTCTCAGAACCTCATTTTTTGCTGCAAGTTCATTCTTCTTGTTGGCTCTTCAACTGTTAACAAAATGAGGTATAATGAGCATCTATCGAGATCCATTTTCCATTTACCCATGAAACTGCTACGATCACTTTTGATTAAAATACAGATAGGCCTGCATGGAGCCAAGGAATAATTAAAATGAACGAAAACTCACTTCAAGGCTTGTTTAAAATTCCACGTGAATCCAAATCTGTATTTCTGTAACTTTACCCCATGTCTACATTCTGTGCTCTTTTATAATCCACAAATCTCTTTGGTGTTAGGAATTCACAGACCATTTGTCTTACATTACCTGTAGTGCTAGGATAAAGCTGAAATATATAAGTCTCAATTTACCTCCCTAGAACAGAAAATTAGTCATCTGTAAGCAGTCAATTGTCTGATTACAGTGATCACCAACCAGCCACATCCTCAACTTACTTGCTTTGTTTTAGAACTGGAAATGATTGCATCAGCTTCATTTCTGCTGCGTGTTCTCACTCTATCTCTCTGCCTTTTCCCCCTCTAATTCACGTTTATTTTGAACTGAAAGTGAAGCATCATAGATTATCTGTAAAATACAGCTACAACATAAGGTACAGCCCTTACAGAAACAACAGTGTGGCTGAACACAGATGTTTCTCCTCTACACTAGTGTACCCAAACCAAAGAGATTCATTGTAACTCCTCGGTTGATAGGTTTGTATAATCCTCCTTGTGCTCATTTTTCTTTTGACTATTTTCCTCACTCCAGATGCAACACAATCTATCCAGTGCATCCTGGGAAGATCATCATCTTTTAAGGATGACTTTCCTACCACACTTAGTGACAGGTGAAGTCATTTCCTTGCAGCAACGCATCTGAGAGGTGGAGGGACAAGAGGGATTGGACCAAGTGCTCCAAACTGCACAGATTTCTCTTTATGTCAGACATCATAATTATGTGGTACATTCACTGGCTGCCAATGTTAGTGCCAGCATTGATCCTCTTTGGAAATTCCATATTAAATTGTGTTTCAAAGGCTTAATGAGAAGCTGGCTGCTGGTTTTGAAAGGGGTTTTTTTCTTTTTTTTTCTATGGTCTGCCTTGTAGCTTCCATACAATACCATTACAAGCTCCCCTACTCTAAACTCTGAACAAGAAGGAGCTAGAATGTGTTTAACTCCCCTTCTTTCTTTTGCTCTCAATTCTCAGACCAAAAAGGTGTCTTTTTCCTTATTTAAACTGCAGCTGCAAGTACATTTCAGATCACTGAAACTGAAGAATCCATTATTCTAGTATTCCCATTTCCCTACATGCTTCTGGCTGTCAAAGCTGCTAAGCAAGAACGATGTTGAGCTGTCCAGGTTCATAGGTAGACTTCGCCTCTGGCTTTCTTCACTGAGACTGCAAGCTCTTTTCACTTGAAGACCTGTGTTACGAGTCTGATCTCTGTTATCTGCTTAAAGTGAAACATTTCTTTTTCTCTCCTATATAGCTCTATGTGAACAGTTCCTCAAAAAACAACTTCTCTCTAGGTATCTTTCCCTATATTATACTTAGCTATTAATTGATTGTTCCTAAAAATTAGCTAACTGTGATGACAAGGACACTGGGTAATGGGGAGCACGTCCCTGTGCTGCCAAACTGTCAATTGTGGCAATTTGTCTGTGTCTGTGGGTTCATGGTGGTCATCTCTGTCTTCGTGGTGGAGGGAGGTCCATCTGGCTGGTGACACCTGTGAGACGGCTCGTGGATGCACTTGACAGGTAATACCTGAGCTGAGAGGTTTGGATGCTGCAACTCGTTCCCAAAGAGCCTGCCTGTTGTAGGCTATGGAGAAATCTTTGTTACGAGATGCTACAGCCTGGGGGAGAGAAGCAAGACTTGAGATCTGTTAAAGCTGAAGAACGTGAGGTCTGAGCTCTGTTCTGATGTTGGTGTCACAAATCTGTCCTGTCCTGGATATGAAGTGTGGGTCTCTCGCTTGACTCCCACAACACATGAAGCACAAGAGAGGTTGTCCACACAGATGGAGGACAGAGGGTTGCCCAGAAGTTTGCGACAGGAGCCACACTGTCCTTTGCTCTGGCATGCAGGCAAGATGCATGCAGGCAGCCCAAGTATGCCGGTGTCAAATGTTACTGCACAGCACCAGCAGTGTGTGGTACCTTCAGCTGTGGGTGTGCTGTGGGGAGCAGCGCTGCAGCTGGCCTGGCAGGCAGCCCTGGAGCCTGTCCTTTGGGAGAAGGAGAGGTTCCCAACAGCTGGCTGACTGAGCTGATATCTGTCCTGTCCTCCTCATAGGGCAGGGGAGGGAAGAGTGAAGGGGAGGTTCCAACTCTGCTGTTGGGGAATGCAATTTCTCTGTTACTGGGGAATGCAATTTCCTGGTTCTCTCCATACTTATCAGGCACAGATTATTTCTGCCTTCAGCTTTAATGAAAAAATGATATCAAGAAACAGCAATAGCAAATGCAATCTAGCATCACCTTGCAGCTATGGGCAAAACCAGCTATACCACCATGGCACTATTTAACTAAGCAGGGTCCTTTCAGAATGAATGCAGTGTGACTGAGCAGCGAGTTCACCATTTAAAGTGAAAATCAACACTTCCCAGCAGTGAGGTACATCATTAAACATTTTGTTGCGTGAGCCAGCACCACTTTTCTAAAAAAAGGTGTTGGGATGTTCAGCCAAACGAGCAATTCAGTTGGCTTAACTTTCCTGACCGCTTTCTAATTTGGTTTTAATGAAGATATAATTAAGAGGTAATGTCAGTAGAGCAGAACATTGTCACAGGATAATGGTCTCCTGCTGCTGCATAAACAGTAAATGCAGTAAATACAGAAGGAAAACCGGAATGTTTATTTTCAAAACAGGCGTCATTGATCCTGGGACACTCTTCTGTTTTGATACCTTTATTTCAGTTTTGTCAGAAGAATGAGGGGCAGCAGACTGAATCTATTTTGGCCTGCTGCCACTTCGCAGAAGTGGGAGGAAAATCATCAAGGTGGCTCTACTGCAGTGGGAACACGCTGCTGCTAATGGCAGTGGCTCATGGGTTAGACTCGCAATCACTCACTTTAACCTGATTGTCCGATGGCATTCATGCTGCCATAGGGAATGCAGCAATTGAGAGCCTCAGTCAATCGGCACAACAGAATACCTTGGCCATGATAGTACTGTTTATGAAAGCGAACCTCTTTCAGGAATCAGCCTTTTTATTTTTTCACTGGTTGGAACTTATGATGTTCGTCTTTTCTGGTGAATAACGTCTGCCTTCCAGCATTGCAACAGCAGAAATAAGGATTTTATGTTCCAGCCCATATCGTTCACCTCCACTACAATTCAGGCTGCAAAATAATTTCCATTCCAAACTTCAGCTCCCATTTTTCTTCTAAGTTTTGCAAAACTTCTTTGGGAAGAAATTCTTTTCGTAGGCATTTAAGCCAAGTAATAGCTTTAACCATTTTTTGCATTATGAAGGCTGACAAGATATACTATCTCCTAAAGCTAAGACTGTTTTTTCAAGCAGAAAACTGCATGAAATAACTGCAAATGAGACTTATGCTAAAATATGGATAAATCTTGGAAGTTAAAACTTCCTGTGAAATTAGTACTTGCCGAAGAGAGCTGCCTTTGTTCTGTCTGAAATATTTGGTGTTTTGAATTTGCAAACTAGCAACAATTTAGAGCACACAGAACCTTCCAGGACACCCAAGGAATAATACTTCTTATATAGTGCTCTTCACCAATAACTTGCAAAGCATTTTATGCTGCTCAGAATGAGGGCTAGCCAGATATGGGTTCATGAAAAAATATCAAGGGTTTTTCCATTTTGAAGTAGAGGAAAATCCAGCCTTTCAAAGATGCTAATAAAAAATGAGAGACCGTTAGCACACCATATGTTAAGCACATCCAAGCTGAGGGGGATTTGCCTTCGAGCCCAGAGTAGGCCCTGCATTTAAATGTGCCCTAACTACTGTGTTGCTTGTAGACATTTTGCTCTTGCCTACAGAGATGTTCACACTGATGGGGATGAGACAGGAGACTCTGTGGGTTTGTGGCCGAGCAGTTGGCTGGAAGGTGGAAGCTGCATTTCCAAATCCCTCTTTTGGCTCATGCAAGTTTGATCTAGTCTGTTATATCCTGCATGAGAATATGCAGAGGGTGGATGCTCTTCACCTGCTTCTCCTTTGTGAACTACAACACTAACCTACTCCCTGTTGCCTTGCATGGAGCACCAAGCAGTTGTTTTCCATTTACTCTTCCAGAGCTGAGGCAGAACAATTTCTGTGATGAAATGGGACATCTCCCTCTGGACCAGAGAGACTTGCCTGCCACACAGAAATTGTTATGACAGGTACATTCCTAGGAAAGGCTTGTTTTGTCATATCACAGTTTTACAGCCAGAAATTATTTTACCAACCAGCTAAAACCCAAGTCAGCATCTTAGCATCATCTTCTCAGACAGGAAAGAGTAGACATTATAAGCTAATGTGAAACCAATAGCAGAGCTGGGCATAAGACATGAGTACTCAGTGTCTTGTGCTTTCAGCACATTGCCTTACCCTTGGCTGTGGAGAGAAATTGCAGTATTAAAAGCAGAGAGTGTTCTCAGAGATAATGCTGTGAATCCAGAAGACTACATGAATGTAAGTGTCATGGGGCTGCATTTACATCAGGGTCACCCAGTTAGAATTTGACTTATGGTGTGTTGTGCAGTTTTGCACCCCTGCAGGCTTTGACCCTTACAGTCCCCATCATTTAACTGCTGATATGATCAAAGGAAGCTGGAAGAATCACATGCAGCAGTTCCTGTGTTTGTGTAGAGTTATACTCACATGGCCAAAGCAAATGTTAGAAAGTGAAAGGCACCCAGAGTAATGGGATCAGTTTGTCCTGAGCTGGCTTCTGCTGAGACACAGGAGAGGATCAGCTCCCTCAAACTGAGTCACTCCTCCACCAGCTCAGTTTAAAAGCTCCTGGGGACAGCAGGAGGATATTGTCCATCTGGAAGCTGCTGGGAGGCCACCTATTTCCTTCCAAGAAAATGCTTCATACAGTTTACCTATGGTGTCAGGAACGGAAGGAAATAATGCAAGACTTTCCTATGCTTCCTCGGGTGAAAGTAACATGCTTTGGATGCTCTTTATACTCTGGAGGGCAAGAGGGGCCAATGCCCTGGGTCGTTCCCCTTAAGCAGGGCATGTGCACACTTGTGCAGCTGCGTTTGCCTTGCCCAGTTGAGAAAGGACAGTGGACCCAGAGGGAGAAGTCTCTGTCTGAGGGATGGTGCAAATATTGGGAGGGAACCAGATGCTGTAATGCAAAGGGCACCCAAAGCTCCTCTCCCACTTTTCTTAGAGTGCAGAGAGACAGCTGTGGTGTACTGGGGGCAGGTGGGGGGCAGCTGTGATACTCCTGGTGCCATGGGCACCCTAAGAGGTCCAGCAGCTCAGAGAGGTGAGGAAATGGCCAGAGCAGCTGCCTGGGCTGTCCTCAGCCACCCAGGTAAACCCTAAGGCTGTGGCAGGGACAAGAGCAGCCCTGCAGCACTGGCCTTAACATGAGCAGCAAAGGGTGAGCTCTGCCTGGTCCCTAGAACATCCTATGCCTTCAGGATGTGCTCTCTGCTTCACACCACCAAAGGAATGTCACCAAAACAGGCTTACAGGGCTTTCTGCTTGAAAGCGAAGCTGGGAAAGGAAGAGCAAGAAGCAACACATTTCCCTTTAAAGGAATAGGAAACTCTGAAGACTTCCCCTCACCCTGTGGCAGCATTTCACTTTCCAGTGAAAAGCGCTATAAATTTCACCTATTGGTAGAAGTAAAGGTGTTTTATGGTTGTCCAGACTGAGTTATGATTGACTTAAAGCCTAACAAATCATTCCCTTGCTCTCCTCCCACTAGCATTTTAACCATGTTACCCACAGCGCCCACCTTTCCTTTAAAGATAACCAGGGTGGGAGGGAATAGCTGTCACCAGCATCTAATAAATGAATGAATTTTGAGCCATCCTCTAATTTCCCTCTGCTTGGCTATAAGGATATGAGGAAAACAGGCAGAGCAGAAATCCCCTGGCAAGAAGCAGGCTGAGCTGTGCTCCTGAGCATCACAGCCATGCTGTCAGGAGACAGACCGCTCCATGGGAAGCTAGAGCGGCTGCTTCCTCAGTAAGGTGAGGGGTGCTGGAGGAAGGGACGAGGAGTCGACAGGACCCCCCCCATGAAGGGCGTTTTGACAAAAGGTGCTGCGCAACGCTGCATGTTGTGGTGGAGGGGACACAGTGGAGTATTTCCAGCAAGAGATGGTGCATTTGTACCAAATCAGTATGCACGCTGTTTTCTCTGTTGGAATATTGTTGTCGTCCTTTATTACATTAAAGGGGAACATCTTTATCTCATGGTGATTTGGGTGGGATGTGACATTGCCTAATGTAAAAGGGGCCTGTAATATCAAGGAGACAACCGTGAAATAACGCATTACATACTGAATTGAACAGCAGGCTCATTTACATTCCTTTAATTTGGAAATATGAACATTCAGAAACCCTCTTCTCCACTTGCATTTCCTTATTTGGGAAACATGTAAATTACATTTATGATAATTTAGTATTTAACTGGTACAAGCATTGCAAATTCCAGAAGCAAAGGTTTCAAAATAGACAGGAGCTGTGCCAGCTTCCTTTGCAAATGCGTGTGGTAAAAGCCACCTCTGCAGATGACTCCAGCTTCTGGACCTGCACTGGCAAATGCTTGTAAAGCAGATGGGACGGCTGGGGTGAGGCTTGCAGGGCTGGACCTTTTGTCTCAATCATGGTATAGGCTTATTGCGTGTGGCAGATGGATTTCATTAATAAACTCGGTGTATCAGCTCTTCTGCGGTGTGTGGTGTCATTTTTTGCAGCCTATGAGATCCCAGAATCGCAGATGAAAATGACAGCAAAGGACCCTTTGTAAGATCAGCCATGCTTGAATGACGCCGAGAGGCCTCTTCTGTGGTAATCCAACTGCTACGTTTTCCAGTCTTGCCTTGGAAACCTTCTACCAACAGTGACTTGTGTTCCTTGCTCACCAGACAGTTTATTCTGTTGCCTGTGTAAAGCCCTTATTACGAAGTCATTTCTCTTGTATCTAAATGGGATTGTTCCACTTTTAATTCGAGACCCTTTTGCCATCTTTGCTGCAGGGAAGGGCTATTCTAATGGCACACCAACACCAGTGCTCATCTTAGCGCTAGCTGGGGCTCCCTCCTGCCCTGTGAATCGCTTTCTGTCACACCCATCACCTGCAGTTCCCTTCACCATTCCTGCTGCCCATCCTTAAGTCCTCTGCCACTTTTCAGTGTCCTTTTTAGAAAGTGAGGCTTAAAAATGCATGCTGTGCTACAGCTTCAGCCTTACACAGACTTCATGATGCTGCACTCATCACTCCCTTTTTGTCACAGGACAAATCCCTCTTTACTCTATAAACCCTGGCATAGCGATTGCTTTCCTCGCAATGTGAGCTCTTATGCTCTTCATTACCCACTATAACCCCAAGGTCTTTTCTTATATTAACGTTTTCTAAATATCTGGGTTGATTATTGTTATTTCTTTCCAGGTGCATTACTGTCACATTCATCAATATTAAATAAATTTTATTTTGTTGACATCTGCCTGTGACTCAGAACCCACCAGATAATTTTACAATGGGGATTTACTATCCCTTTTCACCTATTCATTTTATACTTTATCATTTTCAGTGCTAGGAAGGTTAAACACAGTTTTGCCTCATATCAAATGTCCAGAGTACAGAAGGAAATAAAAATATTTGGATAAATAATTGAAAGCTGAAAGTGGGATTTTTTATAGAAAAGCTAGAAAAATAGATTTTTTTTCCCCATGAAATATAAGACTTGTATTTAATATTTTCCCCTTTACTCAACCTTGAATAAAATAAGAGAAGGTAAAGAAAGAAAACCTCATATCTTCTTCTTCAAAAAAGTTGGAAATCTTTGTCAAACTGAAACTTTAATGTGAGCATTTTCATCTGAGCTATGGGGCAAAGGTGTTCTGAGTAATTCTGACAAAGGCTATGAGAAGGCAATATCTGCCTTTTTTTCTGCCTGTTTCACAGAAGGGACAGTACAGGAATCATTGCTCTGAAAAATAGTTCATCCTCTTTCAGGAGAGCTCTGAAACATTTGCCTGAAGTCAATCAGGAGCCATGGTTCAATGGGCTTCCATGTGTGTTTGCTGTGCAGGGCAGGGACTGAAGCAATCACATGCTGCAGAGGCTCAGTTAACAGCAGCCCCTTGAGCAAAACTTTATTTAAAAGAACCCCAGCCCCAAAACATCAACAATAAAAAAACCAAAGCCCCCAAAATATGTCTGAAAACCAGAAATATTATCATACTCGGTTCTGGACATTGTCACTAGCCTTTGATATATTCATGCATAATTTCCTACAGAAACCTGCATAGATGAAAGATAAAGAACAAGTTGGGGGCAATCCCATCTATAATAAGAAAGGCACAAGTAAACAGAAGTCTAGTTAAATTGGGAAAGACCTCACTGCTCAGAGACCCAAGTCGATGGGCTGAGCTCAGAGGAGCGAACAAGGATCTCATGCCTGTTCCTCAGCCATGCCCACTTTACAATGATCACCTGTCATGCACTGTGCACTGAAGCCCTCTCAAAACAAGTATCTGCTACTGCATGAAGGTGCAGGAAACTCTGGGCATATGTTGTCCGTCAGGGGCTGCTGGTGCTTCTAAAATAACATCAGGCTGTATCTGCTGTTTGGCACTAAAATAATCCCGAGTTTTTTTATGGAGATCCAAAAATAACACCATTTGACGTTCCCTGAGGATGGCTGACTCCCAGATGCCATTATCAGCTCATGGCAAATATTTTGAAGTTTCGTTAACCTTCCTAGTAAGTCTGCCTTGTACCTGTGTTGCTCATGCCCAATGTGTTTGAGGAACATTGGTTTAGGTTATCCCTGAGGCAAAGATAGGCTCGGGAGGGGAGTCCTTGATTACGTGAGATTTGCTCTGACAGATTCATTTTCAGTAATTGCATCTGCACACCTGATTTAGGGCTCCTCAGCAGACAGTAGTGGAAGCTGATTTCTTTGAAAGTAAATACCCAGCAGCCAGGACTGTAACAGATGTTACGGATGGGACCAGTAATTCACTTAACTGTGTCTCAAAAACCCTCTTTTCTATACATTTCTCCTCAATATTCTCCTGGGCAATCACTAGCCTTGCTAAATTTGTGGTTCTCATTTAATTCCCTGACATGTTCTTATTTTTTAAAGCTTTATTTTCAGCTATTGAAGTACAAGAAATTGCTTTTGGCCTCAAGCTTTGCTTTCCAGAGAGGTGACAAGAGACTCCGCTGCCGGTAACTTAAAGGGAATGCTCTCCACTCCGGCGTGAGGAGCTCTGAGGGTGTTTCTGAGCCCACCTGCACTTTTCCAAACCAGTCAGTGCTCCCGGTGAATGCAAATTTTTTTCCTGCTCTGCCAGTGGAGGGCACAGTGTTCAGACCAAGCCCTCACGATAAAGAGGTAACTGTCTTCAAGATGAAAGGCTTGGGTTTAGGCACAGTCAACATACCCCTCTGCCCTAGGGCTTTTTAATTTATCTCTTTCTGCAAAACCACTAAGCAGCAAGTAGTCAGTTACAGCCTGGAGAAACTGCCTGCAAGGAAGCAGTGGAGCCCAGCTCTCCTGGCCCAGAGACAGGGAGGTGGGACCTGTGCTGAGAGCAAGCATCCCGGGAGAGCCTGGTCAGGGAAAGGCCTCCCTTAGCTGCGGCATGTCAGGCTGTGATGGGGGTCCATGGCAGCAGGTGGGACCTCACTGGGGGGTGGCCTCATGCCACAACCCCTGTCATCACAGACTGCAAGCTGTCACCGAGGTGGTGGACACATGAGGCTTCTCCCCAGGTTTGAAAACTTCTTCCCAATTTGCCTGTGGGGTATTACATCAGGGTCTCCCCTGGGCTTGGGGGATCAAGCTGCAAAGGGGTCAGGGTTGGGGACAGCCCTGGCAGGAGTCACCCAGCAGTCACCAGTGCATCCTCTTCAGAAACAAGACTGTGGTCATACAGCCTGTGGCATTGCTCATGTTAATTGGTACGTGCTGCAGATGGCATCTCTTGGTGGAGAATGTAGATGCACATGTAGATGCCATGTACAAATAGTATTCTTTTCATAGCATTACATCAGGAATGTTATTGAAATCATTACAAATTCTGTCTGCTATATAATCTTTTTTCCTTCACCTAGTCTATAATTACGGCACCTAAAAAAAAAAAGTGTATTGGATTTTTCTGTCATGATCTATGTTTAGGGCTTGGCAGGATTCAATTTTAATTTCAACTTCAATGATAACACTTTATTACCTGTGTTCTTTATTTATAGTTACACACTGCTTATTTATACTGGTGTAAATATTTTCCGACTTGCATCCAGGAAAGTGCTGTTATCATTGGTTGAAAGAAAAGCAGCTTCCCTCTTTTGAATAGCTGGTTTGATTTCAGAGAGATGGGTGTCTACAAATTCATCTACTGTCACAAAATTTAGCCCTTATTCTAGAGAGGAAAGAAATAACAAATACATTACAAACCCCTTCCTCACAGAGCTTGTTCATGCTGTTTTCCTGCACAATGTGACAACATGAATCACGAGTAACATTCAGCATGAGCCTGGACAAGCTAGAAAATGCTCTTTTTTTCTTTGGAGGGGGGAGAAATATATTGTGATGTTAAAAACAGTTGAGCTGAGAAAAAAACTGTTTTAAGTATTTTGTGCATTCAGATAACCCAAGAAGATCCCATATGGAATATGAGCAAGTGTTAACAGAAAGATCATTAATCAAGTAATACGCCTACTGGAAACAAAACCCACAACAGCTTAGAGAAAACAGACCAAAAGTTAGCCTGTGGTTAGATAAGTGAGTGGATGTCAGTGCTGGAGCATTTTTTCAGAGAGGAAGCAGCATGAGACTGTGAACAGCTATAGGTTAGGCGTTTCACCATCCAGCTCCACAGTACCCGAGAACCTCAGTACCAATCAGCTGACACCCAACCAGCAGGAACAGTTTCCTGAATCAAGGCTGCTTGCTGGAGAAAAAGAGCACAAGAGCGCCCACCAGGATGAAACCTCTAATATATTCGTGAGAATTAAACCCGAAGAATGCAATCTGATCTGTGTGGGCACGGAAGCCGAGTTTCCGCTGGGTACAGTCAAGCTGAAGGATTTGCCTGCACAGGAGAGTGGTGGGACAATGGGCATATCTTCTCCATTCCCCCACCCTCAATAGCCATTTTCCCCCATAGGTACTGAATAGGGAGCTCCTTCCCCACCCTCTGCCCACAAGCAGGGCGTTCCAAAGTGGTGTTGCTGGGAACTCTAGTTGTTGCTCAGTGATGCTGACATTTGAGAAATATTATGTCAAAATTTTCATGCACAAAGGGAAAGGCTTAATTCTGAAAGAACGTATAATAATAGCATTGCTCCCTACATGCAGGAGACATGGGAATTATTGGTTCACAGCTGCAAAGACGGGGAATGGGAGATGACTGCTCCCATCCTGATGCTGACAATTTTTTCTAAATGATTTGGCAGAGCAGGTCAAATAAGCCAAGAATACAACTGTTTTCTGTTGCCACCCTAATGATATTAAGTGCTCTGAGGAAATTGCCACTAAGCATTTTACCCAAAATTTGTGGTACAGGCCTTAAGAATTATTGATACTAAGAAAACAACAGATATAAAGGAACATTTTCCTAAGCTAGTGTACCACTGAAGAATTTGCAAGTCCTAACGTGCACTACATTTGAAAAGTACTATTTTAATTCCATCCTGGAGAGTATTTAAATCTTCGAGAAAATTACCAACTAAGTAGGGGATCTAAAGCACAGTTGTCAGAGCTGAAACGTCCTTTACCTCCCCACACAAAACCAACCAAGTCCATCAATCTCAAAGTTTTTGTTCGATACTCCACTGCCAGGAACTGCTTTCAAGTTCGCATGTAGGGAAAAACCAGCAAGAATTGTAAATATATCATTAAAAACTCTGCGTAGTAAATAAGACAGACATTAGATCAGCTTAGGGTCCTTGATTTATGCCAGAAATACAGCCATGCAGCAGCATGAGACAGTAAAGTGCTCCAGGACTTGTCTAACAAGATGTTATGCTTTTTTCACATGTAATGAACAGCTCTGTGTCAAGCTAGAGGAGAAAGCAATTCTCCAAACCCTCTTCACTTTACAGGTTTGGCAGTTCAGTTCTTGGACAGGTCCAGATGAATACATTGTTTTGGTCTGCCCTGAAATTTGGTACATCTCATGGAGGGAGGCAGGAGGTGTGGGCTGGGGGAAGCAGACAGGCTGCATCAGTTTGAGGAGATGGTTCTCCCTGTAACAGCTGCTCTTTTAGCATTATGTGCATGGGTGAGTAAGTACAGATGTGTGTGAAGATCTGGTGAAACAAACCATGGTTTCTGAATAAGCTCAGTCTCTCAGCATGTACTCTGTGGTGTCTTGACATCAGTTCACCTTTGATGATGCAACATTGGCAATGATCCTCAGGAAAGCATCTGGCTGCCTTGGTAGGTAAATGACTAGCAGCTGGGAAAAAATGGAGTTCACATGGGGACAGAGGCATTGAAGGGCTTTCTGAGCTATTGATTTTTGCATGTGCTTAAGGGAGCACAATGGGGAAACGGATTTTGTGTCAGCTTAGGTTACCCAGAAATTTCTGTAATTTGCCATCTAGCCCAGTTGCTAGATTCATTGAACCTGGTTAACACTGCTTAATATCCAGCACAAATGATCTTTGAAGCAAATTATTAAATGTTTGAGAAAAAACCTCCTCTGAATCACTGCTAAAGGGATTTGTATCTTAAGATGCTACACAAAACATTTTGTGTGGATACTGAGATGTATAATAGGAGAAAACCAGTGGTGACTGCCAGCTGGGATGGCAACTGCCCAGCTACATGGCCCTTGCTACAGGTGATTGTGCTGTACCAGTGGGGTGCTGGGGTTGCTCTTGCCCACTTTTCATCCCCTGCCCTCTGCACAGCCAGACTTCAGGCACCCTGAACCATTCAGCCACTGGGCGAACAGAGGACACAGCTCCCAGCTCCACTCTCCCCCTTTCCCCACAGATTTTTTGCTCCTGTCCAACCTCCTCCTGCTTATACAGGCACTGCAGTTATTTTAATTTTGTGAGAACACCCATGATATTAAGATGTATTTCCAAGCCCCTGTATTCTTTGGATTCCTTATGTCTTTCCTCACAAGCACAGCCCAGAACACAGGTTGCACTTTCTTTAGGGCCATACCTGCTTCTGCATGTGCTGCTGTGCTCACCCCCTCACTGATGCCTGTGAGTCAAAGGTCCTCTCAAAATGCTCCACTGGAGGGTTGGAGGGCGGGGGGGAGCGGGCAGGCAAGTTGGCAGGTAATAGCCCTTTTCACACAACTCTTCAAAAAACACCTGCACCCAGGGTCAATTCAAAACACAGCTCTGCCTCTCCCTGTGCAGCTCTCTCTGCCTGCTTGCTCAGCTGTAACCATTAGGACCTGATCGCTTCAGGAAAGATGAATGCGTTGATGGGAGTTTTTTGCATCCTGTTGTTCATGAATCATTGTTCCTGTCACACAGTAACTGTAATTATTACTTTTCTGGACCTTTGGCTGATTGTCTTAGCAGAAGAGAAAAAAAAAAGGAGCAGAAAAAGAGGGGTGCAAAACCAGATATCTTGGAAACAAAAATAACCTCTTGCCTCTTGCTATTGGAATTGTTCCCTTTAGGTCAGAGCCCATATGCATGCACACATGCACACATTGCTTCCTCTACTCCGCAGTGCCTAGGGTAGTTTGTCTAGTTTTAAATTGGCTAAAGTAGATGAAGGGTGGCAGAAGGTTATTTTTAATCTGTTAATGTGTTATGGGAGACTGTTGCGGCAATGAAGCATAGAAGGTGGGGGAAGGCAGAGGGAAAATGTAAAATAAATTTGTTTGAACTAAAGGAGCACATGATGTGAGAATTTCAAAGCTCCTGGTACCAGACTGTTACAGCAGCAAAAAAAGAAAGAACTTCCGCACCCCCCCCCCCACCCCCCCACCCCCCTTTCTTATTCCTTAAGAAGACGTGTCCCTGTGCAAAATACAGGAGTCTTGACTTGACTGAGTCTGTGGTAAAGGGATAAGGGAGAGTGTCCTTACTGGACTTTTCCAGAAAGATCCTGGTTGGTTACATAGCTCAGCATAACAAGGAATGTCACCACGAATACACCCAGGAGCTATGGATTTTGCACCACACTGTTAGCCTGCCTGACCCTGGGAGATGGTGTGACCTGACCAGACAGGCTATCAAACGACATCCTCCTCCCTAGGCAGCTGTCAGGTCCCTACTATTTCCACTCCTTCCCCTTCAAAATATCAATTCATTCCTGCTTCTCATGCTTTCTTTTTTCCTTTTTCTCTTCACTTTATATAAGAGCATCCTTAGCAATTCAAGACAGGTCCAGCTGTGGTTAATTTGTCATGGAGAAAATAATATCAAATGGAACAGTGCTGAGGAAACAAACAACCTAGTGCAAAGCCTGCCCCTAATTGATTGATGAAAGAAAAATTAGGGCTGCCTCAAGAAACAATTTCCATAGCAGTGGGAATAGAGAGGAAGCTGTGCTGTGAATTGTGGGTGACCTGCCGCAGCTCTTGGCATCAGCGCCAGCAGCGTGGTGCCGGCCAGCGTGCCCACGGCTCCCACTGGCAGCGGTGGTGGATGTGCCAGGTTAGCGCAGGACCACTCCCACACACGGACCCCCAGGGCAGGGCAGGGCACGGTGGGGCTGGGGCTGTGGCCGGGCTCAGTTAACAGGCTGCGAGCACGGTGCTGTACTGCGGGATGGAGATAAGCTTCCCGCCCCCAGACCCTGCCCACTCCCCCCACAAGAGAAACAGATACTATGTTTTGTCGTCTTTTCTCTTCCCTTTGCCTTTCTTTTAGGTAAGAAACAGGATTATGCCTTACACTAAGTACTGATTTGCTATCACTTGAAATACACCGACTTTCTTTTATTATCTCTATAACAAAATCGTCCAGGAGACTTCCAAGCAAGAGTTTTTCCCCTTCAGAAAAAGCTCTGCAGGTGCCATGGGTAATAAAGGCACACCAGAATTACTGTGACCACATTCCCTGTTTTTGATGGTTAAGGTTGCTTGCTTCAAAAGCAACTGATGATATGGGGAATATCTAAAATTGTGTTTGTTTGATTGGAGATGTCTGAAGGAAGGCTTGCTTTCAGGGAAGGAAGCCCACTGTAGGAGGCTCAGGGTGGGGAACCACAGTCTCCCACGTTGCCATCTGCTTTTGAAAGCCTTGGTCATGCATGTGTGTGTATAGCAAATTTGTGTGTGCCTTTTGTTTGCCAGGCAGGCCACAAAAACCAAACTCAGGTTCCTGGCAGCTAAATCATGAACAAGTGTTACTCTTAATTTGATGTAGTACAAAATTAACGGTTTACAAATTATAATAGGCCTTAGAGAAAAAAACGACTCAAAGAGCAAAAAAACCCCCTAATTCTGGACTTGAAGCTTGAAAAAAACCAAATGAAACCATTTTCATAGCTGTCCATTAGGCACACCTTCCCCAAGCTGAATGTTTACCAAGGCTTAATTCCGGCTTTGTTATGGCTCGGTGCGGATGGGAATTCAGCACCTACACAGGAGGAGCCATTTCTCCCAGCACAGGATGCTAAAGCTGGCCTTGCCTCTATGTTTTCAACCCATACCCTTTTCAAAGCCAGAACATATATTACTGCTTTTGGCAATGTTTTGATTGCTGGCTATGGCCAAGACTGCATCAGAAGAAAAGAAAAGCAAGGCTGATGCGATTTCTTCCATGCTGCCTTTGCCTGGCTCATGTTTTTCAACAGCCATTCCTGAAATAAGTGGAAAGACTGGTCACTAAACAGCCTCTCTCATAATGAGTAGCCTCTTTGTTATTGCCAGTGGTACCAGCAGCCTGGAGAACTGCCTGAAAGCTAAGAGTCTGAAGACAGAGAGAGAGAAATACTGCCACGACATGTAACGCAGCAATTGACCTGAAGATGGATTTGTCTCAAAGCAACATGACAGATTTTTATCTGCCTAAATTTATGGAAATAAATTTTAAAGCACTGCTTTTCAGGGCAGACAAAAGTTAGCAGGCTCTGAAGAGCATACATATTTCAGAAATTTGGAAAAAATCAAAGTGTGTCAGAGACACAACTTAAGGGACAGAATCAAACATGGGTGGAAAGGAATAAGTGGAAACGGTGCTGAGGATGAAGTTGGTCATTCTACTGCTCAGCAAGAATTTCTGCTTTTTTGGTAAACACTCTTCCAAAAGCATTTGCTTTCTGCGTAAAACTGGAATCATTGATTGAAAAGCTATTGAAGCATTGCTATGTTTGGAGCATTTTCTGATATTCAACTTTCTAGTGTAGAAATTAAAATTTGGCAGGGAGGGAAAACATCCCCTGTTGTTGCTGTTGACAATTTTTAGCAAGAAATCTCTCTTTACCGACTTTAACAGGGGAATGAAAAGCTTGCACTTGATGCAGTCCTAGTGCAAAAGACAAACAAGAAGAATAACAAAATTAGACAAGTCAAAACATTCTGATTTGTTTTTTATCTACTCATTGGTACTTTCTTTCTTAGATTCTTGTCTGCTTGTCAGGGCTTTTCTTTTAGGCTATCAGCTTTTTGTACAGGGATTGTTGTTGAGCTTTCACACAGATTAGCATGTTGTGGGTTTGACTGGCAGAGGGCTAAGGGTTACAGCTTCTGCCAGTCACTGCAGACAGCCAGCTAGAAGGAAGGGTCATCTGGGCAACCTTTGCTATAGTAAACAACTGGGGAGCCCCTACAAGAAGGCTGAAGTATTTTATGCAAAAAAGCAAGCAAAGCCCTTGTTTGGGAAGAGACTCAGGCAAACAACCAGATGAGAATCATCACAACCAGCACTCCTGCTGCCTGAGCATTCGGTCAGACCCTGGAAAGCGTTGTTGCCAAAGGCTGGTAGTTTTCCTACATGCTGTACCTAGCTCCAGCTTACAGTCTTACATGCCATCAATCCCAAGGGAAGACCACATATCTGCTAAATAGAATTGTGCAGTCATCCTCAGCTTAAACCCAAGTATTTGCTTTATGACCTTACTAGGTCTAGATGCATTTACAGGGAAGGCATGATGCTCAGATGGAAGTGGCATTGTTTCTAGAGAAAACAATCAGGACTAATAGGGTAAGGACAGATCTGACGTGACAGTGTCGGCTAGAGACAGGGGCTGATGCCATTAGGGTGACATTTTAAATACACTCTTATATGGTTTATTTGTGAAGAATGAACATAATTCTCCAAGAGACTAAGAACTCCACCTGCTCTGGAGATGTAGCTATAGCAACCTCCACACGATTACATTGCTAATCTGCAGGTGTTGAAGAGGCATAGATAGATGCTGTTGAGTAATTCGGCTCCAAATAGATACTTTGATCTGCATAACAGCTTGCATTTATGTCCCAAATATGGATCATTTCCAGTTCTGCAATTCTTATAAAAGCAAAATTCCCGTTCTTTATTTTATAATGGGAGTCTTAAAACTTGCCCATGCTATCTAACAAGCTAGGCAGCTCCATTACTTTTTGGGTGGGGCAGGAGCAAGGGAAAAGGAGAGCTTTTCATTGCCAAAAATGCCCAAACTATTTCTTGCATGTTTTATCTGAGTGACTTCTCAATGGGAACAAAATCAAACAAAAGAGAATACTTGTTCTACTTTCCTGTATACATGATGTACTGATCAATCAGTTGCATCTTTGCATTAAAGAGAGTCTATTCTGCTGCAGACACTGACGGCAGTCTCTGAACATGTACCAGGTCAGACCATGCTTCATTAGCAGCCACGACACTGTTAAAAACATCAAGCTAACGTCTGTCCTGGTTTACTCTCCATGAGATGTCAGTGAACTTGGTGGGGATGCCTGGGATGGAAGTCAAGGCAAAATATGGCTCAACATCAGAGAGCTCCAAAGGAATCTGGACCTTTGATAGGCAAAATCTGCAATTCACTGATCCAATAAAAGGAATTCAACAGCTCCAAGAGAAAAATGACCCTTCATTGTATTCCCTGCTAATCTGCTGGCGTACTTCTTTAGAAAGGTAGTTCAGTCACACACTCGTAATTTCATGAAAGCTGGTTAAGGAGATTTGATGAAACCTCTAAAGACAGTATCGCATGACCCTTCCCTTCTCTCCTTTTTACCCTGTATTTCTTTGCCAACTGAACATCCCACATACCAGTTGCTCTGCTCACCTCCTGAAGCAGCCTACTCTGCGCTGTTTCCTACACCCACTTCATTTATTTCCTTGCAGGTTGCTGCATAATCACCTTATTCATTTATCTGAATGACTTTTCTGCATTAAAGAACAACAAATCAAAACAGAAAAGCCATTCAAGGTATCTCTATGCTTGCAAAAATTGGTGGTCTAAGTTGAATGCTTGCCTTTTGCATGAATTTCATGCGACTGTAGTGGGCCACAGCCCAACAGCCGACTCTTTTTCTCATGGAACCTCACTTCATCCCTTGCTCAGGATGCAGCTCTTCCAGCAACATTATTTTATTGCTGAAATCAAATGTTTCCCACTTCACCCCTAAGCCCCCCTACACCTTCTGCTGGTCTTGCTTTCACCCCTGCCTCCTGCCCCAATGACCCCCTGTCCCTATGTCAGTGTCCTTCATTTTGTTACAGCCGCAGGCCCCTTGCATGCACTGCCCTGGCCATCCTGGCCACCTCTACCACCAGGAGCCACCAGGCTCCTCCACCTCCCACCCTGTCAGGACATTTCAGACTCCTTGTCCCTGGCTCTTGTGGCTTTTCCTCCACACCTCCTGTCACTGCATGGCCCCAGGGGGTTATCCAACCCTCTCAGGGTTAGGGGACAGCTGGAGCGGGGAATTACAACATCTTGCTTGGCCACTGAGGGGACACAGCGCTTTGGGCTTTGGCGCCTTGGTCCTGATTTTCCAGCATGCTCAAGCCTTGTGCATTAAGCAGATCAGTCCTCTATCAAATGCACTTCAACCTCAGGTGATCAGTCTGAGATCACAACGCCTTCCCAGTAAGGCCATATTAATTATATTCCTGTTTTCTAATTCTTCATTAATTAATTTTTCCATCAATTTCTACATTACTTTGCCTGGGATTGGTATTGAGTATGCTGGCCTATGTTTACCTGTGTGGTTTCATTTGTCTTGGAATTTTTGTACAATATTGACATTGACCTTTGAGAATTTCCCTATTATTTCATGGCTTATTAAAAATTTACATATACTAGCTAAAAATATCCTGCATTTGCTCTCTGGGGCCACTTCTGTGGACCTTCAGATTTCAAAGATGGTTAACCCTAGTGCAAGTTGTTCAATATCTTTCTTAATTAGTAATATGTCAGAAAATAACGTTCTTCCAAATAGAGAACATAAATAATTGTTGAGCAGTCTGGGGGTTTTCTTCATCGTTATTAACTACTTGTCTGTCTCCAGCTAGTAATGAGACTATGGCATTGGTAGTTTTTCTGATATTATTCATAAGATTTCAAGAAACCTTCTTCTTAAACAAAGCCTGATCAGGACTTTTTTCTGATGTCTTTAGTATCCTTTATCAATTTTCTACACTTCATAAACTCTTATTTATACGGATTTTTATTACCTCTCCATTTTTCCCATATGTTGCATATCACTTTTTAATTTGTTATTCCTGCCTTCATTCTTCCGCTGAAAGAGAATGAGCTTTTCACCAATATTATTCAGCTCCTTTACTGTGAAGTAATGGCTTTTTGGCCATTTCAGATGTGCTGCTTCCTAATAATTTTTTACACTCAGTTTCACTTGTAACTTTTCTCAGTTTGAGAAACTAGTGTCTTTAAGTACCAAGTGTATGTGGTACTTTAAGTTACAGAAGTTGTCAGAACAGTGATGGCAGCTGTCCCCAGGCAGTCTGCGCTTTCTGCTTCAGCACAGTTTCCTTGTCACACAGCCCAGTGCCGAAGTAGGACACCAGTCTGCACCCAGATCGGGGCTGCAAGGGGTCTCGCCTCTCTGAAGGACACTGGTTTGGTTTCACAGGTGTGTGCAGTTTATAAGCAGTTCGCTGACACACAGGCAGAGGAGGTTTGCTGCTTCCGAGATGCCCACCATGCCCAAACCAGTAATGGTGGAGAATGTGTCACCTCCCCTCTTGCAGTCTGTGCCCTGCCCAGGCAGGTTTTGCCCAGTTTAACACTGCCATCGTACAGAACCTTCCAGGTGGTTTCAGTAGTACTGGATTTTTCCCCATCAGTGATAACTTTCAGTTCCTCCAGCTTGTTTCCCAAGCTCCTTGTGTTGGTCTATAAATCTCTGGAAAACAAGGGCTCTGGTGACACAGGAGGTGGGAGAGGGTCTCCAGCCAAGGGGAAGCCCCTGATCCACATACCCCGGTGGGAATGGGAAGCTCAGAGGGAGGGAGAGCTTGGCTCAGAGATCAGGCAAGGCAGAGTTGAACTGAACTCTCCTGCTTAATCCTCTGCCTCGACTGCAAGACTTATCCTTCCTCCCAAATTGCTTTCGAACTGTATTGCTCCCAGATGTGCAGAAGTGTTTTTAGCGAGCCCAAATAGCCTCTCAGTTATCTAGTTGAGAGGGAAATGTCATATATCGCTGAAGGAAAATCTTAACATTCTTTCTGTATGTGCATGTTAGCCCATAGCAGAAATAGTTCCAGCTCGAAAAATATTATTTTGGGAATCAAAATCAGCACTTTTTCTTGTTTGAGTGTGTTATTTTTCACTTTGCTTGGCGCTTCAAGTGCAAGGTCATGTGGCAAATCATTATACCAGCAATGTTTATCTCCATTTGAAGAACTCCATCAAGAATTGATTTAAAAGAGGTTTAGATAGTGCCTATTTTTTTTCTTGACAACAGTTCCATTATTCAAAGCCCATTTATGCAAAATAATTTGCTGCAGAGGTATCTTTATTTTAATTGCAGAAAGAAGCCTTTTTTTTTTTTTTTTAATTATAACATTAAGTTGTAGCACATCCACTCACATGGATTCTGTAAGAAAATCAGGGAAATACTGTTTAAAGAGACCTGGGCAAACCTCCCTCTTGAAGTTGGAGCATCACCAGCCTAGCCCAGGCCAGCCTGTGCACTCACACCCCACAAACACGTGCACATTTCTGTCTCTGTATGTACGCACATACGCACCATATTACACCTTTTATTGGCCTTCACTATTTTTAGTAGTTTTTAAAACCTTACACAGGTGCTGTATCTTAGAAATACAGTTTTTAACACCAGCTGGTTACACTCTGCTAAGTGTTTTATCTACAAGATTAGATTACACACCCTAGGGATGAAAGTGGCTTAACCACATTGTACAGCAGGTAAAGTGCTTTGGGGTCTGCATTGTGTCATTAAGACCAATATGAAGAAGCAGACAGACTTATCTTAATCTTGCTGATTGCCTCAATTAACACAGTCCCTATAGTGTCCTCCTTGATATCTAATCCCCACCGTTTCTTGTTCTATGTATTTTGCTTTGACAATGTTATCAGATCATTGCTAAGGGTATAAAATTACATATTAAGGAAGTGAGGATGTGGCAGACATTGAGAAAAGCCACATGCTTAATTAAAATGGAAATCAAGTAATTGACTATTGTCTTTTGTGTAAGGGAAAGAAATGTACCAGATACAGGCCCTAAAAATAAAAAGTAAAAAAACCCAAACAAACAAACAAAAAAAGTACACAGGGGAGGAAGCCAATTATAAGCAGAATTCAAAAGTGATGCCATTCATAGCAACCTGTCTACTCCTGGCAAACACTTTTATCATTTGGAAATGACTTTTCATACACAGCAGCATGAGCAAGCAGCAGAAAAGAGAAGGGCTGCCCTCCTACATCTCGCACATCCAAGATGTAGTGAAATTATCTCTACACTCACAGGACTTTTCCTTATTCCTGAGGGTGGTCTCTACTTCAGGAGCAGCCCTGAGTGAATTCCTCAGTCATGTGAAGACAAATAAAGATGAAGATTCAGGCCCAGGGAACTTGATGAAATTATGATCCAGCCCATTCTGCAAATGATACCTAGCATAAAGTTTGCTGTGGCTAAAAAATACTTAAAAAAAAATTCCCTGGAAGAAAGTAAAAGTTAGTGGGAAACTGACAACCTTGAACTGGCAACGAGCACTGCTACCAGAAGCAGTCCTGTGGCTGAAATATCTTTCTGCTCTCTGATGTGCCATCTGATGCTCTGGACAGCTTTCAACAAGTGTCCCAGGGCCAGGCTGCTGCGCTGAGCAACCACAACCCTCACAGTGAGAGCATCCACAGGTCCTTTCATGGGGCAGCAGGGAGGCAGGCAGCCCTCCTCCTCCCCAGTGTTCACCCTGCAACGCAAGGTCCCCATCAGTCCAAGCTTTCTTTCCTCTGAAGTCTCATGATGAGAGCCTCTGGTGACTGCTTTAGTTTAGGGATTCTCCTTCTGTTTCCACCTCTCATCCCACCCTACCCCTAGTGTGCAACACATGGGATCGTATTTTAGAGGAGAAGGGTGGACGGTTAAATGTTGGTTTCAAACCCTGAGTATTTAATTGTAGGAATCCTTAAATATTTCATCTGGACCAATCTTTTAAATCCTCTCAGCACTTGCACCTTGCACTGGGTAACTGCCATGAAAGACAGCAGCAGAGGTTTGAAAAGTGAATTACTTTTGCAAGGAGTTTTTCCTCTCCTCTTCCTTCTGCCAAAATTTTAAGTGATGTACACCTGTTTCTGAGCTAGTAAACCCACTCTGTCTTTCATATTGGCTTTCCTAACTGACTCCCTGACTATATGTTACAGTGACATGCCAGGACAGAACTGAAAGGAAATATTTCTGGAGGAGAAACTGCCTTCTACTAGTGAAGTCATATGTAAGAGTATCCCATCCTTACTACTCACAATGCAAACACCACCTCATTTGCATTTCTGTGCCTTAAATGTAGATGGTCTAAGATAAGTCATTGTCAGATGCCTGTAAATATTGGTGAGTGCTCTGGGACCTGTTTTGTAACCATTTCTTTTTCTTCTGTCACAATCTGAGAGCTGCATGTTAGCAAAGATGTGGATGGAGCTTCTGGGAGGGAAATGAATACCTTTGCTTAGTGGGTGACAGCAAAATAAAAGAAAGTTAGGGAAGAAAATTTCCAGATGAATAATGAATTGAGCTGGGTTGGAGGCTGGTGAATCTTAATTAGAAATCTGACATAACAGTGGCCTCCCATCTTCGTGCTCCCTGCACTCACAGGGATGCTTGGTAGCAGCTGCGTTGTCTGTGTGTTCCCCACCTTCTGGTGACCATAACAGCCAGCAACAGAGCCTCTTGCTGGACAGGGGTGAGATGCAGCCACCCGGGTTGGGAACAACGCTGCTGCTTCTCTGGTGCAGGCAAAAGGACAGAGAATGTGCCAGCAAAAACAATGGGGAAAGGTGACTCTGTGGCTACCCCACCTCCCTCCAGACATTATCAGCAGGTCTGGTGAATTCTATTCATCTTGTCTACTGTGAACAGGTCTTGTCACTTCTTCTTTCTGCTTTTATTTTTTCTTAATGGGAGTTTCAACACTCCTATTTGAGATGTCTTAGTGAAGTGCCTGAAGTCACAAGGAAGGGAGTGAGAACATCAATCTGCATCTGCTATCTCCTGCAGAGAACTGTCATCAGTCATTTTGTCTGGACTAGCAGGTGAGGGGCCACATGACCCAAAGAGCAGCTCCAGAGCTAGGAAGCAGGTGAGGTTCCCCCAGACTGAACTGTGAGAAGGTCACATCCTCTGGCCTCAGTTTCTCCAACTCTAAAATGAGAAAAAACACTTATTGCTCCAATTTATTTCATGTTTTAGAGGAAAAGTACTCTGTAAGTGCTACGGTTTATTATTCTAATGTGACTGTAAAATCATGATGTCTTTATTGCAAAATGATCTTTAAAACATGAAGCATTAGGATGGTGACTGAAATCATTAGTATCAAATTGTTCTGCTTTTGCCCTGTCACATTGATACTTCAAAGCAAAATTGTCTCGTGGGCGTTTGTAAGATTTTATGAGGATAACTTGTCTTTTCAAACCTTGTTCAGGGGAGAGGGCAAAAAAGCCCCCAGATGTTTTCTTATGAAAAGGACTAGGGTTTCTGCCTGTTTAATTCTGAGACTGTCCTTTAATATTTAAATTCCAAACCCACTAACAATCAACATGATGAATGATCAACGTGATGAAAATGAGCCTCCAATCGCTCAGAAGTGGTGCAGGCAGTTGTCCCCACACCTCAGTCCCATCTGAGTGTTGAGCTTACCAAGACATTGAGAAGGGATGGCTCCATCCCTTCCTCTGCCCACAGAAGGCACAAGTGCCCTCTGGCAGGGACCACATTTCCCATGTGCATGCTTGACACTTAGCACAGGGAAGCTAAATCCATGATGCAGTTCTTTAGAGCCCAACCGCAGCAGAAACACAGTATAAACAAGATGGCACTGTGCATTGCGCAGCTGCTGGGCTTGTAAAGTGTCTGGTTCTCCAGACCTGTCCTATCTTCTCTTGTCTTACAGGTTATATTCCTGTCAGGTTTACAAGGGTTTGAGCCATTGTCCTCCCCCTCCATACTCTTTGAGGCTGGACTGCATCTCAAAATCATGCTCTTCTGGCAGTAAGTCCACATGGCAGTCCATGAGACTTGGTGAGTGTACTCTGCTATGTGGGAACACACCATGAACAGCTTTTTTTCCATCAGCAGCTCCACCGGAGCAACTTTCTCACTCTCCTTCAACTTGTCATCCCTAGATCTTCCCTACCCTTGTGCATACATTTTGCAGGTCATTAATATGCTTGTGGCTGCCTGTGGTTGACCCAATCGACATTTGCAAGAAAGGAAGCTTTCTTCTGCTCACTGCACATGGCATGGTATCACCATGTTCTTTTTTGGGTTGTTTTTTTTTTTTTTTCAGCCTAGTTATTTAGCAAAAAATGCTACTGGAAACTGTATTTATTTGCTCCTTCACTCCCTCTTTTCTTCTCCACCCAGCTCCCCCAGATGACTTCAGGATTTGCTAGGCAGTTTCCAAACAAGTTTGATCAAATGGAAGTGGCTTTAAATACTACAAATATAGCAATGAATTAAATGTACCTGGAGCTGTTCCCTGGCACAGAACAGTTCTTGCCCATGTTATTCAACTTATTTTCCCCCACACTGTGTACTGGGAATGGTCCTGGGCCTGACTTTCACATCATATCTAGGAATTGCTGAGACAGTGCTGGTCAGCTCAGGCCAAAATGGGAAGAAGAAGGATCACTATCACCGTTGGGCTATGTAGATGACAGTGTGCCTATTGCCACGGTTTGGTTTTCTAGGGTAGATGTAACTAAGCAGAAATGCCTGAAAATCTGACAGAAATGAACAGCCAAGTAGAAGACAGCCAGGAATTTACACCAAGCTGCCTTCTGACACTGGAGTGGAGAGCCCAGCCACAGGACACAACCCCATGACAAACCAGATTCCACCAGCTCAGGAATGAGTTGGTAATGACTAGGTGAACAGAGCAAATACTCTGGGTTTGCATGGATGGCCTGACCCAGGGCCGTTTGCTTGTGCAGAACTGCTCACCGCCGCTTCAGAAAATGTGTGGGAAAGTGTTATTCCCAGGTCTTTACATCAAATGTATAATGAAGTCACTAGCTGCAGGCTGGGCAAAGGAGCTGCCCCATGTCACCTCTATCACATGGTCTAGGGCCCAGCCCTGGTGCCTTTCCGAAGCAATAATGCAGCTGGTCCCCATTTAAATGGAAATAGCCTCTAATGGACTGAAACCCCCGCACCACCCACAGTGGGAAGCACCTGTGGTCCCCAAAGAAGTGCAACCCCCATGGGTTTCACAAAGCTGGCAGAGATCTGGGTAGGGCTGTTTCAAGGTCTCCAAACTATAGAGGACATCCCACAGGCAAAGCTGGGGAACACAGCAAGCCACCAAGTATGGGGCAGCACTCCTGCCTTCAACTCTTCCTCAGGTTTCCATGAGTTCATCTCTGGCTCTACAGTCTGATTTCCGAAGTCCAAATGGGTAATTTCAGTTTTTGAGAACTTTGTTTCTGTAGGGTTTCAGGGAAGTCCATTTTTGCTGAAGTATAGTCCATAGGCCTGTGATGCTCAGCAACACCTGTGAATTTATGTACATAATGTCACAAGTGAAGTCTGATGAAGGAAAGACCAATACTGTGGCTCTGATCCAGCTATTGAGTATGACTACTATCTAGTCTTATGGCAAACCAGTTCATTAGCATTTAAATTGATTCTTAAATATTTTCCTAGAAATTCACAGCAATATAAGCCTTAAATCCGGGACTGGTAATGTTGTGATTTTTATGTCTAATTTTTGATTTAATTTTTAGTCCAATAGATTGCGATTATACGGCCATGCAATTTCAGAGAGCTGCTATAAAGTCCACAGATTTGTGTTTTGCCTTTAATGAGTAAAAGAGAAAAGGAAAAAGTAGACATTACCCCATGTCCCTATGCAAAACTGATGGCAAATCCTGAAATTCTTGGACATAAAGCCCTCATGCATTCTAGTTACAAATTACAAGCCTAGACAGAAGATACATCTTTTAAGCTGTGTCCAGGATACAAAATACAAATCGAAAGTATCTGGACAGTCCTGGGAGTTGGATGGCATAGACGTCAGTCAGTGAATACCTATATTCTGAACTTAGGGGAAGACACGAGTGAAAAGAGTTGAATGGCTTCTGTCCAGCCTCTGTCCACACCTGATGGGATTCAGCACATGCCTGACCAGTACCTCCAGCTGGAGAGGAGCAGTGGCGATGGTTTACAGGGGGTTAGTCACACTCACAATATGTTGACGTTGATAGTGTGTGGACATAAGCAATGCCCCTTGCCTGTCTCAGCTGTATACTTCAGGCTGTTTGTTTCTCTGCTAAATTTCACCAACCACCCCGGGAGCATTAAAAAAAAATGTTTCATATGGGTACAAAAAGGCAAAACCCACCATAAGCCAAACTTGTGTAGCTTTTCAGTGACCTTTGTGATTGGGAGCACGTTTTTACTCCATTGATTTGATCCTGTTAGTTAATGTCACCCATGTCAATCCTTGTGAGTTTTGTGGTTTTCAGAGGTGGTTTTTTTCCAGCTGTGGTTTCCATGGCTGAGCACTCTGCTGCCACTTACCTCAGTCACGACTGAAATGGGAAATTCTTCAGAGACTGACAAGTTAACAAATGGACACTTTAGCAATATTGCATTGCTCATCTGCTTGAACCTGTATTTTAATTAGCTTAAGGAAGATAAAAAGGCTGCTTTTTCAGGTGTGAGTTGCTGCAAGACCCTGGGGGAAACAAAAGAAACTGTTTAAGGGAAGGAAGTGCTCATGCTATTATAGCCACAGAAAGCTGACTTCACTCAGTCCTGCCCTGCTGACAAGTGCTGCTAACATTGTGTGTGTAACACCCCTTCACAGGCTTCTTCAGGAGCTCTGATGTGGGAGCTGGTGTAGATGATGAAGTACCACAACACTGACAATCGCACATCTTTGGTAGCACATTAAAAATGAAAGAAGTTACTTGAAAACATCCTTGTTGAGTATTAATCAGTGAAATCTGACTTTGGTGTGAGAATTGCTAGATCAAGCTCTATGTGTTTCTTACCCATTTAACAAGCATTGCCATAGGGAATCTGAGGGTAGAGAGAAATTACTGTCACAGAATTTTATTTTATTGAACTAAATCTTCAATAAGAAAGGTGTGACCACAATTTCTCTTTAACAATAAAAGTTTAATTATGGACTGAATGTCAGCAGTTCAGCAGAGTGCTTTTCACTAAGTGCTAAATTCAATTCCTTGCCAGAAACATATTTCTGTTCATTAAAACATTAGGCTACTTACACTGATTCTTGTACTGTATCAAAGGGGACACTGTGCAGCTGAGAGATTCACATTTCCTCTCCCACACTTTTTTTATAAGACTCACTGTACTTGTAACAAGCACAGTTAAAAAACTCAGAAAGTTGTGTGAAGGGACAAGGTTAAATCAAAAGCTTACAAGCAAATCCTCTTGACGTGATTTGAATTCAAGGTTACATCTAGGTGTTCCAATTCATTCATCAGTCCATGACTGAGCCTTTGAAAATGAGCTGATTCCAACAGGACTGTGACCTTTGCATCTTTGACTACCTATATGGTTCATTATAAAAGACAATGCATTTTATTTCCATGAACCTTACCCAAGCCTCAGTGTAGTCAACAGGAACCCCACCCCACCACTGAGTTCAGTGGAGTTTGAACCAAAAGCTCTCACGTTACCAAAAAAGTTCCCACCAAAACAAACAGACATCAAATGAATGACGGGCTTGTTCTGGAGCAAAACGTGGCTTCAGTTTTATGCTCACACTTCTATGTTACCTCCCAAACCTTTTTTGTGCATCTTGTGGAATGACATACCTCTTAAACTCTTTTTATGTAGGTCTGCCATAGGAATAAAATGAAAACAAAACCTGAAAATGCAGAACTGTGCATTAGTTCTTGACATCATAATTCTGGGTGTTATGCTCAGGGCTTCATGCAGACCGGTACAGGGACCAAGAGGAGGGCTCCCTTCCTGGTTTTAACCAGAGTTGGATTAGGCTTTTCACTTTGTATATACCTTTGTCAAATAGTTCCCAAAATCGGGCAACGGAGCTCTTGCGGTGCTGATGTTTCACTTGTCTAGAGGTGTCTGACATTGGCTGAAAGATGCATCTGTCACTCACAGCACCGGGAGAGGGCTGGGAAGCAACTAAATGTGTCAGAAGGAAAACTTGCAGAGATGCCTTGTACATCCTCACCTAAGATGAAGCAGATACCTTGCTGAATATAACCAGAAGGATTTGACCATAAAAGAACTGTTAGTATCTTCCTAAATGATCTTGCTAATATCTTCCTTTCAATGACTACATCCTTTTATGTCTTATATAGCTGGTGCACCAAATGCATAAACCTTTTCTCCTGATAGCCCATTAGGTATGCTTTTGAGGTACAACCTCAGTAATGATTTCCTTCCAATGTAATTGTATTTTAATTACATATTTAAGGCCAAATTCTTTCCTGGTCTATCCCAAGTAAAACTCTTTGAAACCTTATTAATTTTAATTAAATAGAAGTTGGTGCAAAATTTCTAGCTGCTGAATTTTGCATTAAAAATTTTAAATTCATTCCAACGTGGATTTAATTTCCATAAGCACATCAATTAGTAGTTTGCTTCCTCATTTAGTCTTTCAGGGCAATAACACGAAATATACAGAACACAAAGTCCTTTCCAACAGATGGTATTAGGGCATAGCCCACATTTAAATGCTTCCCATTTACCACAGCTACCTGAGGCATGTTCGCTGCAGGCCCTAACAGACTTCTCCCTCATTAACACCAGTATCAGCGTCACTCTGTAAGAGATGGTAGAAATGGCTTTCGAATTCTTTCACTCAAGTATTTCTGTATGCCCAGTTCCAGAGAAGGGAGGGCCAGGCACAGGGTCTATGCAAGAAGCCTTCAGAAGAGGCACGGGGAAGCATTCAGCAAGAGGATGACCTGTAACTGGAGGTCAGTTGTCCCTTTACAAAAGGTGGGACAGAGCTCATGTCATCTGCCAGTGTGGTACGTGCATCGCTGCAGCGGCTCCCTCACTAATGAACTGCCCCGTTGTCTCGGCAAAGAAAGACAGACTGGAAACAGAGCAGGCAATCTGTCAGAAGGGACCTGGGTCACTGAGATCTCAAAAAGCCAGTTTGAAGTCTCCGTGTGAGCATGGATTCAGCAGAGGGAAGAACTGTATCAGTACACTGAGTTGGCTGTGAAAGACAGTGAGAAAACATGGAAGCGAAACTTTTTACTGAGTCACTTAGCAAGGAGGACAAGAAGTCACCCGAGAGAGACTATTTTCAAAATAATACTTGGAACAATTGAACCATTGAGAAAGTTATTTGAAGACTTGACCTGGACAGAATAAGACTGTAGAGGGACACAGTAATTGTGCTCAAAACCAAGAATAAAAATAAGGGGCAAAAGAGCCTTATGTTTCAGATGTAAGATCTCTGACACTATGCCTATCTTTGGAGACATTATGGAGGCCCTAATTAAAAATAGAGTTGCTTGCGGGATTCCAGCCTGCAAGTGAAATTATTGAAAGAAACGGATCCAGCCCTGGAGAAATTAGCCAGCATCACAAAGAAGTCATCGCTGAGTGCTCAGACAACTATAACACATGTCACTGGGACTCCAAAGCTCTCGGGTGAGGAGAGGGTACTGCCCAGCAATGCCTCTGTCAATACGCTGAGCAGGGCGTGCTGTGCAGGGTACCACACAGATGTCTGTTTGCAAAACCTTTACAGCAAAGAAGGGAGGCTCTGGCAGTCACTGTGACTTACTGCCCACAATGAGCACTGCAGGGTGTGCCTGTCCTAACTCTCAGCATTTTTCTTCAAACAGCCACCCAGCAGTTCCAGCAAAGGTCTGGCATTGTTTATCCAGTATAGGCTGAGAACATGGCAGAGGGGCTTGCCTGAGTGGAGCCACCGAGCATATCCTCTGGCCAAGTGCCCACAGCAAACACTGTCAGGGAAAACAGTGAGTTGGCAGAGAGGCAGCTCAGCCTGACCCCTCGAAAAAATCTGGACAGGTCTGTTTGCTTTTAATGGCAGGAATCGTGTACAGCCACTGCAGCTCATTGCCCTGGCTTCATGGACACTGGCTGCCTTGGAGCCGCTTCCTCTTTTATTTTGGGATCCCTAAGTGCAAAGGGAATGGGGTTGCAGCTTCTGATCTGGGGCAAAACAATGGTGAAATGTGATCTGAGCCTGAATAATAGAAGGAAAAATCTGCCTAACAGAAATTCCTGGGAGAGGAGTTAGAATAGCAGGAAGCAGAGCTGGATCTGAGTAAAACGGAAAACAGATTACAGTCATGCTGGACGTGAATCACTGCACAAAATAGTGTGTGAAAACAGGTCAGAAGCTTGGTGTGAGTTTTAGGCTTACATCTGTGGACTAGTTGTCCACAAAGTCCCATAACACAAAGAGGAAAGCTGGATCATGTGCATGTCTGCCGGACCCTTCTAAAG
Source organism: Falco peregrinus (assembly GCF_023634155.1). Lineage (NCBI taxonomy): Eukaryota > Metazoa > Chordata > Aves > Falconiformes > Falconidae > Falco > Falco peregrinus. The sequence continues at coordinate 77,986,848 of NC_073723.1, forward strand.
CCTCTCCAGTTTTGGTCCAAACACAGAGAGGATGTGATGCTCCCAGCCCCAGAGGGTCAGGGAAGCCTCTTCCCAGCCTCTGACCAGCCTCACGGGAATCCTCAATGCCAAAATCACCAGGATTATAATTTCTGAGGTGGTATAGACAGATACAAGACACAGGAAGCCTGAAAACTGTTTAGAGATTGAAAAGTCCGAGAAAACCCTGGGGATGTTTGTTATAAGCAGTATCATTTACTGTTATAACCCATGGCATTGGCCACATGTTACAAACATCTGTCATGTGAAAGAGATGGAGCAGCTGGTGCCACCCCCAAGCCCAAAAGGAGAAAGTTACAAAGTGATTCAGCTGGGAAGGTCTTGAACAGACAGAAGACTCTGTTATTCGAGGCCTCCTCTCTGAGATCCTACAGCATCTGCAACACCAGATCACCACAGCCTTGAAAAATCAGTACTGCGGTCCGACCAGGAGAGAATGGCAACTATGCTCTGGATGCTACCAGCAGGACAAAGCCAAAACTGAAAGATTTACCAACATGAAACAACAGTGTTGCTGATGAGTTGGGGTAGAACTGGAGGTCGAAACAGCACAGGATATTATTATTCGTGAATTAGTGGACTGTGGACAATCAAAGAGCATATTTTTCTAGTGCTTGTTTCATGTTAATGTTTTTGTCAATGTTTGTTGTTTGGTTAATGAAGATGTGAGGAAAGATAGCTGTAGGATGCTCTGGCACAAGGCAGCTGGACCCTCTCTTTGGGGCTGCAGAAGCCCCTGTTACACACGTATCTACCGACACTGATTAAAGCTGGCCTCTGCCGGATGCCTGGGCTCTGCATGGTGGCTGAGCAGCACAGCTACAGTGTTGTCCACAGCTGCAGTACCTCTGAAAATAGCTTTTTTCAATAAGGATCTTGCTTCATTTTAACAAACAACGAAGTGCTTTTTGGCTCCTGCTCAGCATGTGTTACTCGACATGCCAGGCATTCCCAGCAGCTGGGAAGAGAGTCAGGCAGTGAGGAACTACTTTGTGTACTGAGCTAAACTTACTTTCTTATTTTGCCAAATTTTGACAAGCAGGTGAATTTTTTAAAGGTGATACATGCCTGTAAATGCAACATGTAAGTCGTTTTGCTGCAGTCTATCCATCTAGCGTGCTATGCTTACCAGGATAAAAGATCAGCAGTTAATGTGACTCTGAGAATTAAGAAGAAAATATGTGCTTTTCTATCAAAGAGAGTGGCTTGAGTTAAAATATTTCAAAGGGTTGTGCAGGTCTATTGAAGTCTGAAGCTCACTGTTCCTTACCTGCTTAAATAAAGAGAAGTTGAGCTTAATGGCATATCTCTGCATAACCAAAAATGCACAAACACCAGGAGACAAAAAGAGAGAAAGCTAACTGGAAGCAGTTTCCCAATATGTATGAGTTACTTGATCTTGGCAAACAGAACCTGTAGTTTCAAGCCATTTAGGCACTTTGGAAAATTTCTTCTGGTTATGAAGCACGCTTACCAGGCAGCTGCAACACCAGTCAATACCCTGTCCTGCAGCCAGCCCTGGGGAAAGAGGAGTCTCACGGTGGGCTGCAGCCAGCATCCTGGACAGCTTCCAGTCCTCGCCTCCTTCCAACAGTAAATAAAAGCACAATGAAATAAGAACAGCTAATGCCAATGCCCAAAAGCCAATGTTGAAAGGAGGAGCATGAAATCAGACAAGAGCAAGCAGCATCTCCCCTCCCATCCAAGTACTTTGCAGCCATTTGTGGCCCAGACACATCCTGAACCAGACTCGTTTGCTGTGTATTTAGTAGTTTTCAGTGGGTTTCCTTTTTCATGAAATCATCCAGCCTTCTCTCAAGCGTACACTAGCGATCAGTGTTTACTGAGCAGCCAGTCACACTGAGGAAGAAGGGGATCGATATTCACTTTGGTCCTGGCCTCTCCAGTCCTCGGCTGTTTCCTTATGTGTGTGTCCCTGTGTTAACAACCACATGTGAGGGATGGAAATGAGATCAGCAGCTGCTAGGAGGGCCCTGTGCCATAGGTGTTTCCAAATAATATTTGTTCATTGTCTCTTAAGGACACAGAGTGCAGCTGACGCTCCCGTCCTGTCATTATGTCTTTTCTGTCCATACAATGCATCTGGCAACTAGACACAAAAGTAGATGTAAGGAAAAAAAACCAAAATAAAAGCTCATAAAGGAACCCAAACAGCCAAATCAATGTGAAAAGTGCATTGTTTTGGTTTTGTTTCATGCACATATGTACATGCTAGTGTTTAGTAATATGCAGAAATTGCAGATGTGACTTAATTCTTCTATGTTATGCTAGTTTCTCCCTCTGTAAAATAAAATTGTTGGTGGAGGAAGAGTGGCATGAAAGAACTATGAATTGTGACATCAAGATGGTCAGTATGTTTTTCCTTTCATATATTAATCTGACAGCATTAGCTAAACACATTTCCTAAAAGAATGAACCCAAATTGGATTCAGTTGAGTTACTGGGTGAAAGAATGAACTATTTCCTTAATTTCCCCTAGGAAAGAAAGGTCTCTGCATTACTCATACATGCCATTAAACTCAAACAGTGTGAAGAAATCTCAAGTTACTCCGCAATGAAGTGTTGTGGAGTAAATGGGAGGCAATCGTTAAAAACCCTCATCTGAGCAGCAAAGGAGAAAATTCCTTCATGATACACGTAGGTGACAACATCCTGGGAACACCTTCCCTGCAGGTGTTGGCCTTCTTTGCAGATATTCCCCAGAAGTCTGCACACTGTTTGCCAGCATGGCTGTAGATTTATGTATTTGCTTTCTTAGAAATATGGAACTTTGTAGATTCATTGATTTTCAGCCTAGAATTAAACATTATAATCATGTTGTACATCAGCCTTTATGGGCTTGCCATAAACTTTTAAATTCTTTCCTCAAGTTCATATTTTCTAGCTAAATTGAAGCATGTCTCGTGCAAGAGAAAAAAAATAATTAAAAATCCAGCTTTGATTTAAAGACATCAGGTGTTAGAAACCTGTCAGACAGAATCTGATTCCTGGTCTGAGTTGTCTTGAGGTTTTCATCATGTGGTTCATCAGTCCTTGGGCATCTGTGGACTACCTCTAATGTGGTCATGAAATGTGATTGAGGAAATGGAGTTCATGGTCTCTACATAGCAACTGACCTGTGTAAAATGTCATTGAAAGCCTGTATTTCCACTGAAAGAAGTTGAAGGATCTATAAATTTTAAAAATTACTTTACCTAGTATCTAAAAGTGCAGCACTAGACCCCTCAGAGAAAGATGCAAGCAGTCCCATATTCTGTAATTATAAAGTAATGTCTCAGAAGGGGATATTGTTCCTATCCTAACCTTTTACAAAGCTTGTTTATGCCCTGAAGCATAAGTTTATTTCATTTTTTTTTTGAGATGACTTTTATTCTATCCTGTAACTCAGAGTGGCTTGTTGGAAAACAACATTAGTTTAGTGGTCTGCTTTCTAAACCACAACACAGTAGCTGATTTCCCTTTCTTAAGCATTATCCTTCAGTAAACTACTCATTCCATCCATAGTCCTGTATAATTTAAAAAGACTACATAAATAAATAGTTTCATAGATATTTGAGTGTAGTGCTGTCATGACAAAAAATATCAGAATGGAAAAAATAGCAAAGTTATGGTATGTCAAAAAATGACAAAATTTGCCCAACTCTCTCTCATACTGGTATCCCAGCCTTACCTGGGAAGGCAAAGATGGGATCTGTCTTGGTGGAAGCTGCATCCTCAGGGACTGGGGAAGGGAAGCTGAGTTGTGAGATAGTTTTGCACCCACCTTGGTGGGAGTGGTGTCAGACACCTGTGTGGAGATCTCAGCAACTTCCCTACTCATTCTTTGTCCAAAGTCTGGCTGCTTTCAGTTTCGAGCCTTGTGCTACCATGCTTTCACCGTCAGGTACTGGAGGCCTCATCCTCCTCATGTCCTTAGTCTTGATGAGATTAATGGTTATGCTGATGAGGGAGGCACACAGGCCCAGACCTAACCTTTGGGGAAAAAGAAAAAAATAAGTGAAATACATTTTGAAGTAGGAAGCACTTTTCCCATGTTGAAGAGTCACAACATTTCCGAAACGAGAAGGCATATTTCAGTGATTAGTTGCAGTCAATCTTAAGAATGCTTTAGGCTTTGTAATAAGTCAAACACAATATCCTCTCCTCCATGGAGAAGTGAGATGCGGGTTTCTGAGTGGAAGAACAAAAGCGTTACAAATGAGATATTTGCAGTAATTCCTCCACAGCGGCTATCTACACTACATAATATTTCCCCTTAAAACAGAAATCTGACTTGAATAAATGGAAGAAAACTACATTAGGAGAGAGAAGTCATATCTACAAACTACACATAAACCAGAAGTTCATTAGGGGCCACGCAAAGAAGCTTTCGGAAGGTAATTTTGCTACAAACTAGTTTTCACAAGAATGAAGTAAGGCTTTCAAAAGCATGATTGCTCTAAGTAATTCAAATTATCTACTCTACCTGATACTAAGTCTTCCCATTGAGATTACAAAGCACTTAAATTTTTACCCACTTTGTTACAGAAATCCCTGAGGAAGTTTTCAACCCATTTACAAGCACTGCTTTGAGAAGGAAAGAAAAGATGCCAGAAGTTTTCAAAGGCACCTCCAGCACAGCTAGAGTTAAACGCTTTTTACAGTATCACCTCTATATCATAAAGCTCTTTGTTCAGAAATTTACCTCTGAGTCACACGAAAATACCACTCTGGACTGAAACTTGGTCTACAAGAGTTCAGCCAAGAAAAAATATACCCTGGTGCTTTGTCCCAGCTTTTTTCTAGCACTGAAATCAAAAAAAGATGCTAAGGGCTCTGCAGTTTCCAAGCGCGAATGTACTCCTATTACTCAGAAAATTAATTTTAAAATGAAATGGTGTGGGCTTATAGCCTAGACTGTTGATGATGTTTTAAGCGTCAGGTGAGCCCCGCAGTGCTGGCGGCCACAGGTGGCATGGGCTGCCCAGCTGTTGCTCAGAGGCATGCAAACTCCCCTAGGACATCTCCTGTTTTATAGCAGTCCAAAGTCTAGCTTTTGTTTAGGCAAAACTCCCAGTGGCACCTATAGGGGCATGTTATAGCAAGGGTCATTAGGGAAAGTACTGCTCACCAGGGTGGCGGTTTCTGTCCTTGCCCCATAGCAAACAAGACTCACATTTTGCAGTGTGGGAACACTGACTTCGTGGGGACACAAAAGCGTTTGGACATCTTATCCCTTGCACAGCTCGGCAGCAGCGTTTATCAGTGTGGCTGTGTTTTCATCTGGCTTGCCAAGAAGCCACACCAGGGTCAGCCAGTTGCAGCGTTTTCCCACAAGATCGCTCCGCAGGACAGCTGAAAGGGTTATCACTTGGGGCAGGTGAAAGCTGGCCCAACCTCAGTCAAAACCATTTCTAGCTAGGGTTTCATACTGATGTACAAGGGGTTTTGCTGAGTTCTGCTTCTGTGCTGAAGTTTGAATGGCTCCAAACACAATTACACTAAAAAGATCAAAAAAGAAGATGCAAAGGAGGAAGCCTGTGTATAATAAAAAGGCCAAGGAATGAATCTTCCTAGAAACATCTTTGCAAATGCTGCTGCATCCAGTGCTTTGAAACCCGCAGGTGAAAATCCAGGCCTTCTGAGGACAGGGTGAGCTTTGCCTTTGCCTTTGGTGTATCGAGGCTTCCAGTCAAGGTCTCCGCTTTGTCGTCTTCCAGGTCCTGCAGCTTGTACGTGCCCGAAAAGTTTCTGCAGGTCATAGTAGCTGTATGAGGGACCCACATGCCATCCTGAGCAGAGCAGGAGGAAAGAGGCAGCAAGGAAGTTACCAGAAAACATACCATTGTGGTAAAGTGGGCAAGATGATTCCTCTCCTAGCTGCATCTTGCTACCTGCATGAATGCACACCTAAATCAAGACTGGATATGCAAATGATCAATAGCAGACGAGCAGAAAAGGTGACATCAATAGGGTCTCCTGGTGGCCTCCTTTCATAGCAATTGGCAGTCACCTGGGAGAGAAAATTGCTCACTAGCTTCTCTGGGGCTAGCATATGAAGGAGTCCCCCAGCCCAAAGCATGGCCTCAAGAAAGATCTGGAGCTTCTGAGAATGACTGCATTGTCTTAATAATTGAGGGAATCACAGAGCTAGAGGGACAAATACCTTCAGATATGGCATCCGTGGCCTCTTGCAGAAATAGCTTGCAGAGAGCAAGCAAAACATTTTAGTTTTCTTCCAGTGTTGCCTCTCGCATTTACTCCAGCATGCTATATTTGGTATGGTTGTTTCTGTAGGAGAGCTACTCTCTAACAACTGTCATCGTGTAGAAGCAAACCTCCTGGGAGTTTAAGGCAGTTTTTATTTAGACCCACGCTTTGTTATGATACCAAGTTTAGTCTCAGCCGTACTGCATGCTGAAATCCCCAGTGTCTGTGGCTGCTCACAAGATAAAGGTCTGTGTTTCTTTGGTTTCACTGCATTTCACAGCATCACTGCCCATGCAAAAATTCTGCTCCTGTCAATCTAAACCTTTGACTGTAACTGAGATGTGTGGAGATGGAGAGAGAGGGTAGTCATAAAGATGGCATGCAACATACTCTCATGGCAATAAGAAACACCATGTAGTTGTCAGCACAGAGAAAGGGAGGCTGGCCTTGGAGCAGCAATGTTTGCGATGGAAGGCAGGAAGATCAATTTAACTTCTTTGATGTGCCATTATCTTGCTGGTAAAGGTTTAAATGCTGTTTTGGGCTGCTATATTGATGTTCATTACAATGGGTCCTCTTTCCAAGGCAAATACTTTCTCTCAGAGAAAGTCCCTAAACTTTTTGAGCTTGGGGTGATGTTATTTTTTAAATTACAACATGAATGCATGCATGCAGATATATGCCAGCTCATACTATCTGTAGGAGATCTGTGTATGGTACTATGTAATTTTAGTTTTCCATCATAGCAGCATTTAAATTACTTATTTGCTTAAAAAAGAAGTAAGAAAACAAAACATAACTCATCCAGCTTGTAAGTACAACACCCTGAGTTGTCCTGTTTGTTCACCTTCCATTCAGCTGGAGCTTGGGAGGCATTAAGTGATACAGACCTTTGAATCTGCCCCCTCAGAAATTCTGACAAATCAGAACATTTTATGCTCTCCATTATTATTAAAAAATATCAACTTGCACACTCCAAAACTGTTTAAGAAATACTGATTTGATGGTACTCCCCCACATTTTTGCAACTGCCATCTTTCACTGTGAATGTTAATACACTGAGTGGCACAATGGTGTTTTGCTGCTGTAAAGAATAATTTTTTTCCTCGTAAATTCCAGGAATGGTTTCTTTCTGCTGCTCTAGCTGTTTCATGTAACAAATAATCTTTGCAATAGGAGAATTTGGCTCATCATGCAGATTTGTGTTCTTTAGAAGTGGAAAATAATAGCAGATGGTTTTCCCCGTGTGTTGGTGCTTTCATTCCAGTCAGGGTTGATACAAATATTTATTGAGGAGTGTCCTGGTTTTGGCTGGGATAATTTTCTTCTTAGTAGCTGGTACAGTGCTGTGGTTTTGATTTAGTATGGGAATAATGTTGGTAACACACTGATGTTTTATTGTTGCTAAGCGGTGCTTGCTCTAAGTCAATGGCTTTTTGGTTTCCCGTGCTCTGCCAGTGAGGAGATGCACAAGAAGCTGGGCGGGAACAGAGCCAGGACAGATGACCTGAGCTAGCCAGAGGGATGTTCCATACCATAGAATGTCATGGTCAGTATATAAACTGGGGGAATTGGCTGGGAGCTGCTGATTGCTACTCGGGGCATTGGTCAGCAGGTGGTGAGCAACTGTATTGTGCATTGCTTGATTTTCCCCCTTGGGTTTTATTACTTTCTCTCCCTCTCTTCATTACAATTATTATTGTTATTGTTGCTGTTATTAGTACTACTATTTTTACTTTCTTTCAATTATTAAACTGTTCGTTTCCTGTGCAAAGCAGTCCTCATATGAATCTGAAGTGCCACAGCCTGGGGGGTGTGTGTGTGTCTCCTGAGGCACAGGTCTTTATGTGGGTATGTACCACCCTTCCATGCCCCCACTGCAGGGACACAGGGAGATGATGGCTTGTCCAGAGCAAAGCAACACATCCCACTGGCACATCTTTCGGCAGTGGTTCGTTCAGGTCTGCAAATCCATTTCAGTGTTGTGCGTTAGAGCAAGCCAGACACTGGTCTATACCAGATCAGAAAGATGAATCTGCTGTAATGGCAGAAAGCTGACCATTAAACCTCTCCTTCATGCAAATAAATGAGTGTGCGTGCATACGTCCATGTGCAGACACTCATGAACACACATACACGCACACATTCCTCAGACCATGCAAAAGACCAGCCAGCACTTGGGTTTTTGCTGGTGGGGCTTGGTAGGAGACCAATGAATGTTCTTACAGCTGACATTAAAACCATGCATGATGCTAAAGCTGGAAGAGCTGTCAGGAGAAGCCCAAGTCCTCCCAGAATAGTACAGTTTTTCTAACATAGCTACAAGCAGCACATCAAACTCCAAACAGCTTCTTTTTTTACACTTGGATGTAAGGAGGCGGAGGGGGGGACAAGCAGTGGAGGGCTGACAATGACAAGCAGGCATTCGTTTGAACGAAAAGAATAAATCTACTAAACTTTTAAAGACTTACAGCATAATGTCTTGGCAATCTCACCACTTTCCCCAAATCACTCCAACATGATAATGTCAGAATTCTGGCGTCTTTAAATAAAGAAACAGCACAATGCTTATGGTTAAAACATGGAAGTTTGTAATGGTATAATTATAGATACAACCCTATCTGGAAATATATGAAATAACTGGGTGGGGTTTTTTTATTTTTTCTGGCCTTAAGGGTTGCAGTTGCTCCTGCATAACCATATACCCCACCTATGTGGTAGGACATAGAGGTCCTAATGTTGTGAAAACACCACCATATTTCACAGTAATGCCTCTGTATTGTAATTTTAAGAAATGCCCCTAACTGTTAGCATTCCACAGCATGATTTATTGTTTCATGTATTCACAGACATTTAATGCCCCTGGGCTGGTTTTCAGCAGGGATTATTTGGGTGGTTATGTTTTTCATGACTCCCTGAAGGCTTCATGGACCTTCCCAAGTTTCAGTGCAGCCCGGTGAGTGCAGTTCAGCATGTCCCAGCTTCTCCATAGAAAGAAAGGAAAGATCTTGTGGTTAGAAAAAGCCATTTAGTTTTCTTAGGCATCAGATGCTTCTCTATCCTCTGGACAGCTTAGTTCTTTAGCCTACAGCTCTAGGTTTCCCTGCTGTCTTGGTCGTGTGCAGAAAGTACAATCCAATTACTTCTTCCATGTGGAGAAGATACAGAGAGTCAGCAGTGATAGATAGATCCCTACAGGGCAGAAAGACCCATCCTCTGCAAAATAATGAACCCTGTAGCAAAAAAAAAAAAAAAAAAAAAAAAAAGCAAGCTTGAAAAAACACAGCTTCACAACTGAAGAGCCCCACAGCCCTGAGTGAGCTGAAGTTGAAAGTTCACATAGTTTTGAATCGTTGCTTCAGGCCCTGTTCAGAGTCAAAGGGATCTCAGTTTACACATTGGTTATACATTTAATCTTGCTTTAATGGCTGCAATCAAGTCAAAAGTTTTTACTGTTTGGGAGGGTTTTTGAATGAAAGCTCATACCGCATGTGGGGACAGAGGGCTTTCTTCAATTCTGCAGACCTGAAATAATCAGTACCCTGGTGTGAGCTCTACTTTGTTCAGATGCACTGTAGACCAAAACTTCTTCCCTAGTCCTGGACTACTCTTCTGGATATTCTTCACAGAGGTGTGAGAACAGATATTTCTGAAGCAAGCACTGGCATTATCAATCACAGCAGCCCCCGAGCAAGTGATCTGATTTTCAAAGTGATGAAATGAAAGCTGCTAGTGCCTTTTCACCTCTGAACATCAGATAGTGTGCTCACAGCCTTCTCTGGATGGAGGTGTTTGATATTAGCCACTGTTTTGACAATTGTCCTTTCTTACTATGTTACAAACATGAATGCAAAATTCTGAGCGCTGCTGTCATTTGCATTAAGAAACAGTTAATATCCACTTATCACAGCTGCACCATGATCGCATTAGTTACAAACACAGGTAATTGACTGTCTTTGATGTCATTGCATTCATTATTATGTATTTCTTTGCCTGCTGTGGAAGCAGCACCTTTGGGGATCTTCTTAATGGAAGCAACACCACTTGGATATGTACAAAATAGTAGATCTTGCAAAATAGTTCTCTAACTGCAGATTTTTGAAAACTTTTTGCTCCTCCCAAACCCGTTTTGCCACTTATGGGTCTGTGAAATCCAAACATCATTCACTACATGGCAGAGTACAGCTTAGAAAACCCTTCCAACACTGTTTGTCCACATTGCATATATGGTGATGTTCACTTTCTCCACTTACTGAGGAGCCTGAACTTCACCACCACAAATTAAAGAACAGATACTTTAGAGTCAAGCACCCACTTCGCATTGCACGTGCGCTGGTGTAATTCACAAGAAGCAGTGCCCGCCATGTGAGTGCTGCCTGCGTCTTCTGGTCAGAGAACAATTCCCCCATGTGAAGCATCAATCCCACCCCATGGAGGAGCATCTGCAGATAGTTTCAGAGAAACCAGCGGGTGGCAGAATCAGACTCAGTGACTGTACCTACCTCTTCCCAGGTGACCTGCACATCAGAAGTGTTGTTTCCTGAAGAAGCTGGAAAATGCATTTGAAATAAACACAGAGATATTTTCAGCCTGGCAATAGCCACTGTAAGCTGTGGAGGGGAACTTCTGTGAGCTGCAGAACAAGTAGGCGCCATTCTCAAAACCCTCCGCCCTGTTTTCATAGTCTGATGCTTAGTAACAGGTGAGTTTATTAGCCTTTCCACCCATGAAGCATAAGCATTGGTTTCAATCCAGCATGGACAAACTGAATTGCCTCCAAGACTGCCGACCCCCCTGCCAAAAGTCATTGGCAGCAGGTCAGAGGGTGCAAACTCTGGTGTGGGGTTTGTGGAGGGAGCAACCTGCCGCACACACACACATCCTTGCCCAGACAAGCAGGACCGCATAGACCTCATTTCTTTAGGAATTCAGGCTCAGAAAGTATTTGATTTTTGCCCTCTTTATATTATGCATTTCATTCAGCTGTGCTTCAGTCATTGTTCATCAGCCTTCCTTGCTCTTGTGAGGCTGGAGAAATCATAAATATGGCAGCTCCCTTTGAGTGTTCATGCTGGATGCTGTCCCCAGCTGCTGAGCTGCAATATGTGAGCCAGTGATACCACAAAGTGAAAGTTTATATTCCTTCTCTACTACATATTTTTAGTGTGTAAATCACAGAGCAGAAAAAATTTACAGGGGAATGAGTGGTCATGGGGAAGGTAATTTGCACATGATGCAGCAGCAGATACCTCTTTCTGCCCAGGACTCCTCCTGTTGGGAAGTTTCACACCTGGCTGAATGAAACCGTCAGCCACTGGTGGCTTTTTCTTGTGCCCAAGTTAAGGGCAAGGGGGGTCACTGACATTGTTTATCCATTATTCATTTAGCAATGGCTCCAGAGATCAACTTAATGTCATGTGTTTTTCACTTATATGAATTGCAATAGACTTCTTCTTCCAGCCTGCCTGCACTGGGGAAATTTTCTAAGTTGTTTTACAACTGGTATAGCTTAAGCTGTTTGGGTTATAGACTGGTTATAGACAGCTTGAGGTGAGTGATCATTTTTTATTGATGGAGTTTCAGACTACATCTACTAAAAACTGAATTATTAAGACCACATGATCCAGAAATATTTTGGCTCTATTGAAATATAAAATATCTATCTCCCTTGGACTGACAAGACTTCTATTCCCCAAACCGCTCATTCTCTCTTGAAAGGAATGGTTTTCATTGTGAGATTTGAGGTTTTCTTGCTCTGTTTTCCTAGCCTTCTTTAAACTGGGTATTTTAAGTCAATATATCACTAACAAGCCCAGATGAGATTTTCAGTGTAGCCTTTACTGACAGAATCAAAATTACATGAAATATTGCATTTTGAGGTAGTAGTGACATGTATGCAATCAAGAAGAGGTAGATTCTGATCTGGCCAGGTGAAATGCTCCCAGTTAAATCCCATAACTTTCAAGGCTCTATGCAACCAACACACTTGTGTGCTAATAAACCTGTGGAGCTGGAAAGAGAAAATTTGACTTTCTGGTCTAATGGGAAGGATGTGAATAAAATCACAGCTGAAAGCATGGAGCAGAAAACCTTGGTGGATCCCCAAGAGACAGAGATGGTAGATCCTTTGCTGAAGGAAGGTGGCTGAGGAGGAAGAGAAGGAGGAGGTGTTACGCAGAAGGGAACATCCATCTCTGAACTCAAGACCTCCTGGTCCTGACACGAGAAGTATCTGGGTCATTGGATGTGGTGGATTAAAAATTACCCTATAGGCATAAAGACACATTTTCTGAAAACTAATGAGATTTGCTGAATTTCAGATCCATGTGCTTCACTCCTTTAGACAGTCTCCAAAAATAGTAGAAGCAAGGTGGGATGTTAAATCTTGAGTCCAAGTCCTTGTGTGAGAACGTTTCCCTTGGCATGGGAGGCATTCCTGCCTCAAGATAAGGTACTGGCCAGGTAAAGGTAGCAGAGATCATGGCCAGGGGGACCATGGTCAGTTGCATGTGCTCAGCCCGTGTTCTGGGAACACCAGAATACCTTGCTTTTCCTGCAGCTCCTGCCTCCCCTCCCAGCCGGGAGGCAGGGACTGAGCTTTGCAATGTACCAGGGATGAGGCCATAGGGAAAAAGAGAAGGAAAGCAATGAAAACAAGCTGGTTGTCAGCCTCTGCTGCCTGCGAAGCTCTACACACAATTTCTGTCCTGGGAACTGATCCTGAGCTCCCTTTGAAATCAGGGGGCGTGTGTAGAGGAATGAAGGCCGTGGGTTGATCAGCATTGATAACATGCAGCTGTGGCCTTGTCTCGACGGCAGTGGGTTGATTGACATGGATGATGTGCAGCTGTAGCTCCTTCCTGCTAAGTGGTTAAATAGCCCCGAGGAGTGTGAGAGGGGGTTGGGTGGAGGAGTAGCAGTGTGGTCTGGTTGTTGGGGGAAGCAGAAGATGGATGGCTGGCCTTGTTGCAGTCTGATAGTTTGCTTGTGCTGCAACAATTGGTGCCCTGTGTGAGGCTGAGTTGGACTCCAACTATGACAGGTATGTGGCCATATGAAAAAGGACTAGGTCCATCCCAAAGAGAGGGTGTTCTGAAGCTAAAGGAGTGAACAAGGAAGCTTATGTCTTGTGTGTCATCCACCTTTAATATGGTCAGGGGTCCCCTTGGAGAGTGGGTCTCCCCCTCACCTTTGTGTTAGGCAGTACCTTCCTGTAACATGCAGAAATATGGGAGTGTGAAACCCTTTCAAGGCTCTATTGGAAGCCACCTTGTCAGTGCCTTCTCATTCTGGCCACAGAGAAATACCAGATGCAATCAAAGATCAAGATGTTCCCAGCATCTGGGCTGCACTACAGTGTTTCAGAACTACCTCAGCCTCCTGCTGTGTCCAAAATGGTGGTACCACTCCAGCTATGGTCCCATGAGAAAGGGGTTGCAGGTGGCCCTGCTCTGCCACAAACAGGCATCCATATAGCCAAGCAGGGAAAGGCAGCAGCATATCAATGTCAGCCCACCTGAAAAAGAGCAGGTCCTCCCCAAATAGAAGGTAGGATGCAATTAGCCCTAAGTGGGAATTTGAAGCATCCAGTGTTGATAACATAACATCAACTACAGACTGCTGAAGAGCAAAAAGCAAGATTCCTTCCCACAAACTCAAGGTTAATACTTTCTAACACATTTATTAGCTATGCTTAATTTACATTCTTTTCCATTTGGCTGTGAAAACACTAGCATAAGTGTGAATACAACCTCCATTTAAATATCTGTATTTAGTTCCATTCTTCCCCTTCCAGTGAAAGTTTTGGTGGCAGACAAACTTCTGATGGACAGCTTGCATTCACATTGGCTTTCCGTAGGTTTTGGTGTGTTATAAATATAAACTAGTTCATAGCCAGATATTACCTTAACTGTTTACATACTAACTGGGAGCACATAACATACAGACTTGGCTTTATTTAGCAATTTAAACTTGAAGTTTTACTGAGTGGTTAGCAGACAAAATGTTACATTGTGAGGGTTTTTTTTTCTCCCCGTGCCCTACAATATTTTACTTTGATTAAAGCTGTACTGAGGTAAAATTGCACATCTCGCGCAAAAAGCAATTTACCTCTACTCTTACTGAAGTTAACCATACTTATTTGTCCCAGCATAATGTATTTTTCTAGCTGCATTCTAACTGTGGTGCTTTATCATATGAACCAAGTTAGATTTAATCAAATTCAGTTTGTGTTGTGAATTTTAAGACATTCATTCAATTAGTTGGAATAAAAGCAGCACATTAGGAAGAAAGATTAAAGTTGAAAAATGCTGCTGCTGATCTGTGCGTTCAGTGCTCCTTCTGCACCTTTCTCACCCTGAAACATTTCTCATGCTTGGAGAGGCTTCCTGACATTCCCCCCCCCCCTTTCTGTTTCTCAGATTGCTGGTGATATTCATGGGATAAGGAAGATAAGAGTAATTTTATCAGGTTGCTACACCCGTGTAAGACCTGACCAGTTTTCCTCCTGCTGTGCCTGTCGTAAGCTTTTTCTGGACACTGGTGGACAATAATGGTACCACATTCAATCTGGGGCTTTTTTAATGTATTGGAGTCCACTGGGAAGCCACAGCACTGCTCCCCAGTTGCACTCCAGCTTACCAGTGCCCCTCAGCTACTTTTCTATTACTCTCCTTGTTGCCACCTGGTGGGAAAATGGCCATCACCCACTCGTGTTTGCCTTTCGGACCTGGCTGAGCAGCTCAGGGAGGCCAGTGCAGGAGCTGAGGGGTACCGAGAGGGTCGGTCAGCTCCTAACGCCCCTTTCCAGCAAGCAAACTACTTTCTCCTCTCAGTCTTCCTATAGCTTCCCTCTAAAACAATATATTTGCATACATAATAAGCATTTTGTGGGTATCGGGTTGTTTTTACTGTATTGTCCTGTGTACTGAAAGCAATATCCATTAATTTTTATTAGCATCTTACCTTTATTAAGAAAATTTTGATGCTTGCTGTTAATACATCTTACGGCTGCAATTCTCCTCATCTGGGAATTCTTGATTAATTTGGCTTAGGTTCACCAGCCTGAGTGATTTGAAAAGGCCATTGTAAAATAATAGAAATAAAAATGTCTTGGTGCAGTCAGAGTCCACTCCCTCAACTGAAAAATGTGGTGTTTTTACATTTTGAGACAGTTTCTCAGACAGCCAGACAAGGTGACATTAAACAAATCACGCTAATTACAACACAATTTATGTAGAGAGATTTTACTGGTCTGCTAATACTTGGCAGGAGCTGCCAATTACAAATGCTTCAAAAGAGAGCATTTCCAGCATTAACTTCTTTGCTTCTTAGGGAAAAGGAATGACGGAGCCTTTTGAGTTCCCTTGGTGGTGCCAAGGGAAGCAAGCCCAGTCCAAGCGCAGAAGCAGGGGTCGGAGACCTGAGTTTGGCTCATGGGTTTCAGACAGAGTTGCACAGACCAGGCTGCAGCCCCGGGGAAGATCACCCCTGAATGCACACCATGCCAAAACAAACCAGCAAGAATTGGTGTGGAGGCTTTGCATCATTTTTGGCCTCCATTATCTAACACCAAGTTTCCAGCTGTGCGTCATCCCCAGAGGTGCAGAGGAGACACTGCCATTCTCCTCTGGGGATGTTTTGCATGGTTGATGGTACATCATACAACAGAGGGAAAGATCACACCCTCTGTGCATTAGCTGCCTCATTAATGAACCAAGGATTAAAAAATTACCTATAAACTTGCCAACAGCACCACAAAATTTTTCCCAGGAGCCTGTAAAGCACATTAAGCTTAAACCTCAGAGATAGGCAAGGCTTTGCCTCTTTATTACTTAGTTTAAGACTGTGATCGTGTAAGATGTTATGTCTCCCCCTCCAACCCCTGCTAGTGGTTACCTTCACTTTTGCAGAAGTGACAAAAAGGGTATGGGGCACCCACATCGGTGCTTACACCAATGTCCTGGGAGGTGTTTAGATGCATCATGCTGGTTTTGCTACAGGGACAACAGCAGCCTGCTAACAGCAAATGGCTTTAGGGGCAGGGCTGGGGAGGAAGGCAGAAGGGGAAGAAGGCTTGTAATACCCTCTCACTGAGGGGATTTACTGGATGAGTCCCTGTCAATGTTGTCTGGCCAGGGCTCTATCCCGTGCAGTGGCCACTGACCACATGCAGGAATGCAAAGCTCTGGGTTAGACCCCTACCTCAAGGGAGAGTGAGGAGGCATGGGAAAGGGTCCTCAAAAATCAGCTGCTCAGAGCTAAATGAGCTCAGACCCTTCCTCTGCCTTCTCTGGGACAGCCAGAAAGAGAAGCCAGTCAGAAAATCAGCTGGCTCCCTGGAACAGTAGAAATGCCCTGGCAAGCTTTTCCTCATGTGCTCAAAGGAGGACAGTGTGAATAAATGTGATCTGGAGATTCTCAGATAGGCTGGTGGCTGGGATGCCTCACTCAGGCAGCGGGTTCAGATCCTCCCCCAAAGCAAGCTGAACTCAGCTCTCTGAATTGGTAGCTGAACACAGGGCTCCCAGCACTCAGCTAAGTTGCTCTCATTCTCCCACACTCATTTGTGTAGCCCGTGCCTGACTTTAGGATCCCTTGGAAATGCCCATGAACACGGACATGCTTCTGCAGAGCTTAGGAATCTTCCTGGGCTTCTTACAGTTTGCTTTGAGGTAGATTTGCAAGCAACTCTGCATCTGTGCTTCAGGGGCTTCACGCTGCTGGTAGGAGTTAATGATCTCTGGTGAGTCCTGGATACTTGTAGGAATTGTCCAGGAGGTAAGCTGTATTTTGAAAGGGTCACAAGTACTGTAAATGGTAGATATAGCAACAGCTGGAGATAGGAAAACCTTAGTGGGTTTTGGTGGAGCTGGTACTTTTTGCATCCATAAAGGCAATGCAAACTTTTGTCCTGCATAAAATAGTACCGTTAAGTCCTGCAGTGCTCGCATAATTGGTGAGTACTCCTTTGGAGCTGTTTGCCTTTGGCTCAGAGTGATTTGCAAAAAGTGGCATAGAGGAGATTTGGGCGGCAGGTTAGTACAAGGGGTAAAGCTTCCATGGGGAATGAAGCCTCCTGGCTTTACCAGCCATAGGAATTCCTGGGAGCTGAAGTTGATCCGCATCTCTCCTCAGCAACCTCTGGGAGTTACAGCTGAGTACTAGCAGAGGCTCTCCTGCAGTGGGAACAGAAAGAGCTAATTTGTGTTCACAGCTGTACCTGATGGCACGCGTGACTGTTGCTTGCCTGTGTTCAGGCACATTTTCACACCTGACTCAGTCCAGCCACAAGCCAACACTGTCTGTGGTTACATGGAAATTCAGTAAGACTGGGAGCATGTATGTATAGCAGGGGAGAGAAGCAGGCCAGAAGAGTTACTTCAAGCAGGTGTTGGTGATAGCTGCTGGTAAACAGTAAGTTATCAAAAGAAAATAGACCTATATATGTCTTCAGAATAAAAACCAGCATCTGCACCTGAACAGGGTTTGGTGTTTGCTAAATAGCTCCACAAGCAAGAGAAGAGCTTTATTGACAGAAGGTTTTGCATAAAGCAGTTGTTGTTTACACTTGAAACTGGTGTACAAATAAAGCCATCACTCTTTACTGCCAATCCTCCTCTACCCCGAGCCAGAGCAGTCTATGTAACTGCATGACCATGCTCCTTGCAATTATTCCTTGCAGGTGTAGCTTTTATACACATTCGCCAACAGTTGTCCAGGTCAACTCACATGCTGAGCCCTATTTAACCCAACAAAGCAATGTGGTAAGGTAAGCAGGGAGGGCATTGTTCAGAAAGGGGAACTTTGGCCTTGGATAGAAAAGGGGCAACATGGAGTTAATTTTCTGCTTTGAATTGCCCTGCAGAATTTAGCTTTTTTCACTGAGTGTCAGGGGAGCCCACAGAGACAGATCACCATGGACAGAAGTTTCCTTGTGCAGCCGCCTCAGTTCCCTTTCCTTCCATGGGCAGCAGTCACAGCCCTGTAGACTGACCTTCAATTGGATAAAAAGCTAAGCCTAAATTGTAAAACACTATAAAACATCAGGTCTGAAATCCCACCTTTTTCTCCTTCCCCATTTATGCTCCTTTTATACAACTGCCATCGTCATCTGTTTCTCCTGCACCTTCTTCCTTGCTAAGGTAGGTCACATAACGTGGTTTCACCTTGACAGGGTCTATTTTTGGAATCATGACCCTCTGGTACCTCTCACTGTAGCTGCACACCCCCTGCAAACCCCCAGCTCCAACAGATGTGCCATTGACACAGACACAGACTTCCCTGCCCCTCTGCACCAAAAATGCCCTCTGCCAGGGGTCTGACTTGAAGGAGACAGCAAGCCCTAGGTTATCGTGCTGTTTCTGCACCCCTGAAAGCCACCAGGAGCCTGGGGTGAGAGAGTTCTGCTCCGATGGAGGGGACACAAAAAGGGGACCAAGGGACTAAAGCCCCGTGGGTGCTCACTGGATGCTTGAGGTGACTGGGAGGAGCACAGGGAGGTGGTGAGGAGGGAGGAAAGTCTTGGGAGAGGCCAGGAAGAGGGGAGCTGGGTGCTGGAGTAACCCCAGGAGGAAAAAGATGGAGAAGCAGAAAGAATTGCCAGTTTTAGCAAGGGAAAGAGGTAGAGATGGCAGTAGGAAGCCCTAAGCATCGTTATACTGTGGTGCATAATGGTAACACAGTGTTGTCACAGCTACGCTTTAAAAAATCACAAGCTAAGTCTTAGAAAAGCTTGAAATTAACTTAAAAATCTAGAGACTGCTTAAAACAATGTTTGACTCTTTTTCGCTTCTCATGTGAAAGGAGGACTCTGGTCTTGTCTTCAGGCTTTTTTCTAGAAATCAATATTTGAGAAAACAATTCTCACCAAGCTGTGTGACTCAAAGAACTGGGGCATTGGGGGAAACATCAAATATCGCAAACCTTACCACTAAACGGCAAGCACTAGCAAGTGAGGGATTAGGTTTTCTCTGGACCTGCCCCTTTAAGTTCCTGGTAGCCTGCTTTTTTTGCAGAGGTAGCTTTGATTTAACAGCAAAGAAATGAGGTGGGAGGGACAGACTGAATACTCCCTCCTGGATACTTTCCTCTTGTAGTTGCATGTGATGCTGTCACTTACTCTTGGCTAGCAATGGGAATTTTCGCATCCATAAAGGAAATGCAAACTTTTGTCCTGCATAAAATAGTACCATTAAGTCCTGCAGTGCTCGCATAACTGGCAAGCAGGGAGCACAGATATTTCTTGCGCAGGCATTCGCAGTGCTCCACGCATTCGAAGAGGCAATGGGAAACAGAGTCTGGTCTCAGCTCATCTGGCTTCAAGAGACAGATGCTGAGCAGAGGCTCAGCCTGCTGCCCAAGCACAGGCACAGCAAAAATCCAAGGCACAGACCCACACCCCAGCTGTGAAGCACTGTGAGGTACAGTGTTGTCCCCCTAGCAAGCTTTGTTTAGCACTCAGAAACTCCTGACAAACAGTCAATGTCCCCAAACTGTTCTGGCCAAAATTTCTGGATGGAAAAAGAGCATATTTCTAGAGAAATCTCAGCTGTATGCAAACCCCCCCAAAACCTGGTTCCTCATTCAGACACCGAGTGATAGCCAGCCCAGCCTTCAGATTCACAAATGCAAACCCCAGGTCCCCATGTCCCTTGAGACAGTGTGAGAGCTAATTTGGGCATCTGCAGAAAATCCAGATAAAATCAAGCTCATCTCAATCTGTCACCCAATGAGACATCTGATGTATTTGAAAGTTTATCTCACCTTTTAAAATCAGCTGTGGCTCCCTTTTAAAGTCTGAAATCATCACACTTATAATAAATTTCTTTATGGAAGTTTACCTTCTTGAAGTTAAACTAGAATAGGAAGTGGCTATATAGACACTATATAGATTAAAACAGGCAGTTTACCAGTGGTTTACAGTGATGTATATTGTCTGTAAGGAAATGTATCAGTGGTCCCCCATACAAAAAATATCTTTCTACCACTATGGAATGCATTAAATGACACATTTTAATGCATTTTTTTCTTCTCCAGTAAGAAAAAGTGATTTGTCTGGATATCTCACTTGCCTGAGCCAAACCCCAGGGTGCATAGTGTCATCCGTGTCATTGCTAATATTTCTGGTAGTTTTCTTTCCGAGGACTCTTCCTCCTAGTTGAGGTGATCAAAAGCAACAAATAAAAAAGGGCTTAAGTTTATTTCCTTGTTTACATGTTTTCTGTCCCCTGAAATATATCTTACAAGCATGATGAATATGAACTGGAAGAAATAATCTTTAAATTCATAAAGATATGTGCACATAAATTAGTCCTATGCTCGATTAGACTACACATCTTTCCTTCAAAGGTAAAACACTTTTCCATTTCACATCTGGTTTTTTTAAGACTTATATTTTCTGGGATTCCACAGATCACCCAAAACTACAGATACTCAACTCTCAAGCAAGTCTTCATCATTCTTTAGAATTTTATTTCTTCCCAGGAAAAAAAAATCAGTAGTTTTTGTTAACTATGTATAAAACTAATGATTAGTCAAGAGGTTTAAATAGTTAAAACTCTACTGCATGTGAAGCAGCTCCTGATGACACCAGGTATCATTGTCTAGAATCACACTGACTCCGTTCACTTTTTTCACCCCAGGAAGACAGAAGAATCCCCTCGAGAGACACCACTATGCAGTATTGGAAGATTTCCCACCAGACACAGTTAACAAAGACTTGGCAGGGCCCCCGCGGTTGCAGTCCCCTGTTCAGGAGCGGTTCTGGACTTGTGCTGAGGCTCTTTGGGAGCCCCACATCTCATCCCCCATCACTGAGGGCTCCCTTCGCCTCTGCCCCAGCTGCACCAGGTGACACTGTTTGTCCTCTGCCTTCTTCCAGCCATGCTGGCATCCAGCATCTTCTGAGAACTTTCTGCTGACTGTGTTTCAGCTGTACGTTGACGGGGGATTTATGGCTGCTTCTTCACGGCTGACTGGCTGTGCCAGCTCTGGTTTCCCACTCAGTGGCTCCTTCTGCTTGACCGTGGATGGCAAGAGAAGCAGTCAGCAAGCCCTTTCTCTTTTCAGCTGTTTCCCAGTGAAACATTAGCACGTCAGACTGCCAGACAACACACCACAGATTCTCCCACATATTGCTTCTTCTCTTCCTTTTTTCACGTCAAGAGCTAAAGAGGTGGATGACAGATTTCCAGTGGGGCGGGGGTGGGGGGGGTGGAATTTGTGCTGAGCACTGCTATTGCAATGTCTCTGTCTTTTACACTTGAATGGGAAATGGGCCCTGAGGCAGTAAAGCCAATAGCTTATCCACAAAGCCTCTGGCTAATTAGTTACTTAAAAAATAAATAAAAAATAATAATCACAATATGTCAACAGAGGAAAGAGGGGTTTAAAAGGGTATACCTTTACAGCTATAAATTGCTAAAGAGAAAGAATTACAGGACAGTACAAAGGGTCAATTCAATAAAAGGAAGGAAAGAGACACCTGAGTTTCCTTGAACTCACCAGGGAGGCAGCTGTGTTCAGCACGCTCACTGCACATACGTGTAGCTGGGTAATTGCTAAGTTAGGAACTGAAATAGCAGCATGTGGGCATCATCCAAAGCAGAAAGCAGACACACAGAAAAAAAAATCACCAGCCCAGCCTTGGGCAAAGTTTCACTGCATGCGGAGTAGATCAACTATTTATTTCTGAAATTTACACTTTGTAAAGCATAAATAAGCAGGGAAGATCAGCGTGCTCCCCCAGCAATGTACATACCCTCTGACAGATACTGTGTTTGCCTGTATCTAATGAGTGCAGCCCCAGAAATGAGACTAGAGCCCTGCAGGGTGTTGCGCGTTCTCACATTGCATTTTTTAGAAAGCAGCTCAATTAATCTGAAGGTTAACTTAATTAAGCAATGCTCACCTCCATATCAGGCTCTTTTAGGCTTTTACCTCATACCAGGTACTGTGGAGCCATTCATTAGGCCTCACAATGTGTGTCTCAGCGAGGTAAATATGCGCTAATCGCATTTCACAGAGGGTTCAGACAAAGGCAGAACAGTTATGCCCAAAGTTTTGAACATCTGGCCTTTGGGAGCTGTGTAGGGACACAGGAAAATCTAGGGCAGGAGAAGGAATCCCACAGCACCCAGGGGACCTCAAGAGACAGACAGAGGAGAAGAAGGAGGTTGGAAATGTACAGTCGCCCGAAACACCAGCTGGTGTTTGCATAGGTCCAAACTGTTGCTGTACATTCAGGGTTGGCCACCAAGGTTCTCAGGGCTGGGGCTGACTGAAGAAAACACAGTCACCCCTGTCCCTGCAGCTGGGAGGTCCCAGAGAGCCACAGGCACTAGGATGGTGGCACTGGAAACAGTATATATAGGAAATGATAATAAGGATCATTTCTGGTCCATTTTAGGGTCATGCTTTTCTCATAGAAAAAAGGAGAGCTCACACCCATCAATGAGTGTCAACCCTGGCAGGGCAGTGACAGCACAAACCCTGTTGGAAACCCCATGTGCAAACATGACTCATGTCGCCTGCATGCGGTGAGCAAACCAAGTCACAGCGAGCCTAGCTGTGATGCACATGCCAACATGGTGGTGGTGGTGCAACCTGGAATCTGGCACAGGGATGTGTGCCCAGGAGTGCTGGATACCAGGAGGAACTGTCTCTTGTTTTCACATGATGGAGAAGGGAGTTCACCCTGTTGTCCTACAGTCACAGATACCGCAGCAAAAGAAACCTAAAGGAACCAGACAAGGTTACCAAGAGAGAGAATAAAAGTTCTGAAAGAGGTTTTCAAATCATCGTGCCTTGAATCCATGTCCCAATTACAGTCTTCCTGCCTGTCCTCACACTCCCAAGTTATAATTCCTTACCCCCACTTTTATTTTCCTATAAAAGAACAAAACAAATGTGAAGTATTGTTACAAGAAGCACAATGCCATAATCAGGTTAAGAAAACAATCAACTGAAATCTGATGTATATTACTGAAAACTTAATTCTGAAAAGCTTCATTTGCTCATTGGGGACACTCGTCTGGTTTACAATGTCACTTCTGTTAGAAGTGTTTTTAAGGACAGATAATTCTGAGAATGCAAGGAGTCTGATGGTCTTGTGAATTTGGCATGCAAATTTATCAGGCAGAGTCAACCTCTGTTTCCATGCCTATCAGCACCAGTAAAAAGCATGTGTGTCTTCACCTCACTTGAAGAAAGAAGGAGAGAAAGAGAGGAGAAAGAAGAAGAGAAGCAGAGAGAGGAAGGGAGGAAGCAGGTGGATTTACAGCAGCACGAGGAGTTAGCAGCAGAGGTGAGAAGAGCTGTATGTACATCACCTGCACACTGTCCCTCTCTCTGTTAGCACTCTGCCAGTTCTGTACCTGCCTTCAGAATAAGTTCCTTGGTGCTACTTAATTACTGCATAGTCTCTGAAGTTTCAGAGACAAATAGATCTATCGTTAACCCTGTTTTCATTTTGTCCTATTCTCAGCATTTTCAAAAACGCACCACCTCCCACCCCAGCCTCAACCAGTTATACTAATCTTTTTCCATCTTACCTCAGAGATTCCTCAGCATTTTTTATACATATTTTCATGAATCAAAGGGGTTGCTTAAAAGCTGGTATTTCCCATATGATGCTGTTTTTGAGGTAACAACCTCAATAGTTGATCAGGAGCTAACCTTTCCCCTACTAGAACAGGGGCCCATGTTTTAAGGACTCATGTTGCTCACCTTCATGTTCATATCGACCTTATTTTAAAAAAGCAAGCATTTCTCTTGAAAAAATGAGAACCATGGTATCCCCAACCTCCCCAAACTTCTAGAGGAACACCTATGTGCCCTGATGCAGGAATTCAGCAGCCACTACCCTGTGGAAGTGAGAATGCCTCTTCACTGCCTAACCTGGAGAGGTCTTGGACACACATGGATTTGCAGCTTTAAGGAGGCTCCCAAATCTTAGCCATTTTGGGGGGCCTTTAGACAATCTTCATTTCAGCATCTCTTGCTTTCCGGTGCTCAAATTCAATTACACATGCTGTGAGCAGCCTAGCACAGCTAGCACAGCTCCGTATGGTGTGCTGACTGTTTTTCCAAACCTCAAGGATTTGACATGGGAAGTCACACTCAGCCAACTACACAGCAGAGGGCAATGATTAAAAAGTTTCCTCTCTAAAAAGAGAAGGACCGATTTTATTGGCAAACCACCAGCAGCAAGAGATTATGCTAAGACTGTAAATAATGAAAACATGATAAAAGTATATGTTTTTTTCCCTCCTCATCCCCTTTACTATGTTTCCTGGTATAAAATCAATAACCTTCTGTTGTCCACTGGTTTCCTCATTTATGGAAGACTTAGAGTCCTCTTGAGGTTTGAGAGGTTGCCTCTGCAGTAAAGAGCCGCATGGGTTTATGCAGGCATCTCCTGGCTCACTGGGCAGGCCAGGAGGAGCGCTTACTGGTGTGCCAGCAAACGGGAGCTGAGAGCTACATGCTTAGGTAGTCCTGTAAAGCAAAGCCGAGGAGTAGAGCTGGAGACACATTGTTGAAAGGAGCATAAGTGGAAGCTTTTGCCAAGCAGTGTGGGGCTACGAAACCCACAGATGGTTTGAGATTACCTCCCAGTTCGTGGCTTGGAAAATGTATTATGTGTTAAGAGCTACCCATGCTGCTAAGAGCACATAGTTTAGCCTAAAAGCCAGTCTGATTAATTCATACACAGGCCAGGACTGGGAGCGACAGAATACAGCTGGGTAATAAAGAAAGCGATCAAGAGAAAATACGCTTCGGAGCTCTGTGGTAGTAGAGATACTGGGTGCTATTAGAAGTCAGTGGGATTGATGCTGGGGCACCTTTAGAAAAGGCAGCAGATAATAAGAAACAGCATTAAGAACAAATCAAGGTGGAGAAAATTTACTGCTTTCTTCACTGAGACTGTGGTTGGAAAATCTGGAGAGAGATAGTGAAAATACTAAAAGAGGCCAAACAAACAAATTCCACTAGAACTATCAGAGTGTTTTTAAATCATATCCTTTAATAATCTACTATTTGCATTACCATAACATGCCATTGCATTATTCGGGCCTGCAAACAATTGTTGAGTTCCCAACTTCTGCTGCTGAAAAAAGATGATGACCCGGGGGAAAAAAATTCTGTAGTAAATACCTCAGCATGAATAATAAGATGAGGTTATTTAAGTGACAGCTCCTTGAAAAATTAGCCTAACTTCCTAATAACTGTACTACATAGCTTAAAGAAATCTAATTTTATCTCTGCCTCCCACACAGTAAATCTCCCTATCACATTCTTTCCTTGCTTCATTGCTATTTCTTTGCTTAATAATCAGCTACTTAAAAGATTGGGGATAATGTTAATAATGGGCAAATTAGATACACAGAAATGTTTTCTGTGCTTTCAGAGGCACCCAGCATGACTGTCTTTAAATCAAAACCGAGGCTTGAGGAGGGAGCACAGAAACCTGGGCAGGCTGCAGAGGAATAGGGCAAGGACTCTGGCTAACTTGGTGTCGAGCAGACAACATTTGTCAGTGTTGCAATGGTAAAATATTTAACAACGGGGAGCTCCTCTCCCCTTCAGCATTTTTCTCCCATAAACTAATTAAGCTATAATATTATGAGCGCTTCCTTTCAGGCTAGGCTTTGCTTTTAGCATGACTATGGGCAGGCTGGGCAAAGCTGGGTTATTGTTTTGATGAAAAAACTGGCACTACATTTTGCCTCAGTCTCCTTTATTATTTTTTTTCAAGCTCTACACAAAGCCACTCATATGCCCAATGGCTCAATCTCACTTCCAATTAAGTCAATGATAAAACTCACATTGACTTAAATGGGAGCAGGTTTGCATCCCAAAGGCTAACAGTCAAGGCTTTTAACATTCAGATTACTAATAGGGAAACTAGAAAGAGTTAGAAAATGTAGTGGTCTTTTCTTTTCTTAGGAGCAGTAATTCAAAGTGAATAGAGTAGGCATGTTTGGTTTGAAATTATTTTCAGGCAGAAAAAATAAGTAGTGAGTCTATTTATAATGCAGTGATTCAGCTCTTCTTGTAACGTAGGGATGGATCTGTTGCAGAGAAGGAGGCAGCACGGAATAAGAATTACCAGCTCTCCCTTCAAATAGTCTGCAAGCCCTTCCTTAGCCCTTACTGTATTACCCAGCCTGTGCAACAGTGTACGCTGCTGTTGCAATGGTTTGGCCAGTTAACTTGGTTATGTTGGAGCCTACCGCTGAAGAAAGAGCAAAAGCCCTGTCATGCTCCAGGCACTCAGCGTCGGCCTCCTCCCACGGACAGAGCCCATACAAGGCCCAAGAAGAAAGACAATTCGGTTTTCTTTTTACAGCATCAACAAACCCAAGCAAAAGGAAGAGAGCAGATTAACAATGGCCACATTAACGTTAATTTCTCTCACATGAACCCATATGCTTTCAGGGCAGGGTAATGCACCAGTTAAAAAGCCTGGAGAGAAGGTTTTGGAGACAGCTGAGTGGAGACACTCAGCATTTAAATGTTCCACAAACCCTTCAAAGGTAGCTGCTCCCGCTCCACCCGGTTTCCCCGTGTCTGTGATCCTGACTCCTGAGAGAAGGCAGAGGCACCTGCACAGGAGGGCAGCGCTCTGGGAGCTACAACCCACTGGCAGGAAAACTGGCTTCTCCTCCTTTCACCTCTCGCTGCCTCGCCCCAGCAGGAAGAGGGATGCAGGCTGCCGGGTGACTGAGCCACGGTCCCCGGCACACAGGGGCTTCTCCCAGCCATGAGTGAGTAGGGAGGACATCGTTACCACCGACTGGGCCTTGAAATCTGCTCCCTTGCCGGGCAGCACGCTGCAGCGAACCTGTGCCTCGTGGATGCTCCGCTCGATTCCGGCAGGCGTGCAGCTGGAGGGCTGCCACAGGCACCCTGCGGCTCCCTGCCCGGCGCCGCCCCAGTGCATACAGTGGAGTCATTCTGGGGAGGCTGACACCATGGAATGTTTGGAACCTTCTGCCAGCTGGATTTGATGTTTTTTCAGGATGTCCATGAGAGCCATAGTTATAACCACATGTTGTGTGGGCCTTGCTGTGGAAAGTCTTTTCTGTCTATTCTGGGTATCATTTGTTTGTCACCTGGTGTATGCGTTCCACCTATGGCTGTCCTTCATCTCAGTGCCTTTTCTACTGCTTGCTATTTCCCTGC
Organism: Falco peregrinus; assembly: GCF_023634155.1. Lineage (NCBI taxonomy): Eukaryota > Metazoa > Chordata > Aves > Falconiformes > Falconidae > Falco > Falco peregrinus. The sequence continues at coordinate 78,014,286 of NC_073723.1, forward strand.
TAGCAGGGTGGAAGGAAACGTGTTTGATTTTTGTGGTGTTTGTTATTGAACTCAAACGGAGAATGCTGAACTGCAGCGCTGCCCGAGGAACCTGGTGTGGTATGTCCACAGAGGAGGGAGAGGTGGAGGTGACAGCTTTTGTGAATGACATTCAAGTTCAGCTTGCAGGTTTGCAACTCTTCTGAAAAATTGAAATGGTTCATGCAGCAAAGACTGGGAGCAAATTTTCATGACCCATCACTGTAATGGGAAGCCAGGTGGCTCAGCAGAAGTTGATGGAGCTGCTCTGGATGAATACGAGGGTAACAGGCGTCTACAGCATCAGCTCCCAAATGTTTGCACCTCTTTCCTCCTCAGCCTGTAATCCAGAGAATACACCTGCACACACCCACACAGGCACTGTTTTTGTCTCCTTTTCTGCATCATTCTCCTCTCCAAACCTTTTTTGACTGTCATGGATTTAGAATTCAAAACAGTGCCAGCCTCCTTCTCTAATTAAAGCAGAGATCGTGGTTTTGCATTTGTGTCAAATGTCGAGGGCCAATGGCATTACAAACAAACCATGAAGTGGATACTGAAATAGTAGCTTGCTACTCTTGGAGGAGGAGGCAGTGCAGTCCTGGAGGCTGTGGGTCCCCTCCTCTTCCCCTCTCCCTTGCTCAGCCCCCGGCTCTTCCTTGCTCCCTCCCAGCCCCTTTAGAGCAGTATGACCTGAGCTGAGGGCCTTTACCCACTCCCATGCTTTGGATGCCCTAATCCCAACATGATTCCCTCCTGCTCCAGCTGCACTGCGCGACCTACAGACACCCTCAGCCCTGTATATCTCAGAGCTTTTCTCTGGCATGGTGACGGTGAAGAAAAGATGTACCAATGGCATCACGTAGGAAATCCCACCCATCTCCCTGCTGCTGCTGGCTCCCCCTCATCTTTGGAGAGCAGAGTAGAAAAGTGTCAAAAGTACAGTGGGGCCAGACAGGAGCTCACAGTTGAGGCGAGGGCACCCAGTGACTCTGGTGTGGTTTGGTACTGCATGCACGAAGCCCAGCAATGCTGCTGTGGTGTCCGCATGTCAGCTAGCAGCAGGATGCAGGAGTGTTCAAGACAGGGCTTGTACTGCCACAGCAGCCACCCTGGCTTAAAAAAGGTAGCCAACTTTGACAGAAGTCCTCCCACAGCTAGTTAGCTTTGCAGACCAGTGTGAAGAGGAAAGAAATCTCCTCCCTGCTTTCCTACAGTCACAGGCACAGATCTGACTCACCCTGTCATTCGCACTGGGATTTTGAGTCGACTCTGTGTCAGAGTTACCAGATTGCTCTGCCAGATCTTGCCTTGCTCCCTTTCTTCACCTGCAGGGAGGAGGGATCTCCCCTGACTGGCCTCCTTAGCCCAGCCTGGCCCCATTCAAGGAGTGCTATGGGGACCTCCATGTTGGCCATGCCTCCTTGGCTCAGCTTAATTTGCAGGGACACACTCCTTCCTGACTACTGGAAGTTCACCCAAGGCTCTTAATGGACATTTCCCCTGCATCATGACTACTTATAAACATTCTTCATTCAAATACTAAATTATTCTCTGCTGAATATATGCAATACAGCCTGAAGCCCACCTCAATCTCCCATTAACTGCATTGTTCTTGCAGCCAAGAGAAAAGAGATTTATTTTAGTCAGTAAAGTGAACAAACACCACCTGTGATCCACTCAGAAAGCTGACCTAAGCTAGAAGGTGGCATTTTTACTGGTTTTGTTTGACTATAACCAAGGCTAATGGTGCATGGTTTATTATGCTTCCAGCAAAGCTGTCTTTTTCAGTTGAAAATGAGGTTTTTGTCAATTAAGTTCTCAGTGAAACAAAGACATGTACACCATAAGTATAATAATTCAAATTAAAAAAACATACTGAAAGAAAGGAGCTCTTAAGAATGGAGCTGTAAATGACAGATAAGAATTTCTTTTGTGGCTTGAGCGCAATTGCCACCTTTGTTCATATGCTCTACATAGTGATCACAGACTGAATCAGCCTGCAAATACAAACAGCCCCTTTGTTTTCCAAGCAACTCACTGGCTAAAGTAACTTATATAGTACCACTGTTTTATGGATAAACAAGCTAAGTCAGTTCCTCATCCTGTCAATATGGAGTTCTGACAATCATTAAGCTCATGTTTTGAAGAGGGATGGAGAAAATCTTTCAGTGAACTGTGTGGGACTTTCAAAGCATAAATAGAGTTTAAATGAGGACAAAGATACTTCTTTATTATATCTCTTTTTCAAAGTTAATGCAACTCCTGGAAACTTCAGAGCCTGTAAGAGTGCAGGTTTTTTCCATCCGTGTTGCAAAGCAGGTTTCCTCCAGCAAAGTCAAGCTATAAGCCAAGCAGACAGTGCTTTCCCACTTTGCCCTTCAAGATGTGCTGTGCCCGACTGCCTGAACATCACATGAGAGTGTTAAAAACAGTCAGGAATTACATATTAGAGCTCGCATTCTACTACATGCTCTCTGCTGGGATGACTGAGGGTCTGAGTCTTAATACGGCTTGACGATGTCAGTACTCATTAAATCAGAGCGGGGCTGAGGATGCTCAGAGAAAGGGAAGGATGAGAATGCAGAAGCAGAGAACAAGTGAAATCACTAAAGGTTCAGGCATGCTTGGGATAAATGTTTGTATTTCGTGTCCCGCAGTCAAGTCTCCTTCTCTATCATCCTCTGGGAACACAAGATAAAATCAGAGCCCCCATGGAGAGAGCTAGGTTGATTGTGTTGGCTTGTACTGATCTGTGCAAGAGGCCAGACCAGGTAGGAATCACATGCTCTGCCTCAGGACCCAAAGGATCTGCATACCTCATGTGAAAGGAGAGGAGAGAGAAAAGAGCCCTTTAAACGAACGCTTTAAGTTTGTTCAGGACTAAGCTTTGGTTCATTATTTGAACCAAATCTAGTGAAGCCGTTAAACTATAGACGGTAAGACTAATGCTGTAATGATTATTACCGTCAAAGGCATTTAACTCCTTGAAAACCCCTGTACTGCTGCATGTTGCACTGATGGAGCAGAGCGAAGGCTTGGACTAGTACAGGAAGAAAAAGGTCCCACCATTTTCATGCTTCATCTGTGGTTTCCACAGCAGATCTGGCAACATCTCAAACCCTCCTCAGCCCTATACCTATTATCAGTTACGTTATGCTACAGTGTTGCATTTTAATTTCTGTGTTTTCTGAGACAGAGGGAGCTGAATCTAAATATATCTCAAGCGCCAGCAGTGATATTTAGCACAGCTACTGTAATTAAGTATTCAGCCATCGCCAACAAATAAACTTCTCACTTGAGCAAATAGGTTCACTGAAAAATACCTGAATGTTTGACAAAATTCCATTTTCTATTATTTTAAGATCATTAGGAGGCCTTGGCTTTCGTGATTGGTGGGGGGTGCATCTAAACTGCAAAGAAATTACCCATTTTTGATCACTGTTCTTTTATGAATGCAGACACTGACAGCTCTAACAAAGATGCTCAGCTAGGAAGCTTTTTCTCCTATAAGAGAAATGAAATACGCTGAGTTAAAACCACTAATTATAGTTTATACGAACAATACTTCCTGGGGGGAAAAAAACACAACAAACTATACTTAACTGCTGGGTTTTCTTCTTTAAACTGGGGGTTTGGCTACAGTTTGATGGCTAACTACTTGCAAAAATTTTCTCAACTGGTACAGTCTAGCTGGTAGATTCCAGAGCAAAAAAATGCCCCTCTCCCACAGTATAGACATATTCTTCTGTCGAACCACTTGCTTTGTATTTCTAGTGCAACACTTAATATATGCAATAGGAAGCAAAGAATTTGAATAAAGATAACTGAAAAAAACCCAAAGTACATCCTTCACCTTGAGTATTTTAGAATGCTCTTGGAATTTTTGTTAGCTCATATGGGATACTTTAGAAAGGAGAAAATCACTAGGTATAATGCTTAGGCTGAAGTAAACTGGTGCAACTGCAGAGATTTATACTCTTCCACTTAAGTGCATGTGTCCCTGTTTTCTCCTGTTGTCTCCTCCAAGGTCTTCCACTGGGACTGGGAAGTTTTTCTCACTCCCTTTTCCCTCAGCAAATGTCTGAACATAACTTGTATTTGAGAATATTGAGACACAGCTTCTCTAGCAAGCATTTTCAAATTATCAAGTTTTATGCTCCTGGGATTGAACGAGATGCTGGAGGCAGAGACATGCATACACAGAGATGCAACAGCTGGGCTATTCAATCCAATGGGCATTAACGGGGCAATGGATGGCACTGGAGCATCGGTCCTCCTTGGGTTATTTTGCTAATTCTTTCCACAGACTTGCACCAAAGATCAGGAGGACAAACAGAATAGTGTAAATGGCATTGAAAACTAAGCCAGGAGTACTGACCCAGAAAGCCACTTTCTGAATTAAAGGAATCTCTCTCATTTAAATGGTAACTACACAAAGTGTGCAGGAAACACTAAGCCTGGTCAGAGAAGCGAAGGGAGAATACTTATTTACCTTTCTTATAACTACCTTTTTATTTCTCCCACAGGAAATAACAATCTAAAATGGACTACAAAACCACCAGATTTATCAGGTAAGGGAATCTTCAATAAAATCTGCGTTGGGATGATTAAAAGACTGGCTCCTGCTATTCTTAACCCCTTCAGCAGAGTTTCGTTTTGTGTCCATCGCCACTGAAATCAATGAATACAGAATAGGGCAAGGTCTTAATGATCACAGTCACTTAGATCTTACCCCAGAATTTAACCATGTTTATTGCCACATGAGATGACATGTCTTTGTAGCTTCCTAAAAGATGTCAAAATGGAAGGATCGCCATGACAACATCTATGTTATTTTAACAACTCAAAATACAAATTCAGAGCCATCTTCTGGGTATTTTAGTGGCATACACAGTTTTTTAATGCAGAAATTTAAACCATTATATCCCAGCATATCCAGTCTAATGCAGTATTAAAAAGGAAGATTTCAGCTGGATATGCTTTAATACTTTATTAGATGGGACACAGTGGCATGCAATGTTTTAAACAAGTGGCAAAGTTAAGCCAAAACAAAGAAGTTGTGCTGCAGCTCCTACTAAAGCTGAGGCTTACCCTGAAGTCAGTTGCTGAAGAAGTGAAAAATTTGTCCCAGTGGGAAACAAAAAAATTCAATGCTAATCATAGGCATGTTCTCTGCTCAAAACATGTGAGGCTACTTAATTCTATTTCAACTGAAATCTCACACCTACATCTGCTCAAGTACAGAAAACAACACCTGCTTAGTTACAAAAGGGCAGATCACGAGATACTTGCAAAGCGTTTAGTGTTTAATTCAGTGATTCTAGTCAAATTTGCAGCAAGAAACAAGGAGACCAGTGCCAGTGGCATTGTAAGCACAGTAACTTTTACTACCTGATTTAGATCTTTCAATCTGCATTCAAGAACAGGCAGAAAACTGACATCTCCTCTGGACCTAGGAGAAAGCTTCAAAGGCTAATGCCAAGGATCACATTCCTGAGTCTGCTTCTCTCAGATGTTCAGTGAAGTCCCACGCCTGTACCCGTCTCTCACTCTCTCTTTACACCTCTTTCATGTTCATTTCTTCTACTTGTCTCAGACTCAGTTGAAAAGATGTGCCCCTCTGGCTGCAACACAAGACACGAGGGTTCAGAAAAGCTCCCATGTCCTGTGTTGTAGCCGGAGGTCTCACAATAGTTTAGTGCAAAACCTCTGGAGTGCAGGCTCCTTTTGCAGGCAGAGCTCTTTTCCTGCACTTTTTGAATTCAACCTATGTGTCAATCTGCGAAAGAGAAGTGGAGAAGAATGGAAATCAGGTACTTGTGGGCGGCAGGCAGATAACACTGTGTGCTATGGCTACTGTCAACACTGCTAATGGAAAAACAACCCAAGTAGCTACCAACCTAGGGCAGAAAGGTCAAGTTCAGACCCAGAGCTAAAAGCCGCCATTCAGTTGACCTCAGCAAAGACACATCAGCTCACAGCCGTTTCAATTAGCTCTACTGCCTTTCCAGCGTGATCTCCAGAACTTGAAGACTGATAGCATTCCTTCGGCAACTTTGCCAAGCACCTATTCTTTCAATGGCAAATAAAGCTAAGCAAATAATAAGCAACTGATCATGTATACACAAATTGTACCTTTTGTTTCTTGTTTGCAAATGCCCTTACACAGATCACAACATTTCCAAATCTGTTATGCACAATTATATATGAATGCCTTAATAATTAATAATCCCAGGTCTGCAGATCACTTATAAAGAGTTGTGAACATTTGCAATTCACACTGCATTTCTTAATTATATAAGTCATAAAAACTTATTCTTGATGAGGTTAGCTGTCTAATTAACTGACACTGTGGATACACAGCTCAAAAATTCACTTTTGGTACACATTCAAACTTTTGAATTTAAAATGGGTACTGCTGGGAATAGTTTCTGATAATAAAGCTCTGTGCCCAAGATCCACCGAAAACAACCCTTAGAAATGGTTCAAAGAGTTAAACTGAAATTCACTTATGAGTCTAAGTGGATATTCACAGGACAGCATGTTTTTTACTGCTTGCTCAAGTCATAAATTAATGCTAACGAAAACATTCAGAACCGTTGTTGAATTTCTTATGAGTATAGTATTTACTTGCATGTGTTCTTTTCCTTGTGGACTTACAATTCATTCCCAACTGAAATGCTTTGAGAGGCAGAGCTTGAAAAGACTCATTCTTTTTTTTTTCTTTTTTTTTTTTTTTTTTTTAAAAAAATGTCAATCCAGTAGAGTACATTGCTGTGCATTACAATAAAGATCAGCAATTTGGAGCCAGGCATACAAGACAAGATTATTGCTATCTCTGTTCAAAATATCTTTGGCAGATTTATTGCTTTTTTGTCCTGATTCTCTACATATCACTTTTATGCTGTTGCTACTTTGTTTAGTACTTTTGCTTCTCCAAACAAACTCGAGGAAGTGGGAGAGGAAAGGAAGTGTACTTAGCTGCTATTTTTATGAAGATGACCCACTGGATGCCTGTTCAGGCACTCTGATGGTAAGTACTCACTTTAATAGAATTTAGTAAATTACATAGACTGTTTGCTCTAAAATGTCAAACTTCTGTTAGAAAGATGTTTACTATTTCTTTTAAAACTTTCCTATCTACTTCAAATAAACTCACAGCTATCAGCTCTTTGTTCATTTCCAGACTTATCTTACACGGAATAAAGTATAGTTCAACCAGTCACAGCTCATATTAGGCAAAGGACAAAGCTATGAATTAAAAGATCTTTCCTTATGAGCACATCAAAAGGAATGCTGTCAGCATTTTTGATAATAACATGGCTTTTAAGGCTGACTAATGACAACAGTTTTCAGCCATTAGTCTGCAACTTGAAGAACCCCCGGATCTTTTTCTGTGTGTATTCTGAGATTTTTGCTATGAATTATACAGTTTATCTAGAACTTAGTTATTTCCAGCCACCTGCCTTTCTTATCTCAGCTGCATAGTAAAAAAAAAAAACAACAAAAAAAACCCCAACCATTTTTACATTCAGTGTGAAAAAAAAATCATGCCAAGCTCCATCTGTCTTACCAATTCCCTAAACTGTGCCTATATAGGCACTAAAGGAATTCAAAACACAGAGTACTAGAAACTTGGGACCAAGAATTAATCTGCTTTTTACAGAAAAATTATGTTCAGATAAAACTAAAAGATTCACTTCATCCCTATTACAGCAAGGAAATTCAAGGTTAGAGCTGAAATTGCATCCTTAAAGATTTGCTGATGCCCTGTGGAAAAAGCATGAAAATCATTTGGGTTAGAGAAGATTCTGCTTAATTAGTCTGTATTTCCTTCTTTTGTGTCTCCTCAGTCTTGTTCACTGAAGGCATTTCCAAGAGAAGTTACTTGGAGTTCATAAGCCCCTCTGGAATGGTTTCCTTGTTAGCTCTGTGTGAGATCTCAGATAGGAAGCAGGATGCATTAGCACGGCAGCCTGCCCTGTACAACGCATACTTTTACCTGCTCTATACTACCAACAGGGGTAAGTCAATTTATGGATAAATGGGAAGCCTGCTCATTCCTCAGAATTCATTTCCCTAGTCTGACAGCACAATCATCTCTCACTCCATGGCTATAAACTTTGACTCATGGTGAATACTGATGGGATGAAGGGCGAGGGAGAGTTTTGCAAATCACCTCTCATGTGATATTTCACTCCCCTCTGCCCCAGTGTGAGTGGGAAGCTGGCACAGCAAGCTGCAGGGGAACAGTCGTTGAAATTTGGCCTCTCGGATGAGCTGGTCAGCATCATCTTCAAAGCGAGCCATTCCAGAACAGTGAGCAGTGGTATCATTAGCCAGACAGTCATTACTTCTATGGTTTGCAAAAGGAGCAGGAATGGAGGCTCATAGGACTACAGAGATGTCCAGGGGGTCCTTCCCCAGAGTGAGGAGCTGCCATTCCAGACCCAGCCATCAAATCAAACCTCTAAACTGGAGATCGAAGAGGAATTCTGACTTCCACCACCCTTAAAATGTGGTGGTGTGGCTGGACCCAAAATGAGAAGGGGGTTATTCTGGAGTTCCAGAAACACATCACAGGGATACTGAAGCCACAGAATATGAACTTGAGCCAGTGTGATTTGTCTTCATTGTCAAGCCATTAAATGTAAACTAGCACTTTGCTTGGGATCTGGATACTGCGCTCTTTGCCCATTACTATTATTAGTTACGGGAGGCATTTCTCGCTCTTGCTGGAATCAGTTTTCTTTCCCAGCCCCTATTCTTTGTTACAATTTTTTAGCTTGTGACAAATACCCTTTTGTTCTTCTAATTAAATTTCACATCTGTTCCACACCAGTTCACCTTATTCTTTGGAGAGGACAGTTGCTGGGGAACACTAAAATTTTCATTTTATAGAAAAATAAATGTGAGTATGTGTTACAATTTACTTAACCACTGTGAATTAATTTGGTGTTTAAGGTGACACTGTACTAATTACATATTAGAACATTAATGCAGGCTGTAACCATTTCCCTTTGAATGAACAGTGCACAATTCCAGCAAAGTCCTCAAGAACTGTTTTGGAATGCAAGAAAGCAATAATCAATTCTCTTGTTGATTCTATTTCAATATAAAGCAAAGGATTGTCTAACTTTATTTTTAAGAACATCAGTCTCTGTTTATTATTAGTAAAACATTTTTGACAGACTCTGCCCTTGCATGAACACAAAACCTTTTTGAACCCAATAGGTACACATCACCTCAGGCAGAATGTGGCCCTCAGTGACCTTAAGCTCTCCATGAGCCCAGTCTTCTTCTAATCTGTATTCACTGTGGGCTTTCCCTCATTCCAGACTCCAAAGCCTTATAACCATACACCCTGGGACAAGGCCCCTGCGGGACACGTGGCAGTCCTGCTTTGACATGGTCACGCACAAACATTTATCATTGGTGACTGTTAAACTTTAAGTAGCATAATTTGAGAGCATGAAGGGAACATTTACTTTTAAACATGGAAACCTTTATATGATATTTTCTGAATTAAAGACTGTGATTTAAAATAATCCTGTAAATTGAAAATCTATATCTGATGTGGCTGAAGGGGGACTTCTAGACCTAACTGTCTTAAATATAGATTTTAAATCAATATGAGTAGTTTTGGAGCATTATCGTTCAAGGATTTTGTGCCACTGCTGCTAAAGCATTATTAATTCATGTTCTTATCTTTCTCATTTCATAAAGTGTAAGGGGTTTTTTTGTGCAGGTCTATTAATGTAGGAACTATAATCCATCTTTTTCTATTTTGCCTTGGTATTGTCTCCCCAGATCAAAGTTAGATTACAACACAGAGTGAATTTCATAAATTATTTTGAATGATTTTACAGAAAAAAAAAGGAATGAGAAAAAAATGCAGGTTAAAGTCAAAAGCACATCACATATCACACAATTTACCAAGAAACAGTCAAGTCTGCTTGAGATAATCTGCTAAAACTCAGCAATAAAAAGTTTGTTTAATTTCTAAAGATGGCAGATGTCATAAAAAAAGAGGCTGATGCAAAAATAAAGCCTCCAGAGTCTGGCAGTTCTGTTCGGATGTCAATAAAAGATAATGTAACCTGTCACATTTTCAAGCATGTTTTATCCAACCATCACATTCTACCTTCACCACTCAAGCGTTACCTTCCAGGAAACATCCGCATCTGCCTGATTATCCTAAAATAATTCTGATGAAGAGTAGGTTGCAAATTAAAAGCATCTTTCTCTTCTTAGCTTTCTCTCCTTCCCTATCTCACTTTTTAATCCTTCATTTTTTATAGTTCAGCTAATTTTTTCTTGAAAGGTTAAGGAGCTAGCAATTATTTCAATGGCTCTTGCAGCTTTAGGGTAAGTGTCTCATCTGGACTTTATTTTAAGGAGCTTCCCTTCATGCTTCATACTTGACGTCTCTTGTTGAACACTGAGATTACTCTAGAGTTGTCGTCTAATGGTAACTTGGGAGATATCGAGTCTTGTTCCTACCAGAGCATACAAACTGTGGTATGGAGATGGCCGGCAGTCGCCATGGATGGGTTGCTATGCTTCATGCTATGCTTCACACTCCCTTGAGCTGGTGTTGCATCACCAGACAAAATACTAAAGGCTATTGTTGGCTTTATGCTGATTTAGATGTATTCCCTTCTGGGAAAGATTTGTTGTTTCCTGTATCCATTATGATTTTTCCAAACATTTTAATTTGCCTATTAAGTCAGCCTTCACATTTTCTACCATCAGTTCATACATCGCAACTTTGCAAAGATTTGGAGGTTCCTTGACTGTTTCCATTGTCTATGTTCAATTCTGGAAAGAGGCCCCAAAAAAGCCCACAGTCCCAACAAAATGAGTGTTTATTTTGAGGCTTCTGCTGACAGCCCTCATCACTGAACTGAGGAAGTTTGCATCATACCCCCATGATATCTCTTCCTGTTGTTATGCTTGATGGATTCAATCACTCTGGTCGCTCTGCTGCCCAAATTCTGCATCAGCCTCCAAAGGAAGTCTGAAAGTCAAAAGCTCTTGTTGCTTGCTTGCTTGCTTGCTTTGTACAGCAAAAATGCATAAAATGCATGAATTGAGATCACAGCTATTCCAGGAGCCCAGAAGAGTGGAGCATTGGGTCAAGGTGAAAATGCCTGTGCTAGGATTCTTTAGCATCAGTATTTAGCAAACTCATTTCTGTGCAAGTATTCTCTCTCTAAGCAGAGCTGGTTTATGCTCTGAGGGGGCTGCAGTTCATTATCCAACAGCTTGGGTAGCACTGAGAAAGCCCATCTTCACAGACAAAACCAAAACTGAGACATGCGTTAATCCCTAAACAAAAAAAACCCTGTCTCTTTCCTAAATCAAGGAAAAGAGGTGGGAAGCTGGCCCAGTATTTCTGCTCACTGCGGAAGAAATCCCACAATACTGCCACTTGCAAACCAGCATTGGCATCAGTTTGGGAGAAAGGCTGTCAATGCAAGCTCTGTCTTGTCTGGCAGTGCTGTCCTCCTGTGGGCTTTGCTCTGCATGGCTGTGCTCCCTGTGCTCCCTGGGAAGCTACCAGCACGTGCCTGCTGCCACGTGTGCGCACCCTCCGATGGGGATGGTGCAGCTTGCACAGTTCAGGCTCCTTTGCCTCCCTGTTCCTGCGGGGTGAGGACACATGAGAAGACTGTCATTGCCATTATGACAGGTTGTACATTTTTTCCCCGCTTCTTATTCAGCTGTGACTTGAGCTGTCCTTCTCCCACAGAAATGCACGTGTGTAACAGGATCTGTGTCCTGCTTGTGTGCACTCAACACCGTCTTTCCACTGCTTTCTGGGTACCAATTTACCAAGCAGAGTTAGACAGTTAGTTATTAAAATTGACCTAAATAATGAAATGAAATAGTACCAAGGGAAGGCATGTGGCTATACCCATGGACTGATATAAAAGTCTCATCTAGGGGTCATGTGACCCTCATGTGACCCTCAGCCAAAGGTCTCCACGAGCTGGAGACAGGCCACTGAAGATTGCTTCCTTGAGAACTGAGCAGCTATTACAGACATTTTATGTCTGGTAGTGCTGCCACTTACTAGCTTATCTACAGTTATAGGGAAAGTGTGGGGCAGAATCAGCAGTGAAAATAAGATTTTAAAGCTGGGATTGAACAGGCATCTGTTGTATGTGAAAATCCTGTGCAGATTTTGAGCTGGTGTGCAGAGGGCACCAGAAAACAGGGTTGGAGACAGGGTGTCTGCTGTGCCACACTGACGTACAGAAACAAGCCTCCCAGGTGCCATCAGCTGTGTGCAGCACTTGCCCGCGCAGCTCCTCCCAGGCAGCCTCTGGATCCAAAGTGCAAATAAAGCCTGTAAACTTCACCTCCCCAGAAACTGATTTCCACATTTACTGTTAAGCCCCTGTCAGTGTTGTCTGTTATACGTTACTGAAACATGGTGAATAATGGAGCCCATGATGGATTTAGGGATGTTCTAAATTTGCCAGTCTGTAGGTGGTTTTGTCCACTGTTAATTCCTTCCAGTACTAAGCACTGACTATTGCTTCCAGAATTAAATACTCTATGAAAAAATTGTTCCCACAGCACAACTGACAGAAATTTGAAATGATATAATAATAATGTACAGTCCATTTGCTGTCTAATGTATGTGTGGGATTGAATAGCTCTTTGCGACACATTCCCTTCTTGCTAAATTGCTCTGACTTCAAACTGAATTAAAGTAGTTAGTTGCCACTACACCATTGAACTTTGATAGCTGGATCTATTCCAAAACCTGGGACTGCAGTCACTTTTCTTGCAAAAATTCACAAATAAGGGAAAAAGATAAGATTAAAAAAAAAAAAAAAAAAAAAGCAAGCAAGCTTCTTTCATTCTCTAAGCTCTGCTTCGTTCACCAGTCTGGAAAGTGTGATTAGCACTGTGAAATGTTATCAGCTGGAAATGTCCCACCAAGATGAGGGTCAGCTGCATTCCCGTTCCCAGTCTCTTCTTCCACTGCAGTAGTACAGCTACATCTCAGACTGTGGCAGTGTGTTTATCCATGTACTGATTGATACGTTTAAGAATGACACCCCTGCTGGTAAATTTTGCTTACACAATGTCTTCCCAGCTATGCTATGGCAAACCCATGTGGATACCTGCTACCAAATTTCGTGCAAAAGCTTCTAACACCACTAGCTTATGTCCCTCTTTTCCAATAGTGCCAGCTATGCTGAACTGTGTGGGAACATACAAAATTGTGCCATGCTATTATACCATACAAGTATTGCACCTAGAACCCTACCCACCAGGCACTTGCTAGTTCAAGCTTAATTCCTGCTTAGGCACGTTTGTAACTGGAGTGTACAAAGTCATGCACTCAGGTACAGCCATTTACTAAAGCGTCTACACTCCAGTTGACTACAGTATTTGCTTTTGAATGGGTCCTACTGTTCCATGCTGGAAAAGAGGCAAAGTCAGTAAGAAACTGTTTGCACTGGACATGTCTCACACCTGTCTGCTCAGCACAGAGCTCCTGTTTCAGTGCATTTGCTTGGTAGTGAAGGATGTAGGCAAATACAGCCTGATGAACTGGCTACCAGAGAATCATCCTGCTGTAATCTGCATGGCTTTGATTATTCTTTAATTCAGTGAAATTTTTGTGCAAAGTCCTTCTGGCTCTGAATAAGCACAAGTATGTCCATTCCAGTTCTTAAGAACATAAAAGACTATTCTACATCCTGTCCATAGACACCCTTCTGTTACCCAGCCCTTTCAGAGAACAAACGCATTCACTTAAGGAAGGAATAACATACAAGGCATTTTTTGAAGTTCAGGCTATTGAAGTACAGTATTTGAGCACTTCATATACTTCAATGACTACTCCAGCTAGCTGCAAAACAAGAACAGACATGCAAAAATAGTAACTAACTAGTCCGAGGTCACACAGACTGTGGCTACAATGTCTTGCAAGGGCAGCATCAAAGCTTAGGTATTCTCAAAACTAAACATGCCTGCTGTACAGGGGTGAGCCTGAAAGCACGTTTGCTGGTAGAGCTTGGAAGTACCCTCCAGAGCATGTGCCCTAGCCAGACCAGCACATTAGTGCATGGCTTTCACAGCCTGCTCACACACATTGTCCACTGCCTGCCTCCAAGGCAGCCACATGGAAGGAGATGAAGAGGAGGCGAAGGATAGCACCTTGTCTGGAGACAACCCTTTCAAAGTTCTGTAGATAGATTGAAGACACTGAACTGGTTCTCTTGAATGTAATTTAATGCTTTCCCCATTTCTCAGGGTCAAAGGTGCTTCAGGTGGAAAACCTCAAATTTTGGGCAACTTCAGGGGCATCATGTTCAATACTGGGAATCAAACGAACAGATAACAGAACAGAAGGTTCCCAAAGATAGCTGTGGGAGCGAAAAAGGGAAAGGAGAAACAAAACAAAGGAATCAAGTCTCTATACATTCCTTATGGGAATCATTCAGCAGTACAGTCTTTGTTTGCTACAGGTGTCACTAGCTTTTCTGCAACATTGTTAATAAAAAACAGTAGCAGCAAAAACTAATTTGGTTGGACTTTGTATTTAAGTTAATTAAAATGGCTTAGATTAATCAGCATCATGCATTTACACAGAATACGTGTACCATCTGTGTAAAGTGTTTCTGAGTAAACCTTGATTAGAGCTTGTGGTCCAATTTTAATTCAAGTGAACTGGCTGTAAATTAATTTAAAGACAGTAAACGGTGACCAGAACATGCTAATAATGCTTAGTGTGGGCCAAGCTCCAGAGCAGAGGCTATCCAGTGATAGCAAATACAGTTCAGTTGGATGCCAAGGGACAGCAGAGAAGTTTTTGGTGGGATGTGACATTAACTTGGAGCTCTGTACACTTCCTACAGTCAGATGAGAGGACATTGCTGGAAAAGGTTTACAGCTATGCATATATGAGAGACAGCAAGAGTAACTAGTAGTTTTCAGCGACACATCTGCAGTAGTCTGGACTGTCTGTGTGTAAGACATAGCACAAGGCAATCAGTGCAGATTGTGGGTGCGTATGATACAGCAGAGGAATATGGTGCTGAGAGCGGACCCTTGTGATGGAGCTGGTGCTGAGCTATACTGCTTCTGTTTTTGCCAGTGCTCCGGTGCAGCAGGGCTAGGCTAAAATCCACCAGGCACCAACATCCTGTCAGCTTCAACAGAAGAGTATGTACTTAAATTATCATGGAGGATTTCTGTATGAAATGGTATTACTGCCATCATCTGTCAATCCACCCAGGGAAGTCTTCATCTCCAGCTTGGGAAATACTACTTATAGAGGTGAGAGAAGGTGGCAGTCTGGGAGATTTGTAAAATGATATATTTGTATAAGCAACAACAAAAAAAATTACAATAAAGGAAATACTAGTATTCAGCAAATGAGGACATGTATTTCTCCATAAGATGCCATAGACAGGCAAAATTAGCCCCTGTAGCTGTTCTAGTATTCAGACAGACAGATTGCCTTTGTAGTCCCACATAAAAGAATGCAGATAAAGGAGAAATTAACTATTGAATAAAAACCTTAGCTGGGGTTCAAATGTTCAAAAAATCTTCCTCCTGTAAATACTGTTTTTCTAGCTCAAACCTAAGTTAAAAAGAAAAGCAATCTCCATCACTCAACATTATGCTCATTTACAAAACATATACAGAAACATGCTTTACAACAATTCTCTGTGTCTTGTTATAAGCAGAGAGGCATCAAAATCCATAATAACAGCATCTATGAGAGAAAGATCAATATGGCATCTGGTATTTCAAAGGCAGAAAAGGATTCTATTAAATTTCTACTGGTAGAAAATGCACTGGACAAAATACCTAAAACCCATAGTGGGTTTCAGCCTCTCACACTGTGCCACTGAATAAATCACAGGGAAACTATTATAAAATTCTTTTTAAAAGATGCACTAGGGCCTGCTTCATCCTCTTTTGATTGAAACAACAGCTCTCCAAGACAAGGTTGTGGCTTGAGATATCACTGACCTTCTTCAGCTCTCACATCTTATCAGAGCATCTCTGTTGCCATTGAAATATGAGGGTAAAGCTTAAGGTTTGGGTTTTTTGCCCTGGGTGCCACTGTTTTAATATTGTGTGTGTGTATGTGTGTAATTAATTTAGTTGTGCTCCAGGGAAAAAAATTAAAAGGGTAACAGAAAGTTAAATACTCCGATTTTGATTCCCTTTTTAGATAGTTAAAAGCAAAACCTAAGAATGACCACAGTGGCCTAGACCAAAGGTCTGTCCACTCCAGGAGAAACACTCTGTTTTTTACAAAACTAACATTAAGAGATCTCTAAACACAGTTTTTGCTCCTGGGACTGTTGACAATTTCTTGTTCTGGTGTCTTGATTAAAAAAAACCCAAAGTATGGCCATAAGTGGATGGTTATGGAACAATAAGAACAGGAGAACTATATATGAAACTTCTGGCTAATACTCTGTCGTTAATGAATTCAGCTCAGGACCTATTTCTCTGAATGTGCGCTTTATGTATTTTGCAATGCTCAGTGGATTTGTTTTCATGAGCTTCAGTCATTCCTTGTAAATTTTTACTATCTACCATATCCTTTGGCAAGGAGTTTCACAAGTCATCTACCTGTTGTGGGAAGAACAGAATGAAGCAGGCCTAGCCAGTGGGAAGTTACGGTGTCATCCCACTGGCTGCCAGTGTTGTCATGTACTCTGTTGGTAACTCATACATGGAACTACAGAGGAAAATAGTTTTGAAGGTGATGATGATGTAGGTGCTGATGGATACTTGCAGAGAGTAGTTACTCAGCATGAGGCACATCAGAGGAGAAAGTATGGAAGTGTCTGTTTGCAAACCTTAGAGACCATAGATGATGGCCTGTAAGCTGGACCAACCTGCTGGGTGACCTGCAGGGAGGTGGTACCCACGGCTGCCTCAGACCTTCCCAGAATGGGTGGTTCTGTGAATACAACACTGAAGACAGTCTCAGGAAGAGCAACATAGTCAGGCCGCATTTCAAATACAAGACAAGACACATATCACTAGGCCAGGAAGAAGTCGGGAAAGTGGTATCTTTGTTCCTTATCCTTTATATAAGTGATCAATCATCCTGTTCCTTCCATACCTTCAAGACCTAGAATGACTGTGCATGCAGAGAGGGTTAGACCAAAGCACCAGCTCCCTCTTTCCCATTTAAACCTGTGTTTCTGCAATAAACTTGGACACTTTTTACAGTCAAATACAAATACATCTATTCGTGGCACCTGTAAATGGCCTTGCCTTAGAGCAATGCTCAATGCTGAAGCCAGTGACATTAAATCAAGTTGGAGACTGGATTTTTACATGCACCTGAGACAAAACATTGCAACCAGTATGCACCTTCGAAATTTGTACATTGGTAGTAATTAATACCAGTCATTAACCTGAGAGCTATAAGAGCTTATGGTGTCTGAAGGCCTCCAGTGGATGCTAATAAAGCCAAGCTTTTATACAAGGAACAGAGCAGCTATGGATAAAAGCGGTAGGATAGATGTGACAACCAGTAATTTTAACTTATCACCTTGGAGCTTTATTTTTGAAAGCTTTTACTTCCCACTGATTGCAGGCTTCCAATTTTGTGTTGTCATGTAATAAATTACAAAAGTTATCTTTCTTTTTTTATTTTTTATTTTTTGGCATGGTGCTTCATAGACAAAGTGTCTAAAAAGCTTCTTTTTTTAACAGAATGAGTTAAGTATTGCTGCCATGGTGATTATGAGAAGAAATCAGCACCAAACAGTAGCCTAGAAATCTGGATACAGATTCAAAATTCTCAGTAATCAGGGTATTTGATTTGAGTCCTTTCTAGCAGGAGGCTTTTACTGTGTGTACAGAGGGGGTGGGGGTAGAAGGCTGGAGCAGAAGTAATTTTGAAAAGCAGATCTTTAACCCTTTTCCTGAAAGCAAGAGGACTGTCTAACTTACTAATTTGTCTGTAGGAGATCTGAAGGAGTTCACTTGAGCAGGAAGGTGAACGTCCTCCTCTCAGCAGGGCTGTGGAGTAGAAGGCAGTCATCCCTGTGGTGGCTGTAAGGGTGGCACCACTGTGCTGATCTTTCAAAAACTGTCCTGTTTGACCAGGACCTTCCCTACGGAGCACTAAAGTAGTCTTGACTATTGCATATACCAAGTACTAACAGAGTTTCTTAACATTCACTGCCACATTTACTGCCTGATGAATTTATATTCTAAATAAGTATTCTAGATCAAGAGGTCTAGTTTGCTGACAGTGCACATGCTTGATCATAACCATCATAAAAAGTCAGCCATGGATGCAAAGAGAAAGCTTAGAAAAGCCATTGTACAGCTAGTAAAAATGTTTTCAATATTTAATTAATTATCTCTTATGTATCACCCACAACAAGAGGACAAGATGTTGTGGGATAATTAGAGAACTAAAAGCACGAAGCCATAAAAAAAAGGCCTTACTCAAAACCCACAACTTATCTAGAGAAGATATAAAACCAGCAATAGCCTGTTAAGCACCTGACTAAAAGGCAAAGTCTTTTTGCCTTTTAGAAAGGCAAAGATAGTGAGATCTAGGAAAAGATAGTGAGATCAAAGTTGGAAAGTTTCTGACATTAATGTCCCCCATGGCTAGCTTGAGAAGGGAGCCCAGGGACTGAGCTAAACTGACCTCTTCCAGGGACATGGAGATGTAGGCGGTCACTTCAAACTGCCATGCTGGGCATTAAAGATTAGCCACATTTTACAGTCAGTGACATTAAACTCTTTCATAGTGATCCATGTGCTATAAGTTATAATATATTATTTATAATATTTTAATCACCTAAAGTTCAGGGACCTCAAAGAGCATATTAATTAATGCCTATTTTAATTAGCTGTGCCTCAGAGAGAGGGAGAAGACAAAACTCTGCAGCCTTGTTAACACTACACTGCAGCATTATAATTAAACCCAGAACACACAATGTAAGGACATCAGGACTTAAAGCAGTGGAAGGCTGGTCATCAGCATGGCAGCCTCCCACTCCCATAACTTCGTTTTTCCTTAACATCATTCTTCTTTCCTTCCTGTATCTTCCTGTGAATGGTAGTTTCCACAAGAGAAAAGTTCTCTGCTCCTCATGGGCCAAATTCAGCTCTGTTCTTGCAGTTACAGCATCATCTTCAATGGAGTTATTCTATACTCCAT
Source organism: Falco peregrinus (assembly GCF_023634155.1). NCBI lineage: Eukaryota > Metazoa > Chordata > Aves > Falconiformes > Falconidae > Falco > Falco peregrinus. The sequence continues at coordinate 78,033,493 of NC_073723.1, forward strand.
TGTACCTGGAAGAATATATAATTATTATGAGGAAAAATCTTTTTGTGCAGGTATCTTCATGTGGAATTTTTTCTTCTCTTTTTGGCTACCAGCCACCACGGATCTGCTCTGCAGGCCTAGAAACCTCTGCTTTGCTGCCTTCAAGCATCCTGTCTCCTTCCATGTCCAAGAATCCCTAAAATCCTTTTAAATTTCACAGCTGCTGGATTCTGAAAGGGAAAAAAAATGGGTTCTTCATATTTTCTGACTCTTCACAATAAATTAACTGTGGGCTGAAGGGGCAAGTCAGTGTGCAACGGTCATACAGCCAGTCGATGGAAAAGCAGCAATACACACTCAGTAGTGCCAATCTCCAGCATCCTACCCTTGTCTGCTGAATGACCAAGTTAAGAAATTCCAATCACTGCCTTCAAGCATCTTCTAACATACATTTTAGACATCAAAGACAAAATCCAATAAACTGAGATGCTGATCCTAAATCCCTGGAAGTCAGTAAAAGTTTTCCTGTTGACTTTTAGTTTAAGACCTTAAGAGCTTAATAATGATATTAGAAAAAAATTATCTAACTCTACTGGTACTGTCATGTAGCATTAGTTTTCAAACTTTTTTGCTTGCAGCTCCTTAAAATTTACTCAATAGACTTGATTTTCTTGGTAAAATTCTACAGACATCTTAGGAGTAGTGCTTGCTCTCTCAGATAGGTGTGGGTCTTACAGTGAAAACCTCTGCTTAAGGGGAAGAAAAAGGCATTCATATAAAAAAACCCCAAACCTTAACAGTAACAAAATACAGAAATTTTCTGTTTCCCCTTTCTTACTTCATGCTAATTACCAAATTCTTTCAACTATAAATTGCAATAGATTTACCTCAATTTCACCCCCTGCCCCATTCCATAAAATTTCTCCCAATAAATAATGAAATTGAATAGTTAAGCTTGCAGAAATTGCTATTACTTTATCAATGCCTGAGCCAACAAAAGTATTTTTTGTGCACATGCATAAAAGAGAAGGAACTGAATAGCTTTTAAGAAATGTGCTACATTTTAATATGTCCTGGTGACATGCAGAAGAATTTCTACAATGCTGAAAGGAGTGGAAATGGAAGAATTGGTGCAGAGGACTCTGCTGATTATACTATCAGAGCTCAGAGTACTCAGTAATACCAAGAAATTTTGTACACTCATGTTTCTTTGTAATGATTTTACTGATGTTAGAACAGTGGTGCCTTCCTCCAGAAACACGTCTTGCCAATAAATTTTGCATCAACTCCTAAATAATCATTTTAATAATTTCTAAAAAGCAAACCAATGTAAAATGTTAATGTTTCAGTATCTTTTAATCTTAAATGTTTACTTATTTGTATTTGCTATAATTTTGGTTTACTAGGATTATGATTTATTTTGCAATTTTAACTCATTTTGTCATATATTTAAAGTGTCTTTTTAATTCTGATAGTTTTGTTAACATGACATGACAACATATTTAGTGGATTATAGCAGGTTTCCTTCCACTACTCAGCATCAAGTGACTGTAGAGACGTTAACGTATGCCTAAATTAGAACAAGGCAGCAAGTGAGTTTAGACTGGTTTAACCTTCTCCAAAGTTTTAGAGGAGCTCATTAATGTTGCTCCACAAAGCATCTATAGTCTTATAATGGAGCCATTATGTGATATTGTTATGATACTTTCTTCCCAAGATCCCAATGCCTTGCAAGTAATTGACTTTTTATGCCTTGTTATTCTCACAGGCAGTTTTCAGATTGTATCATCACATTCTTAATTTTGACTCCTCCCATAAAGTTTCCTGAAGTCCTCCTAACATTTTGTATGTTTATCAGAAGAACCAGGGAGAAAAGGGGAAAACAAAAGGGCAGGGTGTTATCACCCTTGTTCACATCTATGAATAATGCTTTGCTCCATAAATAATTCACTGAAGTCATAGCATGAGGTACGTTAGCTTGTCACAGTTCGGCCTCACATGGATATAATCAGTATATTCATCAGTCCTTGGGGACTGGGAGAAGACTTGCTTGTCTTCTGAAGCTGGAAAGAACAAAAATCAAACAAAATTTTAGGAAAAAAGAAATTATAAGGAAAAAAATACACAGGTAGATTAGTGTTTGGTAGCTGAACCCCAGCCTGATGACTCACTCTGGGAGAAAAGCTCCTCTCAGAACCTCTTGAATTTGGACAGATGCAAAACTGAACTGGGTCCTGGGAACATCTTTAAATAGAGCACAACAAAGTGTTCAGTTTACTGGGGACAAATGCTACAGACAAACTTCATTGAAAGGCTACTTCATTTTTTTCACCCAGCTTCTGCCTTCTTATTAATGCATATCCATGTATAAATTCTGAAAGCTTAATGAAGATTGTAAAGAGAAAACAGAAAACAGACAGGTCAGTCACCTCTGCAGAACATTTGCAGAAACCAGTGAATGCCGGACTAGAATCTTTGAAGTCAAAGATGGGCAGGTGAATAGACACAAAGACTGACACTGCAGATTGACTTTCCACAGAAAGCTGACAGTCATTTTGGAAATGCAGAAAAAAAGAATGTCATTATTTTTCCCCCTCTGTCCCCAGCTTCTCTCTTCTTTTTAACCCCCAAAGAACTAATTTTTTTTTAACCATGAACCCAAGTGCATCAGGGTAACTTAATTTCAATAAATTAAGCACCAGCTGTTCTTTTTAGAGCTCAATTTTTAAAAATTTATTATTTAACTTCAATATTTAATCATTAAATATAGTTCCTGCATGTGTGCATGCTAAAATGCAAAACGCTGGGCCCACTTCTCCGGCTCTCTGCATTCAGGTGGCAGAGGCAGAAGTGGAAACCAGATGGAACACGGCAGATGGGTATTCTGCTGTTGCAAAGAAGTCCCTGGAGCTGTGAAAGGTAACACAGTCCAGCTTCTGAAAATTACATTTCAGGCAAGATGACTAACTAGAACAATCTCAAAATATCAGCAACAGAAAGGAAAAATAACTTCCTGCAATAAAATGAGAAAGAGATACAAAGATAGAGACAAACTAGGAGGTTGACTTTGCAACACCTTGTGGTAATGAGCGGTGGTCAAGAAAAAATGAGGAGGTTTATGCCTGAAAGCTGGCCTGCTTCTTCCAAGTGTAGCAGATGATGTAATAAAAGATAATCTCTCCTCTAAAACCTTGCCTCTCAGATTTTTTAATCCATTGTGAATAGAAAAACTACTGCCATTTCATTTTTCATCTGGAGATTTTAAAGAGCTTTACAAAGAGGTTTACAGATATCACTGGGATTCCTGATATATAAATTACAATGGACTATATCCTCAGAAAGACAAATATTCCTTGATACTTCAACACTTTATAATCCATATCCTGACTTAGAAACTGATGTGCTATTAGATAGTGCATGGGGACAATTAGGTGCCTCAGCATGGGACATATGGAAGGCCAACCTGGTGAGGCTGGCCAAGTGGCACTGCTAGAGTTGGAAGGGCCCCTCTCTTCTCCCCTTCCTCCCCAACATAGCTGCTACCCTGAGCTGCAGCTGGCACTTCTGCAATTCACAGTTATGAACTCTCTCCTGAAGATGAACATTTAAGCCATCTTTCTCACAAAATACAGACAAGATCCTCTCCAGCCTCCTTGAAGCCCTCACTTGAGTCTCAAATCCCAGCTTCATAGCCTTCAAATGTCTGAATGTCTTTGTCCTCTTCTCCTTTATTCCTTGGTACAGTTCATTCATTCTCCCTCTGGTCCCCCAATCCAATGAACATTTAATCACATCTTAGAAATTGGAAGAGCTTCAACTGAGTGAAGGACAATCTTGACTCCATGTCCCATCACCCTTTCTCAAAGCTTACTCTACATCCTGGTGTTTAAGCTGCTTCCCCCATGAGGCAGAAAGTGCAAATTCCTACCTACTCAGGTAGAGGTGGGATTTGAAGTGGGATCTCCCAAGTACTGGATGAATGCCACTAGACCAGACTGAGGGTGTCAACACCATGCTCAAAGAACAGCTATAACACTTGATCCTGCAGTTGAGCCACTCATTTGTAAGTTTGAAATTGTGACAGGTCTGAGGTGCAAGACAGATGTTGAACTGCTCAGCAGTGTCAAGGATGGAGACATTCCAGGCATGTAGGGGAGCAAGACTTAAGGCACACTAGGAACATCTTAACGTTAGACTACGCCTGATACTCAGAGACAAGTGGTTCTGCACATGTGTTACTGAAAATACATACATTTTCTTATCTTGGAAATAAATATTTTCACACTTTCAGCATGTCCAGGCACCACTAGCTTCCAAATCTAGAACACAGAGCACCATGCTGTGAATAGAAGAGGAGTCTGGGGTACATTAATTCAGGCTTTGTAAATTAGTAGTTAAACTGCTCCTTAAGTTCTGGATACTATGGATAACATGGAGAACCTGGTGATGGCATGAAGGTGTGCTAGGAGAAAGAAAATGAGGACAAAACTCTGCATACCTGGGATCAAATTTGCCAAGCTGTCTCAGTGGAAGTTCTGGGGTTTTTTCTTACAGCAGTTACACACATGCACTTTATCTGTGCAGCTAAGAACAGCTGGGCATGAATTTGTCTGAATCCATTCCCATTCAACTGCAGGCACAAACCCTGTGGAGACCATGAATTCTATCATGAATTTGGTACAAGTCTCTCTGTGTAATTAATTTTACACTCATACAACAGGAGGCTTTTAATATCCTATGCTAGGCAGCTATGGAAATTTCATGGATGTATGAGATGGACACAGTTTATGACCTCTTAACTAATTGTTGTGACATTACTACTCTTAGTGCTTTCTACATTTGCTGACCCCAGACTATACTTACATACTTCACATGATTTCAGACTGAATATTACTTTCCTCTCATACCCATTTTCATTTAACTCTGATCTGTCCCTTTTCTGAAATTCTGAGCTGGTTTTCATAAAAATCTTATCTACAATCAAAGTTCTGATTCTGTTTAATGCTCTGGGACATGGCTTTATCTCATGTTATTATTAAAAATGGAAATCTCTTTTATGCAGGTATATTTTTGACTTCTGCTCTTCTCTATTTGGAACAAAACCTGAACCAGCATGGCCAAGAATAGAAACAGCATCACTCAGCTCCCAATTCTATACTTTAACCACCAGATGATGCTTCCTGTGTGTATATAAAATTTAATTTAAATGCAAAACTCTATATTTGCTTCCGCTTATGATGTGTTAATATTATTTTTTACATCCTGCTTCTCCTTGACCTCCCTTGTCCTCCTGAGCTTAGCAGATTTTCAAGGTCCATTACAACAGTGGAGGAAGGTGTATGTGGCTACTTTTCACTCAGCCTGTATGTGAAAGGTTCCCATCAAACAGCTGGGGATAGCTATTGCACCATAGCCAGCCCTGTTTGAACAAAAGACTCCAATGACTCTGTGTGAACAAAAGTTTTGATAATGCAGATATTTTAGGAAACAAGCAGAAACTTTTCAAGGATATTACCACCAACCAAGCATTTGTATTACTCTAGAGTTCAGCACTTTCAGTATGTGTTGAAATGTCCAAAAGTCCTTTTTTTTGCTGTCACGTGTATAAATTGGGATGCATTCCACTTAAACTGAGGGCATCATATTTGTATGAAGTAGTGTAAAGACAGAGTCAATCCCAGCCAATCAAATAAAAACAACACTGGTTTTGAAGGTAAAGTTACCAGATAAGTGGATAAAGAATTGTTCTTAGTGTATTATACTCTGCCAAGAAATTAAGGCTACCAAAAATTAAAAAATAAGTAGAAACATATGCAAGGCTCAACAAAAAGGCTATATTGCACATCGATCTATTGAAAAAACTTTTAATAGTAAAATTACAGCTTATTTATGACTATGACTTATTTCTGACTGTAGGTCATGAAGTTGTTTTCTGAGTGCAGAAGGAAAGTAAAAGAAACACGTTATTTTCTACAAAAGCTTGAGTTCTATTTAAAAAATGTTGTCAACCAGAAATGGGGAGGAGTGTCTGAGTAAGAGCAACCACAACAACAGTCATTATCTTCTGAAAAATCAAGGCACTACAATGTATTTGACCAGCAGTATGATCATATGTTCATATCATTTTGATCAGGAATGAGAGCTTGCTAAGCTCCAAATTTGCACAGCACTGTCATTGAGTTAGTAAACAGTCACGGTGAATTAAATATTTGCTGCACTGAGAGATGGTCAAAATTGAAATTTCTGTTCTGAAGGAAATCCTGACCTTTCAGAATCTGATTATACTCTAAATCAGAAAGAATGTCACTACTTCAGATTTTCCCATTAAACAAATGTCTTGAAGAAAAGAGATTTGGGGATCTAAAACAAATGCAGTTTGGTAATGACAAAACAATTTATTTTTATACGATTGAATGGTTTTAGTTTGATTTAGTAAGAAGCTTTACATCAACTGTATCTAAGTGTTATCTAAACTACTTCAGATAACATTTCATGTCACCATAGTAATATGGTTAACATTAATATAAAATGTAAAACTCAGGACGGAATGAAGAACTGGCATTACTACACCAAAAGATTTTTACAAAATGAAGTGATTATTTCTGACATTTCTCCATGTATATCTGCACCGTATCTGTTATAAAATCTTATAATATTGACTACCTTTCATTTACTGGTCAAAACCAAAACAATCCTCCCTTTCCCTGCCCCCAGACTATTCCACTGGAAGACGTGATTAGTTCTGGCCTCACTGAAGTGAGTGGAAGTTTTGGCATTGACATCAATAAAGTCAGCACTTTATTCACTGATTTCAGGACTACTTGTGTACTTGCATACATGCAAACTAAGTCCTATATTGATCTGGAACTTTAACAACAGAACTTCCAAGGAAAATGACCTCATCTCAGTCTCAACTGAGAGCATAAAGCAGGACTCTTAAACATAGTGCATAGACTCTCAAACAAACAAAAACATTGTCTAGCCAGATTCTGAGGCCATTTTCCATGATTTTACATCACCTGGAGCAACAGCAAAAATAGATTATTTCAAAATCAGTATGACCAGTCCACCACTTTTGAAGTATCTTCAACCACAGGAAAATAGTGACACACTATTTTTACCATACACTTAGGAAAAAAATCATTACTGTTACTGCATTATTAAAATCTGCAACTTATAAATAAGGTATTGATTTCTGACATTAAGAAGATACTATTCTAACAGTAACCCAAACCATATAGGGACATAAACAAAAGGAGATTTCACCTAATGTGGGCTAATATGACCCAGAGGGCAGATTACTATCATCTAGCTTTATCAAGAGGCTCCATATATTTCTCAGGAAACAAGTACAAGCACTCCCAACAAATCGTGGTGCTAAATATATGTTTGTCTGTGAGTAGGGCATTGTCTTCCATCTTGGTTATGCCTGACAGAGAACTTTACTTTTTGAGTTCAGAAAAAAAGAAGAGTAGATTCTCTTCTCCGTTCCTACATAATCCCTTGAGCATGTGCATTGTCACAGACTTGAAAAGCCTTGTGGGACCCTTTTGTCACTGAACAGGCAGGGCTTCATTGCCCACTATGGGCTTCTCTACCCATCTACGCTGCCCGTGACTTTTCTGATGGTACCTTGGAGACTAACATTCCTTTGGATGTCCACTGGCCTGGATATAAATATGAAGCTGAAGATCCTTACATCATCTTAGGCCAACACAGTCTGAAGTGACATCCTCACTGCTGCAAATAATAAAAGACTAACAACCCACCTACTTCCAAAACCAACAGCCAGTGCAAAGTAAAAGTTGTCTTAATTTTAAACAACAGAGAAGTATACTTAAGAGATTAAGTACGAAACAATATTTCAAGCATGAATCATGCAATGCAAATGACTGCAAAATGCCACTGAAATTTTCAGAATGATCACTTAAAAGCTTCTTTGTTTTCTTTAAATGAATGTTTATTTTTGGTACATTAGCTCAGTATTTTTGGTATCAGTAGGTGGAATGTACACTCCAATCTAAACTTCATGTGAGTATTAGCCGAAGCTTTGCAACTACTTTCATCCAAACAGATGACTGTATCTAATACTGCAGTACAACCTTTCTTAGTCTCCAAAATACTTTTGCAAAGGGAGTGGAATACTCTGAAGATAATTAATGTGATAGGGAGTTTTCTTTATCTTAATGTCATTATTTGAAACTGACTAAATTAAATTTGTTAAGTAACCTGGGGCACCAAATGGAATAGGACCCCTACTTTCTTGGTACAGAAATATAGTAGGAAACAAAGCCCTGTCACAAAGCACACTACCCAAGCAGTCAGGGTGTAAGAAAAAAGTTCTGTCAGTCCTATTATGACTGGCCCAAGGGCAACTCACCTATATTCCCAGAGCAAATACATAACAGGGATGGAAACTTTGCAGGTGTCTCCCAAGTGCCAATGTCTTAAGTCCCAAATATCACTACGGAAGAACCTGCACTGACTCCACAGGATCTATATTTGAACTATGGCAGCCAGATACAAGACAAAACAGAGATGGGAAGTAAGCAAGCATCCACTGCGATACTAGTCTAAGGACCAACTCTGTGTTGACAGATGTGTTGTACCATTTTGACAATGCAATTCCACTGAGGTTTTCTAATCACCATATGAGTACTGCTGGATATTGTTAGTAAATTTGCCACGTTTTAAAGACACAAAAAAGGTTAAATAACTTGCTCTATTAATGTTATGCAAATTTTATCCTATGTTTTTTAATTATCTCTATGGACAGCAAAAGCAAATAAGGTGTTTAACAGTAATAAGAATTAATGGCCTGGCAGGACGTGCAAAAGTTGCACAACAAACTTGTGGATAATGGCCAGCAGTCTACATTACCACAAGCATAAACTACAGTAGCTACAAGGATGATTCCAGGCCAATTAAAGTTCAGTAAACATTTAGCATCTGTGGGTTCCTTATGGTTTTTATTGAGACAGAATGAAAGGGTTAAGCACATAATTCTGTACCCTTTTTTCTTTTTTCCTTTCTGTTTTTCTTTCTTTGTCAAAGAGGAGTCTCCCTAGATGTCTCCCAAAGTCTGAAGCTATCGCTGTGTTTAATCATTTTTGGTATCTTTCCTTCTTCTTTGCAGCAATTTTGCCTGAGCCCTCCTGGGACTGGTGTTGCATTACAGATTCATCAATGATTTGCTGCTTACTCTACATTATCCCACAAGTGCTGAGGCAAACAGTTCTTTGCCAGGATCAAATGATGTTCTATATTTGCCTGCAGTTTAAAATCTTGTTAATGTTGACACTTCTGATGAAAGCTCCACAGTGAAGCTGGAATGAGTAAAACCTGCAGGCTTTGGTAACTGCCAAATAAACAGGACTCAGGGCATAAATTTTCTTCCACGTCCTTTACATGCCCACAGGGGCATCATCAACTTTGGTGACATCTTTACCAGACACAATATCAAATAGGGCACCTAACACCCGGTCTGTGGGTGATGTTGCTGATGGGGGTGACAGGGTGACTGCTACCCTATATGGCTAAACCAGTGTATCTGAGAAAGAACTTTGCTTTAAAGTCAATTAACTTTAATGGAAAGACTCCAAATTACTTCAATGATCTTTGGACCAAGCTCAATAAGAACTAATTAGGTCTCCATTCCAAAGGTTAGTTGTCAGAATTATAAATGGATTTTAGGGTTTTTTTTGGTTTAATATTGGATGAGAGGCTCTTTTTTTTTAATTATTTAGAGGTACTGGCAAAGTCATAAATTGCAAATACAGATGTCAGTCAGTGTTTAAAAAAATAATTTCAGATAATGAGACAAATAAAGAAATTTTATACATTGTGCATTCATGGGGATGAAGGAAATGTAAACTACCCTTAGCAACACCTGTAATTTAGTTCTGTGGTATTTACCATACTCCACAGCCTTACCAAACCTCACGTGTGTTCAACATGAGTACAACTAGGTTTACTGACTATAGCTTCCAGTTTTGCCAACAAAATCTAGGACCAGAGCTGGATTTCTCAGAACTCATCTCACTCCCTTTTCTTAAAACTTCTGGCGCAGAAGAAGATTGTATCTCTGGAAAACTTACCACAAGACAGAAGCTACTTGAAGAAAGATGATGATACAGGTTCCTCATGTGGGAGTGATATCACAGCAAATGGCTGAGCAGTCTTGGCACTTTCTAAGATTTATTTATTCTGGCAGCAGATCATGACCTGCAAATCAAATTAAAAAATGCTCAAAATCTGAAAGTCTCAAAGTAGAATGGGGTGAATTATGTGATGTAATTAATCTGATGATTTTCCTCCTAATTTTTCTTCCTTATAAATTGTTCCAGTAGGCCATGATTTTTTTTCTTTGGACTTTCTCCATTAGTAAAAATAAATTGCTAAATCATTTCTACATAATGGTCAAGTAGCTTATTGCTTTTTTAAAGGAAGTTTTCCTGAAAATTGCAGGAAATACTTTAAGTTCAAAGTATAATCAATATAATATGCTCAAATTACATTTATAGCATACAAGACAAGAGGTGTAATTCTTCCCTATGAACTGGTCAGACAACAAAATGATTTAACTTGGAGCGTAGTCTTCAGAAAAAGACCTAAAATCTGTTTTTGCATGCTGGAGTCCAATTCTTTCTGGCACTAACAAAATGTCAAGTCATATTCTGGCAGAATGTGGGCCTGCACCTTTGCTGTTGAGCTCTGAAAACCAAATTACAGGAAAAGAGGAGAGTCTGTCTTTGTGGTATAATGGAGGGGATGAGAGGAAAGACATAGCTCACACCCGCACATGGTGCATACAAAGGAAAAAAAGCAAAAAGCTCTTCCTGTGGGCAGAGACTGTTCCCTCCTTTCTCCCTGACAGGAACTAATCCCTCTGAAATACAAGGAGGGGGAAGGAGGATGGTTGCTCCACTCTCCTCCATCTCCCACCTCACTTGTACTCAGCAAAGGGACAAGCTCAAGTGAATTCTGGCACAGAGGTTTTCAATAGGCTATCCCTGACCTGCACCTTTGGCAGAGGCTATGTCAGCTGAAACGTGCATCAGCTCCGTTCCCCCTCCAGGTCACAGGTCACTATCTTAAAGCAGATCAAACATCAGGGTGCAAATGGGATGCACTGAAGGTCACCTGATGGAAGCCATGGTGGGCATAAGCATGTGCACACTCGCCATTTGCTCTGTGTGTGGACATGAACCACTGGCAAACCTGTTTGATCTGAAGTGTTGGTCTGCAGAGGTGGCTTGTAGTTAACAGTACCTTGCAGAGCTATAGGTTAACTGCAGAGCTGTGGTGTACCCTGTACAAATCCAAGCTTTAGGAACGGTTACACTGTTGACTTGAGCTAAAGCCAATGAACTGAAAATCAGTGTCTTGACAGTCTTGTAGCTGCACTGAATATCAGTTACTCAGATTTCTAATTAATAGACAGACCATATAAAAGATTTTGAGTTTATAAAAACTGGAAGAGACCATATGAACTAAATACCTGTGCTGACGCCAGCCTAAAGGCTCAATTAAGATGTGCAAGTATCTTTGCAACTCGTGTTAAAAATAATAACAGAACTGGGACTAATTTATGCCCAGTCAATCAGAAAGATCTGTAATGTGGAAGTTTTTAACAAGCTGCTGCCCAACAGTTTTGACATGTTTTAAAACAAGCCATCCTGATCAGCCCTGTAGAGGCTAATGCTTCTAAGCTTAATGACTCTCTAAAGAGGAGGAGGCATAAAGATTTAGCAACTCAGTAGACATGACTGCACAGACCTCTGCAGCCAGCTTAGAAATGACAATTTGTTAATAAAGAAGTTTTACTTTTATATCATTTTTTACCAATGAAGTGAAAATAGAGCATTGATTAAGCAATCCAAGCTGAGAGTATTCTATCCAAACTAGAGAACTTTCAGACTGGCAGCTGGTTTCAAGGCTTTGAAATACAAGTTCTCGTTGTTGTTCAGTGCTTAAAGATACCTATTCTAGACAGAAATTGATGTCACTTTGACACTATAGTTCACAGATGGATTTCAGTTGTGCGGGCCACGCCACATGCACAACACTTGTGTAAAAAATGCTTTTTGTCTCAACTGCTACAAAATGAGGGAAAGGATTAATAGAGGCATCGACAAAAACGTTCTCCATACAAATAGAGTATGGCTGAAGAATACCAATAGCCCAGCACGCTCTTAACTCACGAACACCCCTCTCTTCTGCCTACCAGATAAGGGCATTTGTATATAAATTCAGACTGAGCCTTTCACATGCAACACTAGTTTTCGGCACAACTCAATTTCTAAGCTCATTTCCTATGAACTAATTTTACTGAAGTCACCATATGTATCCAATAGTAAATGAGAACTAGGTGTCTAGAGATAATTAAAAATATTCGTGTTTTTTTCCTTTGCAGTGAAGAATTCAATTTTCCAAGGAAGCTTTAAATACAAGCTTTTGGCCCTCACAGATATTAAAGTTTGAGTGACTCATATTCTCATTCCCTTGTGTAGCTACATTATTAGATTGTATTTCCCTCAATTCATCAGAGAATAGGCTATGTCCATAGCCATGAAGCAGAGATAGTGGCACGTCACGGAAGGTTAAATCCAGACAGGAAAACAGGCCCCCAAGTAGAACAGAAGCAAGAAACATCTAAATTGTAATACTCAGAAGGTATTATGGAGCCTTTTTGGAATTAAAAATAATATGATTTTGTGGTGAATATTCAGATCTTTTGGTGGTTTTGTTTTTAATACAATAAACCTGCAAAAAACCCCATGCCTTTCACTACAAATCTCCTAATGCACCAATGGAAAACTGCTGCAATGAAAAATTTTCACCTTAATCAGGTCAGTTTGTTTGGACAGACTGCTGAGTAAATACCTATGCCATATTATTTGTATTGCAGCTTTTTCTCCACAGCTAAGAAAAATCAATGTAGCCAAGTAAAAAATATGCACTATTTTTAACAAATATGCATTAAAAGAAATGATATGCTTTTTCAACTAGTGATCTGTACATTTTACACATCTGAAAATTAAACTTGTTATTTTTGTCCCTCTGGATTTGAAATCAACACCATCACACTAATAGGCTGGTAACAGAGGGAGTGTCCTTGCTGTAGAAGAACTGTTTTTTTGAAAAGTTCATGCAGGAGTTCAAATCTTAAGGCTTAAGATCCTGTTCCCTGAAAATCTTGTTCAGAAAGCCAGCACATATACTGGAAAGGGAAGCTTTCCATAACCATTATCTATTATCCCTGGTTTACCTATTCCCTCCACATTCTTGATGCCAAAGTTTCTAATTGTTTGAAAGCCTACATCTTCCCTTAAAAAAACCTACCAGAACAAAAGAACAAAGCAAAGATTTGTGTTGGCTCTTTCAGAACTGAGACTGGGGAAAAAACATTACCAGTGGTAAAATTCCTTAGAACTTTTTTTTTCTTGAGATTAATTACTGAGCACGAGATGTGTTGGGTGAATAAATGCAACACTGGTACCAGTCCAAACCCTCTTTTAGTGCTCTTTACAACACTTTGCTGGTACCTGACAATTCTGTAGGTATTCATAGCCTGAGTACCATCTTGATCAGAATTTCTTTGAAATTCCTTAATATAAAGTTATGTGAGCACTTCTTTGAGATTTGTTGCTGTTCTTTTGGTAAATACAGTATGCCGTTTCACTGCCAGAGAGAGAAGTAATAGCTTTGTACATACATGAGGTGACACTCTTCAGAACAGAATTCCGTTTCCTCTTCTTTCCTATGACCCAGCATCCTGCCTTGCTGTGAAGCCGACTGTGGCTGTGTGCCCACTCCCTGACTTACGCCATAACCACCAGTGGGGGTTGTGAAGACTGCATCCAGCTTACTCTAAACTTTGACAGATGGATGGCAACATGGTAGTCAAGAGGTGTCTGGAATGGTGACCCAGATGTCTTGCTGGTATGCAAATAAGACTATAAGTCAATCGCCTTGCTCTTTAAATAGTGAACACCCCAGGGGGCCTGTTGAGCTCCAGCACAACAGTGGGCTGAATGACAGGATTTCCCCTTGAGTAGGGATGCCCTTCAAGGTTACTCCTTGAGGCTGAGAGACTCCTTATTATGTCAGATACTCGGTAAGTGAATTAGGAATAAACAAGCTGAACCTTTGAAATCTTAGCTAAGTGATATAAAGGATTAACCATGCACTACAATCCTTTAGACATAAACTGTTGACCAAGTCTGGGACTATGTCTGGATCCAGCTGCATCTCAGCTCCCCTCTGAGAAGTTCAGAATGCAAGGGGGTCCTTTCTGAACCTCATGGTTCCATGGGAGGGTCTCCCTGACAGTTCCTGTCTCACCCTGTCCTCTATGCAGTAAATAATCAACTGTACCTATCAACTGAACCTTGTTAAACCAGTCACATTTACTACTGAACTTTTTTAACTCACTACTTTATAGGAATAAACTATATTGTTGCTTCTTTCTTAGGAGTGAAGTGCATCACTCCATCTGCAACACTGACACAGCAGTAAGTACTGAATCAGATACAGATTCCTCACTAATGCTCCTGAATCTTTCTGGAACACACAGGAGTGACATTCCAGCTAGGTTTTGTTGGTCAAACTTAGATTCATTGATATGCTGCTGAAGTAAATGGATGTATTTATACACAGAAGAGATTTGGAGGTGTGGGTTTTTTTCCATTCCCACAGCAAAAAAATGACACCATCCAAAGCAGCTGTATTCATTAGACTAAAAAGCAAAACCAAACCCCACTTTTTTTCATTAACTCACTATTTTAAATGTATTTCATAATTTATTTGTAGTGGAAAAGGATCTATAATTAGAAAACACGGGAGAGTCATATTCAGGTCACATTTGTGCAACTCACCAGCTAATCTGGAAATCTGAATGTACTGAGATTTACTAATATCTTTTCAGAATTGTGTGTAATTTTACTTATGAATAGGTTTAATCTAAAAGGAAGCCTTTTATATACCAAAATATATTTTCCGCATTGTCATCTACTTCGTTCAGTCATTTCACCACTGTTGCTCAAAATTTGTGAATTAACAGCCAAGTAAGGTTTTGACCCATCCGCTGCCTTCTCCCTGCAACAGATCAATAGCTAATCTACACCCACCTACCGGACTGGCTAAAAAATGCAATGGTACCAGTCGAGAACAAGAGAACACGCTTTCTCCTTCTACCAACTACTTTGTCATACAGTGACAGATTATTACAGTAAGTGCAACAGTAGGAAAATAAATGACATTTTGTCTCTTTTCATTCCCAGTATCCTACTGAAATTTCCTACTTCTATTAATGTCTGTAGTGGATGAAAATAGGAAAAACCTTTCTGCAACTGAGAGGCATATTAATAAGTCAAGGAGACTGAGTCCAGCTACTGGTCATGCCCTAGATGGATGACACTGGCTTATTTCCCACATTTCACAGTGACCATAAAAAAATGTTTGCTTCTTTTGGCTCTGGATGTGTTTTATGCATTTTAATTGCAAGCTCTTTGGGGCAGAGTATGCTGCTGAATATGCTTTTCCAGTGTTAATGCAACACAGCCATGATATATTTTGAGACCTGATAAAATTCCAAGTAATAAGTAGTTACCAAGAAACTTTCTTCATGCAAGAATTTAGTTTTTTGAAAAACTCTTTCCCTAGGCATTCAGGACAGTACAAAGATTTACACATTTGCAAATCACCAGGGTGCCAAAAGAAAATCTAATAATACTTAAAAAGACAGAAATAAAACCCGAGTGAAGTGGCAAAACCGCTATTAGAGAAATACTGGGCACCTGGACAAATCCCTGCAACCTTCAGTTTCCAAGCAGTTTCATCTTCCAAAATATCCTGCACTTTTTTCTGATACTGCACATGTATCGCTTAAACAGCTTTTACAGTTCAGTTAAAAAAGCCACTATTCTGAGCAAATGCTGCACCTAGTAAAAGTACTTGAAAGAATGTAGACCCTGATCTGCAACCCTTTTCTCACACAAATTATCTTCATAGCTTTGATTATGACTTTGATTATGAGTAGGATTATTTATGTAAGAGAGAAGCAAGGTAAGCACAGGAACTTTAGTGTTGCACTAGCATAGAAAAGCATTGTAAAACAACAATTGAAAACGCATTTGCGTTCTCTCAAGTGATGTTTATTCTGTAGCACAGGAAAAGGACAGTAAATTGAACTAATGGCTTTTACAAAGTTGCAGCCAGCAACTAACAGGACCTTCTAAGAAGAGATCCCAGGTCTAACCTGAATGAATAACCATGTCAAAAATAAGGTACTGGAATTAAGCCGAGTCCACACAATGCCAAAGGTACTGTGAACAAACTAAAAACATCTGAGAAGTTAGGAAGTACAAAGATAAAGTTTGAATTGCCAAGAACCCAACGGAGTTACATCTTGCAAAGAATATGAAAACAAATAGTAAAAGGCTCTTTGGTAGTATAAATAAAAAAAGACAAGGAAAAATGCTGTGCCACTGGAGGAAGGATGGAGTAGAGACTAAAGACAACACAAGGAAAGTCCTTGAATAAGTATTTTGCCACAATCTTCAATCAGAAGGTTTAAGTTGAATTTAGAGACAAAGACAGGGTGAATAATGAGAATTCAGATATGCAAATAGAAACTACCACAGCTAACACAAAAGCTCAACTCAAAAAGTTAAATGCATCAAGCTTGAAGTCTGGTTAATAACTGTCTCTGACTTCTAAGAATTTCTGATGTGTAATGTTGGTACAGTGACAAATATTTTTAATAGCACCATCAAGTTAGGAGTGAAACTGAAAATTAAGAAATACGGCTTCTCTACATAAAAAAAAAATATCTGTGAAGAAAAGAGCAGAAAAGAGGAAATTGCAAGCTATTTCATTTGACCTCATTAGTATGAAAGGTCTTAAAATACATTTTGAGGGAGGCAGTATATAGACACAGAGATAAATGAAAAATGGGATAACATGCAAGAGCAGTTTACCAACAGGACACCACACAAACTATCCTTATAGTTTTCTTAGATGAGGTAAGTGATTGTCTGAACAGATGAAGTGTAATAGATCTCATCTTTCAGGACTTTAGGAATGCAATTGACACCATGTTATACAGTATTAAGGAATGTGAGGACTAAGGAGAAGACCTTTTTGGTGGTTAAAAAACAGCTAAAGGAGAAGTAGTAACAGGTAAGTGTCATTAACAAGGGATGCATCAAATTAATTGAGATTAGCAGTGATGGTTTTCAGAATCGATCCTGGGCTTCTGCTACCCTTTCATAGCTCTTGATCACTGTGACTCAGGTAGAAGAGTACCTGTGCACTCTTGTACTGTCAATACATAAGAACAATGGAACCATACAAATACAGCAGCTTGAAAATGGGAGCCATAGAAATGCAATAAACACCAAGATCATCTGCAGAAAATTCAAATATAACCTGGGAGATGACCAGGTAGAGACATGTCAGGACTGTAGTTGTGAATGACAGGATGACAAAATGGGTAACATGATGAAAAAGTCAAGTGAAACTGTAGGACATAAGGATGGAGATTTTCAGTAGAACCTGGGAGTCCTCTGTGATCATGTCCAAAGTGTAGGTTGTGCTTCACCCGAAGTCCTATATACATTCAAGGAAGATGAACTCAATGGGGAAAAGTACAAAGAATGGCTTATAAAATGAGTGAAGGAATGGAGATCCTCCATCCAAAGATAGTAAGAGAGCTGTTTAGTCTAACAATAAAAGCGCTAAGTAAGGATATAACTGCTGCCTAGAAATGCCTTGAGAAAAATACCTCCAGGTGGTAAAAGTGTTATTCAAGTTAAAGAGCAAAAAGTGGTGGGGGAGAAGGGGAGGGAAGGCAGTATACATGCCACACATTCACCTAGGCTGTAAAGAAGGGACCTAGCAATAAGCCTATGGGTTTCTCAAACAGTCTCCCTAATAGAAGAGTTAGGGCAAAATTACAGCCTTTAAGTTGGAGCTCAAGATACAAGTGCAAGTATCACATACTGTAATGCCCTCTAGAATGGCCCAGTCCCATTGCTTGCATCTACTGGTCACAAAATGTCCTTTAGCTCTTCCGTGAATAGTGTGGTGGTGATATTTTTACTGCTTTGATGTTACTGGTGTCATTTTGGAAGACATATCCAACAACATTTACCATTCTATTTTCCATTTTTCACATAGAGTCTTCATTACAAAATCCATGTAAAACTAATTATACAGATAAAGGCTTTTGAGATAATGCAGGCTACTTTTAAGTGAAAATAAATAAGAAGAATGTAGGGCCCAAGATTATTTGAATAGCTAGGGCTCGCACAAATACAATCAACATGAGCTTTAATTAAGAATAATTAAGACTTTTGTGAAATAATCCAGGGTAAGATGTGGAATTGTTTTAAAATTATTATTAGGCACTCAGATTAAGTTTGTCAGATGGGTTTTCAGTGCTCTAAAGTTGAGAAATTTAATGGACGTAGCATGTTGCTGTATTTTCAGAACTTGTGGAGAGAGAGGCATCTCTCCTGAAGACAGTGAAGATCAGGCTCTTTGTATGAGCAGAGAGGATCTGGCCCAAACATTCCTGTTTGCAGATGATGACTTCACTGTACTATTTGCTTTGTCTTGGCACAGTCAATCAGCAGAGGAAGTGCAGTGGAAATAACAGAGCCTTTTCTCTATTTGGTGATAACATTTTTAGCACATTTACGGAGAAATCTGAAGAACCACAGTAATTTCTGCACCACAGAAAATGTGTTGAGCAGAGAGAAAAAGGACAGAGAGGACATCAGTACTTGTAAAATATAAAACAAAACCCAGGAAAATATCTTAAAAAAGGGAATGTGAAAAAACAACTCTTAAAACACATTTTAAGGAAGTATTTGAAAGAATCTTTCCAGGACATAGTGCCTATTTATACCCATCAAGTTTACACCTATCAGAACACAAATCAGTGGATTTATACTAGGGATCAATCTAATCCGTATTGTGTATCCAAAATAATAGGTTCAAGGGATTAGCCAGGACAACAGCATTTTTATCAAATAGAATTCTTTTGTATCCATCCTCACATTATCAGAAACATGGCTATCTTCTAATTAGCACATCTCCAACTTTAACCTTTTGTCTTGACTGCAATCTCTTGGATTAGTGGTGATGTTCAGCATCCTCAAAACTTCTCCTTTCATAAATTGACTATTTCCATGGTAACAGCTGCTACTTTCATTCTACAAGCATCAAGAAAATGTGATTTCCTTTATATCAGTGGACCAGGCTGGGTGTGCAACTTTGGCCTTTGTCAATGCTCTTTTCAGACAAAACTGTTTATTCCAGAACAAGAGGAAACAGGTGCAAGCACAATTGAAGAGGCAGTTGTTGGCTGATCCATGAAGCAGGATTGGCAACAGTCTGAAAGGGAGCTGTCGGACAATCTACCTGCAACGCTGGTAGGTTCTGCAGCTGCAAGAGGGAAGGACAAGCGCATTCAACAGCAGCCACCAAACTTAAATAATTATTTTCTGTGGGGTTTTCTTTTGTTTGTTTTTCTATTTTTCTTTTCTTTTTGCTTGTTTGTTTGGTGGCTCCACAAACCGTAGCAAGACATCAGCTTAATACCCCCACAACAATAGTTGAGAAACACTTAATGTAAATCAAGGGTTCTCACTCAAAAGCATTGAACTTAACCCAAAAAGAAGATCAATTCATTGCTGAGAAACTGACATAGCTTTCATGATCAGTGTCTTCATCTTCAACACTTACACCAGTCTGTAACTAAAGTCCTAACAGCTTCAATCAGTTCCCAAAGTAGCATCAACTTCACTGGGACCAGCAAACACTCAAAACAAAAGTACTTTGTCTCGTGCCAGTCATGTGATTTTTTTATGGAAGTTTTTCAAATGGGAGACTTTTTCCAGAAAACTCATCTATTCTATATGAACTCACTCTGACACCTTTACCTTCTTTGAAACTGAAGGTTTCCAAGTCAATCTGTTAAGGTGAGAATGGATAGTCATATTCACATGTACTTCTCCAGCAATCCACTGAAATAATCAAGTTTTCCCTTAGCCACAAACGTAAGATTGTGTCAGAAAACAGAGCTGCAATTTCCCAACATTAGTACTGCATGTTGAGTGTCTTAAATTATTCTTTAAAATATATTTTTAATTTTTAAATGAAATTTTTAGCACTAATGTGAAGGACTGGCAGACAGCGAAGAGACTGAAAAATGAAACATGACTCTAGCAGCCTTTTTTTTCTCTCCTTAATTCCTCATTAATCCTTTCAGCACTAGACCAGGTGATTGCTTTCCTTTCCTTGCATACTTTTCATCCCAGGTGTCCCAATACCTGTGAAAAATTGAACCCAGTTTGGATTTGGGCCTACTGTTTTAAACCAAAATTACCAAGTGATTGAGGACAGGCTGCTTTTCTGAAAGTGAACAGTCAATGGCTGCAGTTGTGCAACCTACGTAGACTCCTCTGCCTGTTCCAAGAGGTGTTAAGATTGTTTAGAAATGGGCTCATTTCTGACCCTCATATGTGTTTATCATGCTTCTACATCTGCAGATTTTGTTACCATCATGAAGTACCAAACCCAACACCAACAGTAAAGCCTGACAGCTTCTCCCACCGTATCCAAAAAGGAAAATGCCACCAGTTTGAAATGAATAGCAGGCTGTAGACGTACTGCAAGCACTAAGCTAGTACATTTACATGAGTATCACAGAACTTGGATGCCATTCAGATTCAAAATCTAATTCTGTCACTGGTTCATAATCCATAAAGGGCTAATTTAAAACTCTCAGTTCTGAGCTCACATTAGGAAAGCCTGGGTTTGAGTTTGAGCTCAGAGTCCTAAGCTCGTGTTTATTTTCACTTCAGCTCACAAAAAATTGGTGAATAATCCAGAACTGCTCATCCAGGAAAGATTCCAAAGGCTTGCCAAGGTCCAGACAACAGTCCATGGAAAAAACCAAGTCCACAGATCTGCTGGCAGGAGATGCCTCTATCCATGCTCAACTCGCACGTGTTCCTAGGGTGGTTCTCAAAAACAGAACGCCCTTGGGAAAGGAAGGATGAGAGAGTTAATTGAACTGTACCCATGAATACCCCTCAGATTTAATGCAAAGGAACACCAAAGAGATTACTGCAGATTAATGAAAAAGGGGAAATGGTTGGCAGGAGGGGTTGCTTGCATGACTGGCAACAACACAGAAACAAAAGCATTTTATGGGACAACTTGTAGAATCCGCATGTAGATGTTTGCCCTGTCAATAGTAGCAGTCCATACTCTGGTGCCACAGTCCAGTTTTGCAGCTATACTACAGGCACCAGGACTGTTAAGGTTTGATACCCCACAGTACTAGCCTGCACCTTGTTTGGTGCCTTCCCTTGCAGTCTGGCCCGACTTCCACCTGGGAGAGTGGTATGACTCTACCTGCCTTGGCTCATGGAGTTAGGGGAGGCACAGGAGGCAAGCAGCACTCATTTACCCCTTTCCTCAAGGGCTGTTCTTTCTCCCCAGCAAAACACCAGAGCAGAGCAGAGTTGCTGTACCTGTATGTTTTACAAGGATCTGTGGATTCTAGAGAGTTCAAGGACCAGATGGGGCCAAGGTGGAAAGGCCCATACTGCAGAAGGATAGAGAGGAGGGGACCCCACTTCCAATGCCTTCCAAATTAAATCCTTAAAGGGTAAGTCCTGCCTTCCCTCCTCCCACCCCTGCAACAACATCAGCTGAGATCTTACAGGAAGCAGGCTAGGGAGGAGACCACTGTCCTGACCCACAAGTCCCAGAAATTTCACTCACTCTTTGCTCAGTAATGTTAACAGGATTGCTATATTTAGTGGTTTTACTACACCTTTTTTTTTTTTTTAGTGGTGGGGGGGTGGGGGTGGGGGTGCATATCTGTAATATGGGAGATTCAAATGGCATTGCTTTTTCTTCACATTGTTTGTGTCACCAGCTTCTGGCAAGCAGTGCATCACAGGCCCTTCCTACCTCATGCCAGGGAGACATAAAGAGCATCCCTGCATCACTGTCTCAGCTTTGAGCTTTTCTGCATGCTTTTACCATATATTAATGGAACTCAGCCCACACCAATTGGTGAGCTAATTACTGTCTGAGCAGATGGTAAGATAGGCCTGAAAAAAATATTTGGTACTTTTTTTATCATGTGAGGGAAATGTAAGAGGGAAAGGATGTCTTTTCCCTTTCCCGAGGGCTGTGGCAAAAGATAAAGCAAGCTTTTATGATCAGCAGAGTTTCAGGAACAATTACCCAGCTCCAGTGGATGCATACCTTACATCTAGCTCTGTCTGATTCCCTCCTCTGTGGTTTAGTTTGCCTCCTGGGCACTTCATGTGCTGGGGGTTCATTGACTGCCAGTATGCTAGTTCAATCTGCTCCAGGCACCGGTGTTCAGAGAGCAGTGTTGTGAAGCAATCCAAGATACCAAAACCAGGAGCAAACTCGTAAGGTACACATGATGAAGAGGTAATAACGTTTGTTCCTACATTCTGTGCAGTTATCTTGGAGAGATGCTAGCACAGTAATGCCCTCTGTGGGAAACTTGCTCAGTGCTAACTTTCCATTGGCGGCCACCATACATGTTCAGACAGAGATTTAAATAGCACTGTACTATAAAAATTAAAAAGGGCGACAGAGGTCTGTGTGAGGATCAGACCTCAAAATGTGATGCTGCAGAAGAGATGCTGTATTGGAGCTACTCAGGCAGAAGGCTTCATATTTGGAGAAGGAAGAATAGCTTGCCAGATGGCATTCCAGCAGTTAGTTGCTAGCCAGGATTTTCAAAGTTGCACTTAATACCCCTAGTTTCACAAAGATCACACTAGCAAAATGTTAGGGCTTAGTAGACCAAGGATGCATTTGGCTTATATTCCAGGGCCCTCTCCCTGATTTTAGTATTGATGACAATGGAACAAACATCTCAATAGCTGCACAGAAAGGCCAATGCACAAACGTGCTATACTCAACATATGGAAGAAGTCTGAAGCCTTTCAAACCACTTATGTTTTCATGAGAAAGCTGTGGATATCAACAGCAGAATGAAAACCTAAAATGGGAGGAAGAAGACTGTATCCTACCATACTAATTTGTACTGTTAGAAAGGAAGGTAAACAGCAATGTTAGGTATGCTGAGGATTTTCAAAAGTTGTATTTATTTTGTGTTTCCTTTCAAAAATAATGTTTTAATGAATACGCAGCATGCTGGGTCCATGGCACTGGTAGTGTGTCCATCACCATGGTACTTGAGCACTCAAGCAAATGATTAACCAGCAGAGCAAATGAAACAGAGGTAGAGAGCCAACAGGCACTGTGACAAGCTCTTCATAGAACTGCCAGTACATCTCTATCTGGACCTTTACTCCTTCAAGCTTTCCACTGTCCTGTCTTTCACCCACGCTCTTATGATAACCAAATCTTTTCTTCTAAACAGTGCTAAGGGATGCAGAGATCTCAGATTGGCTTAGGAGGAAGGGTGAGATTAACAAAAAAAACCCCAAACCCCACAACAAAAAAACCCCCCACGAATATTTTCATCAGGAAAACGTTGCTTAAGGACACAGTAAGGAAAAAAATAATTTTCATTTGCACAAACTGATTATGAATTGACAGACTTCATTATGTCTGCCATGCCATCAGTCTGACCACTTGGAAATTACTTTTCTGAAGAGGGAAAACAAGTCTTTTCCTCATTGAGGGCCAAAATAACCTTTCAGGAGACTGATGCTAACTACTGTTAGCATTATCTAATAATAATGAAAAGAATACATAAAAACATATGGCTATGGGCCTTCTGGAAAAAGTCTGGAGATGGCACCAGCCCCTCCTCACACTTCAAATAAGTAGCAGGTTACCAGCAACTCTGATGATGCTTGTTTAACGTATGTGCATATAACTACTTTCAGCTTTTTCTGCCTTGGGATGCTTAAGCAGAGAGACCTCTGGGGTTTTGGAGAAAAAGTATTCTGTTGAATCATCTACGCCTTGCTGTTTTGTTTTCTGTACAAAATCTCTGAGGAGTGCAGGAAAGCAGAGGGCCTTGCGTGCAGGCAAACTTTAGAAAGACTATCTCCTTTCAGTATTAGGGAATTATGCAGCTATAATAGAACCCTCACTGAAGAAGTTTCCTGTTTTCCACCACTAGTGAAGGCAATAATACTGTAGTTTAATTAAAGTACTGTCTTGTAGAGTTTTTTCTCTTTACTCTGTATCTGCTTCACACTTACGAAGTAGTTACATCCTCTCAATTTCAGTTTTTCCTTTAAAAGAGGAATAAATGTTGGTGACAATGCCACATTACCAGCAATGAAGACTCAAGTGCTCTCCTCCCTATGCAGGTACAATATGCAGTGCTACCACTGTGCCTCAACAGCAGTTTTGAAGCGCTGCACCACCCGCCCATACTTGACCTTGAAATTCTGGCTGAAAGTTCACTTTAAGCATCAGTCTGATTCTGTTACCTCTCTTGAGTCTAAATTATATCCATCACTGTCATCTCTAAAGATGCAGATCTTCTGCACATTTTATCAGGCTTCATAATCAAAGCTAATGGAAGATACGTTTGTTTAGCGGTTGTAAACGGTTTTGAAGATCTCAGTCTCAGCAAGGGTGATGAATTAAGGATGTCAGCTGGGCAAACAGTTAACTTTTGAATGAATTTAGCCAAAATTGATCACTGAAAAGCTGATATGAAGCTTTCAAGTTCATATTATTTCACATACTTTAGCAGTAAATATTCCGCCTCTTCTTGCCATCTAAGTCACGAAGCATAAAACTGGAAGAATCAGCAATGATGCCACCTTCTCAGACATGAGACCAACTTTTGATACTATAAACAGGTATGAGAAGCCACTTTTTGACTGCAGCAGAGAGTACAGCCCTCAAACAGTTTAGTCCTCAGCTGACTCAATTTCTCCATAATAGCAATTCTGTTAGGCTATCTGAACATGATAGACAAAGCGTTTTATCCAAAAACACAAAACCCAACAACTGCAAAGAACTATTCCATGACACAGCTATTTATTGGAATTACCTGGTTTTTTATTCTCTCTGGTCCATTTCAAATAAAATAAAATAATAACTTAGTGGGGAAAAAGAATTATCTTAAAATAGTTGTGGGTTTTTTCCTCTCCCAGGTAATTTGGAGTCAGGAAGAATTCAAAATTACAGCAATAGTGTTGAAAATTACAGGGTAAGGTTGGAAACCTCTGGAGGTCATCTAGTCCAACCTCATGCTCAGACCAGTGCCACCTTAGAACAGGTTGCTCGGTATTAAAAGGAAAAGAAAATCATCTAAAACAAAAAAAATACAAGATTAAGACTTCCCCTATGCCCATTTGGCAACAGGAAAAAAAAAAAAAAAAGGCAAGAAATGTTTTCCTGAAACATATAGCTCTTTTGTGTTGTTCATAAGCAAATATGATGAATGTGGAAAAAATCTACAGCTGCCTCCTTTGGTTGACCTAGTTCCCTTTCTTTCTTGATGCAGGTGACGTTTAGCACAGCATGTGGCAAACTCCGGCTCAGTTGCCAGCACTGCTTTGCCACACTCCAGGCCAGAGAAGCCTAGGAATGCTGCACGTTCAGCTCCGGTGACTGAGAAAATGTTCCGTATCATTCATTAGCAGTCCCTTCCAAGTGAAGGAGCCGACAGATGCTGAAAAGGGTTCCACCCCATCTTTCGGCTGTGAAAGCAAGGCCTCTAGGGCAGGGCCTGAACTATACAGCAAAGAACAGGGTGGGAGAACCTTAAGAGATCTGAGTGAAACCCAGATGACTCATCAGAAAGTAAAACGTTCCTTTTTTGGCAAGAGGTTTAAATATTGCTGTGCTGCAGCACAGCAATAAATGACGCTGAGCTCTTGGGACAAACTCCTGTGCACACTGATATATCTAGCAGTAGGGGCTATTTCACATCTCATTAAGCAAAGAGGTTTACATGACAATTAACACGTTAATTAGCAGTGTCTTTTTCACAGGTGGAGCTGGAGCTGCAGCTTGAGATTTAAACACTTTTAGACAACTGTTTCATAAGTGAAAATGAAGGAATAGTTTCTTGTGACTCAAAGTGACAAGGACTCATATCCAGAACTGGCATAGGAGTATTATTTGTCTTACGTATTGAAGGAAGGACACTGCAACCAGATGATGGCCTTTCCCGTAACTTCTGTGCAGGGAGGGCCTCTTTGTATATCTGCAGCCTGCCATTCAAAGCCTAGCCTATAGTGTGGGCAAGATGCCAGGCTGGCCACTTCATAAGCTGACCATAAAAAGCCCTAATGTACCACAAAGTCACAGAGGCAAAGCAAAGCCTGGACTTGAACAAGCAGTAGCTCCCATCTCTCAGCCACTGACCTGCATGGCTGCCCAGTACAAGAACCCCTTTGATTATACCTGTAGAGAGATGACCCATCTCATCATCATCACCAAGAGAGGAAACTCTTCAGCAAACACCAACAAGCAATCACGCTAATTTCACTGAAAATAGGTGTGGGCTATAAGAGAATGTTTATTGCCCTAGAGCTTCACATTTTAAATAGAGAACTAATAATTCCGACTACAGACTACTTAAAGAAGAGTTGGTACACAAGTACGTGTTTCCTTAAACTGCAAGTATGTTTCTCTCTGAGGCTTTTGTTTAATATCATCTTTAATTCATATTATCCTTTGAGAGAATGGATTTGCAGGAATACAAGAAGATCTAGCGCAGTGGAAATGGAATGAAAAGAAGAAAAAATTAGAGACTGGAACTTGTAGCTTTCAAGATCAGGGGGATTCCCTGTCGGATGTTGGCAACTCATGGAAAATAGTGACATGCTTTATATATGTTATCTTTCACTTCACTCAGGTACATACTGCAAGGAAGCTGTGTTCTAAACAGTTTATAACAGACAACTATCATATTAATCTTTTACATATTTTGGCACTCAAAGAACAGAAAAATCACTGTGCCGTAGCCTTACCTATCATACCACTTACAAAATAAATCCAGGGTCAGGAGGAATGCTAGATAAGTTTTCCTTTAATTAGCTTTTCAAAGCTGAATGCATTTTTAAATATAGGATTTATTCCTTTTATTTATCAGCTTGGCTTGTTTCAGATGGGTACTGTCTGACTGACCTCTAGATACCCTTGCACTTGCTCTGTGATATCCCCAGAATGTCAATGCTTCAATTCTTCATCTTTCATTTCCCAAACGTTTCTTATTGGTCACTTCTGGTACCAGCTGAAGTGGAAGTTTATCCTCTGATAATCTGTACTGCTTTAATGGTTCCCAGCGTCCTGAGGATATTTTCCAAGTGTTATGGTGACACCAGCTGAGATCTTGGCAACAGAAAAGTGTTTCATATGCTTATTTCCTAACTTAGTCTCTTGTTTTAATTGTGCTTTCCCAACCCTCTGTCAGCCCCTTGATTTCTGTGGCTTAACTCCTTTTGTTATTGCTGTATTCCTTCTTATCACTTCTCAGTATCTTTCTGATAATAAAGCCTTTGAAGAATCTGCGGGCACTCCCACCACGCATCCAAAATCTCTTAATACGTTTCCCCAAACCTGCAAGTCACATTTGTCCTAAAGCTTAGCAAAATCCCCTCTAAAAGGAACAATAGTCACATCTTCTTTATATATTTCTTTGTAAACTACAGTCTAGGAACTATAGCACACAAGCCTTGTGAAATAATGAGCATGTTTCAAGCAGTTCTAATATAAAATATTACACATAAAACAAGTTACCAGTTTTAGCATGTCTCCAAAATAACGTATGCTTGGAAACGCTTATCCTTGTAGCATCTCTATCTTTTTTTTTTTCCCCACAACAAAATTAGTCTTGCACCAGCATGCCTGAAAAAGCAAAATTCTCATATAATTTCAATCACTCAGTTCGCTCACTTTTATACAGCTGACTGCACACCTATTATCTCACCTGAAAGAGAAACTCTGAGTTTGCTCACCTCAGTCACCTGCAGGATCTTTGAAATGCCTCCTCTTGCGTTCCTTCCAAAGAGTGCCTTTCTGCATCTCCCAGCCCATTCCCGAGTCCACTGAACATGCAGTCATCAGTAAGTTCTGGCTAAGTTATCCTATGCAACTCTGAAGAAAAAAGGAGAGACTCGCAGATGCTGCAGAAGGTCTTCTTTGCTCTCTTTGAAAATTTTGTTTTCTTGGTGGTCTGTCACAGTCAGGTCTCCAGTAGTAAACTGAACAACCTATCCTCCTGGCTCTTCTCGTCTTTTTCTTTTCTGTAAACACATAATCAGTGCTTCAAATCCTTTAGGTATCACAAACTGTATTTCTCGATTGCCCTCTACTGACTGCTAACTAACACTGCCTTCCTGGAGGATTGGCAAGCAACAGATAGACAGTACGCTTTCCTTCTCTGCCCTCCCTCAAATCAATAATGATACACGATGACCAGAAGTCAACACAAATCATTCTATTTTTTCCTTTGTTAAAAAACACCAGGCAAGATTTACAGTTTGTTGGCCAGCCATGGTAGCTACGAAACACTAAACAACAGAAGCAGGAAGCAGTTAGTAACATAGGCCCGCTAATGTGGGTGGGGTGGGGTTTTTTTGGGTGAACAAAATCCAGGAAAAAGTAGCGACAAATGCATTCTGCCTTGAAATGTGGGTGAGTTCACTCCACTGATGCCATAAATACCGTACCAGGGAGCTGGGGGTTATCTGGTTTTGACGATCTGGTCCTGTCAGTTCTGGATGCACAGAAATACTGACTTTTGATGGGAGTTCTGCAGTTAAGGGGGTGGTAGAGAACCGTGAACTAGAGGCCGTGATTTCTTGGTCATTTTCCCTGCCTCTAGAGCGTGACTTGTTTAGTACATGCAGCACCACACCTAACATGAGAAACATAGTTTCTGCCTCATGGGAGGATACTGGGACAAGACACGTGATACACTGTATATGAATGGCACTGGGAGGTGCTTTCCCCATTGCTGTTGGGACAAGGAGATCTGTAATGCAAAGAGAAACCAGTGAACTTAAAACTGTGAATGGCCCAATGCAGTTTCAGGAGTAGAAGAAAAAGAAAGTATAAGCATTTCAGACAAACTGGAAAAGACAGAAGGGAAAAAAAAGCAGGGGTAAGACGAGTGTAAGAGTAGGGTGGGGGGAAGGGAGAGAAGTAAAAATGAATCCTTTGCATTGTATTAATCACTGCTTAATTAGTACAGTACGCTGCTTGTTAACAAAATCACTCAGGCACTTGTTCTCACAAAGAAAAAATTATCCCGAGGTGTTAGTGCAAGGGCTCTGGCCCACCTGCACCGCTCCAGGGACAGGGAGGACTCAGGTCCCAGCTCCAGGCAGCAGACACCCCCCCACCCCTCAGCGTACCCCCCTTTTGCTAGGCAGAGCCTGGGAGAGAACATGGCACTATCCGGCCGCGCCATTCCTCCTCTGCCACCAGGTCCCCTCGGGGGTAAACATGGCTAAAAATCATAAAAACAGGCCCCCACACCCCCTCCCCCAAGAAGTGTTGGCATTATTTTTGCTTATTTGTGTTTAAAAAATACTTTTGGGGTTTTTCACTGCTACTAAAAAATGGGAATATCTCATTGCCAAAAATCTGTTGACTGATGGACACAGGCTGTGTTTTAAATAGGTATTATGTATCCACTCAGGAAAGGTAGAGTTCACACAAAAATTAATCATCAACAAAGCCAGCAACATGGCAACGAAAAATGTAACATTGGAAGGTCCACCGAAAAATTGATTTTTAATTCAAAAATAAAGTCAGCAGAGGCTCTAATTGTAGCTTTATGAACGTTTCATTAAAAAGCCCAGATTTATTGACTGCACTGTAAAGCTCTCCTATTAAAGGAAGCCTAGAAATTCAATTTTTCTCATGCTTTTCTACTTCTAAACCCCTCAGCTAGTCCATGTTAGAAAATAAGAAATAATTATATTTATTCAAATTCTGTGATAGAATATTGAAGCCTGCTCAGATGAATACCTCTCCTAAATGAACACCATTACCGACAGATCAAAGAAGAAGAATGTCTAGCAAATGAAGGGGGCCGAGGGAATTAATAAAACACACATCAAACGTTGAAAAGCCGAGGGTTGGTGGTTTTTTTTTTCCTTTTCCTTTTTAACAGCAGCACATTTGCAGGGTAATAAAGCAAACTGTCGTGGCCAAAATTCATTAAAAAGGCATCTAAATGGAGCGGGGGGGATCGCTGAAGTTCCGCGCTGGCGAACACCAAGCGGCATGCCGGAGCGCTGGTGGCATTTTCCAGGTGACAACTCGACCGAGAAATGTCATTTTCCCCGTAAGGTGGGAGCGTGCTGCTTTGGAGAACCACTCTTTTCGCACGGCGGCCGGTGCCCCGGGACACGCCTGCGGCCCTGCCCGGCGCCCGGCGCCCCGTGTCCACCGACACCGACCGCCAGACCGGGGCCGCCCCGAGGGGTCTGGCGGTCGGTGTCGGCGGACACGGGGCGCCGGGCGCCGGGCAGGGCCGCTGCTGCCGCCCCAACGGCGCCAGCCCCAGCGGACCCCAGGCCCGCGGAGGTCACAGCAAGGCCACCAGGCACGAGGGCTACGCCACCGGTTCCCTCCGCGCTCGCCGCCAGCGCCCTTCGCCGCGGGCCCGTCCGACCCCGGAACCATCGTGCTGCGACCGCGGGGAGCCGCCGGGCCTCGGCGAAACACTGCACATCCTCCCTTCCCCTCCCCGCCCCCGGCCGCCGGACCTGGCTGGCTGCGGCTTCCGGCGGGGCGGGCGTTGAGGGCCATGGGGTGGCAGAGGCGGTTTCTGGAGGTGGCGGCGGAGGGGCTGCTGGGCGCCTGCCCGGGCCAGGCACGGTTCCTGCTGTAAGCGCCCCGCGGCGGGGCGGCGGCGGCCCTCGGGGCGGGGATGGGGATGGGGATGGGGGGGGGGGGAAGCGGAGCGGCGAGGGACGGCGCGCGCTGGCTGGAGGAGGGGGGGGGGGAAGGGAGCGAGGCGGTGACGCGCGTGGGTGGCCACGCCCCCTGCCCGCGCGCCGCCGCGTGGCCGGTGCGGGGTGTCGCGCCGTGACACCGTGCCGTGCCGCGCCGTGCCACAGCCGCGCCGTGACACCGCGCCGTGACACTGTGCCCTTCTCCCGCGCAGGTGGACGCTCCGCACCTCCCGAGGCGAGTGAGGGCCCGGGCGCTGCCCGCGGCAGGAGGCAGCGGCGGAGGAGGGGGCTGCCCCGCGGGGCTCCTGCGGCCGGGGAGCAGCGCGCAGCGGCGGCCTGGGCGGCTGCGGGGAGAACCCCAAGGACGCAGGCTTTCCCTTTTTCTCCATTTTCCCCAGCCCCCACAGAATAGTGCCAGGGTGGGCTTCGGGGGCTGCTGGCAGAGGTGACGCACTTGCTAAGCAGCAGCGTCCAGGTGTTTCCTCGGGGGGCTGAGATGCTCTAGCCCAGCTCTGGCTGCAGGAGGTGATAACGGCAGCTGCAGAGCATCCCTCTCTTATTAGGGCTGAAATTAAACTCAGAGCATTTCTTCATCCCATGCTGTCATTTTCTTGCACTTAAAATGGACAAAGAGCTTCACAAGGATTTGGTGTCACTGATCTGGCACAAGAGTGTGCCTGCACGAAGCTCCTTGCAGAATTGTCGGCCTCCATCATTAAAGATTTTTAGGAAGGAATTGCATTCTTTCAGGAAAACCTACAATTGCATAGTGTGTGAATTTATGCTGTGCATAAACTTAACGTGAATTGTGCTCAGCTGAGTGCTGAGCACATACTGGTGCTCAGCTTCCTCTTGTGTTCTAGTTCTGTCTGAAACATGTACCTAGACGATGTTAAAATAGAAATGTATCTTTTTAATGTTTGCCTATAAAACATAATTATTTCATTTAAGTTTTACTCTTTTACCTTTATTAACCTGTAGATAAGGAATCTGGATTAGAAAGGATATGTCCTTACTGCTTCCAGTTCCTGGTTCCTGATAGCTGCCGGGTGCGTCTCAAACCAAAGATGAAAGTGACTCCACAGATAGAGAAGATTCTTAAACAGGAGGCGAAGAACCATAAACTTAGTATGAAACAGACAAAGCTTTTGAAAAAGTACAGAGAGTCAAGAAGTGTTCTGGTAAGGATGTTTGCTTGGAACTGCCAAATACCTGATAATTCCCTGAAACCTTTCAGTGGCATAAAAAAAGATACGGAAATCTTTCTTTTGGAAGAGGAGCTCACACCTACACATTTCATTTTTCATGAGCATATAGCTTTTCCTTTCTTCTGGAATAATTTCTGTTCACAACCAAAATTTTTAAATTTAAATTTAAAATCTATCCTAATCTGCTATGAGAGATCATAACCGCAATGACGAGAACGGTAAGCTTCCCCCAAAAAGAACAACGTAACGTGTCAGAGAAGCCACACAAACAGCACTGCCCTCCCTGTGATCTCTTTAGCAGCAGTCCGGGTAGACTCTGCAGATGTCTTAAGATCTTGCTGAAAATTAAATAAGTTCTTCCTGCCACAAAGCTCTGGCATTTCCGCCGTCAGCTGCTGTATCATTTGCATAGCTTTGCAAAAAATGACAGGCATGATAGATTTTTGCCTGTTCCTTTTTTCCCTATGGATGTGGCTAAAGCCAGGCAACTACTCGATGCAGAGCCTTAATACAGCCAGGTAGATCCTAAAACGCATTAGAATCCTTGGAAATCCATTGCTACGAATACCGCAAAACATACCTAAGAAGCAAAACGTGGTGTTGGCTGAAGTCAGGCTGATTTTGCCAGTATGCGTAGCTTGACATGTAGTGCTCCTTTCAGCTCTGAAGAATAGCTTGAGTGATTGAGAGATTGTCAGGATTTTTCAGTTTTATCAGTTGTGTAAAAATATATTTGCTCAACTGAACAAGCTTTACTTCATTTCTCTCAGTAGACTGTCATGGCTACATCAGATTATTGTTACCTTCTGTATGAATTGGATTTTTTACATTTCTCTGAACATTACTGTTTATAGGAAGTCTTTCAAAACTAAACCACGTAGGTGATTTAAACAAGTTAATGTTGCTCTTGGGGCTTCGGTTGTTTTTCCTAAAATTACTGAGGAATGTAAGATTTAATTACTATATTTTATACTAATTACTGTTATTTGAAGAATATAGTATACATTTAATCTAGTGTTGCCAAGGCATGCATTACTATTAAAACAGGTTATGTGAATGGATGTTTTAATAAATGAGACTGCACCCTGTTGGGCCCAGCAGTTGCTAGCACACTTGGCATTTTCTCAGATGAGAGTCTGCTGCTTTGGGGAGTAAAATTTATGAAATCAAATATTAGAGTCCATAATACAAAGTTAACCTGAGGAAATACCACAGAGGTTCTCAGCTGTCAGGGCAAAATAAGGTGCTCCAGAAAGACGGCTTTGCTATTGCTCTTTCCAAACTGTACGTCATAGTTGAGCAGCAGAAAGGGCATCTGAGAAGCTGGAATCTTTATTTTCCTGGGGTCACGAATGTTCAGTGTACAGTAAGAACTGTCTCTTGAGACAACTGAGGTACAGTGTCTTACAGAATTATGATGGTTCTTAGATTTATTGTGTAGCTGGATAGGTTTGTAGGATGCACTGTGCAGTCACGAGTAGTTTAAAAGTCAGTTTTAAATAGGTCCAGTTTAAACTCTGGGCAATATTCTAATCTTGAGATGTAATTTCAGTTTGCTGCACTTGTGTTCCGCTCAGTTCTGTTTGCATTTGTGCTGTGGATTATGATTTAAGTATTTCTGGTCTTAAGTATTTTAAGTACTGGCAGCTTTCAAAATTAACAATGTAGATCCCTGTAATCTAGTACCAG
Organism: Falco peregrinus; assembly: GCF_023634155.1. Lineage (NCBI taxonomy): Eukaryota > Metazoa > Chordata > Aves > Falconiformes > Falconidae > Falco > Falco peregrinus. Next base: position 78,067,292 of record NC_073723.1, read on the forward strand.
ACACTTCTGAAAATGAAAATCTGAGGGTGGTTGAAAATTAAACCAAGGAACAATGTGACAGATTGTGCCTTTGATACCTTTCTTAGCAAGTAGAACTTGATTTGAGAATGCTTGTGCTATGAAGAGACATATAGGAACTGTTTCAGGGCTTTTTTAAAATTTTTGGAGTTCCCTGCATGTGCAGTTCAGGGAATGGAAACTATCTGTGCAGTGCTATGATTAATCCACTAACTCCTGCATTGTGAGGCGTTCACCCCCATTTATATTCCGTGGAGTGCTAAATTGTCATGTGATGCTGTTTTTTTTTCCCCCATCTGAATTTAATTTACGTAAACTAAAAATACATCAATACATGAGATGTATAAGTTAATGATCTTTCTCTTTTTTAGTTTGTTAGGCTGACAAAATAATGTCAAGAACCGTAAAAACAACTGAAAATATTTCATTTTGGCATTTCTAAATGTAATTACTTCTAAGCAATCTGAATTTAGGTAATTTTACACACTTTGAAATGAAGAATTATTTGGTATAATGTTTTCAAACCTGCTTAGACATTTTTGTGACATTCTTTGAGTATGTTTTTTTAACTTGAAACAGCATATAACTTGTGTTTTCCAGTCAGTGTAATTGTGTGCCTCAAAAAGTTGTCTCTTAATAAGCGTAGTTGCCATGGCAGTAGGGATATTAGGAATATCTGATGGTGTCTGTGACTGACGTTATTTGTTCTGATGCACCTCTGCAACTTACTGTGCTGCTGGAAGTTCCCTGCAGCCTTGAAGTAAACAGAAGAGAAAATGTGCTTTGTTTTGAACCTCCTTCATATTGTAGTGTTTTCGCACTAATGAAAGCCTTTTCTTTGTTCCCTAAGACTTGCTGTTATTAGTTATGGATGACTGTTTTTGAGAGCTTGGTGATTTAAATATTTTATTTCAAGGCTCCCTGGAAAGCGTGTAATATAACTTAATTGGGGGTAGAATATGCTAATGAATTTAGATCACACTGTATGTCATGGTTTTTAGCAAAATAGAAATACTGCTAACGTATACTCAAGAATATCATATATCCAGTTCAGGTGCTGTTTCATCTTTCTGTTTCGACAGGGTTGTTTTCTGTATTTCACTGTACAACGTTACTTTCAGTGTTACAGGTCTCCTGAAATTAGTTTCTAGGGGACTGGAGTAATTTCTAGAGAAACCCATAGGATGTGTTTGGCTTAAGACGTCTGAGTGCAAATATTAGGTGTAAAGTATATGTTGCTTTTTAATATCTCGTATTTCTCTTCATCAAATATTTAATTTGTGTCATGGCACTTAGAGAATAATTTGGATAATTCTTATGGTGGCTTTATCACATAAGGATGAAAAGAATGAAAGAATGGTCGGTATTTCCTTTCTTCTCTCCATAGCTGGTTACTTGCAACTCATGCAACAAAACAACAAGACATTATGGTGAAAACAGGAATTTTCTGGCTACAAAGACACGACGTTTTGGCACTCCAAGTGTTAAATCTAGCCTGAGGACACCAGGTGTAAAAATTCAGTCTGCAAATAAAGTAACACCTGTAAGCTGCAGTAGGTGGGGATCGAAAGGGAACAGCCCTTCATCAATTCCCAGGTACCTGTTTCTGTCCTATTTAAAGAGGCATTTTGCTGAGTATATTATGTCTTGCTGGGCAAGGGCTTCAGGTACGGATTTCGGATCAGTCACTTAATAAACTTAAAATTGATAACTGGAGGTTTTTTCTTCAGTGGTCTGAAGGAGATCAGTGTTAACTTTGCCACCCTTAAAATCAAAAGATTCTAATGAAAAGCGACTGTGTGCAAAGAATGCCCAATTATATTTTTGTCATTAATGTGAGATGGCTGGCTTAAAATTTGCATAACAAAGTTATACTTCTGACGGCTCACTTTCACCTGAAAATATACTGCTTTTAGAATTTTTCACTCAAATTACATTTATGTGCACTTTCATAGTTACGTCATGTTAATTCTATTCCTCACCTTTAAGACATTTGAGTCTTTTGTTTTTCAGAACACATGCATCTGGACAGGCGACAACCAACTCTGCTTCCAAGACTCCCCGAAACTCCAAATTTCACTTTTCTAAGCTAAAACGGATGCTTAACCTAGAAGAAAAAGAGAAAAGCCAGAAGGCAGATTTGAAAACCTTCTTGACTTTACTTTAGTTACACATTATTTCAAAGTAATAAAGATTGCAGCAATAAGTATTGCTTCAGTTTTAGTAAATCTACAAAGTGATTAAAGCTCAAGCTAACAGCATGTACTGTGTGAAAGCATAGACCATATTTTTTAGAAGGAATTTCTGTTTCTAAGGGGACCGACTGTCCACAAGAGGGAGGTGAGAAAATAGCCAGTCTGATATGCTTGGGAATCGTGACATGTTTTGCAGTCTCTAGTGGCCCAAGAATTAAAAGACAGGTTCTGTCCTTTGAGGAGACTGGCAATACTGGATCCATCAGTGGGTCCCGCAGGACCCCTGAAAGCAGTTTGGGGGAGGGGAGGTTACAGTTTGTTCCATCTTACTCTCCCATATTTTTAAGGTAATGCATCACAGCAGAATTTAAAAGATTTCATCCCCACTTTGCATATTTGAGTAAAACAAAGACATTTCCACTAGCAGTTTCTGCAGGTATGGTATTTTCAAGGGTCTAATGTAGTGTCCTGTGGTGTTGCTGTCTTCTGATACGTGTGGTAATTTAAGCACAGCCTTTACAAAGATTCCGAAGTAACCTTTGTACAAAGTAATAGTGCTCATGTACCAAGAGAGAGTAAACAGCGTATCACTGTTTAATCACAGATTAAGTTGCTTCATTTTCTTAAGAATGCTCTCTGTGATTTGGACTGCAGATGATACCGGTCCGAGGATAATGCAGAACCTTATACAACTGTACTCTGATGTGGGATGCCCTCAATATGGACTGACAGCTCCATGCCTGCCTGCTAATAGCACCCTGATTTGTTACTGCTATGAGTGGCAGGGTCGTAAATAGGGGATGGTTCATTTCCAGTTGCTCGGGTGCTACCAAAAGGGGTCACTTCTGTCTTGTTCAGAAATTACTAAGGAGAGAACCTCTTTATTAAATGTTTTGGTTTTATAAGGTTTCAGAGTTCCTTCCTTCCTGGACTTCAGTCTGGAAAACCAGGTTTACCCTGGGCAGTAGTGAACTTGTTGCACCGATGTGTTTTGATGTGAACAGAAGATTGCAAAGGTTAAAGCAGTCTCCACTGTCAAATTTTATGTGTTCAATTCAGCACAGAGGTGAGAAAGAACAGTAGAAAGTCACCATTCAGGACTGAGTTGGTAGCCTGCCCTGCATATAGGCTGCAGTGAGTTCTGCAAATCGTGCTTCAGATTTCCCCTCTGAAAAGAGAATCGGTTAAAAACATTTAAATTCTTGGATTTAAAGGTATTTCCCTTTTCTTCTGTATTCTAATGAATGGTTTCCTTTAAGTATATTCAGACTCTGAACACCGCTTAAGAAATAGAACCACCAAGTAAGCTGGCAGACTTTATAACAATCCAGGGCAGGGAAGAATAGCTTCTTGCAAATTCTACTTACAGTCTCAAAAGACTGGCATGTAACCTTTTTATATCTCCTGTACACTTGCACAATAACTTTGAAAGGTTCACTGCCATTTGTTTCTTACCTACGTGTAGGATCAAATTAACTGTCATTCTTTGATCAAAATACGGACCTCACCTTTTCCAGTACAGAACTTGGCATTACTTCAGCTGTTGTTGCTGTATTTATGATCAAGTCCTCTGGAAAAATACTTCCATCTTGTTGATGGAAGTTGTGCATTATACAGAAGTATTTGAAAAACAAGAAAAAGCAAGAAATCTTTGTATTTAAAGTACACACATTAGGTATTCACCTGCTGTGCTTCCTATGAAGCTTACATGAAACCAGCACAGGCGTCTGCTATGTTTTAAGGGGCACCAACATTAATGTGTTAGATCAAATCAAGGGTATGCTTCTGAAGCAGAGCTTCCAGCTGTCCCTGTTTACTGTGCTTCTTATGCAATGCTCGGTGAGCTCAGAGTACGAGTCACGTCCTTTTGGATAAAACTACAGCTAATGGATAAAAGACATGATCCAGGGCACAACCAGCGTGCTGCGACTGCTAATGGGCGTTCCATCCACTGGATCACAGGAGAGCGCACTGAAGTATGCATCTCCAAAAAGTGTATAGGCAGGCATCGAGCTCCGGGCGTCCTGTGCTCCAGGTGTATTCCTGTTACAATGTGCAATTTGTTAAATGTAGACAGAGTCTTGTTGCGCTCCAAACAACATCTTTGTGACTACCAGAGCTGCTGGACATGTTCAGGTGTGTTGTTATAAGGGATCAGTATTGCAAGCTATCAGACTCTACTGTGGGAAGAAAGGGAAAAAATCATTCAAGTATGTGTCATTCTTTTCTTTTACAACTGTGCTTCCAAATGCTGGGCAGAAATACCGTTGGTGTCTTATATCTGAAGTGGTTTTACATTATTCTTAAGCCTCTAATACAATCTTTTTCTGTTACTGGACTTCCACAGAATCAGTATATTGAAAAACATATAGATAAAACCCCACAAGTATATACATATCTATATATAATTATGCATATAGCTATATAGATACATATACACACAGCAGATCCATATATATATATATGCACATACATATATGCATGTGATGCACTCCTCCCTTCAGAATATATTACATTCCTGAACTCGATGGAACACGAACTATTGCTAAGCCTCCCCGCCAAACCTCTGCTGTGCAGCATTACTGGTTTGCGTTTGAAGAGCTGGAAGAACAACTGTACGGAGAAGAAACAGCCAGCTGATTTCAGCGAGGCCAGAATTTCACTCAGACTTCGTAAAGCCAGACCAAGAAGGTTCTCCGTTAAGCGTACACCCCTGCACACAGGCCTTGAACTACAGTGAGAGTCATTTCCCAGCTCATGCACATTCTGTTTATGCAATGGTATGTGCATCATTCACAGTAATAGCATCACACCACATACAAAGTATGTCTTAATATAACCAGCTCAACTAATGCACATTTTATTTTAAAATATCAGTTTGAGCCTGTTGTGAAATTACTCCGTTCCCCTTTAATGCAACAGAAACATTTTCCCATTTTTAAGTACTGGGAAGCTCAAGCTAGCATATTGCAACTCGTTCCCTCAGCCCTGGCCAGGCCTCTAAAGAAACGCAAACTTCGGCCAAAGCAGATGGTGTATGAACAATATTTCTTTTTAAGAAATTTACAATTCTATAGATATGACCTCAGACTTTTTAATGCACTGCTTCCTCACTTAAACTTTTCACACAAAATACAAATATGAAGAGTAATAAACTTCAAAATCAGTATTGACCGTTTCCCCAGCATTCACTATGAGATTTTGGAAGATACTGCTTCCTAAGTATACGGAGCAGTTTACAATAAAGCCATTTCACACCACACGATTGCATAGGCAAGCAACACACATTGATTTCAAAGATGTTTTTACAACAACATTTTATTCTATTAAATATGAAAGAGCGTACATACAGGTGTTATTCTGAGGACATAAATTACACAAGGATTACACGTTCTGTCAGAAAAGCACAATAATGAAACATCTTTACATTTCAAACTTGTTAGCTTTTAATAAACGAGTCTATTTCTGTTGCAAACAAATAATGAGTGCTATTGAACTTTTGCAAATTCCCACAAAAACATCATGCTTAGTAGGATACTTTAAATATTGTAAAGATGAAATCAGATTTCTAAATAACAAGATGGAAGAGATTTACTACTTAATCAAGATAAATGACACACTGAAATAGGAGCCGAGGCAAAATTGGTCATTCATTAAAAAAAAAAATAAATTCCACTTCAGACACTATACTTAGGTCTGCTTTCTTTACTTGCAGAAATAGTCACTGTGATCATATGCATGAATGAGCAGAGCTCGCCCTAAATATTTATAAATGTAACCATCAAATTTTAGACGTGCTGGTTGTCTACTTCAGTAATTTTTCCACTGAAAACCCCCCACACTTGTGAATCTATTCGCTCACATTTGAAAAGGCTGAAATCCAGCTCTTCTCTAGAGGCCCAATCCAGCCTATCCATGTCTTCCACGGTCATCTGCACAGGGGGCTACTGCATCCTATGTATGTGTTTTGGGTCATTATTGAAGTACCAGACTGAGTAACCACTGACTTGTGAGAGCAGTATTAGTCTGTGGAAGTCCTAACACATTGTCTTTTTAAGTTTCAGGTAAACAGGAATGTAATTTTATCATAATGAAAGCTCTCAGTTTGACATTCAGACTACTCAGATAAAAATACATAATCATGTGGTTTGGGTTGTGTTACTGGGGATTAACGTGGGTAGTTTAATATATTAATACAAACATTAATGGAGTGAAACAGACAAGCTAATGTCACTGCAGGCTGTAGTTTATTTTTCAAAAGGAGTAATGAAACACAATTTCTAAGAATGGTAATTTTTGTAACTAAGGACTTCACATTTATTTTTAAGACCACAGAAGTGGGGTAATATTCCTGATATCTTTCAAAACATTCTGCAAAAACAGCCTGAGCCTGCAAATGCTAGAATATACAAGCAGTCCCAGTGACCTCCAAGGTAAGCATTCTCACATGGCAAATCTCTTTGCTTTTTTCAGAGAACGTTCAATAAAAGTGCAATATAGTGAAGCAAATAATCTAATTACTAGGCTTTTATTATGAGATAAAAAAGTTCAGATATTTTATAATTGTGCCTTTTGCAGAGTGGGTATTCTGGTTTGAGTAGAGTCAGACCACATTAGAAGAGACCAGCAGGGTACACCCACACATTTTCTTTCCCAGGGTGGTAATGCCCCAAAGCAGTTCTATTGTCTAATCCCACCTACAGCTAAAACATGGTGCTGCCCAGTTTCACACTGTTAACTTCTGTTTTGACAAAAGTTGACATTTGTTTTGCTTTTCATTTCCAGCCGGGGGTGTTCTCCTCCCTTCCAGCTCCTAGGCTCCCTTCCTACCCCCACCCAGCCCCTTTTCTTCCTGAGACATCAGAAGTACGTACGTTAAATTTTGGAACCTGAGGATTTGGAGGTATTTTTTGATACTACAGGGCTGCGTTTGTATCATACCATGTTATCTCCTGCTACACTATTACAGTTACAACATAAATCTTCTAACTAGTTGATACCTGATGCCTTTCCCATATAAATAAAAAACCAATGTACCATTGAGCCACTAATATATGACACTTGCCACAAGAGTGACCGCAAGTCCTCTTTTCTAAACAAAGTTGAGGGATCATTTCCAAAAACCCAGCTATGAAATATTCCTTGAAGTAAACAATTTCACAGTAAAATAAAGTAAAATATATCCAGAAAATAGCACTCTCTCAAAATTAAAACTTATATACATCCAGAAGAAGTTGAGATTTTTCCTCATTCTTTTATCAGTTCCACATTATCTGTAGATAAGCGACATTACCACAAAGAGTTATGTATAGAAAAACAAGTCTAGTGAAGTAAGTGTTGTGTCATTTTTGATACTCTTGAGAGATCAAGGAAATTCAGCATTCAACTTTGTTATTATAATCAATTCTAATTAAGGTAGCAAAAGACTGTTTAAGCTTAATTCCCTATGGTTCTGAGTATCCAAGACTTAGATCCTTCAATGCACTCTAAACAAGTCATGCTGCTGCACTTATAATCACCTCTGGGTACAAATTTAGTTTTCCATGGGTGGGATTCAACCATGAACTACTTATCCTTCTTGTTTTACAAATGGTTCTGTAATTCTTAATAGATTAAGCTGGTTTAATATTTATCACAAATTTGGTGCTATTCTTTAGCAAGACTGAGCTTTAACTGCAGCTGTAATGCACGTACATGTCTATAAGAATTCAGGAGCTGAATGTAACCTACTAGAACAGAAATATTTTACACATTAAAATTGTACCTGAAAATTCCTTTTCTTATCAAGAACCTACACTGAAAGGATGCCAATAAGTGTTACTGAATTTTGCATATTAGACTTTAAAGAAACACTCCTCTGGATTCATTATAGTTAGCTGTTTTTTCCTACAGAGTGGAAAATTGCCACTCAAAATGTACAAATTTTTGGACAGCTAGTGAGCTGTGATGAACTATGTTCAGCATTCCTATCTGTCAGAAATTTTTGATGAAATTAGCATTTTACATTGCATGCTATGGAACGTTATGTCAACAGCTTGTATTTTTATCTTTTAGGGGATTTTCTATACTTTACTGAGGTCTAATTCATGGCAACTTCCATGAAAAAAGGTAACTGGACTGAGGTGCTTATGTCCAAGTCTGTCCATTTTAATGAGAAAGGTTATTCTCCATTCACATCCAACAAGTATTCTAGTGATTAGCACTGTAGAAGTCAGTAGCTAGTGACAGATCACCATCCAACAATTTCACTCCAGAACTGTTTTGAATTGTGGTTTTTGAAAAGGAAGAACAGATTTTCCAAAAAAAAAATGTGCTTTCATGTGAGGAGCATTAAACTTGTAAACTGTGTACTTAACTGATGTAAAAAAAAAACCCCAAAACTGACAAGTGCAAACCCAGGAGCAAAATGCAATCATTAAATACTCCGATGATATATCCGACTCAAACAATTGTAGCCCAGGTTTTTAAGGTCACCTAAATGCCAAAGGTACAGGTAGGTATCTTTTAAATCACTCAACAGTTACGTGCCTCATTCCAATTGACTGAAAAGCCTAAACTTCCTGGCAAACTGCTAGATGCCTGTATCTTTAAGTTTTTAGGTGAACTTAAAAGCTGGAGCATAATATGGTAAAAAGGACTTTTCTCAACTTCAGCTAGCGACCTGTAGACAAATACCACGTTTGTTCCATGCAAAGGACATTTTTATAAACAGACACTTGGCAATAATTTTCCACTGTTTGACTTATATGTAGGCCTGAACTGTCTCCTCCTGCTCTGTGAGAAAAAATGATCAAGATCTAGAAATGTTTGCCAGAGCAGGTCGAGGTGGGGGGCTGGAAGCCCATGCTCGCCTCTGGGGTTTCTCAGTGGAAGAGCATGTACAGCATGGCTGTATCATCCTGTTGCTGCATATATGGATGGTACATAGCATTGTCAAATTTTAATAAAGGGAATTTAACAATTGGGACAGTTTTGAGAATGACCTTTCAATTTAATTAAAGTTGTAAAATGGCTTCACATTTCTGGGATTAACCTTTTTAGATGGAGACAGAGGTTCCAGAAAGGGATTAGAGTACAAATGAATGGTCCCTCAATTTAGAAATTAAGCAGCTGTAACAAGAAAGTTAAATTTTTGAAACATAATTAAACTGGTCGACTGTATAGTTTCCTATGCTAACTTTTAAATGATACTGGAATATTGCAATGTTTTGAGTTATTAAAAGATCTGCTCAGTGTAACGTGGTTTATATCTTCCAATACAAAATTAATTACTAACATTTACTTCAAAAAAACCCACCTGACTTGTTTTGGGAGTGGGCAATTTAAATGTTAATGCGACAGGAAGATAATTTTTAATTTTGCATTAAATTGCATCAACCTTCTTGCAAGCATAAGCTTGTGATTTCCACATTTCACTCCCTCACTAGCAACTGAAATGTCTCGAGTTAGAAGTATGTGTTGAATATATGTTGATCTACATTTAATACAGGGTACATAAGAAAAATCTTAGCATGTTTTTTTACAGGGCACCCAACTAAAATCTTTACAAAAGATAAGATAATTATCCATTCTTCAATGTAATAGACACAGTGCCACTTTTATAAATGTACCCTTATCTTCACTCACCAATAAAATAGTAAACAAAGCAACTTTTTAAACCATTTTTTATAAATTATTAGAGTATTTTTACTGACAGTCTCCAACAATATACAAAAATAATACTACAAGAGTACCAATCAGTCTGACCTACCCCTCATTTCACAGAAAAGTAGAGGTTATGGAAGGATATTTTTGTAATCAATCATCGCTGTAGATGTCTCCTGCAAATGGTAGGTGTACGTGGCTGCCCGTGACATTGGGAAGTCGAGAGAGATCAGGCAGGTTCTGGATGCGTGACCTGAGTTCTTTCCGTACTTGGGACACTCTGGCTAGCTTGCGTTTGTACTCCTGTAATGCAGAAGAATTCAACATGAGGCTTTTTTGCTAATACCATCTCTACTACTTACTGCACTTGAGGTTTCCCAAAGAAAGTATTCCTTCTGCAAGTTAGATGACTAAACATCCTTTAACAGGTGAGAACGGGGTATTTTGGAGGCAGAGGCATCAGCTCTAGCATTTTCTCAGCATCTGGCTTCAGAAGCATACCTATGGGATTATTCTGTTTTGAATTGTATGTACATAAAAGCTAAACAAGGAAGACAATCCTAGTTAACACAGCTACACACATTTCTCCATGTGACTAGTAGAAAGGCATTATTCTTAGAAATTGAATTAAGGATAACTGATACACATACTCTGCTACCACTCACAAAGTATGGGACAATAAACTTACTGATGTCAAAGAAGATACTTTCAGCTCATGCTGATGAAAGAATAAAACCCAACCAAATACCACCTAACCAGAGCTGTTGATCAGTCCCACCAAGCTGATCAATTAAGTATTTAGCATTAACTTTTACAATAAAAAAATATTGCATCAGTACATTTATGGATCTCACCACGAATTTTCAGAAACTTTTTGAATTGCGGACTTACAATTTCACATTGTATTGGAATAGAGCTCACATCTCTCATAATTGATATATTTGATGATTATGAGGCACTTTTCACATGAAACATTTTACAAAATGAAGTATTCAACACTGTAAACCAGTGCACTAGAATATAGTTAGTGCTCACCTATTAAGAATACGAGACATAATAGAGAATACCAGCTTGTATAAAATGAAAAAAGTTACTCCAAAATGTAGGAAGATAAGGGTACAATTTACAGGAATATTAACATTTCAAAAACTTGGAAACACATTTCTTTGGAGAGCAGAAGAGACTTAAGCGTTAGCAGGCAAAGCAGCACTTCATGAAATTACACTGTAATTGACATGTCAAATGCAGAGACTTTCTAGTGCAGCTGCAGGTTTTGCTGCAGCCTGGGAATGGCTGGAAATAATAAAACATAGTTAACCTACAGCTTGGATAATCAGCCCATGGATAACCAAGATCTCATGATTATAACCACTTCTAAATAATAGTGGGGAAAAAATCTACATCATCTTCTAAAAGTGCCAAATATAAACACTTGAAAGTTCCAGCGAGTATAAAACCACTGTGCAAATGTCTATAAAAGGTAACAGCTTTTTACAAGGTCTAAACATAATTTTAAAAATTTTTCTGTACTGTTAATAGCAGGGAGTAAAAAGGAAGGCCAATGAAAAGAGCTTTTGGTAGTAGAACCCAACACAGAAGTACAAATGTTAAATACCTGGGGCGTGATCAAGATTATTGGACAAGGTCCAACACTCATAAAAGCAAAGTTCATGACTATTATCAGCAGCGTGGCCTTCTTCCCAAGGACGGTAAGAGAACCACAAGAAAACTTAAATTCTTAATTAGAAGGTAATCACAGAATGGTCAGCTTGGAAGGGACCTCCAGAGATCATCTAGTCCAAACCCTATTATGCATAGCTAAAAAAAGTAGTAATGAAATTTTTACATAAAAAAAGAGAAAAAAGTGTCCTTGAATTAGGATAATCAATTCCATGATATAATTTCTATTTTAAAATTAAATACTACATAAAGTTCAGAGTCTTATGAGATACTAAACACAATGAAAATACTACAGATGCCTAGTCAGCAGAACTGTAAATGCCTGGGGACAGCACACAGGGCAAAGCAGTGTTCCTTTTATGATACAGGTCACCAAAAAAGCCTTACGACTGCGGGTCCCTTGGTCCTAGGAAAACTGTCGCTTGCTCACACTTGCCCAAAATGTTCTCTCTGGTGTAAGTGACTTGAGAACATGGCTGTGGAAATGAAGGGCTGTATCCTGAATACTGTAGCCTTACAGTAAAGCCCAAAGGCCACAAATACTTTACAGCTTCATAATGAGTATTACAGCAGCATCCAGAGGCCTCAGTGAGTTGATTCTGTATGTATCATAGTCCTTTGTCAGCATGTAAAAACCCACTAAGAATACTTCTTCCCTTTTTCACTATTTTAGTCTGGATTGCAGACATATACTCCTGACAATTGTTTTAGGGAACAGATTTTAATGTCAGAGGAAAAGATAGGTTTCATTGTTTAGTAAAATAAACAATTTGGCAATTAACCAGAATGACTATTCTCAGAAGCAGGATGGCTGGAGATTGAGCACTGGGCAATGAGGCCCTTGAGCAAGCTTGAAGCTGAAAGACCAGGCATCCGTCATGAAAGACGCACTGCTGGACAGAAGAGGATGAGCAGAACTGTGAGCAGAATCAAAACACTCATAAGGCCCAAAGTCAGTAAAAGAAATTAATGATAAAATCACTCCAGCAGTTAATTCTTGCAAATGGTGTTTGATTCAGCTGAATCGTGAGAAAATTCATTCTCTGTCAATGAAGAATGCGAAGCAGAAAATGGGTATCACTTTGTTAGCTCAAAGCGTGATGCTAGGCAAATGCGTGCAGATCACACTTAGCAGCTTTATTCTCTCAAGACTTTACTCCAAAACCTGAAATGTTGTCTTGCACTAGACTGCCAGTTGCTTGACTCCATTAAAATTCCCTTTAGCTGACAATAAAGCATTTCCATAATAACATCACATTTCTGACATACAGCATTTTCCATATAAATTTTGCCTGAGACTTGTTGCCTAGTGAATATCAGCTTGATCAATATTACTGACAGTAGGTTCCTTTTTCTCACTAAGGAAAATACTCTCATAAATTCAGTCTCCCATATGACACAGCCTTCTTCCTCTCACCAATACTTTAGGATAAAGCACACTCTCAGGGAGTCAACATTTGCTCCCTGCTTCTCAGAAAGGGAGACCTCTGAGAAAGTTTGCTTAAGGTTTTTACTATAGAACCAAATAAAAAATTACATAAAGTTTTATAGTTCATTATATTATTGATGCAGTAGAGGCTACAGAATGCCATTTAAATATGATTTTGGTAATCCAAAGCATATATGAGATCTGCAACTACAGGGTCAATATTCATTATAATCCTCCCCCACAAGCAGAAACATTATTCACCTATCCACAGCACCTCATTTTCCATGACGCTCTCAAAATCATTCTAGAAATCGCTGAAAATATCTAGTTGTCATGACTGGTGAGCAAGTTCAAAAGAGGGCTGATTTTCAGGTACAGTGACTTAGCAGTTTTGAAGTACTTTCAAAGGGGCTGCTTTTCACAGTTTGGTTCTATTTAAAATCACTAGTCACTTCTGAAAGGGTTTGCTTATATATTTTTAAGTCTGCTAACACAGTCTTGGCATTACCTAAGTAGCCCTGGACTGCTGGAATACAAGTATCAAGTACTCTTTATCAACAATACTCGTATGTACACCCTTTATTATTTTAAAATAATAGCATGCACACGTACCTACAAAGTGTGACTTAAAGCCAAGAAGTGGGAATGGAGATATCTAGGTGTTATTTCTGATATTGTCACTCCATTAGAAATACTGTATATTATATAACCCAGTAACAATTTAACCATACAGTTGACACTTCTAGCTGCAGAAATCCTCATGGAGAATTTAAATTTCATTATGTTGATTCTTACATATACTTAAAATTATCCCTGCGTAAATGAGACAAGATTCAAGCTATTTACTTCAAACAGTGAAGGACAGGCAGAAGTATCGTGTTTTCTTTTGCTACACTGAGCATAATTTGCATTGCTTGCTGCCTATGGGGAACCTTACTCTTGGGATCTACGGGCAACCTGATGTATGGAATTAAAATCTCTTCAATTTCTTCAGCAGTCTAAGATAACACTACTTTCAAGCAATAATTTCTTGTAATTCCAGTCATAATAGTAGGTTTATGAGATAATTAGAAGAACTTATTTTGCGCATTAGAATCCCACTGATTACTACAGTTTCCATTACTTGACAGTGTAGAATATGGATATTTTGTGAAAAAAAAATGCTAGTAATATATGGATTCCATGGATTCCACACCTAGATTAATAGTAATTCTCTATCAAATAAGTACCAGGCAAAAAAGCCAAATAATTTTTGATTAGACACTACGATCATAATGAATAACAAAAACGTGGGCAGGCCAAACTGGCTGTGCACTGCAGAGAATATTTTCCCTTCCAACTGAAATAGGCTGAAATAATACAGAGTTTCTGCAATTACCCTAGAGTGGTGCTACAGCTGAAACAACTTGGTACTTCATGGATATGCTTTCCCTTTGCAATATGAATATGACTTTGAATCCTCATCTGATCACTAAGGCTATCGCATGCATCAAAATATTGATGGCTGAAAATGTATAGCCAAATGAAAGAAACAAAGTCTGATTCTGAAGCAAGAATAAAAGGTTTGCAGAAAACACAAATATTTAATCTGTACCCGTTAGCTACAGAAAGGAAGTTAAGGTGGAAATCAGTACTCTCAATACAGAAAAAACAAAACCCAAAAGGCTTAAAAGGCTTTTCAAGTGTTAAGGTCATGTGTGTACACCAACATCCATGGCCTCTATGTACATCATCGTATTTACAACTGAGATCTCTGACTTTCTAGGTCTGTGCCAACCTTCCAGTTTCAGGTGCAGATGTTCAAGCTGTGCCACAGAGCGAAGGCTTCTCATGTGCTCTGTCCAACAGCACAAGAAACCACCAGAAATCCCCAGAGGCTGAGATGAAGGTAAATAGCATGTGATACCCTGATATCTAGATTCTGAAGTTCAGAAACACCTTATTTGTTTACAGACTCCACCTTGCTGAAATCTCCTGCCTCACCCAGTCTAGGTATTTTTCTGCAAGGAAGACTGACAACTAGACTTGAAGGAGTCAGATGAGCCTCACTATCACTCTGGAAAACAGGTAAGTAGGGTTAAATTTTTTACTGCCTTTAGAAATTTAGCATGGCTCATGTTCTTCACCAGTATGACTAAAGGCTCAACCTATTTACTGGTGTTAAGGATGAACAAAACCTTGAAATAACTTTTATTTAAGACACTGAACAGTCTGAACACATCTATATGCTTCACACAAGCCCACAAGGTTGAAAAATCAAGGACAGTTATGACAAGCTCAGGAAAGGACTGACTTGGCTAACATTCCATTATACCTTTTGGTTAACTAGAAACTAGATTTTTGGAAGAAAGCTTCAGCTTCTCGGTGTGTTAGAATCTATCAGTTTTCCATTAGGTCTTACGACATTTAGAGCAAAATAAATAGCACTGAAGCAATGAGCACCTACCTAGTGACTGCTTTGTTTATTCCGTATTGTTCTATGCATTGCACCGAGCATTACTTACTTTATGCATTACTCTGTACACACATTACTAATCTTCTCATAGGTTTTCTAATGGCATACTTTACTGTTGCAAAATGCAGTTTATTCTTCAGAAAACTTCGAGCTGACAGATCAAAATGAAATGCATTCTCTTGAGTATCCCATTTTTCTTACTACTTAAAATTACCAAGAACTTAATGCTTCAAAGCAAATTTTCCAAATTAAGTTAAAAACTTAAGAGACTCCTCAGCTTGTCTGCAAATGAAGTAACAGGAACCAATGACTTCGGAAGTTTGAAATGCACAGACTAAATGAGTGATCACCTGAAAAAAGCTTGATTAAATGACTTTATCCACCACCAACTACTTTGCTGTTGCACAAACAAAAATACACTGTAGATCTTCAAATCAGCAGTAGTAAATAGGAACAAAGCATTTTACCAAGTCATTTCCCATCGGAAGGGTGATTATCAGAAATGTGAAGTCCTTCACAGTGGTCACATTTGTCCCATTCCTTGAAAACCCAATTCCTTGAAAACCCAGCTCCTTCCAGCCTAAACCTGGGTCTCAAATCCTGTTCACCCCAGTCTTGACTCCTGGTCTGCATCTTCATTCCTTGAACACTGTTCCTAGAACCCACCTTTGTCCAGCAAGGCTGTTCCATGCCTCTCAAGACTCCTGCCATGACTGCATTTGCATGTAATACAAACACTCACAACTGGTTTTTGCCTAACTGTTCAAATTTCCTTCCTTTCTGGCTCCATATGCGAATTCCTCCCTCTCTAATCCTTGTCTGCACTTACCACTTTCTCTATAGTTTTGGCTACATCTGGTTCCAGTTCCACCTATTTCTCCCTAGTCCTGTACTCAGTCTGTCCTTGTTCTCTGTCTATATAATATCTCCATCAGATCTACCACCTCATACCAGTTTTTGCTTCCATTCTTTTAGTCCAAAGGAATTCCAGTTCCTCCCATTTCAGTCCTACATGACATTATGCTTTTATGGCTGGTCACTCCCTTTCTTCTCAGCCACCTGATCTCCTATCCATTCTTCACTGTAATGTCTAGTCCTGGATCCCTTCTTAATCTCTGCAGCTTTTGGTGCCAAGTTCCAGTGGAACTTGTCCAAGTTTTGCATTCAAACCTATCAGCTTCCACCTCCCCATTAGTTAAGCCTCACTAGAGCCATGGACAACCCACCCATGGAAGTTCTCTGCTTTCATGTCAGGTGCTTGCCCCACGATGAGCTTAGAGAACAACTGCATACAGTTGCAATTGCAGAAGTTTTCTTCAGCCCATTCTGGTTATGTAATTTCAAAGAAAAGGTCATTTTTTAAGAGTGTTTTATTACAAACTTGTCCTTAGTTTTATTCTTGAAGATTTTGTGGGCAAAAAGTTGGTCAAAGCTTAGAGAAATTAAAGAAAACAGGGACTTACAAGCTTAATTACCAGGAGTATTACCAGGCTTACTTAGTTTATATTTACCTCCATTCAATCCTAAAAGGTACACAGTGATTAATATTAATTTATAAAATGAATTACTATTTAAAGACATTGATTTCATTAGAGAATCTCTCCAGGACAACGATTTAATTTAAAGCATTTCAGGATGGCAGATATTAGCAGCAGCTCCAATGAAAGATGCCTGCTTGAGGTTCCATTTGGTCTCCTTGTGTTTTATTATCTGATGCAGCATTTTTATCTGGTTGAAAATTTAGCCATTATAATAAACACACAGCTACACACTTCCAAGAGATGCTGAACTTACACTGAATGCTTAAGTTTCAAATCTTGGCTGACAGAATGAAGCTTTTGAGAGCTTCTGATGACAAGCAATCAGGCACTTCAGAACAATTCTGAGAAATTGTGCTCAAACATTCAAGTTAAGACAGACTTACAAGCAATAAAGTAGAACAATTTTGAAAATAAGACAATTAAAAAAGAAATGGCTGCAGGCTTAGGGATAGCTTCTTAAAAGTTTCACCTATTCACAAATGATCTGAAGGAAATCCAAATTAAAGCATATCAGGGTCTAATTTTAAAGGAATCTATGAATGAAAAAATTTGATGATCTATTAGAAGTAACATGCCTTAAGCAATGCATTGAAGAACAGTTGTCTTCAGGTTCAAATATTTACTATACCTAACAGATGAACTGTAAAAATTGTTTTATTCTGACGCACATCCCTCATTTCATGCAACCCTTGCCTGCAGGTCTACAACAGTCTCAGTTCCAATTTCAGATTCCACATGTGCAACTCATCTTTCTAAAGCTAATGCTGTGGGTGTCGAACCACAAAAACATGGACTTTGATGTTCATTATTTAACAGAGACAAACAGATATCTGAGAGTATGAAAATTCTATAAACTCAAGACTACACATAACTATTTTGAAGATGAAAAGTGAATCTGAGAATGAAAGAAACACTGCAGGTAACTAGGTAGGGGATTTATTTATAGCTAGCCAAGAGACAATTGTTTCAGATCCCTTTCTTTTGTCAAAGATCTAAATAAAGTAGAAACCTGAGACCCAGCTTTATTATAGCAAGGCTAAGTACTAGTGGCAGTCAAATCCAAGAAGGAGAGAGCTTAAAGCAGGCTAATGTGTATAGCTTTTGCAACCGCAGTGTAGAGCCACTGCCGTGTTCACCTGTGAGCACAAAGAAAATCAGTGAGAGGTGTTTGAATAAAATAGTGTTTTATTGACCTAAGGTTGAGTATTAGCTATATTTCAAGTGAAATAAAAGATCTCAACTTTCTGCTACAGGCTGTTGACCTTGTTAATTTAAGTAATATTTCTGTCTTTTATTTTTTCAGTTCATAAATGACTCCTATCCAACCTGAAGAAACAGCTGTGAAGGACAATCATCTTACAATTACAGAATAGTCTTACCTGAAGAGCATGTGACTATTTCTTAAAGAGATTTCTAAAGAATGGTTCTCAAATAACCCAAGAAATGCCAGGGGGTCATCCAATGTGTGTACAGTCTAATACATTTTATCAGCTAGACAGTTTCATATTACACTTGTCAACTCATTCTCACAATTTCATTAAGTAGGTTGAAATATCCATTTTAGAGACACGGATTCTAAAGAACAGGATTTAGTTACAGCTCAAAGAATAACCACTAACAAGCCTGATTTGCTTTAATCGTAGATGAAAGTGCTCAGCATCACTTGAGAATTGTAACTATAGTTTATGCGACCAATGAGAATAACTATCTGTGCAAGACAAACTGTTGATATGCTGCATGGTAATTTTGTTTTTCTCTCCTTTCATGACTGTGAAATAGAAACTTCAAATGCACTGTTCAGCGGTGGGGATGGGAGCATGAGACTGGTAAAGCTGGGAGAATTACACAGCAGTAGTAGATATTCTGACTTCGTTCTTGAAACTGCTCCTCATATGTCCTCTGGGAATATCTCCAATGAAAATACTACCATGCATGAAGCAAACAAGCAACCATACCACTTCTACAGCCAAGAAGAAAGGAGCAGAATCTTAATTTCCTAACAATGTGCATAGATAGAAGTTCTATCATTGAAAAAACATTGCTTAGCCTAAAGCTTTAGCATTAAAATATTATGATGAGGAAGCTTTGCAAAAGGGAAACAATACCAATACAGAGCACAGAGCAACTACAGAAGAATTCACAATGTGAAAGTCTTTCATCAAACAACCAATTTCAGGCAGGAGATTTGGCACACACACACATTTTTGGCATTATTTACCCAATTCTGAATTGCTCAAATAGCTAGTTTTATTTTATAATAAAAAGAGGTTGTCAGGGCAGAAATCATAAGCAACTAGAGAAGAAAAAGTCTAGAGAGAAAGCAGAACATAGAACAAGTAAACAAGATTAAAAAGAACAAGGAAAGACATTTACAGTGTTTTTCCTGAAGTTTTCATTCCCATTATGAACTATTTTCCTCCCAAAAGCCTACAGTTTGCAATAACCCCACTAATGCACATCTTTCTGTGATCTATTGATAAAAGAAAACATGTATCAGAGGTTAGTAATCATTTCTATTTATAATGTCTTAGCTTGTTAAAGCATCTTTCATCCATGCAGTCCACCTGTATTTCATTTAAAAAGGTCTTTAAAATCATTATATTGATTTATATAGAAGCTCTAAGAGCACCTGTGGGGTCTTCTGTTTTGTAGGTCTGTATTTCTATCCAGTTGTGGATGAAGTGACCTTGGAAGATCAGGTCATCAGGAAAGCATAGTAAGATAAATGTTGTTAAAGTAATTTATCGCTAAGATATTTACAAATTAAATCGTGACTAACGTGGTAGATATATTACAGAGGAAAAATGCAAATAATGTAAAAAATTCTTTCAATTTTCACCCAATTTTTAATAAATGTGTAATTTTGGAATGAGGGGAACACACGGAAGAATCATTGCAAAGTACAGCATTTCAGATATTCCCAATAAAGATTCTGAGATTTCTGACTATTCAATAGGGAGTAATAAAACACCTAAACACAGTTCTTCATCCATTCTAAACTCTTCTTCATTAGTTCCTTTACCGTATTTCCTAAACTAGTTATTTGGGTTTCCAGTGTTGAAAAGAAAAGAAATTACACAAAGTAGTAAATCACTTAAATTCCAGGCTTCTTGTATGTCAGTATGCAAGGCACTTAGGTACCTGTTGACCAGGTACATTACCCTTGGTTTTGTTGTATGACAGACATTCCGAATTTCTCTCTTATTTGTACAAAATCCAGTCTCACAAACTTGAGACTGTTTTAAATTTGTATCAAAGGTTCCAGGGAAAAACTCAGGCTCTACTTCCATTTATACAGGCTAAAATAGGAACCTGAGATCTTCTGAAGTGGTGTTTTTCCTTACACCACCTCAGGAAAATAGGGAAATATGTGGGGTTTTTTTCAGATTTCATGTCCAAACGGCAAAATAATTACATGTCTCATTTTGATGGTGAGCTGCTTCAAACTCCCTGAGAAAACAAGACCTGAAGTAGACATGGAGACTCTACCCTTGCTGCAGAAAAGGGCTTACCATTGTGGCAAATATTAACGGAATACAAATTTAATATATATGGCTTGTATGGCGATTTAAGAACTTTTTAGATACCTGTCCATCTCTTCCCTACTTGTTCAGTAAACCGTTAAGACTGGTCTGTCCATAAGCTCATGCTTCCAGATCTCTTGCAAACATGAAGTTTAAAAGAAAAAATAAACCAAATCTACACCTAGCATCTGACGACTGGGACTGCATTAAAGCAAAACAAAACCAGCAGGTCTGAGCCTGCAGCTGAAGGTCAGGCAAGAGCTGAATCGACTGGCTGACACAGCAAAACCAGCCTGCCAGCACGTGTGTTAAGATTTCTGGTCTGCTGGACATGATCATGTGCAGGGTAAAGAAAGTGTTTATGAAGAACAACATAAATGCCCTCTGGGTATATGTTTCCAGCCTGCTATGAGGGCTCGGCTATGCCACTTTGCTTTTACTCTGCAGTGGAACCATCATGCAAAAGGGCAACATTTCCCCCACCTAAGAGGGGAACAGCACCAAACCCAAGGTACACTTATGGTAAACGATTTATGATTTAATCGTGACTTATAATAAAACATAAAGACTTGCCAACTTCAGAGACCATCTTAAAGAGTGACTGTAGAAGTCACCATGCATTCAAATGTTTTGTTTTGTTTTTTTTTATAAGGCTCACCCTGTAAAGCAAAAGGTAATTTCTCTATTGGTACCCTGTAAACCCACCTGGAGTGAAAAAAATCAAGCTAGCAAGGCACTGCAAGTTGAAGGGGCTTAGCAGCCCAAAGGAGTCCCTCAGCGACTCCCAGCCAGCTCTCGCACATCCTTGATGTTGCAACAACACAGCAAGAGGAGCCTCCACCGAGAGAGAGCAAGCACCCAATGGTGCTGAAAGAGCACAACTGTCCCCCCTTTCACAGCCGAAAACAACAAACTGCGAAACCAAGCTTTTCCCCCGTTCAGCGTAAGTGACGCTCACAGCTACATTTTCAAGAATCAAGAGAAAGGGGCCAAGTAAAAGCAGCAATAAAACCCCTCCTCACAGTCATTCATACGTAGGTTGAAACCTGCAGCTGTGCAGGGTGCATGTTTCCAGACCAACTGAAGTTTGGAGAAAGTTCACTATGCAACATGGCAAAAGCTGTATGGCATAGCATAAAAACATGCTAGGTACTCAAACACTGGAAGAAAAAGTATTGTTAAACATACATGTGCTGTCAAAAAGTGGCAACATGCTTTAACAAAAAAGTCTGTATATAGCAGAATAAGAGAAAGCTTTTCTGCCATTAAGCATTTTGCAGGCTGAATAGAACACGTCTACTGCTGAAATTGTTTTAATGCAAGTTTGGACCTCACAGAACTGTCAGATTTGTGCAGTATCGCTCCCTCCCATGACAGCACAGCAAGCCTGCCTGCTGTTCCTCACAACAGTTCATCTCTAGTTACATTTTTCACTGATAGTGTTGTTTTTACTGGAGCTCTAATGAAATTCAGTATTTTTCAGCAACTTTCTCCTACTGAAACTTGGGCACTGGCTCACATGCAGAAAATAAATTTGCTCTAAATCTTAAATCATGTAATACAATTGATTTCTTAAATTAACAAACACATATTTAAATGCTAAGCCTTTATCAATTGCATTGAAAGATGCAAACCTGGAGTTTGTGCTCAGCATTTTATAACTGAGGATAGCTAAAACCTACATTACACATCTCAGTCTTTTTTACTTCTGGTATTTTTAAAAGTAGCTTCTGCAAACTCTCTTGCTCTTTTAGTTATTACTTAACTGGATGTTAGCTATTCAGACAACAGAAGACAATGAATACTTACAGGTAACTCCAAAACTGAAGTTCAAGTAATCAAGATTATTCCACAGCCCACATATGGAATTAGCCTCAGAAGCCCAGGAATTATTGCTTACTGTTTAACAGAAGTATAAATTTAAAACTTACAGCTGCTACTGAGTTTGTACAAGTTTTCTGATCATGCTGCATGAAAAGAACATTAATTTTCCACTGACTACAGTGGCTGTTATCCAGCATGGCTTCAAGGATCTGGGGCTAGGATATTTGCCAAGTTGTGCATGAGGACACGAATGGAATAAATGAGATGTTTCCAGTCAGCACTGACAGGAAGCTTCTCTATCTTGAATCGTGAGATCTGAAAAAACCCCATGCTAGTAATCATTTTACGTTTTGCATATATATCAAAACAACAATTTTCCACTAGCTGGTTTGAAAGCAGCTGCATGATCCTTTGGAGTCCAATCTTGGTAAAACCGATTAGCCCAACAATAAAGCAGCACTCCTCTAGGACTCAAGGATTAGCACTAAGTGTAACAGCTCTCCTGGAATGTGGATTGGGAATAAAGGAAGATCTTGGTGTTCTACAAAACTGGCTTGGATTCTTCTCTCCACACAAGGCCAAAGACACCCATCAGCCAGGAGGTAAAAAAATAAAGTTTCAAGGTGCTTCTGTCTAGAAATGCTGAGAACATGAGTACAAAGCAGCTGCAGAAGAAAGAGCCTATGACATTTTTAATGGTATTAGGATAACTTTTGCTTACAGGCATTGCAGCAAGAGAGCGCGTTGACAATCCATATAAATTACAGGTGAGAAGCTAACCAGGAAACCAAAGTGGTTTAAAGACTACTTTCTGGAGGATAGCCTAGTCACATAAAATTTCTTGCTGCTGCCTGTGTTGTAAGACAGCACTATTGCACAGGAAGAAATCCAGAAATTAGGATTTATTAGTTCTTGAGAAGAATGTGTTGTCTGAAAGAGTTCACGCAGGTTCCCTAGAACCAAGCCAGCATGTAGCGACTGTACTTTCTGCTTTAGGTTTGTACCTGCATTTCTGTTTGCACTTTATTCCACCAACTTTCAGCCTTAAGATACAAAGGCTTTGAGATAACATTGCTCAACAAGAATATCTGATTTCTTCTGTAGATAAGAAAATTATAAGTAGGGACTTTCCATTCCTGCATCTTCGGATAATACCATAGCTAAGCATGGTAATTGTGTTATGGCCAAGAGAGCAAATTAATAGGTATACACACAGACAGAATTTAATTTTCTCTACAGAGGCTACATCTAATATCACCCTATGCCAAATAATGGGTTTCTATACTGGAAATGGCACTCAATTCACTACATGACCTGTGACAGCAAACACAAGAAATGCCTGGCTTTCAAGGTGGCACGCTAAATTATTTTGCTAAACAGTCAGTGTACACACAATACTCGTTACAGTGGTACAGCTTCTAGATCTAAGCAGTTTAAAACTAAAGGTTGTTTAATGTACCACTGATTTAAAAAATAGCAGCAGCAACAAAAATCACCACCACAAAAAAATTTTCTTAGGGCAGAAGGCAGAAAATGGAGAAAGATGAACTCAGGATTTACTGCCAGCCATGCGGTCTCTGTCGCTTCCATTGGTTATTACGGAATCACAGACGAGTGAAAGACCGAAGATATGGCTGGAAGCTACCCATCAAATAACTAAACAATTTTTCTGAATGCCAAATAATTATCAGTATCTGGGAGGCCAAATACTCCAGAATAAAAGTTGCTACAATGATGGCACACCTCGTTCCGTTTATCTATCAAATATACTGACCTTACAAATGAGCCATCACTTTTTGACCACAGTTCAATATGGCTGATAGATGTAAATTATCTGCATCAGAAAATAAGTAACTTAAAATGGGAGATTTTATGATGTTTCCAGAATACATCTAGAGTTTGACCAGGTTTCACCTTGATACTCTGAACTTAGGCAACAAATTGCGCCAGATTCAGCTTCACCGTTAAGCCTTGATGTGTAGGATAGCAAAGATGAGGTAGAGGGGAGGAAAAGGAGATTCTATACAGTGTTTTCTTAAGGACCACATTTTGAGGAGAAAGCAAACTGATAACGCAGAAAGAATAAAGCAATGGGCCAGATTACCAATAGTGACTTGGGACGTGATGCAGGAAACAAGTGATTTCCTATCTATTGCCCTTGCAGAATCATTCCTCCTACTCTGGTAGTTGCTAGCAACCTAGAAATAAATTACATTAAAACGCTGTGTGTTTGAAACATTGCCAAAAATAACAGTTGGGGGAGTTATACCGTCTGCTCAGTCTTCTGCCTTCTACCATCTTCATGATCAAAGGGCTCACATTTATTGAGATCAGGATAGCTATGAGGCTTGTTTTTAAAGAAGTTTTAAGGAGCTCAGCACTCCACATAAAATCCAAGAACTTGTTTACAGGCACAACTCTGGAACAAATGAATTACATTGTCCCTTTACCTCCTTTGCTGTCTGATGAATGAAGTATGTGAGCTAGAGTAAAATGAACCTTATGCGAATGCTATTGACTGAAGAGAAACAAAGGACAGAAAGAAATACATAAGTAGGAATGGAAAGGGATAATGATAACCTAACACTTGAGGAACTAGAGCAAAGTAAGTATCTACTTGACTTTTAGGACCAGTCAGATCTAAATCTTGTTTCTCAGCCTTCTTCACGGTGTTTTATTGCTATTTTTGACATGTTATTAATGTGCCATTTTCAGAAGTGACTTCACAAAAGTCTTTTGAATGGTGGAAGTCAAAGATTAAATGCTCCAACTTTCCATTCTGTGTCTTTCAAAACCTGACCCTCATCCTCTTGCAATGTAATAACTAACAAAGCAGCCACTACACATTTCCTATCCCCAAACTCTGCATGCAGCACAGCTTTAAAATGTTTCCTGTGCTGACTGCAAAACTTAATTTCCACATCTGGTTTACAGGGCCTCAAAGATGGAGCATGATACAAAAATCTGGTTTGGATGCATAGGGAAGAGAGGGAAAAAAAAAACCCCAAACATAACCCAAAACACAGAGGGAAATGTTTAACTTGCAGGAAGATCAAAGGCTTCATTTTACAGTGATTTGTATTAGTTAACACTGGCTTACACTTAAGTAATCAGACTTGCAGAATACCTTCAAATACTTCAGGACTTGTGCTAAATCACGAAATACTGATTAACATTACAGCCCTCTAGTGCGTATCTACTATAACTTCTGCAATTATTTTAGAAAGCACGTGGCATTCTTCCTACTTCATAGCACCCTCCCTCCCCCCCACTTAGAAATGACATGTATGCTATGGCAAACCAGCCCAGCTATGGAGAGAGAACTGATGTTGTTTGCACCGAGAACCAGCCTGATTCAGGGAGAGGCAGCTTGGGCCAGATAATGCCATTACCAGTGATTTATCTCCTCAGAGTCCTTATTTTGTCCACTAATAACCATGTAAAATATATTTGTGCCTTACATTCACTGATTTTCTGCCTAAAGTCACAGTACATTCCCACCTATGCACCTCAAATATACCACTCTCATTGGCCTAAAAAAACGCTAGGGGTTTTTTTTTTATTATTTTTAATTTGGTAGTGTCCAAGTGTGGAAAAACAAGGAACTAAAATTCCTTTTTGACAGTTAGGCAAGTGTTTCAAATATTCCCATTTAAATATATACTGTCCCATTTCAAATCCTGAAGCTCTTCTTCAATTTGAAGACAGCTGATTTTTTTTTTTTTTTTAAATTTTCTAAGTGGAGCAGTGTACTTTATTTGGTAAGAATGCAAAAGGGTGTTTTTTGGTTTTTTGGGTTTTTTTTACATCAATTTGAATTCATAATATGCTTCTAAATTACCAAACCACTGTGAATTTAGAACCTGCTGTGAGGTCAATTTCACAGATGATGAAAATTGAACAGAAAGGTGCTTTTGTGAAAAGTAAGCATTTAAAGGTGAATCAGGCAAGAAAATAAAACAGTTGGAGAAAGCAGCTCAAAACACTGGCTCTTCAGACTAATACCTTCAGAGAAATAGTTTCAATCCTATTATCACATGGAAGTATTTTACGCCCTCAATGCTACTATTTCTTCAAGATGAGGTAGCACAGTGGTACAAGGATGTTCAGTGAATGGTGATGCTATTTGATCTCTGTGAAGAAATGGCCAAACATCCCAACTCCACCCACCAGCCCAATTCTCCAGCCCACAGCAAATCCATCCAGTGTGCCCCCTCCAAGTCTCCCCTCCCCATCACAGTATCCCCTGACGTCTTCTACATTGCACAGCTATTGTGGCAAAGAGCAGCGGAGGTTATGGCTGGTTCCACAGCTGACTGGATAGCAGGCTGAGGGGAGAAGAGCTACCGCAGCATCACTTTGGGCCTCCCTTCTAGCCACATATTCAGAAAACTAATTTTATCAAACTTTTAAGGAACTGAATTATATTAAGAGTGTTTCCCTGTCAAATGAAAGAAGAATTGATAGACTGGCATCATGACTGCAACAGTTAAAGTCTCTCAGGAAATCAGACTAGCACCATACCTATAAGCCTTCTCTAACAGCAATTCACTCTTTCCTCTTCCACTGATCACTGCCAGCAGTAGCTGAGAAGTGTTAGAAAAATGTGTTGAAAAATGTGTTGCCCTCTCTAATCAAGTCAGCTTAATACACTTTTTATCTGATACATCTTACTATATTAGTAGAATGAAATTCCAAGGCAACAGAGTTCATTTACAGGATCTATATCACACCAAGTTGTTCTCCTGCATTCTATTTCTCCTTATTTCCATCATTTTTAGTCCAAGCATTCCAGATTTTGGTAGTAGAAAAACTTTACCAAAAATTCCAAAGCAGAGTAATCCGGTATTCTTTTAGTTTTGGCAGAACTGCACAATATCTCAATTGTTTCAGCCTGAAAGCAGAACTAAATGTAATTTGGCCATTCCTTTACTCTCAAACTAATTTTTAAGGCAAGGCTAAGGACCACTTCACACCCTTACCAGATGATGGTGAGCACTCCTGTGACAAAACTCTTTCCGTTTCTCCCCAGCAAAGAGATTAATTCTCAGCAAGCACAACACATGTGGAATACATTCTTTCCTCACTGCTGCCCAAACAGCTCTCCCAATTGCTCTCTTACAGTTCCATTACCCCACCCACAATAACTAATACACACAGCTTCAAGAGACAAGTCAATGAGACTTGGTGTTTTCACACGGTTGAGTACAATGTTTTAATTCATAGCTTCCAAGTTGTTCTTCCCCTCTGCAGAGACCTGTATCATACCACACTCAGAGAAATCTAGGTATGAAGAAAATAATAAGATGCTGGGGGTGTGTGGTGGTGGTGAGCAACAGTTCATATATACACGCGTGTGTGTAAGCATATACACAATAATAAATCTAAATTTCTAATTCCAATCAGCACAAGCATAAACGCTTCTACCAGGTAGCTGTAGCATCACATGAAAGCCCCGCAGCTCTCTCCCTTTTCTCCCTCAGCATCTGGATTCAAGAGTACACACATTGTGCGTTTCAGTATGGAGATCAGCCTTCCAGATTGGATTCTCCAGGGAACAAGGCTACTGTTACTTCTTGGAGATTAATTTTCAGAATCAGGCCAGTATTAGCTAAACTACAGTTGCTACTAGCTGAAAGGAAATGTTAATTCACATCTATTTCACCTGCCTGCTTTAATAACTGTCTTTATCCTTCTGTTACAGACTAGATTTTTCACCAACAGCCCAGCTAACAGAAACATTATTTTCCTTAAGTTTTCATCCTTTCTCAGCTGGGGCTCCTGGAGCTTTTTTTAAGAACCAGGAGTACCCAATTTTATAAAATGTATGGGTTCCTTTTTTTTTAAAAAAAAAAAATTATATGTAAAACTCCCCAGGTTTACTACACTGACTTAGACATTGCTGTGATGTTTTTGATCTATAAAACTCAGTTTCACTTTAAGGCCTACTAAACAGTATTTCTTCTCTCTGCATTTAACTGAAGCTGAAAAGATAATGAAGTTACTAACTTCCATGATCTGCTTATTTGTAGAACTACTGGTCAAGTAAAAAGACCTCACTAACATGATGTGTTAAAATTCTACCTGTGGCTAACGTTTGTCTACTTACTTGTACCTTTATTAAGAACTGCAAATGGAGAATTTGTAATTAATAGAAAAGTTGAAGGTGTGTTTCAGATCATCAGTAGCTACGTGAAAGGAGCACAGAGACCACAGAAGATGTATGAAATGGTCACAGTAAATGTTGTGACTACTTTAGTAGTACCACTACATAATATCATCATGAATTTAAAGTAGGGAAACAAAATAGTTTTGGTGCCTGATTGAAGAAGCACAACCATGAACTTACTCAATTTTGATTCATATGAACTCACATCATTCTGATTCAATAGAATAATTATTAAAACTAAAAATGATCCTTATCTCAGTCATGCAAGATTCATATGAATTCTTCAATGTTCTTATTTCCAGTGATGTTTTACCCACAACTGATGGACCTTGTAATAGATGAATTTCTGTTCAAACGGGGATTAAAAACCCAAAACAACAAAAAACCAAACCAACCACCATGGAAATTGCACCGTCCTTACAAACCACAAAATGTTGATGTGTTCTAAAAATATTTCATCAATACTTTTTTTTAAATGTAAACAGGTTTTCATATCACCTATACTTATTAGTTTGCACAAGTTAACATTTCTTCCAGCAAAACCTTTATTTTCCCCTATGCTGACATTAAAATACAACTAATAACAAAGGGTAATAAATTACTTCATTATGGGCTCTGAAAATATTTGCTGCCTCAGACTATAACGGAAGCTGAAGAATTATTTTCCTATGTGTATGTGAGGACATAGGTAAATATGAGCACTCTGTCCAAGATCTACAGTAACTACACTGGATGCAAATTTTCTTTAAATGCAGTCTCAAACAACTAGTTGTTGCCAGTTGGTAGACTTTTAACTTGCTGTGCATATTCAAATTCTTCAGAAAGGTATCAGCCCTGTCCACAAATCATCAGATTTTATGCCACTGTGTTACACTACACTGGTTTTAAGTAGAAACACTGAAAATTCATAAATGAGATAGAATGAAATTTGCTTCGTTTTGTTTCAGCAAGGCTGAGAGTAAAAGCAAGCTGATGTTCTAGCCATTTATCTTCTTTCTTCTGTCAGATTCTCGCCAGCCTTTCCAACCAACCAGCCAAATTATCATCAAAAATGCAACAAAAGTATTTAACTACCAGTATATGTCAAAGTAAAGAATAACTTGAGTGTGGTGTGACCTTCTGACTTCATATAGAAGCTTGGTGGACCAAAAATTTTATTAAGATTTCTAGACCTTAACGGTGGCAAAAAAAAAAATTCCAAGTACATTTTGAGTATCAGCCTAACAACACAGGCTGTAGTTAGGACAATTTAAAGAGAACACTAAAGAGCACAGCATTTGAGCTGAACACAATTATCTTTGAATCCACATGGGCTTATTTTCCTGTTAAATGAAACTACCAGAAGACATTAGATAAACCAACAGATTTCTATTCGGTTTATACAATTAATCTCAAATTGTGCCACAGAGCTGATAGCTTCCTTTCCCTTCTCTCTTCCATGCAACGTTCAGTTTCTTTTTTGAAACTAGATTACAAATGTTTCTTTTGTAACTCTCAGAGTGAGAAAGCCCAATGTTTTAGTCTGTGTAGTTACTACCTGTCATTCCAGCGTAGCCTTACATTTCTATTTAGAATTTACAGTTGCTTCAAGAAATAATTCCAAAAGCAAGTTTCCAGTTGCAGGAGGGATACAAGCAACGTTTACAGTTCTGCTGACTTTGTATTCACAATACAGATTAAAAAAAAAAAAAGTTCTTAAAATTTAATAAGACTAGCAACACAAGCATCAGGATTTTA
The DNA here is from genome assembly GCF_023634155.1 of Falco peregrinus. Lineage (NCBI taxonomy): Eukaryota > Metazoa > Chordata > Aves > Falconiformes > Falconidae > Falco > Falco peregrinus. The sequence goes on from NC_073723.1 coordinate 78,097,508, forward strand.
AGAAGTCTGACAGCAACAAATTTACTCTTGGAAATTAAAGGCTGTAGAAAAGGGATAGTCTTAACTTGAAAAACTACATTGCTACTACTGGCATAAATAGGCCCTACAGTTTCAGTATTTCTTACATCCAGTTCTTACATCAATTTCTTATATCCAGTTGTTTGGGGTGTTGGTTTTTTTTCTTTCAACAAACATCTGATCAAAGCAAAGGGAACATCTGCTGCAGAAAGTGTCTGATGAAGTCAACTGCCAATCTAGAGCTGTCCAAAAGCTTAAGACGTTCTAGACAGACACCTATTATTCTGCTTCCAATTTCCCACCATCTCAGATGTTTGTTTGCACAAAACCCAAATCCATTACATACCTGCAAAACTCGTTCTTCCGGGATGACACAAATAGGTCCATTTGTTTTGGTTAACAGTATGAAGTTTTTGGCTTGCAACAAGACAGAAAAATTCTGTCTAAAAGTCTCACAAACAACAGAAGTCCTACCTAGACAAGACCAGTATCTTCTCTCAGTATTTTTAGAACTAGGAATTCAAAAAGGTACCCTCAAGGCTATTGGATTAAAGTACCCAGTATCTTGTTGGGTGGTTTTTTATTTCCTCTTTTCAAATAAAATGTAATGGGTAAGTTGCAGAGTGAAGGTTAAAAACCCCCACCCTTCACAGAGCAGGGTAAAAATGATAAAAAATGTATAAATACAAAAGTTGTAACATTTTTATTACCCTGTTTCAAAACCAAAGCATTTTCAGTGTGACAAATAATGCTTTAAAACATGATGAACTGAAGCAAAAGGTTATCCTTATTTTACAAGGATGAGCAAAATACAACCTACAACGTGCCCAATCTATTAGAAAAGCCAGGTTTTATACTGAAATATCCAGTAATTCAATTTAGAAAGCAGTATTCAAGTGTTTCTGTTGCTCTGAATGACAACAAGAGCTCTGAAGTCTAATACTCCCAGATACAAGCTGAGAAACTGTATTGTATCTGAAGCTGCAGTTGTTAAGTCACAATATAAAAAAGGGGTATTTATTGCTCAAATAAAAAGAGCTTTTAAGCTTGTTAAAAGAAATGGGGCAAATAAGCATTATTCTCATATAAAACTGGTACGGCGCAGAGGAACAAAATGCACTGACCATCTGACTTTGCTGTCTTCGACATAAGGTCTGCTGTTCTCCACTAATTCAGCAAATAACTTCTACAAAACTTAACCTTTACAACTGTATCTCCTGTCACTGACAAAAATACTCATAGAAACAAAAGAACAACCACATTTTAAAAGATGGGTTAGCAACCTGTAAGCATGCTTAGCAAGACTACTTTATTGCAGATAAGAGAAGCAACCTGCGTCTCATTTTAAACACCCCTCCCACATTCTCTAACTTCTACCTTAATAAACCTTAAGGAAAGAGGAGTACTGCAGTGATTGCTTAATTCTCTCCAGTCCTCTTCAGGTAGATAATGCAAACTACTGAGCTTACTGAAGTTCAGTTCATTTGGCGTTTTTTTGGGGGTGGGGGCTGGTTTTGTTTGGGTTTTATTTTTTAAAAACACAAACCCGCCAGTAACTATTCACTAAAGGACTTGCACCGTGCAACTCAACCTTCAGATGAAAAGTGTATTTACACTACACAATGCATCTCAAATGGTCATTCAAAGCCAACCTATGAGCAAGAGCTTTGAACCTATGTAAAGAAATCTCTACGCTTGACAGCCCGTTTCTGAATTATATTCCATTTCGTACAGGGTAGGATGGGGAGAACTACAATGAAGAAAAATCGTTCATTAGAGATCCTTAGCCTACATTTCCCTCCCAACACTTAAAACCTAAATACATTTTTCTCAAAAACAGTGAAAGTTACTTGAAACTGGCCCACAAAAGAAAAAAAAAAATCTGGCAAAGGCTCTCCCCTCCCTTTTGAAAAGACGTACAGTCATTATTCCCTCAGCTCAAGAATATCTGGATCAATTCAAACACCTCTTTGACTAGAAGTCATATAGTCCCTGAAATGGAAGCACCATCAACCCAGCTTGAATTTCTGAAGCTGTAATCCTGAACAGAAATGAATGTGGTGGTTCATAATGTCGAGGCTGCACAACAGGGTCTGTTTGGCATCACTGCTTACAGGGAGTCTTTTGCTGCAAAGCACCTATCAGACGATCTTAAATACTTAACAGTCTTCATGAGTACAGATGAAGCTTATTGCATACTTCCTGATATTTCCCAGCTACTGGTTCTGTAATCATTACACTGTTAGTAGCAGGCAGCACAGTTCTAAGTCAAGATTAACTTGAGTTAATGTGGGGCTGCCCCATTTAGGGAGTTGTAGATAACCTACAATGCTGCAAACTCCACCCAGAACAAAAAGCAGCATAGGATTCACGCTACAAATCAACCTTCCTCAACTTCAACCAAAGCTCAGTAAAACATTTCAGCTGCTCAGCTGTAAGGTTATGAAGAAATTAATCCCAATTATTTTAAATGGACTTGAAGAAAAGTATGAGGCATGACTAAATGTATTACCTTAAGTTCATCTGGCACTGAAAGAAGCTGGCATACAAAGGTGCTAGGTAAGTATAAGGCATCTAAAGAAAAGAGAAAACCAGCAAGGAAAGCACTACACCCTGTGATAACACAAAGGGCATAGTGGAGGGAAACAGCAGACAATAGTATCAATGCAGTCTTGCATTAAGAAACAAAACCTAAACACAAGAGGCCTGTTATACCACTGTCATCCTTAAATTCTCTGCTTGACATTTTTGCCTGCATTTGAAAACATGTAAGCTGTAACTTGGAGGGGGAGGGGGGGCCCGAAGCCTTTGACTCCAGAGCCACAGACCAGGATAACTAACTGCTCGCTGTTTACCCATAAAATCCCATGACAAAACAAAACCCTTTAGGAGGACAAGTCAAGCTATATTGAGCTATAAAGCTCAATAACAAAATAAAAGTACACTGAACATACAATACTCTCGCAACATGCTAAGAAACCACAAGCAATTATAACCAGATGTCTGAGTGTAAGGATATGAATACTGTTCATAAAACTGTAGAAAATAAGGAATACAACACAGCAACATCAATAAAAGTGTCTTAATTAAATGAAAGCTGCTAAAACACAGCACACCTCCCAGAGTAACATTTCCTTCATAAAAATTTGGATTTAGTGACAAGATGTTCCCCAATCTACAGTGGTAAGTTGACAGAAACACTACGTAAGAAACTAGGCCATCTAAGTGTAGCAATGCTGTTTTTCCCTAGCATCAAAATGAAGGTGAGGAGGCCATCTTGCTTTTCTGGAAGAAGGTCATGTTCCCCTGCCCACACTCGTTAATAAGTCCTTAAGATTTCAAACTATCAAAGCTTTTATTTGAGATTCAGTAAGAGTCTGTTTACTCTGTAGTCAATGAAACTGCAGAACAGGCAAAAGCAAAGCAATATAAAAAAAAAAAACAGTAAATGAAGTATTTCTCTTGTTCATGTCATCCTTATACTTTTAAGGCCATGTTAGTTCTAGAACGTCTACAGGACAGTCTTTATCAAAAGGAGATAAGCGCAGCTGAATATAAATTTATGTATACCTGATTCTCTGTTCCTGCATAACAAAAAGCTCTTTTTATAAGCCGTCAGCGAGATCAACATTTCTGTTCCAAAACTAGGGGATGGGCAGGATGGTAGGAGGTGGACACAATGAGGAAGCAGGGAGGGAAGAGTCAGCCAAAGTAGCAGAAAACAGGGAATTATATTAGTCCTCAAAGTTCTGAGAAAAAAGGATTCCTACAATAATCTTTCTGCAAAAATTTGCATTTTCTCTACAGATAGAATAATATCTGCCTATAAAACCTATACAAGTTTCCAGATACAGCTACAGTACACTGAACCTTAACTATTTATACTACTTTAAAACTTACAAAGATTAAGGGAAAAAATTCTTCGGGATGACCCTAAATTTGAGGGGGGGCTTTAAAGGGGCATATGAGCAATTATAAGATACATTCGCTCTGTTACCTACGTAAAATGTAAAATAGATGTATATTTATTAATAAAGTTCTTTATTGTGCTTGTGAAGGACAAGTTCTACATCCATCACTTCTCATTTCTGATGTTCATGTAAACCCAATAGCTAGAGTGTAAGTTAAAAAGCAAAGTCTGTAAGTCTTGTTTGCACAGCTCTTTCCTTTTGGTAATGGCAGCTTCAATGCAAGTAGCACCCAAACTTCTGCATTTGGAATTTCAAATGATTTAACCAAAAGGACTTGTGAGTTTTAGGAACAATCTTGTGAAATTTTTAATCTTCACGAAAAAGGAATGACACTGGATAAATACTTATGCATCTCAGGCATAAACTCAGTAACATTTGTGAGAATATAGATGAAAATAGCAGAGGTTTGGTATGAGTAGTTACAGAATTCCTCTTCAGTTTTCAAAAACAACAGACAATACAAGATTTTGATTCTTAAATTTATTTTTAGCAGGATGTGTGTACTAATGGATGGTGACATCATTAGAAGATAGGTCCATGTCCACCACCTGCAACAGAAGCTAGACAGATGTTAAAGAAAACAATTTAAGAGTTAAAGATGACACTACTTACCCAGAGCAGACTTATGAAAGCCACCTAATAAACAATATGTTAGCTTTTGGTGCAGACATGATAGCTCATATTTTTCTGTTGACAAAATTGTCAAGATTTAATGCGTACATTACCTTGATTTTGATGGGAATCATGCACTTCTGTTTAGAAATAACTATTAGAGAAACTCTTATTCTTAAAAACCTACTCATGGAAAGATTGGTTATTCAAAGTTACTTACCTGTAAATTTTCCTCAGAAGATAAATGATCTGCACATTTTGGTCTAAAGCTCCCATCTAAAGTTTAAAGTTAGCAAGAATTATCTGAGAATTCAAATACTAATACTATTAAACCAGGTCAACAGCAGGTAACTTTTCCAGATTCCACTAAGACTACAACTTGCTTCTTACTATATCTGGGTGTTTGACAGATCATTAATGTAGGATCTCAGCAATATACTCAGATTGATGATGCTAATTCGAGAAGAAATGAAGACTCTGTATGTTACAACACAGAGACCATGTTATACTCAAAAATGTGGATAGCCAGAAGTCTAACAAAGGCAACAAGCTTGTCTCAAACAAATTTCACCAGAAATTAAGCTTGAGCAGCAAAACCTAGGGACAGACAGTTTAGGAAATACAATCTCAAAGAACTGGGTGACAAGCTCTTTCCCAGTGCTGTTTCAAATGAGAAGTCAAGAAGCAAGGCTCAACTTGAGGTATGCTATTCCCTAAGACTGTCCCAACGGAGGATTAGCAGAGTCCTTGCTTCAGAAAAAAAATGCATCCGGCTACAGGTATTTGATATTTACATTAGAAGACAGCTGTTTGTTAAAAACAGCCAACCAACCTACCTACCTAAGTCAGCTGACCCTACAAGTATCATGAAAATGTCCTCAACTTACATGTCAAAATTTCAGAATGTTTATCAGCCTAGACCTCCCAAACCAAAAGGCACTACTGGTAGTAAGCATAAAGTCACTTCACTCATCTTAATACAACTTCAGAAACTTGGATTTAAGGTTCTTGCTCTTTACAACCTCTTGACTCATAGAACTTTTAGTACCCTGGGTTGACACCATCTTGGCTTGTAATTTCCTTTACTAGTAACCTGCATTTATACCCATACTGATCAGCCTAAAAACATTCCTAAAACCAGCATACCTCAACATCCTAGGACTTCATCTGTTTAAAACACTGCTACAGACACTGTAGACCACCTCCTGCTTTCTAAAGACCAGCCTCTGAAACTAGTCTGAAACTGGAAGCGTGCTGTATTAGAATGATATTCTTTAACAGTTTAAATAATTCAGCCAAGAAATCCAGTTTTAAGAATCATGACAGCCTGGGAATAAGCAATGCTTTCTCTTGCAGTCATGAACTCTTAAACCTAGTAATATTAGGAAATCAAAATGATTTGTATTTGTTGAAAGCAATCAACAAAGGTAGAACCTGTTCACAGCTGCACTTCATTTGTAATTTCTGAAAATTTTAGCTCTCTTGTTTGTACATAAGTATAAATCTGTCTTAAGGACTAAGTCACTGGCTTCCGAGCAACCCACTATCCCAGTGGTCTACTACACTTGAACAGGGTCTAATTGCTGGTAATTCTCAACATAAAGAAGTGTCTCAATCAGTCCTACAGTGGTAGGGAATTGTCCTTCAAACACATTACACACACACACAGAGGGAAGGTAGGACAGGTGACAAAAAGCTTAAGGCTTCCTGTTCTTTAATCTTCCAGGTTCCATTGTGCAGTTGGATCAGTTGCTACTGCACTCTGCACTACCATGCATACCATCTATCTTAATGAAGATGGCTGATATTCTTCCCACAGGATAAACACAGTGAAGCTGATAGGAAGAACCTTCATCAAATATTTTTCTGTGAGGCATAGGGCAAAAGAAGGAAGTCAGGAAATATTGCACAACTGATTTGAGTGATCACCTCAGATACATTGTGAACAGCATTTTCTGGAACAAAGACCACAAAATCTGTAACTGAAGTTACAGAAGGGTAAAGAAACAACTGAATGAAGACAATATTCTTGATAGGCCTACATGGTGAAAACCTGAAAAGCAATTAATTTATGCACCCTGTATGCATATGCTGCAGTTACAGGGCATTGCAACTGCTCAGCTATCAGTCCTTGCAAAAGGATGCAGCTTCAGTTCTATTACTGTAATACCCAAGTTATTGCTGGCACCTCTGTCTCAAAGCTGAGACAAGGGATTTGGGAAGCAATGTACATGAAATTATGGACCTATTTAGAATATATGGGATGTTCAACAGGAGGTTTGACAGTATTACATGGCAGGAAGGGAAAACAGATTACTGGTAATAGCAAAGAACAGAATAACTTAGGGGATCATTTGCTCACAATGAGCTGTTTGCTCCACATCCTTCTTTTATTAATCATTTGTCCTGTCCTAATGGTGCCTGTACTGCTAACCAGCTGCGTTAGAGGCTGTAGAAGCTAAAACTACATTGTATTGGGTTTAATGAATGCTTGAATCAGGTTAAAAACTTGTACTGAAACCAGTAATGAAATTCTTATCCTTTAAATGGCTTCACAAACCTATGACTTCCAGAAAGATCATCCTATTCACTAACAGGATTATTACTAAACAATGTAATAGGTAGCTAAGACTTACAACAATGAATGAACGAGAAAAAAAAAAAAAAAAAAAAATCACCCCATGAAGAATTAAGTTTGTACCATTCAAGGTAAGACTTGCTACCTGCACTACTAAAACTAAGTCTGTACATATAATGAAGACTGAATAGGCTAAAAACCAGAAAGACACACACTGAAGTGATTACAGTTGCGACATTACCTAATGTTGAGCTGGTTTAATAGATTTAGAGCACTAGAACCAAAAGAAATTTTGTTAATAGCGTGCTGGAAGCAAAGACTTAACAGTGGCAATTAAATATTTACCTTTGGAGAGAAAAGTTGTTTAGGCAAACTAAAAACATATGCAAGAACAAGCTTTAGTGAAGAATGGACTAAAACAAAAAATTACGCACTTCCAGCTTATGTTCTTTCTCTGCAAGGAATTCTTTTTGACAACGGAGAAAGTCTGACAACATTCGAGTTAGCTGTTTTCTATCATCTATTTCAGCTGCCAACCTGCCATTGTAATCCGCCAGCAACATACATGCATCATCTACCATTTTGGAAAGTTGCTCTCCAGATTCCTTATCTAAAAAAGCAAGCAGAGAAAAACAAGTAAAGCATGATTTCATTATATATTGTTAATTTCTCAGAACAGCATTTCAGTTACTGGGTCCCCAACCCTCACCTGTTATTCTGTCTAACAGGGACACATCTTGGACCTCTATAGGCAAAGAAGCTATTCTCTGATGAACTGCTGCATCCCCAGAGGCAGCGTTTTCTAGTTCTTGTAATGCTCTAATGAGATCTGTGGTCTGAAAAAAGCATGCAAGATTGAGAACTAGTTTAATTCTAGTACAAAACAGTATTTCACAATAAGCTTATGGAAACAATTTGATGGTAACTTTAACATAATTTATGCTATCAGCATTATAGCAACATTCTACCCCTCTCAGACTGAAAGCAAAAGAAAACCAAGCCATTAATTCTCAGAACAACATTGCAGCGTTCCCAGTTTTAAAGGTCACCTTCCTAAAATAGATTTTTCATTTAATTTCTTGATATAGGACTACTTATAAATCTTTTATTTTTGACAGTAGTGAATATTTTACAGTACCTTTCATTTTACTATACATTTTTGAAATTATTTTACTTGTAGTTTTGCTTCACTATTGCATCAGACTAGATCACTGCACTTCTTTTGGAAGTAGGGCTGACGTTCATAGAAGCCCAGATGTCTGTTACAGAGAAACATACTAAATTATGATTATTTGAGGACAGTCATCCCTTGCCATAATAAAAAGCCTTTTGAGATGGGGCAATACCATAACAAAACCCCCACAAGAATTATAAAAGCCATAACAACACAAAGTAGTAAGAACTTTTCCCAACCACCAGGATTGCAATACTGAGAAATATTTTACTGATAAATTGATAACAATCTTATTCTAATACATGTGTTATTTGTTACCACCCTGGAAACAAATGAGAACCTAAAACATAGAAACTAATGCTGAAAGTCTGATGTGGACAAAGCTGGATATATAGTTCATACAGTGTCAAACAAAGTTACAACATGTTCCATTTGTAACCTAAAGTGCTGCGAGAAAGGTTTCGGGTTTCATCCTTGCTCAGAAACAGTACCTCATTAAAAAGAAAAACAGGGAACATTCAAAACCAAGAGTAACTGAAAATTTCTATATCAAAACATATGCAAATAGAGAATTTTATAAACTGCTTCTACCTGTGGAGGGTCAGTGGGAGAACTTCGAGGTGAACAGTTATTTTCATCAACTTTTATCTGTTCATATGTGCGCTTCCTCACCTTCCTCTCTCCATCTAAATGAAAACAGAGGAGTCAGGGAAATAGTATTTCAAACGAGAGACTGAATCTTCATACACACACAAAATACTTACACAACGCTTGCCTAAGTTGTTCTAATACATCATTTTCATAAACAGACCTTTCTTCCCAGATAGAGAGCACTCGGCCAAGGTGTTTCTTACAACTCTCATCAGACTCACTGTTAACAAGGAAAAAAGCAAAAAATCAGCAGTAGGTAGAAGTACAGCACAGCCATATGGTTATCTTTTGTGGAAGAACCTCGGCATACCTTAGCGATATCAAAGTATCCAGAAGTCCAATAATCTCATAAAATAACAAAATCATCATGTTTTAAGAAAAGAAAGCAAAGGCCAGTTCAAGATGAGTTAGCAAGCACATAAAAAGAAAAAAAGGCCAACAACCAATTCTTTTTTTCTGTTTGCTTGCTCAACCTGTAAATCTGTAGGTCTGTAACCCTGTTATGCAAACACTGCAAATAGGTTTGTGTTGCTTCAACACCTGCATCCCATGTAAAAATAAGGATCTAATGGCTGCTGGGGAAAAGCAGATCATGCAACACCAGTAATGAAACATATTAACCTGTTATAGCATATAAACACAGACTAAAAGCAAGTCTTAATTTAAGGTATAGCTAAGTTTTCTAAGGCAACAGGGACTGCATGCAGATGAGTTTACTATTTAACTTCATCAAACAGCATTAAGAATACCCAAGATCAAAGGAACACTGAATTAAATTAAATTAACAAGACCTGAAGTACAGAAATAGCATACAAGGACTGTCTGGGTCAGAAGAGATGAACTGAGGACTTCTCTAAACACCCCTTGAATACAGTATGATGAAGGACACTGCACATAAGTTTACTGTACCTTGAAACATGCTTAAAAGCCTCCACTATTACTGGAGCAAAGTCTTTTGTAAATTCTGGTCCTTTCCTTTTGCTGTTCTGTATGACATCATTGGCCAAGTACAGGAATGTCAGCTTCCTATTTGGTTTTGCTAATAAAAAGAGTGATACACAAGAATAATTAGAAAATTTAGTTCCTCCATCTAACACTTATTTATGCACATTTACACTAAACACAAAACCTCAAATAAAATATGTTTTTCCTATTCTCATTACTGCTTACAACTTTTCACTCAAATTTTCTATTTAAAACCATGAACAGACTCCAGTCACCTACTGGCTTTCTCTCCTTTCTGCTGTAACTTTGCTTAGATTCTTCCTCCTTCATAACATGACACTAGTTTCCTCTAGCACACTCTCAAAAAATAAAACAGAGAAAACCATGATATTCCAAAATATTCCTCAGCCCCAGCTATTTTCAGGTGTCTTCCTGAGCCTTATGTGATCTACGGGTTTGGTAGCCTTCAACGATTTCTTCCAAGTGCTTCAGCTTCCCTTTGAGCCTGCACAAATTTCTTACACCCATGAAGTTCTCCGAGACAAGGAGCTTCACAGATCCACAATCACTCACGTGAAGAACCTCCTCCTTTTGGTTTGAATTTCACTAAGTCATATAACCACCCTTCATTCTCGTATGTGAGCAAAATGAGCAGTCGATCCCCAGTCAATCTTCCTATATCATGGTGACACTCCCCTGCTTTATCTCCTAAAAATTAAATCATTCATGTGCCTGCAGCCATAATATCAAGAAAACATTTCAAAAAAACACTTTCAGGCTGCTGTGATATCTCTCTTCTCCAAGCATCTTACACATTCTGCACCATTCCCACTAACATACAATAGATTACAAGCTTTCAATTTACAAGATGTTTTTAAAAATCTATTTCATGTTTTCTAAGTGTTCCTACTCAGGTATTTTCATTTAACATCACATTTCATCTAATCTTCATTAGTCTACAGGTTTTTTAGAGCTGCAACTCTTGTAACACTTCTAACCCTGTGTTAACACCAGGAAAAACTTTCAATATCAATTACAACCACACAACCTCAGTATGTATGCTCTGACTTTAAAAAGAGGTTTCTCTTGAAAGACAGGATTTAAATGTTTTCTGCCCTCTCAAGGACAGCAACACTGTGGTAAAGCCAACCTAAGATTTCTTAAAACTTGTGCTTAGTTGCCAATATGATTTAGCTTTGTTAATATCTACTCCAAGCTCTCAAACATGCAGAACCACCACCCTCACATACATACAGAAAATTAAATGTTGATATACTTCCATTCAAAGCAAATGTTTTTGAGAATAAAATGTGCGCTACAGAAAAGACTCCTCTGAAGGATTTTCCCCTTCAAGTATTGAATTTTTCCCATCCTCTCGGACAGATATATCCAACAAGTTGAGAGTTCTGGATTAAGCAGGGGGAAAAAAAGAAACAAGACACTGCATTAAAAGTAAAAATGCACCTATCTCTTAGAGTCAAAGCAAACTAAAAAGTGGCAAAAAAGAATTAGTTTGCAAGTGCTGGACACAAGATGGATCTATTAAAAGTCTGCTCCAAACAGTGAAGTCATTACATGCAAACACCCAGGAAATTCATCTATTTGGGTCAAAATCTGGCTAGACTAAAACGTAGATTTTATAAACTTATCCTACTTTATTTCTATATTAAAAACTGACTGACAATATAGCAACACATCCACTCATGTTTCAAGTAAATCATAGTTCTGACACATAGAAAGCTTTGATTTAAAGAGACAATCTCAGAAAACACACCTTGTCTCATATGTGCATGAAAATTACTTAGTATTTACCAAAGATGACTCTGTTCCCCTCTCCCATTTCCTAAATGAGCCCAGAATTAGGATTCAAAAATCTAATGAGCAGGCTGTTCCCCATACTACACCCCCTGAACTGCATGCAGGATAGATCCTTGTCCATCCACCTCACAGAAAAAGCGCCATGTTTTAATCCTCAGCGTTGTAACTCATTTATGACATACCTCAACTTCTGTACTTCCAACAAGTAACCAAATCAGCAGAACAAGTAACCAAATCAGCAGAGCTGGTAAAGACAGGAGATGTATGCAGCGTCATGAAGTCACATGATATTGACTCTCACAAAGGCTAGACTTTATATATTCACTACAGTTAACAGATCAATATACCATGTTTGGAAAAAGCATGCTAAAACCCAGAAAATCACTTTCAAGCTTATTTCCTCTAGTATTACCTTTTCAGCTTCCTACTACAGTTCAACAGAAACAATGCTGCATATAACGAAAAAAAAAATCCTCAAAATACTATTAAGCTATCTGTTGGCTTTAGTTAAAAATTCAACTCATATTCTACCCTTATGTTCACAAAGAATACTGTGAAGTAGCATTTCACTCCTCTTGCTGCAATCAGGCTCTATAAAATCCCAAAGCTAAAAATTATGCCTAGCCTGAAGAAGTGTTCCCTTTCACTTCACAAATCTTCAGGAGTTACATGCTGGCCTACTACTGCCTGCCTTACACATCAGACTAAAGTGCAACGTAACCTTTAGCAACCGAGGTTGACAACTCAGCTACAAAAACCCTCAGTGTTTTATTGCTACTATGGCTGTAAATTAACTATTGAAGCCTAAAATACAAAATTAAATTTTAGAACAGATAGATCTATTCTGAAAAAACTTACATGTTTACAGTATCTCTTTTCAGTATCGGTGACATTAACTTTTCAGCCCTGGACTTTGATATATCTTAGAGCACCAAAATGGATCAAAGAACAGTTTAACTATTTAAAACATCTCCTCAACATATGGCAAGGCTATTAGTAAAAGCACTCAAAGTCAGAAAAAAAAATGAAAGAAAAAAATGTAAGATCTCAAGTTAAAGCAGGATCTGAAAGGCACATGCTGCCAGAGTATATAGTGTTAGAAGCAGCTAACCCACAGCATCTCTGGCACACTAACAATACAGTCTACAAACAAAAAACTGCTAAGAAAGCATCCATGTTGGACCGAGTCATCTTTTCAGAAGCTCTGTGCAGCATTCACGTAACTCTTCTGCTTGTTACAGTTAGATTTACCATTTACCCACCACAGCAGTCACCAAAGCAGCTCCCTGAAGTGCTGGATTCTGAAATATTTTAACAGGTCAACAATGCTGCTCGGTATAAGGTAAGCAGGTTACTCTTAAAGCATCCACAATGTGGGGTTTTTTTCCGACGAGACTAACTGGGATTGGCATCTTGCAACGGAAACTAAGTCTGTCCCAAAAATGTATCTGACATATTTAAATACCAGTGAATACACTGCAGATATTCATGGAATTTCACCCTCTCTCAGGCATACAGGAAGAAAGCAGAGAAACATATATTTCTTACATCCCACTCTAAGATTACAGACTATTGACCCATCTGAAAACATGTATCAGCCTTTAATCTTCTACAGGCCTGCTCTGCTACACTAGCTGACCTTGAATGAGAATATAATTTAACAGGAGATTTCGAGAAAATGGTTATCAGTAGGTTAAAATCCTACAACAGTTATTAGCACTGAACAGTTCCTTTTTTACTGAAGCTCTCTAATATGGATTCAAATAAAGATTTGGCTCAATTGCGTTCAAATTACGTTAGTTTACCTACTCAAATAAAGATTTGGCTCAATTGCGTTCAAATTACGTTAGTTTACCTACATGCAGCAGAATGTCGACACTTCTCCCACAATCCCTGGGACACTTCCTGTGTGATAGCATGCTTCGTGTCTTTGCAAGAGAAGTTACAGGACAACTTTGTAAACACCTGACAAGATTTCAAGCTCCTTATTACAAGACACAACTCATCTTTTTTAAGTCAAGCAGCACTGAAACTTGACTGCAAGATCACTGATCCTTCACACTGAGAGGCAACCTCAATTTTTATGCAAGCTGATTAAGTGCAGCATCTTTGCTAACATAACTGAAAGTGTATCTGTAAAAAGTTACTTGAGAGGCTACCACCAGAAAGGACAATTCAAAGATAATATAATCCATAAAAGGCATGTTGTACAACAAGCAATTAAGAATCTTAACATTTATTAACCTCCTATTATGAAAAAGTTAAGCTAAGCGTTCAACATTGCTGTCAACTGATTCTCCTGGGGAATTTTACCAAGGTTTGAGAACTGATGTTATTTCCTTTTCAAAGAGGAGAATAAGATTACCTATAGAATGTTTGAGGGTCCAAGTATCTTGACTTTGAGTTTGGAGGCTAGTAGACAAAGGGAACACAGCACACAGCCACTGCTGGGAAAGAGGCCATCAGTATTAAATTGCCATCGGGATGCAAGAAAGTTGGTCACAAACCAAGGAAACCATTCCAACACAATTACTCTGCAGAAGCTTCCCACTGCACTTAGCGTATCTTGAATTACGTTAACAGAAAAAAACAATTTCTTTCACTGCCTCACCTGGCTGGTACAATGCCAAAATAGATACGAGTTGACAACAACAACAGTTTCACAATAGAAAAGACACTAAAGTATTCAAAAACAGAATGGTGAAAGACACACAGGTACTGGTAAGATACCAGGACATGAGTAGTACAGCAATAAATGAATAAGGATTTGTACACGCTGCATTCTTTCAAGACTAGTATTAGAGAGTCAACTAGTCAGGCTAGATTATGCAGCCCAAATGTGACTATTTTAAGTGAAAGATTCTTGTATTGCTAATATGTTGCTCCTGACTGCAGGTCAAATCATGTATGTAGCAAATACATTTCTCTAACTTGAGTCAACTTCAAAACTGAAGTTTTGCCTGCTGTTGGCTGATCTCCAAATGTTTTTGCACAAATGAGAAGATTCATGGGCATAAGCAGGAAGGTATCCACAATCACATCTGTCTTAAGTATCTTACTGGCCTCCTCAAGAACACCTACTAACCAGTAAGCCATAGTTTTGTTTCTTTTAAATAAAATAGAGCATTTATTCTCTCAAGTATTATCACACTGGCCAATGACACTATACCACGTAAGTAAAATAATCTTACAACTACCAGTAGAGAAAGGCTCCTTCTCTTGGCAAAAAAATTATACTACATCGTACAGAAAATAATTGCTTTAAATCAGGGACTAGTTTCCTGAAATTCACTTCACATCTGCAGGGCAATGTATTTCTACCACTTTTGGCTGCGGTTCTGCTCCAAAACAGCTGAGTGAGTATCAGAGTAATTCACATATAGTACTGCTTTCAAATTTGGTTTCAACATTGCTAGGCCTTCTCAATTTGCCTACTAAGATATATTCCAATTTGCAGCAGCATTGAGCAACTGCCACCACAAGCACTAGCTTCAGAAAACTGTATTGCATCAACGCCAACAGCTATGAGGACTCAAACACTAGCATATGACCCAGCAGTAGAAGCTGTAGATAGACAGCCATAAATAAGCAAAAATATCCACTTCTTGTGCGGCTGAATGACTTCAACACACCAAAATAAACAAAAAAGTTCACACACAATAAACTGGAACAGCAGGTAAACTGGCAGAGTTGTGCTACAAATATGTCACTCTGTAGCAGCCCAGATGTACTTACACAATTGCAGCTGTCTAAAAGACAATACACAATGGTTCTGCTAACTTGTATAAACTTTGCAGTGATGACACTCATCAGTGCAACATGGGTGGGGTGACAGATGAGAGTCGAACCAAGAGGTCAAGTGATTAAGGGGGGTGGAGTGTGTGTTCAGCATCAGTTTCTAGGACTGACTATCTATGAGATGCCATGTCAGGCCCTGAGGAAACAGATACCTGAATTTGAAATTAGGTTTAAAGATACAACACAACAACTACTAAAACATCACTGGGATGTAAATACCTAACAAGTGCCCGAGCAGACCTGGAAAAGCTAGCAGAAAATGAGCTGACAGGAAAAGAAGGTATTACAGACAACTAACTGGAGCTTAAATTAAGAAGTCCCATATTACCAAACTCAAATATTTAGCAATTTCACTTTATTTTAAGTCAGTACAGCAAGAATCAGATGGAGCCTACTGAACAAGCACTTACTATTCATTCTAGATGGCTGGCTGATACTTTGAATTACAGAACTGAAGTTTTTCATTTCTAAACAGCACACACAAACAACAAACCCCTAGAGCTGCAAAGAATCCTGCAACTAGGGAGCAAGAGATGTATGCGAGAGAACATAACCAATTTGCAAACAAAATTAAGTCAACAGCCTCCATCTCAGAAGACCCTCTTCAAGCAGGTTCCTTGGTTCCTTCAAAGGTTTCTCTTACACAGGCTTACACAACAAAACTGCATGTATAATGCCACTACTTAATTTAAAAAAACACTCACCTGTAAGGCAATCCCTTTATGGACAGACAAAATTAAATAGTTTTAATGGGCCCACCAGCTGCATTTTGGGAATGACTGATATATCCCCATTAATGAATTAGTTGTACTAAACTACTTAAATACTGAGTAAGCTTATGACTGCTAAGTAATTAAATATTTAACTTTGAGTGTTACATTTCATACATCCAAAATCTAGCCGAAGCAGTATCATTTCCCTCTGCGCACACTTTTCAAGGCTTTACAAAATTCTCCCTAACACCATTCGAAAGGTCTCTGTAAAATACTTACGTGATGTGGCAACATTATCGCAAAAGTTAATGCACACAAGTTACTTTGAAGCAATTATGAAACTGCCACAAGTACCACAGTAAAAAAGCCACACTTTTCTAGAATAAAAATCCAACCTGTGCTAAGTTTTTCACGTAAGACATTTACCACAAATGAAGTACTGAAAGAGTACCCCCCCAATTATTTATTCCATAAATCAACTATGAAATTAAAAAAATGCAGACTCATGATCATCTTCAGCCAATGCTAACACAGGCTGTGGCCTAAAGGGGTGATGATACTATTGTCAGTCTCCTTTGTACCAGCACCAGCTTTCCATCAGGGAACTCATATATTTCAAAACTAACTATTGGTTTTGCTGATTTTCAGCAGCAGCACAGCACAAGATACTGCCAGCAAAAAAACATCAAAAATATTTAAAGACATATTTAACCAACAACAGAGTGGAAAAGAAACTGTTCTGTTGTCATTGTAGACCTCTGCTTATCTGTCAAAACAGAAGTCTTTTGTTATTTCATTGCAGTTGTCACTTAAGTTAAAGGTATTCTATTAATCTTTTCTCATCGTTTTACTTATCAATGAACAAAAGATCAGTGAACTACAGAATCTGTTTTCCAATAATCATAACAATAGATAGTAAAAAAAAAACCACTACAGACACTGAAATGTGAAGTACCTTGAGTGACACCCAAGTGGTTTGGCACAACTGCAGCATCAGGAATACTTAACACCCCAGGCAGAGACACCTCAGCACCGATCACCCCACCCCAGCAGCATAATTCATCCATACACTTGCTATTAGCACATATTTGAGGTCAGTCATTAAACAGCCTGTCTCCACACTGAGTCTTTTGAAGCATGTAATATACAACTCCTTATCGTAATTTCATCAAACTACTGGTTGTATAAGACAACATCCTTTCCTTTGAGTATTTGTGACAGTTACTAAGTCACAAATGTTACTAAGTGTCTGGACAATTATCAGTATCAGTACTTTCACAATACAGTAAATTCTAGAATACATCATACAAGCTTTCTTCCAATTTTTTATTATTTCTAAGAATGACCCGATTAATTCTACATGCCAGTACTCTAAGAACTATGTATAAAAGTTATGGTAGTACTAGGAAAAAAAAATACACATGAATATTCCTTCAGGAATCAGTTCCATCAACTGACTTGATGTAATTTTAGCTAAACACGAGTTCAGCAAGACAAATCCAATGTTACGTAACTGCTCCAAGTATGACAAAGACATGCAAGTTTTGCCTGTGCTCCAAGTTTATATTAAGTACAAGAATTCATCAAGGGAATTAATGAAAGTTCAACCACAGAAAACCTGTAGATGAAGGTGCATAGAACTGATGATTTGTAGAGATGCCCTAATACGGGACCTGAACACTACCCAAGTAAACCAAGTAAACAGAAAGGGACTAAAATCTTATGTTGCCTAAGTTATATGCACATTTGAAAAGCTGCCTTTTCACCTCTACTCCAACAGGATATAAGACAATGACTATTTTAAAAATAAAAACAATCTGAACCAAACATTAATGAACAAAAGAGCTGTGATCCTAGTACTTGTTTTCATGAATAACTAAAGACTGATCTGACACAAGACACAAGGGATCTTTTACCAAAACAAAGCATCCAGAAAAAAAATATAGTATCACACTGTACTGTGTTCAACTCTGTTATACAATGTTCTATGGGCCTGAGAGAAACCAGGCTGGAAGGAAGGTCTGGAAACCGGGTTGACAATAGAAAAAGGGTACAATGAACAGAAACTAAACTGAGAAAGGCTAGGTTCACTTCTCAGTCCCAGGACACTACTGGCTAGCAACAGAGGCAGACCATGCCAATAATTTTTGTGCCCATATTCGCCAAATAGAGATCATTTTCCTCTCGGGTAGGAGGAAAATCATATTTCTATGGTTTGGATGGCGGGCAAGTCAGGAGCCTTAAACTTACACTATTTATGGACTCATTGCCAGCATTCTGCTTTGTGATGTTTTATGCAAGTCACTTCACCGCAGCATACCGGTTTTTCTTCTCATCTGCCCCATGCTGTCTGCTTAAGACCACTATACCTTTGGGGATCAGAGACCATCTTAGAATTCTGTGCTGCAATTAGCAAAAAGTTAGTACTAAGGCAAACGTAAGCTGATCTATGAAGCTCAAGTACTACTATCAGAGGTGGAAAATTAAAATACATCCTGTGTATATTAACTATGCCTGCTTCAATGAAGTGGTTGAGGAACAAAGGAAAGAAGCAGCACTTAACACAAGGCCTAAAAAGCCCAGAAGAAAAGGTGCAGGACCTTGAAAGCAACTAAGCTACTCCTACCACAGACAGACTACCACATGCTTTCCACAGACCCTTGAAGGTTTGCTTCCAAAAAGAAGTCACCAGAAATATCTTCTTTGAAGCAGTAAAAGCTGGACGAATTTAACAAACTGAAGATAAAACCAATTATAGCAGGTATACTCATCTGAAGCTCAAAACAGGCTTAAAAGTGGAAGCCAGACACAGAAAGCATATCCATGAGTTCTTAAGATCATTATCCTGAACTCTCAATGCCATCTTCAAACACGTAGCCTGTGTTTCGAACACAGGAAAATTACGCTAATACTAAAACTCTGGCTCTGTGTCAATTAGTTTAAAGATACTTTTCTGATACCATTCAGAATACCAAACATTTAAGTTGGTTGCTTAGAAGGCGCAGATAACATGAAGTGTTTCAGATGCTGATGGAAGATCCACCCATTTGTTCTCGGAACAGGAAAGAAACAGCTTGCAAACATATAGTGAAAATGTTTTGTTCATGAGATGAAATATGCAACCAAATAAGTCTTTCTTTAGGCAACATAAAAAAGAATTTAACTCATCTTTTAAGAGTTAAAAAATAAAACTGCACACAAAAGGCGTATTTTAAACAAAAACACAGTAGCCATGTGAAAACCTACAGAGTTTAATTTCCATACTATACTGTAAAGTTCAGCACTACTTCATACTCAAGATTTTTATTTTAATGATAGTTTGGTCCATTTGCTATGAAGTTATACCCCCTAGCCAAGATGTAGTTCTGATCCAGCCACGCACTCTTTGTATTCCATTACACGTAATTTCTGCAAGTTGACTGTTCCTCTTTGTTGTGTGAAACTAAGGGAGTGTCTCCTCTTTTGTGAAATCAGAATTACTTAGGCTAGAAAAGACCTTTAAGATCAAGTCTAACTGTTAATCTAGCACTGCCATAAATCATGTAATGGTTTAGTGCTATTCTTCCTCTCCACCTGAAAATCTAGCCTTCTACTTTTCCCACTAAAGATCTACATATTAATGGGGCTCCAAAGGAAGCCACTGGAAGACAGCAACATTTCCTAGAGCAAAGCAGAATTCTAGCAAGTGATTCTGCTTTTACTTAAATGAGTTCACTTAAGATCAAATTACTTTCCAGTCAGCTCAAACAAACTTTTATATGCCATTTCCTCCTTTCAGTCCCTGAACCACTCACTGCCTATAGATGCAAGTTCTTTCCTGTTAAAAGGTAAGCCAAGTAAGTCTGCACACTCAACATCAAATTACTCAATACATTTAAAGAAAAACACATTTTTATTATGCTGACATCGGCATTCGCCACCTGACAAAAACAGAAAGTGAAAATCACTTTGGACACACTACATTGCTCTTCCCCCAGAATATTCCCATCCTCAGCTGCCCTACAACAATAATTGCTGGTATGAGTGGGCAAAGCCACCGTGTCCTCAAACTCAAACAATATTACAGCTAACTAGCCATCATTGTAGATGATGACAGGCAATGCCTAAAAGGGGTCGTCTTGGAAAAGCCTTAACTACCAGTATTAAAACAAAAAGCACTGAACCCAGTGCTCTCTGCCTTCCTTCCATTTTCCCACCTTCCTCTCTCCTTCCACAAAAAAGGGAAGATAAAACACAACAAGCCTACTCAGAGATCTTACTGAGGGGGGATAGTGGGATGGGATGACGACAAAAGAGCAAAGAGGAAAAAAAAAAAAAAAAAAGAGGAGAAGCATCTCCCAAGCCACAGTCATCAAAAAACTGAGACCAGGGGTGTAACACTTGCCCCAATAGCTCTATTCTCCGCAGGCGCTAGGCCAGGGCAGGCCAGGCCGCCCGCCCTCTCTTCTTCTCTTCCTCCTTGCCCGGCCCGGCCGGCCGGGGAGCCCCACCATCAGCCTCAGCAGCCACGCACCCGAGGGCGGCCCCCTCCCACCGCGGCCACGCCGGCCGCCGCCTCCCCCACGCCCGCCGCCCCCGAGCAAGGCCCCACCCGGCACCGAGTGCGGCGCAAGGCCCGGCGGCGGCCGTGCCTGCCTCACCTTTTCGCAGCTCCCGCTCCCACACGCTGACGATGAGCGCCGAGTGTTTGCGGTGGTGGATGAGCCACAGGCTCAGGGTCTGCACGCTCTGCTGCGAGTTGCTCAGCTCCGACAGCTTCCGCTCCAGCGCCGCCTCCGAGAACGCCGACATTGCTGGGCCGCGCTCGGCCCCGCCGCCAGCCCTGCTCGGCCGCGCTCAGTCCCCGCCTCTCCGCCCCAGCGGGGGAGGAGCCGGCTGAGCCCCGTCCCTTCCCGCCTCGCCGGCCGCCACTTCCGCGCGCCCCGGCAGCCCGGCGCTAACAAAATGGCGGCGGCCGAGCCTCCCGGAGAGTCGCCCGGCCCCGCCCCCCTTCTCCTCCCTTCCTCACTTCCGGCAGCGGCCCGCCGCGGGGGGGTACGGGAGCCGCTCGTGCCCCAGGAGCGCGCGCGCCGGCCTCGCGTCTCTCCCAGCAGCCTGCGCGCGGCCCCCGGGCGCCACCGTCAGGGCGGGCGGGACGGACCTGGCCCGGGTGGCGGGAGGCTTGCCAGCGCGCGCCAGCCGTGCCTTACCCGGTGACTGCGGAGAGTTCCTGGCGGGCTCCGGGAGGCTGAGGGATGTGGCGCGCCGGAGCAGCTGGGGCCGTAACTAGAAAAGGAGGGGTACGTCAGCGTTTTGCCCTGGGAAATAACGAAAAACCAGACACGAGTAAGGGCCCAGGGCAGCCCAGGCCTGCCCGCGGCCTACCCCTAGCCTGTGAAGGAGCTGCCTGTCACACAGGGTGTGTGGCATTTCACACTTGCAGGTGGACACTTGCTCCGCAAATATGGCTGAGCCTCATTTTTAAAAGCTGCCCCGTTTTAATTTTCACCCCCCTCTTTTTTTCTTTTTTTCCCCAATTTATGGCATTGACAGTATTGTGTAACAGACTTCCACTGTTCAATGGCAATATGAAGCCAAAAGCATTGCCTTTATTGTTTCAAACCTCTCCCTAAAGCTTTATTGAATTCTTGCTAATTCTGCTGTTTTCAAAATGGTGAATAAACATGATTCTCTGCTCACCTTTGCATTCTCTCATATATTTTTATATGGTTTCATCAGTTACTTTTCAAGCTGAAAGATCTAAGTCAGTGCTTACATGGAAGGTGCCCTACGCTGCTGAACATGATGTGAGCATTTCTAGCCTTCCTACTGCTCTTTTAAAAAACACCTGACATCACTTCTTATTTTAAACATTGCCAACTAACACATTTTCAGAAAACTATCTACCTTAACTCCTGTGGGTCTGTCCTGAATCCTGTTTCTGTACCTAATAATTATGACTGCAGTTCATGTCTTTCTCAGATATGTTAGTATTTCTATAAAATTGTCTGTATTAATTAGAAAAATATGTGTATTTGTTACTCTTGGGACAGCCTGGCAATGGTTAAGTATTCACCCTTAAAATGGAGTATTCTTATAATATTTCACACATCCAGTTTGTCCTCACCAAACAACGGAAAGCTAGTTATGAAAAAAAGTTCTTTACAGAATTTTTTAAACTTTAGAAAGTTTTCTCCCTGATTTATGTCTGACATTGAGATGTCCCAGAGGCTTCTTTTCAGGCCATTTTTCCTGATGTTGATTCTTAGTGAAATCTGCCCTTTAAACATAAAACATTGGAAAGGGTGAGAGGGGAGTGTTCGGTTTTCATGTGAATTCTATTTACAAAATAATCTGTAGCATGAATGATTTTTGGGGAAATAGAAAGGATTTTGCAAAAATGCTTTTGACAGAAATTTAAGTGAGGAGCTGCACAGATCGCTACAGAGTCTCTTTTTCTATCATTTCACTGCATTTTGATCATCATGAGTGAAAGAACCTGTAACATATTGCTGTTTTTGCTACGTACAACAGAGGACACTCTGGCATTAAGTAGACTGGCCAGTGAAGTAAAATTAAGACATAGCTAGCTAACATGGATGCAAGCATTAGAAAAATGAAGTATGAATGGTAATCTAGTAACTAAAATTCAAATACCGTTTTCTGGAGGCATATCTTCTGATGTTAGGAGAAGCTTTTGGGCAATTATGGAAAAAGAAACATATCTCTCACATACAAGACTAGATTAAAAAATATGTAGCAACAAAAGGTGATATTTAGATGTTAAAGCAAAAAAGGAAAAAAGAGCAGGAAATCAGTAGAGAATTTTAGTAATGATTGTAGAAATGTTTATTACTGCTTCCTCTGCGTGAGTCATCAAGGATTATCAGAACATTTTACAAACAGAATAAAACCTCTCAGTTAGGTATTTGTTGTGTAAATAAATATATTTAAATTCCGAGTGATTTATCATCTTTGCGTAATATAATATATAGTAAAATTGAGATTTTACTTCACCGATAAATCTTTATATTGCATTTTAAATTTGTAGTCATAAATGTTTGCATCAGTAATCTAATTCTAAAATCTCTGCTTATCAAGTCAGTGAATGGAAATTTCCCACTTTACTTACTCAAAGTGAAGGGACTCTCAGGAAGTATGCACAATGGCGGGTTTGTTTGCTGTGGAGCTTTGAAAACCTCAGCTTTCATTCAGAAACAATTCATACATTATTCACCTGCCTTTAGAAAATTCGCCCACAGCCACAGGGGCGCAGTTGCCAACAAATGGCAAGTTTTCTTCCACCCATTCCTCTGTTCAAACTGCAGTAACATCTTTCCTCTGATAGCCTAAGAACAAAATTCTGCAGTGCTTCCCTTCTGTCTGATCACCGTGGGTTAATGGTAGTCACCTGTATTCACCCACTCCTGGAGAAATGAGCCCCATGAAATGTACAACAATGACTGTGAATAAATTCCTCGGTTGATGTTTTTGTAGAATATGGGACTGGGAAGCTCTAGGTAATTCAAAGATGCAATTACATTTCAGACTGCAGTCACCAAGAGGCCATACGGCATCCTTTCACTTCATGTGCTGGTCGCAGATTTTTTGCTTCTCTTTTCCCCACACCCAAGGACATCCACATAAAACCTTTTGTAAGAGGGGAATGTAACCCTTGTAACAATTGGAAGTTTTATGTTCTGTTACCTTGAGGGAATCCTAGGAAGTGTTTAAGCACTAGAAGGCTTGATCCTGTGTCTAAAATAGCAATGCTTATGGTGCCTTGTGGGAAAGGTAAAAAACCCAGAACACATCAGTCCACATCTTTGCTTTTTTTTTCTTCTTTTTTTTCTTACACCACCCCCACTCCCCAAATATCTGAGCTTATCTATTATCCAGTCTTAATTCAAAGAGAAGGCTTGCTGCTACTGAAGTGGTGGGGCACACATCTTTACTATAGGGCTCTCTCAAAAGCAACTACCCCAAGGCACAAACCTATATGCACGCTCTTTCTCTGCCTGAACCGCTCCAGCTAATCATCACAACACTGAACTGAGTTTCTTGGACTGCCCTTCAGCAAATACATCTGGGCTTAGCTCCTGGTTCTCCTGGAGGCATGATCAAAAGGAAACTGCCACGAGACAAGAGCATTTTTTTTAATCACTAAGCATTTTAAAGGTAAGATAAAAAAAGATAACAGAGGTTAGGTATTTTCTCTGAAACTGGCAAGAAAAGGCAAAATTTAAAATGACATCAGCATTAAGAAAGATAAGGCAGATTGTCTATACTGTGTATCTCTTGTATCTCTCATCTTTCAGACGGGGCCAAAGGGATGGCAAAGGTGGCAGTCTGTGTTGGTTGACAGAGCGTCCAGAGACCCAAAACGGGCAAAGCCCCAGTGAAACTGGCCGTTGTCTGTGCTCCAGTGATCATCTAGTTTAGTGCCAATTGGCTGCTACTGCTCTACAGAACAGCATTCTACCTGCCAGATCCCAGAGGTACAGACAATGTTAAAAATACGCACCACCGGACTCCTTTGCTGTTCACTGAGCCTATGTATCTCGTTGCATGATTTGTTGATATGAACATGTCTTAGTCTCAGAGTCAATTTTAACTTTAATTGTTTCCTCCAGGGCACTCCCCTCAAACAGCTGTCATCTTTAGAAATCGTTCTTTTTTGAAGCCCAGAGATGTAACTAGATGATTTATTTACCCTTAGTAATGTTGCATGCTTTACTGGAATTGCTTAGGAACCCTTACTCTACACCACTACATAGAGCAGCAGAACAATCTATGTATATACTGGTTTACTAAACATTGCTCATCAGCCATGTGGGATTTGAGCTCAAACCAGCTTTTGCACCAGAACAGACCAGATCTTTCTCTGTATGAGGCTGGCCTTTTGTAATGTTTACCTTTCTTTTGTAACTCATTCTTAAATAGTCCCACCCAGGAGATGCGATAATATTAAAAGACAAATGAGGTTTCTCTAGTCTTGTTTCCTGTTTAAGAATTTGTGTTAATCGGCATACCAGTTGCTGCCTGGATCTCAAAAATGCAGCACTGGCTTATCAGTTCTTTTTTATTATTACAAGTGTGTGGTCTATCCGGTATAACAGTTTCTGAAGTGTCATACTTAAAAATATTTTTCCATCTTTCACAGTACGTTTGTGCATCTCACAATCCAGTTCTGTGTAAGTGATCCTACTTCCATATCCCAGTAAGGGCATGAAAAATGCAGAAACACAAAAAGATGACCCTCAAATATAGCTGTAAAGTGATTCCTGACTGAGAGATGGTAATTCGTCTAGGTAATTTCTTCAGAAAGATTAAACCCCATTTGTTACAGGGCATATCCCTGGCAGAAATTACAAATTAATAAATAAACCCCTAAATAAATAAAAATTGAGTTGAATTACTGTGAAGTCCTACGGGCAGAGAACAAAAGAAAGCTTAAATGGAAGGAAGAAGCCCACTGAAGTAATTTACAGGAGCTGCCTACTGGAGCCAAAAACCTTGGGATGAATAATTGTTCTTTTACATGAGTTTTTGCCACTAAGCACTTCACTTTTTAATGTAATTCATTAAAAGCAGAAATTATTTGCTACTTAGAAGATTAAAAAAACCCACTTACCGAGATATATAAATATGATCCAACAAGGCATTCCCATATTTTATGGAGAAAGATAGACTATACAATCTAAAAAAATATCTCTAGGATTTCTGTGATTTCTTTGGCCCTCTGTGGAGATGTAAAGATGTTTGTAGAAAACCTTCCCTTTTTTTCGAAGTCAGGCATTTAGCCAAACAGCTATGTACATCCGGCTTCTTCATCATTATGCTATTAAGTGAAGTCATACTATGTAAACACACACTGTGATTAATATATGGATGCAATCAAGTTCCAGTTTTCCTTAGCAGAGACAGTGTTGTAACTATGCAAGAAAGCACTCTAGGGTATGTACTAACTCAGGTGTGTAGAAAAGCATGAAACATTAGGCTGAGTAATTTTAAACATCTGAGCAATATATTAATGGATCATTAATATGTGCCCTAGAGTGTATATAGCTCATAGTCACAGCATAAAAGTAATAAAGCACATTCTTAACAATAAATAATGTTATCTTTGCAAGGAAAAGGAAAACTCGCAATGTATTGATACACTGTGTGAAGAACCTTCTTGAAATTTCTGAAAATGAAAATTTAAATTTTGCTTTAAATCAAAGGAAATGGGGTGATTCACCTTTGTGATCCAATAGAGGACATGGTCCCCCAGAAACCATTCAGCTGTAGAAAGCAGATACTGTTTTTGTTACGGTGTACTCAACTCATGGTTTTGGAGATGGTGGCTGCCAGCATACTGTAGTGTACTATCACAAGCATACCCAGAGGGCTGAGGCTTCGAAGCGCTTACTTACCTTTACTCAGCACTCATTAAACCACATCTGGAATAGTGCGCTCAGGTTTGGTCTCCCCTAGCATATGAAAAATATT
The DNA here is from genome assembly GCF_023634155.1 of Falco peregrinus. Classification (NCBI taxonomy): domain Eukaryota; kingdom Metazoa; phylum Chordata; class Aves; order Falconiformes; family Falconidae; genus Falco; species Falco peregrinus. The sequence goes on from NC_073723.1 coordinate 78,124,259, forward strand.
TATAAGCTTAAATAAGTCCAGCAGAAGGCCACCAAGATGGTCAGATGTTTGGAGCATGGAACCCAGAAGAGTCAGAGGAAACAGGGCTTGTTTAACCTGGAGAAGTGAAGGCTTTGGGGCAACATAATGGGAGCTTTCCAGTACCTACGAGGAGGTTACTGAGAAAATGGAGCAATTCGTAGACATGCATGATGACAGGCTGACAAACAGTGGTGGTAAACTGAAATGGAAGGTTCCAACCAGATATAAAGAACAAGGGTTTGTGGTTTGTTTGTTTTTTGTTTTTTTTTTTTTCACAAGGACAGTCAGATGATGGAACAGGTTACCCAGAAAGGTTTTGCAGTCTCCATCCTTGAAGATTTTCAAGACTTGGCTGGATAAAGCCCTGACCACCCTGGTCTGACTTCATATGTGACGCAGCTTTGAGCAGGAGGATGGTGGAGTAATGCTCTAAACTATGCCTATATACTATAATATTCACATTTGCTCAGTGATGTACTTGTACAACTTGGTTTGTGCTTGTGCAAGCTCAGGTACAAATCCACACTGTGGGGCTTGGCTTGCTAGGCTTGTGTCAGTTGGCTCCTTGTAGCACAATAGGTTGTCCAGCTACACAACACTACTCTCCTATCATGCAGAGTGATTCAGATTAACTTGCATGTCAGCATGATCCTTCAGGACAGAGGATATTTGTTGTCTTCTGGAGTGTGTGCACCCCTCAATTCCTACAGATCAGTGATTAGGCAGAGTGACATGGGTAAGTCTGCTATTAAGAATTGTTACTACTCAGCCATCAGCCATATCTTCTGCGTGATAGCCGTCAGTTAAGTTGTCAAAAACATAAATTACTTCATTAGCCACAGTTCCCCCAAATGTAGGGGGGGAGTGTCCATGAATAAAATCCAGGTGGTTTTTGATGCATACTAGCTCTTCCCTCTTCCTTACACTGAAAACACACCTGAGAATTGCCAGAGTGGTAGGTGGCTATTCCCAAGGGATGTTTATTTGTTCACCCCAGAACTATTTTTGAGCCCGCTTTTTGATGAAAGAACAATAAATGAGGAGAGGTTATGTAGCAAGGAAGATTGTGCAGACAATAGGGGTTCTTAATTTGCTCTTGCAACATCTTGAGGAACATGGTTCAAGCACACTGACTTTGCCAGTATTTGTTAGTGACATAGTCTTCTGCTGTACTTGTTTTCTGTGCCATTGTTTTGTCATATTCATTGCAAAACATAGCCAAGAGTTGGTGATGGATAAGCAGTTGTGTGCAGGAGTCAGCTGTGAATGCAATGGAAAGTCCATGTTTCTTCAGACATCTGTGTTTTACGAAGTGGTGATCAGACATGCTGTCATTGTCTGGTAGTGGTCCAGACCACTATATGCTTTATTGCTACGTGACTCTCCTGTCCTGTAACATCTGGGCACAGCCACTGCCCAGGTGGAGTAAAAGCCCCTCATTTCTATGGAAGTGGGATTCTTATTTCTCTTGGGAAGTGATGAGCAGGGGACAGAAAAGTTTGGAAGGAAGGTAAGGATGAGAGTGCTGTAGCAATGCTGGCAGACTTCTGGCGGTCAGAACCTGTACACTGTGTCACATACTTCTGACCTTCTGTCCCTAACAAACAGAATTTCCAAACCAACATGCTTGTCAGAGATTTGCTCTTGTCCCAAAAAGGAGAATATGACCTTTTCCTGGACAGTCCTCCAGGTCCCAAAGTGGCCATTTGCTTTGCTTTTGTCTTAACTTGAACTGGGGCCACTGTGAGGGAATGGAGGCTCACAGCCTTCCCAGTACTCTAGTGTCTTCTGAGCACTGTAAGCAGAGCAGCTAAAGTCAGGTCCAGCTGAACTGCATCTCTGTGGTCTGTGAAAATAGAACTTGCACAGGAATAAGCAGCTTCCACTTCAGGATTTCCTACCTGAGGAGCCAGGCCGTAGCACCCCCAAAGGTTGTCTCAGTGCACATCAATATGTGCAGTGTGTGGATAACCAGTGAGTCAGTACTTAATGAGAAATGAGTGATTTAGCCTGACAGCAGACACAGACATGGAAATGTCTCTGATACGTCACAGCCTTCTACTGAGAGACCACACTTGCAAACCCTGTGTCCCTTATTGGAACCAAGATTCAATGCACATATTTTTATTATCAAGGTCTATTAGTTTGAGGTTATGCTATCCAGAACCTTCAAATTACTGAACCTGTAGCATCATAAATGCAATCTGATGCCTTTTTCCAAGTTGCAGAGCTGATGTAGCTACTGCTATTGTTCTTGGAAACTAGGTGTCACTGGTGGTTTAGAAATAGCAGAAACAGTTTCACTATCTTCTTTTTTCCTGCAACTCATTTATAGCCTCTCAGTCTCTCCCTGTGTGCCTCCAAAAAAGCGTGGAGCTGCCTTCTCTGTAACTGAAGGCTGAAGTTGGATCCTTCTGTAGCCTTCTTTTCATCAAACCAAATAAACTCAGGTCCCTTGAATGTTTGTATGTCATCTTAACTGTTCTGGTGTCCCTTTGTGAGACGTTCCCAGTTTTTTTGCTTTTCTCTCCGTACTGAGGAACCCAAAGCCAGACATGGTTGTCCAGGCATGGTCTTGCTAAGCAGGGCGCAAGAACCCCTTCGCTTGACCTGGCGATGGTGCAATAACACTGCCCAGTACAGCATGATCCTCCATCATCACACGGGTTTACTATTCATGCCTGTTCCACTTTTTACCAGTAGGACCTGAAAATCCTTTCCTGCAGAGCTTCTCCTCAGCCAGCTTAGCCCCAGACCCAGAACTCTGCAGCACCCAGGACTCTGCACTTTTCTCTCTAGAGCTTCATGATGTTTCTGGCAGCCTGCTGAGGCTCATCCTAACGGCTGCCCTGCCCTCCAGTGCATTGACTGCCTTCCCCAATGTCTCCACCTGCCCACCAACGTGCTGTTAGCTGCAAACTTGCTGAGGCTACGTGCTGTCTCCTTGCCTAGGTCAATTAGCAATGAGGATTAGTAGGCAATCACCAGTATTGATACCAATACCGACCTCAGGTCCCTCCTGTGGGACACACCTTGTGACTGCCCATCAGTTGGACTTTGTACCACTGATCAGAAGCCTTGGAGCTTGGTGATCCAGTCATTGCTCACCACCTAGTAGTCCACTTTTCTCATCTATGTCTCACTGAGTTCCTAGAAAGATACTGTCGGATACTGTGTGGCAGACTTTCATGTGCCTGGATGTGGTTTCCAGGAGGATTTGATCCATATTTTCCTGGAGACTGAGGTTAGGCTGACTAGAAGGTAGCCCCTGGATTCCCCCTTCTTGCCGCTTTTGAAGGCATCTTAAGCTCTGTCCTTTTTCATGGTAATCACAGCCAAGACTGTTTTTGAGTATCACATCTTCAACCAGTATTTCCTTATCCATGAGCAGGGAGTCCATCAGAGGCACCTCCAGTGCTTGACCCATCTAGCATCTGTATTAAAGAATTGTATCTAAACTCCAGAAATTTCCTGGATTCTTGCACCCTGCTGTGTTGCCCTTTTAGTGCATACCCAGTAATAACAGTACTGTACAGTGCTGAAAATAAAAAATGTTATATAAAGCATTCTTATTTTCAAGGTAGGTTATCAAAGATCACTTAAAAGTCAGAAAGTGGAAGAAATCCAAGACCTCCATAGTCCTTTTAAGTAAGGAACTTATAATGTAAAGATTATGTAGTAGAATTCCTTCACTAAGTTTCATAGTGTAGGTAGATATCTAGTTTTTAACACTCCTCACAGATTCAATAAAATGTGTGTAACAGTGCTATGGACTGGAGTATTCCGTATGATCAGGGGATAGGTGCGCACTAATGATTTACACTGTTAAGATACATATAATCTATTTTTTCTTTGCAGAAAGGAACTCCACTGCCATGAAGTGCCCAACGTAAACTTCTGTACCTCACAACAACCTCTGCTATCACCAAGCTGTAGTAGTACCCTTCTTATTGTGGTCCAGGCAGAAAATGGCAGAATGTCCCCCAGTGGAACTGAGTATCAGTGATGCAAATTTAAGCAGTTCCTCACATTTTCATCTTGCACAGAGTGATGGTACTGATCATCAACAGCTCAGAACTAATTTCTGGATAGTCCTCCCGTCTCTGTTCAGGACTGAGGTAAAAAAAAAATACTAAGATTTTAAAGCATATTTAAATAATGCAGAAGCAATTCCTCATTGTATAGTTCTTGGTTACTGTCTGATATATTGAATCAGACCTATTTAGCTGTCATCAAAGTCATTCTTGTTTCATGAATAAATGAATGAACTAATCCGGCTGTCTGACCTAGGAATAACTTAAAGAATTTTAAGGAGGAAGAATCATCAGTTGTATGTTTGAACACAGTCCTCATGGCACAGGTAGATAAAATTTCCTGTAGATAAATACATATTCTAATAAGACAGAACAAAACTTTAGAGTCATATTGTTTTCAAAACACAACAATTGATCACATAAAGCCAGTAATTTCTCCATGTTAAGACAGATCTCAGTTTGCCTGTACACAACAGACCGTCTTTTCGACATCCCTTCGTACCCTGGATATTCTAAAAAGCTGGAGAAAGTCATCTGGGCATTAAGAACATGAAATGGCGTCAGAATAACTTGGCAGGACAGAGAGCTATTGATTGCCAGAACTGCCTGTTTTGCTTCTTTTATAAGAAAGGAACTCTAGCAGCCTTGAGCTGTGTCAGTTCTATTGGTCTCATAAGGTACCAGGACTGATGATATCACCAAGAATTTTGGCTCACCCCAAACAATCAATGCTTGTTTCCAGTTAGTGTATGATTTGTACTGAAAATGACCTGAAATCCCACCCTGCCAATGACTTCAAGCTTATTTTTTTTTAAATCTGAAGCTTGTTATGTGCACTGAGTGTAACCACACACCGTAGACAATTGTCCTGAGTCAACGTCTCCTGTATCTGTATGGTAAGCACCTCATTTTACTGCATAATAGCTCTCAGGATTCAATGCATGGCTGCCAGATGTCCTCACTCTGATGCGTTTGCCTTTGCCATCATGGTTTTTACTCCTTACCATTCTCTACCTGTCAGCTATACGCTGGCATAACTTCAAGACTTAAAAGGGCCTGCTAGAAATTCCTAAGGATCATCTCCCATTCAGCATGAAAAATACCAGAAAGTTGATGCTGCCCTCTCTACCTTCAAACTTTGACCTTTTAGAGTAGAAAATTTGCCAGCCTAAGACGAACTTGCTGCTTGGAGTGGGAAACATAGGAGTTAGATTAACAGTTGAAAAAGGCTGGAAATTTTATAGATCCCTGTGATGTTCAGATGCATAGCCAAATGCTTTCAGTCTTAGTACACTTTGAGGGTTGATAAAGCACTGAAAACAGTATTTGGCATCAAGTGGCCATCGGACTTGTGTCAGAATGGGCAAGATCTGCATTGTAACTGAAATTTTAATCCATTCTCAGCATGACAAGGACAAACTGAGGCCTCCAGTCCTTTTTGCTCCTTTTTTTAAACTCGTAAACTCATGGTCTGAGTTTCTTTTTTATGGCAAAATTGATTCCCATCTTTCTTACACTGGCACCAAAGAGGATATATACCATCACTGACCTCAACAGAATGCCACCAGTGTATAGCAGCTCTACAGTGGGGTTTGGAGTTCACCTCCAGTTTGCACAGCCCATTCCACGCTCACTGATAACACTGTGCACTCAGTCACTGGCAAGTGTACGTCTTAAATGCATATCCTTTCCCACCAGATTTAAGATAAAATGGAATTCAACCAATGCTGCTGGAGGTATCTCTGCATTCAAGATTATAATTCTGATCTGCATGTGGATAAGCATGTGATGCTGTGAGCACTGCAGTGCGGTGCATTGCACATTGAGGCACACTGGGTCCTGCTTTTGCACTGCACACTGATGGCAGTGATGCCAAGCGAGTAGGAACAAGCTTTTCATATAAATGTTTATTGATTTGAGTGATTGTCTCTACTATTTTGCAATTGCATTGTGCATAATCTAAGAAATACTTCCCAGAGGTTCAAATTACATACAGCTAATATTCACTGATTTTTTACATTTACCTTTGGTCTTGATTACAAACTACTCTCAGTTTAAAATTCAGCTTTAATATTACAGTATATGTATTGTCACAGTAACATTGCTAGCAATATGTTTCTTCCAGTCTGCTGTAAAAAGATTCACTTAACTCCATATTCTCTGGACTGCAAGATTCTTCTGATAGAATACTAAAAAAAAGGAACAGCAGTCAACATGCCATTAACGGCATTGGTGCCACAGAACAGATTTTAATGTCATCTTGACATAAAGGTAGCTGCCAGTGAAAGAATTTCTGAAAAAAATGACTGTGAAACAAATAAGTTGCACAGAAGCCAGAGCTGGTATCATCTTAAAACTAAAAAGAAAGAGAGCAAAATGCAAGCCAGGCAAAACAAGATTATATTTTGCGATTGTTTTCCCAGCTGATAAGAATAAAATCTGCTTTCCTGTTAGGCTTTCAACAGTCTCCAGGATAAATCTTCCAATTTCTACTCTTATTTATTTAACAGATGCTTTTTACTCTGTCTGTGTGTGTGTGTGATAATGAGGGGTTCTGATGACACATCTCAGATAAATGCTTTGTGTGCCACCAGGTGCTACTCGTGTAGAACCTCTGATTGTAGCTCCAAGTTACCATTTGATAAGTGAGATGTGGCCACTGGATTTTATTTTTATTAAGGGGTGCTGGATGGAAAGTTGATGTCTATAGTAAGACTGGTTGGTATTTCACTTTGTTCTGCAAATACAGGTTTATAGATTGTAATTCTTGCCTTTTTATCAATTATTTACCTTTTTCCATTAATAAGAAAATTGATCTTCTCTGGGTTGTAAGTGCTTTTCTATGCTGCTAGAAAAAAATAGCGTAGAAGAAAAAGCCATTGCTTTATTCTGTTGCAAACAAGTATAATAAACCAATGAGCCTGAGATTAAATCAATCCCAAACTGTAATTACCTTCACTAGTAAATTCCAGACCCTATCACAGCTCTCCCAAAGTGCAGGCAGATCTTGCAGCATGCCTGGAAAGTCACTCCTGAATGCATGTTTGGTCCAAGGAGAAAGCAGGTGCCAAAACAAAGCATCTACCCCAAAGCAGCAGAGAAATGAGCAGCTCCCGTATAACTGTAGTCAGATCATCTCTGCTGCCTGCAGCTACCTCTGTTTACAGCTTCGCTAGGGTTACAGTCTTCCCGTTAACACCCTCTGGGATGACCATTTGGTCACACCTTCTGGCAGAGCAGTGCTTTGTTTCCTCCACCCCATTCCACCTGTAGCCAACCCCACTGGCAGAGCGACTGGGTGTTTCTTCTGGGATCAGACCTCAGAGATTCTCTTAACCCTTGTGTCTTGGGCAGAGCAATGCAAAATTATGCTTTAAGAAAGGTGAGGCTATCCTAGAGAAGATCTTTCATGGTGAAACAGTAGAATAGGGACCCTGATAGCAATCTTTGGACAAAATTTCCCAGAAGAAAACCAAGAGCTTCCAAGCAAACCCCTTTGAAGACAGCAGATTCAGAAGCAAGTTTTTTCTTTATTCTTTAACCAGGGCTGCAATAGCTGAAGATACGTAATGAATAACCATTCAGTTGAAAGCTTAAGTTATTGACTAACTCTTCTGCATCTAGATTGTTTTTAGAATATTTTAGAGCTTGCTGTGTTAAAGTTTTTCACTGGAATTGCACCTTGTGGTGGTGGGAGCTCCAAGAGCTAGGGTACAGAAATATAAAAATGACTCCCTATTGGAGGGCTGTGTGATAGGGCTATCGATTTATTCTTCCAAAAGGAACTACCCAGATACCTTAAAATTACAGTGAAATAGCCATGCTGGCAAAGATCATGACAGGACAACAACAAAGTTTGTTTTCTGTCATGAACACCAGCTGTCAACAACACTCTTGGTGGCACATGACTGCCAAAAAGACAGCAAAAATGTGAGGTTTTTTTATGTTTTTGGTTTTGGGGAAGGGGACATGTAAATGTAAAACTAAGCCTTTTTACTCTTTCTCCCAACCCTGGGGCAGCAAACAAGAACAAGACCTTGCCCCTACCAAGCACCACAGCAGGGTTCTTGTGGTTTGCTCTCAGGAGAGTAGGTCTGCTGGCTGGGGATCAGGAGAACATCTCAGGTTCTGCCCTGCCACTCCTAGCTTTACCCTTCACACTTACCTCAGAAGAAAACTTTGCTCTTACGAGAGGCAAATTTTCTCTGGCAGGAGGGTGGCCTCCTTACACAGGGCAGGTGTGAAGTTCTTTCATTTCTCTACTCTAGCAATTCAAGTGGTGCAGCTGGCTCCAGCGTGACATTTAGTCTTTGTTCCAGATGGACCCTTCTCCTCCACCTCTTCTCCAGCCATTTTGCTCAAAGTTATTTCTGTCTTTCCACAGGACGAGCTTCACTGCTTAGTTCACTCTGGTCTGGATACAAGGTTTACCAGGAATTTTAATACAGAATGATTTTAGAAGAAGAGCCGTGTGCCATATGCCAGGAGAACAATTAAGGAATCGTTAGACTGCAGCTGAGTTTGATGCTGTGAACATGGAGTGCCTTTGCTTTTGCATGTCTGCAGAACATCATTAATCATGGTGTTTCTGGCTCCCGCAGCCCAGTTCTTGTCGTGTTCCTCTTCTGCCTCTTCTGAGCAATCTGTTTACTAATGACTAGCTACAGTGTGAGAGGTTTGAAGGCCAAGAGGCTGAGATCAAGACCCTGTCAGGCCACATGCTTTTATCAGCTTCTCTGGGGATTGTTTTTTGACTGTGTCTGTCTCCTCTCTCTTCCTCTGTCAATACTGATTGAGTTACAATTTCGGCATCTCTCTTTTGACTGCAGTTAGGAATGGTTGGCTAGGACTTTCCCCTGACATCAGTACCATTATATTTCTTTTCCACTGTGATTTTCTTCAGTTTTCTAAAAAAAATCCCATCCTTGTTTTTGTGCCTTGTGGTAGCTTTAACCCAGTCACAAATTTTTGGAAAAAACAAATTGCCAAAAAAATCCACCCCAAAACCCAAAGCAAACCAAAACCAAGAAAACAGGGAATAAAATGGTACAAATCAGGGGGAAGAGAGAATAAGAAATATTCTCCTCTTTGCATTCAGTAGCAAAGATGAAAAAAGATGAAAGAAAAAAAACCCTGTCCCCAGAAGGCAATTTTAAGAAATATATTCTATTAGATATTAGAAATGTATGTAATTATAGAAATGTATGATACAAAAAGATCTATACCTAGTGTGAAGCAGTTTTAGGAGCAGCTATACTCTAGTCACAAATAGAATATTATTTTTTTTTTTATTAAAATAGTGTGTGCAAATACCATTTCAATAACAAAATATTTCCTGTCTGAAGTTATATCCTTGTGTTCTATGGATTTTCTTCCTTGAATTTTTCTGATTCCTTTCTAAATGTGATTTTACTTTGATGTACAGAATTATGCTATAGTAATGGATTCCAGAGTTTAATTTTACTCTTGAAGACTTAATTCCTTTTGTGTGTTTTTAAGTTGCTGATGATTTCAGTTAATTCCCTTTATTTTTTTGTATTGCAAGAAACCATAAATAATCACTTCCTACTAATTTTCCTTCTTCCTACTGCTGCTCACAGAATTGTTATCACCACTCTGTCATCAGTTTTCCAGGCTGGCTCAGTTTTCCAGGCTGGCAAATCTTGGCCTTGTCAGTTTTTGTCATAAAAACTAAAATTATACTAAACCCCTGTAACCTAAATATCTCACACAACACAAACCACCTGGAAGACTAATTCCAATTCATTTACGCTTGAGACCCTAAGTTATTTTAGGTAAGTCACTCTCTTTAACAACTGCAGTTATTTTACCCCTCAGAATATGACCTCTTACATGTCAAAAGTTGCTGATGCCAACATTATCTAAGGCCCTTAGTTCATTCCCAAACAATAACATAATTTTAGATGCTCACACTTGCCTCTGTGTTGCTACTGCTGGTACTCAAGTTGGTGTGATGTACAGTACAAGATATGTCTGTCAGCTTGAAACCTGAAGGCACAGAGTGTGTGCTACTGTTATTCCAGACCAGTCAATTTGAGAGATATATCCTGTCCTCGATCCTAAGACTTCACGTACCTGAGTGGATAAAAGTGTGACACAAAGAGCTTTTGCAGGATTACCATCACTAGGAAAACTATCTTGTTCTTGGTAAACAAATTCTGCATTAGCTCTTCACTAAAAACATACAATTTGGTAACAATGTGTTGAGTAATCATTCTTATAAACATCCTTAGCTGGATTTTTCTCTAGAAAACCAACAAGGAAAAATGTCACTTTTAAATGAACAAGGACACCCCCACCCCACCTCCCAACTTTAACATACTTTAAAATTGTGACTGCTGTAAATTAAATACTGTGTTTTGACTGGGAGAGTTAATCCTCTTCCACTCTCATTCACAAGTTGTTCCTCCTTGTGATGCTGTAGTCAAAATATTCTATCATTTGCATGTGTGCAATTTCATTAATTTCAGCAAGACTACATGGAAATGAAAAAGAACTACCTTTTATGGAGGAAATTTTCTACTACATGCTCTACTTTAAGTGAACACATCCCATCTTAGTCAAAGGCAGACATATGCACAGGGTAGTTGCAGAATGTGTTCTGCCAAACCACATTACTCACATATGAATTTGGTTTTATCTGCATAGAAGATGGAGTGCCAGATCCTGCTAAGCTTACTTATGTGAATTGTACTATTGATTTCATACCTAGCTATACAAGGAAAACTGGATTTAGCCCACTGTACTTTTAATACAGAAAGAAAAATATTTCTCCATTCCCTACTAGTTTTATTTCAATGTAAGAATACACAACCAAAAAGGAATTTATTTTCATGAGTGTGAAAGAGCAGATAGTCTTTAGCTATATTTTGCAGCCAGCGTTTCTTTGATGTTTGAAGGAGAAGAATAATTAGTAGAAGAGGAGGAAGATGAAGTACTTTTAATTCTACATATCACACTACCCAGTTCTCCCAGCACACACCTAAGCCATTGGAGAGGGCAGTGTAGGTCAGGTCTCATTTAGACGTGTTTTCAGGTAGGACCCCCCATATGGTAACTATGCTCCCTTTTTCTTGCAGTGCAAACCAGAAATGTCTAACCAGTTAGAGCTGGGCAGATACCATTCAGGCCTCCTTTCATCTGAACGGTGCTTTTGGGCAGAGATCAGGCAGTGACATACCTTCCACACTAACACTGGCCGAGTCGGGGTCCCATGACATGCTGCTGACAGCAGCTGCGGTTCTGCATGGTGTTAATACTGGTTGTTAGCTATTACATTGAGCTAGGTAAATAGGATGAATCATTGTGTTCCTGAAAAATGCTCTGGCACAACATGTGTTGTCACAAAATATTGTTAAATGGATGCTCAGACAGTTTGGAGCTGTCTTCCAGGTTCACTAACTCTGACTGATTTCAAAACATCACATCGATTAGCATCACAAAGTAATTTGCAGAAGGCATTACTCAAAATAAACAGGAATGTGTCAAATTTACTGAGACGTGTAATGCTTTTTATATAGTATACCATTTAAAAATAAACATGCTTTCAGCTCATCTGCCTTCCAATAGCTCCAAAGTATTATAATTCTTTTTGGATGGTTGGCCTACCAACTGGGATAGGACATTTCAAACAACTTTTCTCTTTAAAAGAATCACATTATTTTCATGCCTTGGCATGATTTCTCACATAGTGACTGAGCCAGGTATTTCCAGTACAAAGGTCCAACTGATGAGCTGACAGAATATTATCATGTCTTATTGGAGTCACACATGGCTTGCTTTATATAGAGTTCTATATCAACAGGAATCCAAATCCTACAAGTATTAGAAATCCGTATTATTTACAAGACGGAAAGAAGATTACAAAGTTATTTGCACCAAAAGCCAGACTTGGTTTGTTTGGATTTCTAAGCTGTTCTTTCTGCATTTTTCCATGGTTTTTTTGTGTTATACATTGTAATCAAAATTGTTTTGCTGTGAATTCCTAACAGGAATAATGATAAATAACTGCTAACATATTATTATAATTCAGTTATATGAGTTTTCAGTTTGTCCTTATGGATACTACTGCCTGATGACCCTTCTGAAATGGCAGAACTCCAAAATCCTTTTGGCAAAGAAAATGCATGATTAGAGGCATTCCTGCCATCAGATATACATGTAGCTTTCTGAAATGTAGCTTGATTTAATCCTGGTGTTCATTCATCTAGAAAAGCCTGGGTGTAACAGATGCAGTCTACGCCCATATTCTTTGGACTTCAGTGGCAAAGTTAATAGGACCTTTCATTCTTCATCCATTTCTCTGATTGTCGACCAATTCACAGTCATGCACAGTTGTATTTTTTGTGTAACTTTAATACAATGAGGCTCCCCAATTCCAAGTGAATCTTGGAGTGAAATTCTTTCTCCATTGGAGCACATAATAAAACTTCCACTGATTTCTGTAAGGTTCATGGACTTCACCTGTGTTTATTTTATTAGGCTTGAGCTGTGTAATTCAGATCTGGTTCTGGATTTCAAACACTGCAATATTTGAGGAAATCTAAATCCCAGGTTTAACAGTTGCCCATCTTGCATGAATCTGTACTCATTAAAAAAGGACGTTTCGGGACTGAACACGCACAATACTATTTTTTCATTGATATCTGGTTGGGCTGGGGTTTTTTTCGGATAGGGACTATTCAACTTACTGCTGTGTCTCTATGATTTAGAGTATTTTAACACAACATCCAAACTCTTAAGTCCTGCTGGCAGGCTACACAAAAGATATCATACCAGTTACCTCACAATTGCCCCAGCATTCTATTAACTTCTCTGCACGTAATAAGGTATAAATCATAATATGATTCATACAAGTTTTCTGACCATTAAACATTACTACAGTGGTTGATGTGAGTTTTGTTCAGAATTGAACATTCAGTCCTGACCTGGTTCAAATCATGGAAAATTAATTTTGCAAAATGTATTGCTGTTCTGAAGTTTCTTTGATTCTGAAGGCTTAAGAATTGAGACTTCAGTTTTTCCACCCACATGTTTGTGACCTTTCAGAAAAGAATATTCATATAGTTATTTTTTCCTGTTTCTGCTTCTTTCCATTGAGTGGAAAAAATGAACAAGTTCAAGGTTTATTTTGGGTTATTTGTGTTCCCCCCCCCCCCCCCCCAACTACTTTTCTTCTTTGCTATTCTACAACTATTCAGACTTGCTCCAGTTCTGAAACAGTTATCAGATCTGCACTGACATATTTTTCCAAAGATATGGAAGTGCTGAAAAATTCCCAGTGCAACAAAGTAGTGTTTATAAAAATAAAGGAACATAGGGAAGATGGGAGGCAAAAATTTCTTATATGAGGAGGCAAAAAAGAGGAGAAAAAAGAGAGAAAAAAAATCTGTTTGACATGCAAATTAAGTTTATTTCTGTGAAAAATAAAAAAAATGAGGAAAATGCAAAGTAAATTTTTCATTAAAAAAAGACTTTGTAATGAAAAGCTTGATAGCATTGCTCTTGAGATGATAGAATCAGTCTCACTAGAGAGCTACCAGAACCCAAACCAAGCTTTACACCAGTGAATTGCCTTAGCTAATTTGCATAAACCAAAATAAATTGTAATAATAATTTTGAGATAAAGTCTTTTCTATTAAAACAAAGCAAAATTTGGCACCTACTGAAAGGTAAAGCATCCAGCAATGATTGCCCTGTTAGGAAACAGAAGGCATCTGACCACACCATCTCTCTAGGATTCCTTGTCCCTTGGGAGAGAGATGGAGCTGGGAGGGTGATCCTCACTTGCCTCCTCGAGGCACCTGTCATTCTACTTTGCCACAATGGGGATCTGAGAACACAGAAGATCTGTTTCAACGTTTAGTGGTTGTACTGGGAATCAGGAAAACTAACATCACTTTTGGCTACAAATTGACCTCTCTGTATCTTGGATTCACGGATCATAAGACACGTTCGGTAGCGTCCACCTGTGGTTACATCCATTATTGTGCTAAAAGAAATCTGGAAAGTTCAAAATTACATTTTTATTATTTTGCTAACATAAATATAGGTCATCAATAATAACAACAATCTTCCAAGCATTATTGTTCGAATAGTTTATAAATTCTTATTGGATTGCATTGGAAGGATTAGGCAATGCAATATTTACGTTAGTCATTCTTCACACCTCTCTGTATAAGCCCTTTCCAGGTGTACCTTGCTGTAACTTTTTCCAGATCCACCTGGATATGGTGAGGAAGTTTACCTTCTCACTCCTGCTTCAGAACATCATCTTGGAGATGAGTCATTTGTTATTTAGACAATGATAGAGAAGAATGATTTATGATACTCACTCAGCAGCAGTGAAGTTAGCATGGAGTAATGTGGGTTGTACTAACTGAGTAAACCTATTAACTACCTAGGATAACTGCATAATACTCCTGTCAATTAATTGCTTAGTGATACATTTGTAAAAGAAGCTGTCCCAGATGTCTGCATCTTAAAAATTATGCTCAAATATCAGATTTAAGATTTTTTTCTGGTTTTATGCAAGGATAAAAGCAAGCAGTGTGTCAATTTAGTGGCTTAAAGTCTTAATTTACCAAGATACTCAAGCATGTGCCCCGCATAAGTATAAATAGCTCTGCCAAAATCAATGTGACTTAGCAATCATTGCAGAATTGCTCTTACTCTGCAACAACATGGATGCATCTTGCAACAATGTCATCAGAATTCAGAAAGGAGGAGAGATGGAACGAATAAGATAAGTAGTATAAGCCTGCTGTAACAGTACCCATTACTTGGGATGAAGTATATCAATGAACAACAAGTAAACCATATCACTCAGCAAGTAAGCTGTTTGCAAGCACATGCAAATCCAAGTAAGATGATTGATGGTCTCAGATGCCCTCCGGAATATAATGTGAGACATTAATTTGTTTCTGTTGCACACTAATGATAGGCTTGCACTACAGACATGAATGCTATGTGACAGAATGTCCATGTGTCTTGCTTAGGCTGTTTCAGAGCCCATAAAAGAAAGAACAGAGTCAGAGATTACTAAGATTGTTGGTTAAATTCCTCTATCCCTATCCTTAATAATTAGGCTCCTCTGAAGTTTCTTTAAATCAGAAAGTAAACTCTTTCCCCAAATTTTGAAACTAGACTTTACAGGAATCATCCTTCTTCCCAAAAATTAGCAGTAAAATTCTCCCTTAATTATAGTCTGAACAAGAGCAGATCCTAGAATGGCTGTTCCTGAAGTGTTTAAGCAGAGAGTTCAGTTATACATCTATTTTTTCAGAGATGGTCTTCAGTCACAGCATTCACATTCTTTTCAGCTGACCCCAGAAGCTGGCACTGTACGGGAAATTTTTGTTGCAAAGATGTGATACCAGCTGAAAAGGGCATTAGAAGGACTTTCACACAAACAAGGAAAGGATCAAAAGGTAAAATCAGATATCAGTCCTGGAGAAATAAAACTCACAATAATATCTGGATCCTGCATCTGCCCAGCATATGTAATTTCTGGCAATGAGTAACTACTGTTGGAGAAGTAAATAAAGAAGGATGACAAAAGATTCAAGCTCAACACCATGGCTGTAAAAATCAGACAGGGCCAAGTTAATAATGAAATAACATTGATGGGCAAAGACTGTTACAGTTTTTTTGACTCTTCCTGTTTTTTAGAAAAAGATTCAGTCCTGAACACGATGCAGACAAAGAAATGCTGATATGCCATATGTTCAAAAGCAAAGTCATATTTTGGTCTATCAGAGCTAATTTAGCATAGATATACATATGTCAGAATAACACAGGTGACAATCTCACTCTGCTTAGCAAGTTGACATTTTAGGCTGTTCTTTTCATTCTGCAAAAGGAAAAAATGTTCTCTAAACTAAAAGGCATATGGAAGCCAGACAGTGCCAGAGAAGTGTTTGTATTTAACATGGAAATGCAGTTCTTTGTCATGGGTGGATTGTGAACATTCAGTTCAAAAAGAAATGGAGTAGAGAAACGATGTCCTCATGATTTATCGTTTTATAAAATTCTTCTAAGGTTGATCTCAAAGATATTTTTCAGAGTATGTCTTTTATTCTTTAAAGGCCCAGAAAAAGCATTATGGGATACTGTAGAAAAGTCACACCATATTCTTCTAATGACATTGGGTCGTTTTGGCAATTTAATACAAAGTCTTGTGTTGGCAGAAGGAAGAATTGCTTCATCCCAGTGGAACAGTATCTGCTACCCAGTGCAGTCCTAACTCTGAGATTGCAAGAAGAGTACTCAAGCCTTTTCCAGAACACTTTCCAGGTGTCCGAAGCAGAGTCCTTTCTGAGAGAAAATCAAATTAACAGAGTGAGGATATGATAGATAGCCCAGATTATAATGACCTCTTTCTTTTTTATGGGAATAAACTGCAGAAAGTAGCTTCAGCACTTACTTTCTGGGGTGCATAACAAGCCAAATGGCTTTGTAATTTTAGGGGAGCACAACTACCTTGGTAACTGATAGTCATACAAGGAGATACAGTACCTGAAGCATCTGCATCTCAGCTGATAGCTTTATTTTGGTGTTTAGGACCAACATCTTAAATGTGAGTATGTTACACTGGGAGCTTCATATGGGAGGAAGCAGTAATATGATATTATCCAAGCAACCTCTTCTTCTAGCAAGTTGGCTGCCATATCTCGTAGAGCACATGCGTCTTCCTGAGCTCCTATGGCTTCATAGTAACCATGAATCATTATCGCTAGTTCTGACCTCAATAGGAAATGATGCAATGTCTGGCTCTTTTGTAAAATATTACCATTATTTTTGCCTCTCCACGAGATGTGAATCCACATGACAGTTAAAGGAGTCCAGCAGGTCAAAAGTCTGTACAATGACCCGATCTAAGGACCAGTGCTGGATATAGATGAGGTTTTATATGAGAAAAGTCCCTCTTTTGACCAGTATTGTCCATTAGGTGTTGTATTTCACTAACCACAGAGAAAGCCGGAAGGCAATGCTGCTCATGTTTGAAGTAAAAAAGATGTTGAGTAGTAGATCCTGCCGACACTGGACCTGCTCTGCTCCTCCTGCTTGACTGATGTGGATCTGGACCTGTGTGGGTACAGTCACTGCCTCTGCTTGCCTTGATGTGACTCTTGGCTTCTAGCTCATCTTCTCTTATCTCACAGAGCAGGCCTGCAATGATGGCCAGCTTCAGCTAACAGTCCAGATCACCAGGCAAGTCCATAGGGATGGGGCAGGCTCAAGTCAAGCCAGAAAGTCAAGTCAGTGGGTAATGATCAGGGCCAGAATTAGGGAGGTACAAGAGTGGGCACAGGTGAACCAGCAACAGACAGACAGCAAGGCCCTGAGTCCTTGAGCAAATACCACTTGAAGGAGGGGGGCCCCCACTGCAGCTTTTCAGAGCACTGATTTAAAGCTGGACATCTCTGTTAACAAAATTGGCCCTGAGCCCAGGGTGCCAAACCCCAGGAGGGAGGATGTGGGCTCAGCTCTGTGACAGTACAATTACTGAAAATGTGAAAATTATCAATTGTTGTAAACAAAGATGAAACAAAGGATGCTAATATTCTTAAAATAACTCATGCTTATTTCATTTCAGATACTTTTAGGCTGTCTTTCTAAACACTGAGAATGTCACGTGGACACCTGTTGTAAATTTAGAGAGGGTGTGCTGTATTCTTCCCATTCAGTTTTACCTTAAGTATAGATGCAACAAAGCATTCTCATAATAAAGGTTTATTAAGACTATTCCAGTGCTCTGGGTGTCTGAGCATTTCACTGCCAAGCATCTGTTTGTTTTTCAGTCCCATGCACAAGCTTCTACCAGCTAGCTACTTATCAAAGAGGCTGTTCTCCAATACACTAAGTAATGAAGTGATTAAAAGAAGTCACTAAGACCTAGGGATGAAGTCCACTTACACTTGCAGCTGTTCTTCTACTCCAGAGTCTTCACTGTGGCTCTCCCCGTGTATGCCCTGTACCACAGTGCTGAAGATCAGTCAGTGAGTCTAGGTTAAGGTTTAATAGTTCCGTCTTCTGAAATGAAACATACAGTGCACAGCAAGGATGCCAAATGATCATCTATATTCTTCTGTGGTTATGTTTTAGGACCTTCACATCTTTCTAGGGTGTCTTACAGAACAATCTTAGGTGCCTGAACAACATAAGAGATGACAGTAGCTAGCCAGGCACTTTGTAATGTTACAAGCCCTCATTCATCTCACCAAGCAGGCTCAGAGATCCCCCCCCAAAATAATCAAACTTCAGATAGACTTGCTATCAAATTCCCTCAGCAACCACGTGGTTTTGACATTTGTTTTTGCCTTTTGCACCACCTTTTCCAAGATCAGCAGATACTGATTATAAAAAGTCTGATGTTGCCCTAAATGTGTAATGCTTCCAGAAACCCGGATCTGTCTTAATTTTTGTCATGTGAAACCTGTAGAACGTGTTTCTAGCCAACATGCAGTCCCCAGCATCCTAGGAACCCTTTCTTTTTCTCCCATGTTATTTCTAGCCATCAACTTATCCTTGCTGGGTCTTTCTGAAACCTAACCCCCCAGGCACCTGGGAGTAGAGCCAGCATAGAACATATCATATTTGCCACCTACCCAACTGAGAAAGGCTCATTAAATGCTTGGAAATTAAGAAGGCAGATGAAAAGATAATATAATGTTATTTTTTTAGAAGTATTTTGATTTTAAACCAATCTGAGGGAGTTTTAAGAGATCTGGGGGAGAAAAAGGTCTAAACTATGAATTTGGGACTGACAAAGCAGGATACAGCACTTTTTTGTTCTAAATAAAACCAATGCTAAAGCAAAGCAAAGACTGCTAAATCAAGCAGGCAGGAAATGCAGAGTGAAGTTTGAAAACTCTGCTTTAATTCCAATCTGTGTATTTATGCCTTAAATTAAAGCTATGTTTTATGTATTTAAAAATGATTTATCAAATAATAAGACTCACAATTCACTGCAACCTGGAATTGTTTATAGAACCTCACAAACAGCAGTTCTGAGTCCTACAGGCAACAGCTGCAGTCAGCTGTGAGCGAAAGCTCTTAAGTCTGAAAAAGTGACATTTGGAGAAATCCCTGCATTTCCCATCCCAAGGCCTGCAAAAGAAGGTGTTAAGTCAGGACAGTCTGTTGGAAGAGAAACATTTATCTGCTTTCCTTAACAAAAAAAAAAAAAAAAAAGAAAAAAAGAGAAAAGCCTACCAGAATACCCTTGAGAAATTGAAGGTTGGGGAGGGAAGGTGTTAAGTGTGTGGAAATGTTTATGAAACTGCATATTGATTTTTCTCTCTCAGTTGTTGTTTCTTTCAGTCTTCATCGCACAGAACAGCAGTAGAAGAAAAGTTAGACTGAGTTGAGTAGAAATCAATAAACTCATCATCTATGATCCTTCTGTAGTCAACAGAGAAAGGTGAAAGGTCTTCCAAAGCAAGTCAGTGGAGGGGCTAATTTGATGCACTCTGGGAACCTCTCTTTCCTCGTTGACTGTAGACACCAGGGAGGTCCCTGGAGTGCTAATTTTGGCATCTGAGATGATTACCTGAAGCAGCGAGGTGTGATTATCGCCACAGAAAGATTTCTCTCCTGGAGGCTGGGGAAGGTTAATGAGGCTGCATCTTTTAGTAGTGCCCCATGTGGCCCTTCCTTGCTGTGTTTCAAAGAACTGCTGTTTGACCTAGGAAGACAGCGTTACATTTTTCCCTTTTTGAATTGATTGATTGACATAGTCTGGATGGGTGCCACAGGATGAGCCCTGCTGTCTGGAACCAGTCACTGGCTCCCAGAAGTCTCTCCCCATTTCCCTCATACGCAGGAGAACATGAAGGAGCTTTACCCCACCGAACTCAGCTCTTATTCTAATTCTTATTTGCAAACTCTCAGACATCAAGAAAGCAGGAGCCTGAGGTGTTTCATAGTTTCTCATTGCAGCTGGAATTTGGGATCACTTTTCAGCTCATTCTCATTTTGTTCTACCAAGGGCTTCTGATGACTTTGGACTTTTCCAGTGTCCATGCAGCCTTCCGAGATCTTTGTAGGGGAGAAAAGAACACTCTTTCCTTTGGAAAGTCGCCCTTGTATAATCTTGTGTCTCTCCATTTTATTGTGGAAAAGGAGAAATGCTGGGAAAGGTTCAGCAGAACATTTGCAGCCTTTGCTGTTTTGTTAAAAAGCCTTGCAGCATCAGGGAGTTTGAGGCAGGGAGTCAGTGCTTGCTCTCTGCCACTGTTTCCTGACCAAATGCCTAAACTCGCTGTGCAAGAGTTTTCCATGCTGCAGTCCCTCTCTGGGAAATTCTCAGACTCTTAAAGGCCCGTTAAGCAGGTTGAACTCCAGCATGTGTTCTGTGCTGTGTTGATTACCTTCCAAATACAGTGGCACCATAATGAAGCCCATCAGCTGTCAGGCTTCAGGGCTTACAATGATTAGGGCCAACAGCACTCTGTGCACTCTGTGTTTTTTATGGAATTCAACCATGGAAAGCTGCAAAGGAACAGGCACAGGTACTAAAAAAAAATATATCTTGTGTATTTAGTATTTTCATGGCATTTTTGTTGCTGTTGAGGAGGGCTTGCACTGATAAACTGCAGACTTTGTGATCCTGGCAAACAAGCCGATACGGAGATGAGACTGAAGGTAAATCATTCCTGATTTTTATGCCTGCCCTCTTCTCTGAAATCTTGTTTCGTGGGAGTATTTTTCCTCTAGATAAAAGTCTCATCTGAGATTCAGACATATTTGGTTTGAATTCCAGACACTGACTTGGAAAATCTTGCATTGCACATGGAAAAAGTGATACCTGATTCTAATGGTTTGCTGTAGCTTTAGCATGCTCTCATCGAGTGGCAATGCTTTCTTAGCATACCGTGCTAAACAAAGTTCTCTTTAATGAGAGCCTGCAAATGATTTGCAAGCCTAGTAGGAAGTATTCAGAAGTTTGCTTTACACAGTTTCTATCAGAGCTGAATGCTAACGTGCCGCAGTATGAAAAACTACTTTTATGTATCTGTAGAGCAGCGTGTATATCTGAGTATAAAGACATTGCTTCCTATACTCCGTGGTTATTTCCAAGCGAGACTGCCTTTAAACCAGACTGCACTTTGTATAAATGTAAACCATCTACCTTACCACCTCTGTGCTTTTTATCACTCATCTACCCATCTCCTGCCTGCTTGCCTGTTGATTTTCCAGTCTGGTTTCAATCAGGCTTGCAGCCCGTCAGCCATCTTCAGCATGGACAAAAGGGCTTGGAAAATGATGCACTTGCAGAAAATCACTTACCAGACTTAACGGCCCCTTAGTTTCATTGCCCTGTGAGGCTTTCTGTTTTTCCGTATCCTAACCAGTTAGATGAATAGGATTTTTAAATGTTCTTAGAAATTGCTTAAAAATATAAGGAATGAAGGTCATTTAAAATGGCATCTGGAGGACAGGAGAAATCATTAAATGAATACAAGCCTATATTTTCTGTTACTGAGGCGTTTTCTTCTGTAGTGCAATTTTTGGCAAATCAGCTTTCTACTGAAAAATGTGAACAGGAATTGTCAGGACCTGAATCTTTGGATGCTACTTTTCAGGAGCAAAACAGGTTTTGCCAAGGTATCTCTCACATTGTTATGGAGATTTGAACCAACAGGTTCAGTTTGGAGCAGGGTGTTTTTTCTTTCCAATGACTATTCCAATAGATCAAAGGAAAAATCTCCCCACAGCACTTGTTGGTCCCGTTTAAAGGGGAAAATCTGTAAACTTTATTTGCAATTTGTCATTTCGATCAATGTCTTCCTGACAGAAAAGCATAGCTGTTGGCTCAGGTGTCTAATGCTGAGGCCAAATGAGATTAAGGAAGGTAATATTAGCTTGCATATCCCAGAACAGTTCATGATTCGTGATAACCATTAAATAACCAGGGTCAAATCAGTGTTATTCTGCTAGTAATTTACTAAAGAGCTCCCACAGAAAACTATTGTGCTGAGCCTGTGATAAGCTGAGTGTCTTGGGACAGCATTGCCAATGAGAGAAACTAGAAATCCTGCCCATGCCCGAGTTTATACATTGGTTAAATGGAAAAAATAATGCTTATTTATTTCTTTTACAAGCCTCCTGCAAGTTTAAGTACTGGATATTTCTGAACAATTAAATAACAATAACTGTGGAGTATTTCTGTTATTGTGACTCACACCTGATAGTTTTCTTGGCTTTACTGGTGACTTTTCTCCCTATAACCAGTCATTTTACTGTAGGTATTCTGAACTGTTATATGT
Source organism: Falco peregrinus (assembly GCF_023634155.1). NCBI lineage: Eukaryota > Metazoa > Chordata > Aves > Falconiformes > Falconidae > Falco > Falco peregrinus. Next base: position 78,146,607 of record NC_073723.1, read on the forward strand.
AGTGAATCCAGCTGTATGTACCTTTAGCATCTCTTTGAGTGTCATGTTGTTTGATTACGAAACAAAGTGCCACTTCAAATTGAACAAAAACATACATTTATTTTCACTTTGGAGAGACAGTTGCTCTTTTGCTGTCCTGTCTTCAGAATGTCAGACTATAGCTGAGGCTCAACTGTTTACAATGAAGTTCTGCCAAGGCTATATTACCTGTTTCTGGCTCTGCCTGATCTCTTCAATATGGCCTGGAGATTTCTTTGAACTTCAAAGCTTCATTACATTTCATTTCTATGCTGATGGTACTGAGTCATTGATGGCTTTTAATGGATTTGAACTATGTTCCAGTTCAAGGCATGATTGGAATTCCTTTCTCACACCTACTAAATATTGCTCGCTTACAGATCAACTTAACTTCTAGCCTTGAGTTATTGATATAGGCATGCAAATCCTCTAAATGTGGCTATTATTCTTCTTTTCACCATCCGTATATAGGCCTTTATCTGATGATTGCAGGCAGCCAAGAATGTCTGCAGCACATTTAGAAAACCTTTCCAAAACTACACTCTGATCCTTACTCCAATTGCTATTCACATGTATGCCCCATTCACTTTGCTCTTTTTATGGCTTCATAGGTTAGTCCTTAATTCTTTCCACTACTGTGATAAAATACATGCTAACATACAGGGAAGTGAACTTGGGCTCTGTATTCACTAGAAGTATGTTCCTTTTTCATTTTTCAGATTATTCCATCATGGTGCTGAACTCCTAAAAGCCCTTGTGTTCTGTACCTAGACCTTGCAGACAGCACACTGGAGGACCAGCCATTACATCTTACAGTTTTGATGTCCTTTCAGTCAGCAATTTTTGGATCTTGTGTTTAAGTCAAGACCCAAAAAGGCAAGATTTAAGTCTGGAATGGAAAATAACAGCTCAGTTAATGCCAATACAAGTTTTTACTTGAGGGAATTCACCACTGGCACCTAATCTTACAGATGATTTTGCTTTTGTTATTGTGCTAAAGCATCCAAGAGGAAAGATAGGGATTATGGAGAGACTAGGCACTAGTACATTTATACAACAAGTTGCAATTGGGCAATAATCTCTAACAAATGTATATGATCAGTATAATCTACTTTTTTTTTTGCTGCAGCACACTAGTGATCTGCTCAGTTCAGCATTTGTCAGTTCACCCCCTCTTCTAATCAGAAATGTAGCTCAGAGCTTTGTGAAATTAACGAAGAAGTAAAAGAACTTTGTGACGTAGGAAGATGATCGCTTAGATCTATTTGTGCCTATCAGGGACCGGCAAGGCTGCTAGTCAAATTTTCCAAGATTATGAGGTGCTTGAAGATTCAGAAAGACTCTTTGCAGAATTGTCAGATGCACATAGGCACTTAGTTCTCCAAGATGCAGGTAGGTACAGAGATTCAAGCCCATTAAAGAACATGGTTACTATGGCACCTGGTACAGCAGTACCCTTAAGCAGAACCCACAGTTCAAGGTAGATGCTGGGACTCTTCACACATTGCACAGAGCTGTGAGCCTCAGATCCAAGAAAATAATTAAACTCAAGAGAAAGCATTCAGGCAGCAGCAAGCCTTAAGTTCTTCCTTCGATGGGCTGATCTTCTCTACTTTGGATTCATTAAATTGAAGTCTTTTGAATACTCATGTGTGAGGCTATACTTCAGAAAACCAAAGGAGAGTCACTCCTTTCTTTCAGAGAACGGTTATTAATTCAGCAGGTGGCCTTCTGGGCACCTGTGAAGCTTTCACATCAGAAGCCTGAGCACTGACAGACTTTTAACACATAAACACCTACTGAGGATTTTGAGAATCTACATTTTAGACTTGCATGTCTAAGCCAATCTTTTCATATCTAAGTCCTTTAAGAACATAAACATAAGTGTTATTTTTGTAATTTCTTAAGGCTTTGAAGTTCTTATTAGGTGCTTATGTACACCTTGGGGTAACAAAAGACTTTTGCAATTCTGGGTATGGTTAGCATGGACAAACAAATACTGAGTTGGGGCAGGCATGTGAACCAAAGGCCCTTCTGATCTGAGTGGTTACATATGCAGTTTAGCTTTCATGAACCCTAATATGTAAGTATAGATGACCTCAAAAATTTGTTTCCACAAACGTAAGTGCTGCTAAAACTCCATCACTTTTATGTTTCCAAGGAAACGAATGTAAAAGGAGTGTGAGATTGACCTGTACACCATTTAAAACTTTATATAGTTATTTACATTAAAAATGTGCAGTATTTGTCCAACTGTAACTGTAAGTGTAGATTTTAAAGTATCTGAGACCCTGGACTAGTTATTTATTGTTCTAGGAAATGACTTTTATGAGAGCAGCACAGAAACTAGAGACTTTTGATTCTAAGTCTAGACTAAAGCTCAGCAAATAGTGCAGAGACAGTGACTTTCTGACTTGTTGCCCAAAGTGGAGAAACAGCTTCAGTGACAAAAAGGGTTACCTCAGATGAGAAAGTTGGCTGGCGCCACTATGAGGTCTATTCTCAGGGGCCATGCGTGTACTGTAATGTCAAGCAAATTTTTCTGAGGGGGCTGCTGCCAGGTTTCCTGATTTGGTGGCCACTGTGTGCAGTATCATTTGAAAACTCCTTGCCAGAAGTATTGCTTTCATCCCACTTTTCCCGCTTTTAGCACTCTGAAATTAACAGAATTAAAAAGATATTACTGATCCACAAATAGACAATGCTGATTATTTCTCCAGTTCTTGAAAGAAACAGAACAGGACACGATGTTATAAAAACCAAAAAAAGCCAAAACAGAACTGTAGACAGAGCATGCAACTGGTGATGCAGCTTCCTTGTGCAAGATGATTCTGTCCTGACAGTGCCCATCTATGAAGGCAGGTAACATAAGAACAGCTCTATCAGGACAGACCAGAAATCTCTTTTCCAGTACCCCATCCCTGACAGTGGCTGCTGGTGGATCCCTGGAGAAAGAAGCACAAGAGCAGGACAACCATGTGGTGATACTCCCCAGCACACCTTCTCTGCCTCCACTGATTTACAGCTCACTGCCTCTTTGTACTTCGTAGCCTTCAGTGGATCTTCTAAGACGAATTTCTTCAGTTGTGTTTCTGAGCTCATACCATTTTGCAGCCAGGATTTGGAGTTTGAAAGTCAAAACCAACAAAAGAGCAAGTCATAGCCATCTCAAGTTCTGTGTCTGTCATGAACCCGGAACATGCTGTCTGTTTAGAGCAGTACCCTTCAGTCCTGTTTGATTTGCAGGTCCTTACACATTTTCCAGTGGAGCTGCATAATTGTGTATAGCAAATATAATCCTACTAATAATAGGGTTATTGTTCTTAGTTACAGCTTGTGGCTTGATTACCAATAGTCTGTGGATTCCCAGAAGTCTACTAACCCCTGGTTTTACTTTCTAATGTTCCTAGGACCTCTCTTAGAAAAAAATCCCATTAGTCTACCATACAATTTTCTCAAAGAGACTTATGATTACATCATTGCACCTCTTTGCTGGAACTATTAAAGTTTCCAAAAGACATTCCAGTTATGTAATAATGTTTAATTACCATTAGCATAATGTAAGAATATCAATTATTCTTGAAAAAATTACTCTAACTTAAATTGAGTTTCTTAAAAATAATGACTTCAAAGCAAAGTTAATTAAGAATACACATGAATTTTCCAAGTCAATTTTTAAGCAGGAAGAATTGAAAAAGTCACTAGATTAATTTAAGAAACCTGTATTTTATCTGTGATCTATAACACCAGAAGAATTGAGTTGTTCATTTAAGTCTTAGTTTCTATATCCATAAATTTTATTTGGAAAGTATTTTGATACGTGAATAAAAAGTCTTATATAAAGACTCAATACTGTTCTGCTACTTAGTTGGCAAAGGCATACTGTATAAGCATATCAAAATACAGAAATATAAGACTTTCTATGGCAGGCTGAACCACAGCATGAAACTAATTTCTTGAGAAGGCCCCTACCAAATACTTTAGACAGAAATAAATTTCAAATCTAACAGGCAGAAAAGCCTGCTTAATGCTCCATTGCTGTTTTCTGAAGTACATAGTATTTTTGTTCTATTATATGTCTGGCTATAATACTAAAACCATCCTATTTCTAGAACCTTCAGTAGTATCTTATGACAGTGACTTCCACAGATTAATCAAGCATTGTGAAGAAGATATGTTTTTTGTCAAGGGTAAATGTGCTGCCTCCCCATTCATTGCCTTTCTTTACGCCCTCATGATGGCAGAGCGGAAAGCTGGAGGCTTCCAACGTACAAAAAGCATTCATTATTTTCTAAATGGTTTGTGTCAGTTACCTCCTGGAGCTGTGTTATCTTCAGAGCTGTGTTATCTTCAGAGTTGTTTGCACAGAGAAGCCAAAACAAATATCCTGAATAGCAGTAACATGTTTGGTTCTTTTCTATAGCTGAAACCTTGTTGTGTGGTTGAGCTCTGAGTATATTGCCCAGGCAGTGGCTGGGGCAAAGGGACTTCAACTTCACATTGTTTACAGGAAAGCTCTAAGAAAGGTTACTTTTTGTACCAGAAAGGGTTACTTTTTGATACTAAATAATCTATATACTGCCCTAGCATTGGCAATTGTATAATGCTTGACTATGCAAGACACGGAAAGGGGAAAGCTATAATCTTTGAGTGGGCCAGTGAGGAGATGACTGTGCCCTGGTAAGAGAAGGACAGACAGTAAAGACGGAATAAAAGAAAAAATGTACTAAACAAATGACTCAAAATCACATCACTTATTGGAAACCCCTCTCCATTTCAACAGGCACAAATTCAGGCCAGCTAAAACCTTCAGTGGAGGTAAATCAGCACATCCTTCCATTAACATGAATGACCTAATGATGATTTAATCTATTTGAGGATCTGGCCCTGAGCATTAAGCTGCAGGTTAGATCTGGTTTTGTCAGTTTTGTGGCCTAATTTTTCTGCTTGGACAGTTGGAACAGCTCTCCTCTAAGCACATAGTGTTGTCTGTGTCATCATCTCAAACAGGCCAGCAAGTTCTGTATGGCACCTAAACTAGTGCTGGAATGAGGTGCAAGCCAGAGATCCCGACTCAGACAAGCAAATGCTTCTGAACTGACGAGCTCATTGTCCAGAGTTTGTGCTAAAGAACAAGCCCAGAACACCTGCCAAAAATCACAACACACTACAGCTAGCAAGAAAAAAAAAACAAAAAAACCACCTCAACCCCCCCCCCCCCCGCCAAACCACATCAAAATGAAACCCCAAATTTTAAAACTATGCTGAAAAAATTAAATAAAATCACACCAGCTCCAGGCAAAGAATAGGGGGTTTTATTGCCTCTAAAGCAGGTATTTTAAACACACCAGTGCTTTACAATACTGTCTTCCATTATGATCTCTCTCATTTGGGGGGGCAAGGATCTTGAAGAAAATCATCATATCAGACAAGTCCAGATGACTCAGAACTGAATGGGTTGCTTCCAAAGTGAAAGCTCAAGGGTATTTAATGACTGTAAATTCTTTTCCTCTTACACACTGGCCTGTTGAGAACTTACATGAGAGCAAAACGATTCTCATCTTGGACTATCTTTTGTCTCATATTGTCCTTTCAAGCTTATTTGATTTGAAGCAGCTAAAGGACTGCTGTAACAGTGCTTGCTTGGGCAAGCAGCAGATACTGTGACATCAGGTTGAAGGCACTGATAGGGGAAGGCTGGGAGCAGTGCCCTGGGTTGGGTCCTCCCTCTGCGTGTGGAGTACTTGAGTTGCACAAGAACAACCTGGATAGAATGGGCTCACACATTATATGTTTTTGTCTTCATAGGTGTAGCGACTGCAACCCTCAATGCTTTGTGGTCCTGTGCAAATAGGAGGGGTTTGGGTGGGATATGACAGACAACAGGCACTTGGCCTTTACTCACGCAACACTAGCTTCAAACGCCCGTTGGGTATCATGTAGAGAGTTATAACTCATCAGGAGGCAGTTAGTATGATACTAAATAGGAAAGCAAGGCTTTCTCTATAGAGGATCTTAGGCACTGTAACACTACACATTGCAATGTCTAATCTGGGTTCTCAGGTATTTAAATATGTTATTCCCCTTTGATTAATCTCTTTTAGTGCAGTCCCTCCCAGCAGTGTCATTGCTGAATAGTAGAGAGCAGGGAGGAGCTGTGATTATTACCTGCAGGTGTGGACACTCTTCGGGGTGGAGGAATTGAGCAGTGAATGATTAAGGACAATTTGTAGATCATAGTGTTAGTGTAAAAATTTGCAGACAGTATTTGCTTGCTTCTACACTACCAATTGCTAATTCTAAAAGCCCTGCTAATCCACAAGTTGAGAAACCATGACTTTGTACCCCCTGCTCCTGCAAGAGAATTCTGTCTTGTCACAGGCACTGCGTCCCTTCACAATACCATGGGGAGACACACCACCTCAGAAAAGAAAGTGAGATAAGTCAGACCCAAGGAGAGTGAAGATTAGAGCCCTGAAAGAGTCAATATAAACAGTTGTAAAACTTCGAATTAACAGCATTCAGTGGTCTTCTGATGGCAAGCACCTGAGTCCTTCAGTAACCAGGAGTGAGTCATTCCTTCATTTCAAATAACTGTCGGGCTGAAACTGTCCTTCTATACAGGAACACCCAGGACTAACTTTTGTCCTTAATGAGACTCAGGACACTGCGCTGGGGACTGTGTGCTTACTTGTTCAGTAATAGGCTATGCACTAGTGTAATGGCTTTTTCTTTTACTAACATGAATGGAGTAATAAATTGAACCTATCAATCAGTCACAAAGGTTTAGCAAAGGAATGATTTTCTAGGCTGGTCAGTACCGTATTCACCTCACTGCAGCCAATACGGGAACCAAAGCTAGCTTACTTCTATCCTTTATTTCTAGGATGACTTATTTGCATTTTTCCAAGGGGCTAATTAAATATTTAAAAGTGCTGCTTAAAACAGGGATTTGGGAATAAGTAGTGGTGCGCATGAGAGAGGGAGTAAATAAAACCTGAGTATTCCACTCTGCTTTGGCTTTTATCATTCTATACTTGAAAAATGAGTAAGGCAGGAGAAGTCAACTAAACTCAGCAGGTTGATGAAGTCAGAATGTAGGAGTGCTGTGGAAACGAAGGGATAGAAGACTGTTGCAAGAAACGTTTGTGAAATAAATGAAGGGAAAGGTTGTCATGGTAATATCCCAGATCCACAACAAAATCTCTGGAAGGACTGTGGTTTGTAAATTGGATATTTTTTACATCCTGATGGAACAATTTTGAGTTTTTGACACAGGCTCAGAAAAGAAGCAAAATGAAAATATGAACAGTGACAGGATTATGTGTAACGGAGAAGAGATGCTGGAGAAGACATAGATAAGCCATGTGAAATACTTGAGGTGATATATGATGTTGCTAAGAAAAGTCTTGTGTAAGAAATGAAAATGTCTAAAAAGCTCAAAAATATGTAAAAGCTAGAGAACAGCCACCCTGAGCTAAATGGTTGAGGCCTGTCTTGTGAAATTAGCAAATAGTGAAAGAGGAATTATGAAGATAGACACAAAAGCTGTGAAAACTCGGAGAGCCATCAGAAACCTATCACTGGACATGGAGACAGGTCAATGGAGAAAACACATCTGAAGGCTAACCATGGACGGAATAGACACAGCTGCAATTCATCAAGTAGCACAGAAAAAGCATGAAATTACAAGAATAAGCACACTGAAACAGAATCAACAACTAGGAGCAAATGAGACAAAACTAAGACCTTTATGTTTTCAGTAGAAGGGCTGATATTCATAAATGCCTTGCTTTTAGGTCATGTAAGTGTGGCAACAGAAACTGTGTCAAAGCTCACCAAATGAGAAGAATGCAGGATGCTGAAGGGTGATACAGGGGTTTGGAAGCTGGGATTTTACTCGTAACTGACAGCAGTGCAGTGCAAAGTAGCAAAAACAAACCAGGACCAGAGGCAAAGGAAGACAAGAACATAAAAATGAGGACACGGTGCCTGTGTCCTGGAGAAATTGGTAGCAAGGTATAAATAAAGTTTTCCCCAGAATGCAACAGGCATGTCCGGACTAGAAGAATATTATTTTGCAAGACAGTGTTTACACCAGAAAAACATGCCTGGAACCGTTCAAGCAGAAGAAACAGTATAAGAAAAGGTAGTAAACTGCTAAGAGAGCATAGTTCAGGAGTCTCTGGTAATTGCTTAATACACCTTCACTACAGTTTACTGATAGGGCAATGCCATAGCTTAGGAGCAGGGAGGAGCTGAAAAATTTGTAAATGAAGTTTTATCCAGTTATCCCCGTGGCATGAAAATACGGTGACAAGGAAGGAAAATGACATTTGCAATGTGATAAAATCAGCATCTAATACAATGTACATAGCAAATCAATATAGTCCAGTTTCTGTGCAGGGGCTAGCAGGAATGTTAGAGCAAACTACACAAAGTAGATTTACAAGTGCCCAGGTCCATCATATTGCCAGAACAGCCAGGCAGCAGTTTTCCCTGCTGCCTAAGGATTCTGGACTCCTAAGAGAAACCAAGTGTTCAACATAGCATCATATACACAAGCACTTGAGTAATCATATCCAGATCACTGAGAAGAGGAATTAATCACAAAAATACTTGTAAACCAGCTCAGAGAAGGGATGCCACAAAAGCCAGATGCACTACCTAATTTCCAAATGTGATCAAAGCTGACCAGGGTTGTTACATGGAGCAATGCAGGGCAACAGGCAGCAGAGAAAATCCAGACCAACACATCACAACACCTAGCCTCCCTCTCCCCAGCAGACACGGCATTCATAGCTAGCTTTGAAGAAAAAGTGGGAAATCCTCACTACAGTGCACATATTCAAGCTTTGGGGAATCAGACAAGCTGTCAGACGCTCTGCAGCCACCACTAAAGAAAATATTAAAGCTTTTCAGCCACTAAAATAGCCCCAAAAGTAGGACCCAGAAGAATGTAATTCCAGTGAATCTGTAGGGTTTACCTGTGAATGGGAATTCAATCACATCACATCATCAACATACACAGACGGGTAAAAGGCCAAGGTGAACACAGTTACGATTCCTCCAATTCTGTTAATGAGTGCTGAAGAAAAAGTATCAGTAGCCTCTCCAGGATGGAGAAGCATTCCGTCCCAAGGCCCTAGCAGCACTCTGATGGGGCACATTGTGTTAAGACAGACATATGGCTTGATGCTTATAGAGAAGCACAAGTACACAGCTACAACCAGAAGCCATGCAATTAGAAAAATGATATCAATGCCTACTGCAACCAGCAAGTAGACAACTCCAGAAACTACAAATGGGGGCAGGATAGTTTGACTCAGTTTTCCTAGGGCAAGCCATGCAATTGCATGGCAAATGGCTATAGAATCAGCTAGTAATCATTAATATAATATGAATGATATCATATGTATTTCTCTGGAAAGTCTACTTTGAAAATACAAGGTAAAAAACATAAACAGAGAATGCTGAACCATATACTTCATTGAACCTGGTTGGTGAGGTCTGGAAGGAATATGGCATCCTGAGCCAATGGTAGATCCTCAGAAGAGTGCAGAGGGAAATCAGGGAGAAAAAAAAACCACAAAAGTCTTTGGTCAGTACAAGAAGGATGCAAAATACTCTTTGGAAGATATACATGATATTGTGGTGTGTACCTTCCAAAACTCTCCAGCAAATGAAGAACTAGTTAATAAAGTTTATTTTCAACTACAATATATGCAGTTCATAGCTATGTAAGATGTAGATTTTGAAATCTGCATCTGTAGGGTGGAACATTAATTATAATATACGTGGCCACCATAACTCACTCTCTCAGATAAATACAGCAAAGAAATGCACCACAGACAGGTTTCCAACAGGCACTTTTGCCTATGACTGCATGGGAGACCTTGAAAAATGGCACTTTTAGGAAGTGCTGGATGAGATGGATGTATTTATGGAAGCACAGGCCCTGGGGGACAGCTACAGTGTTTTGGGCCCAGGGCTGGTGCCAGCTGAGCTGTGTTCACCTTGCTTTGGGCTCATTCACTCCAGAGGGGCTGTGTACAAGGGGAGGGATAAGAAGCAAGGAAACAGTGTGAAAAGAGGCAGATGAGGAGTGGATGGAAGAAGGATAGAGGAAGAAGAAGCAGCATATGTAGAAACAGTGTGACAGAGGAAAACAACCTGCTGAGCAGAAATTTTGTAGCAAGGTGGGGAATAATAGTTTGCTCAGGAATGGGAGATCAATATGCTGCAGAGCACAGAAAATGGAGTTTACTGATCATAATGTGGGCTGATAGCATATAATCATAGCCTATTGATGGCGTGAAACAGAAAACAGGGGCGCTTACACACTTTTTATCTATCTCCACAACCCTGGTGTGCCTGCTGTGGTGCTGTGTGCCAAGTCTGCATTTCCATATGCTGTAAGCCTCCAGGTTGCCATGAGTCTGCTACCTGTTTGTCCTAACCAAGCACCCCTGACTACTTGCACAATTACCATTAAGTGAATCTAGGCTTGCAGGGATTTAATGGAAAAGAGTTGGGCTCTGTAATGAGAACTACAGAGCATTTGAAAAATTATGAGAAAATGAAAGTAGCATCTACTCCCATTTATTTTTGGCTAGTTAAAATCTAACTGTGGAAAAGTTCAGAGAATCTGATCCTGACCCAGAAAAGGGTAAATATAAGAAATAGCTGTTTTGGACCAAGACCAGTTTCCTGCGGAATAGGACATTTACAGCCTGTCTTTGCTTTGCAGGAAAAAAAAAATCAAATTGATTATTTCTTTAACTTTCCTTCCATTTATTTAAAATTAGATGCCTTCATAAAAATATGCATGTTTATATATTGACTACTGCCATTCTGCCTTTGAAGAAGGTCCCATGTAGATTAGTTCCTTTGCTGGGTCATCTAAAAGACGACTCATGGAGGGACCAGCCAGACTGTTGGATCAGAGAATGTTGTGTGGTTTTTTTCTTGTTGCTCCATCTCTTGTCCTTGGTTTCTGATGAAGTATTAACCTCTCTCCTGCTTTCTCTGGGGATGCTGTTCGTTCCCTAAGCTCATGAGACGGGCAAGATTTATCTGCTAAAACATCGTGCTTGCTCACCACACAGATTTTCCCAGGCTGTATTTGCTCTAGTCAAAATATTTGCAGGAAAGATAACTAGACATCAATTCTGGCTTCCTTTTACCTTACATAACCTAAATTAGTACCTAGTTATACTCTTCCTATGATATAAGGTAGTGAAGGCAATTTGTATGCCATTTTCTAGCATGTTTGATTTCGTTAAGAGAACCTAAGAGATACTAAAAGACTTCAAATTGGAGACATATAATTTTACCAGGGAAAAGACCAAGAATCCTTCAAATCACATATGTACATGAAAGCTGTTGCATATGGATGCATTTAAGCTTTTAGATGGCTAGCTATTTCTTTACAATTCATATGTTACTATGACAACAGCAGTACTTACTCTGTTTCTATTTGACATTCTTGCTTTGATAGCTGAAAGCATATTGGGTGGGTTGTTGGGTTTTTTCCCCTCCATACATCACTTTGCCTTGCTAATAGCAGTGAAAATTAAGTATTGAGTCAGATTCTGTTCAAGTTCAGAGGGGTACAAACTTGTTCTTAGCTGAAGGACTGCATAATGTGATCAGCAGCAAAACTTGGCCTGTCTAAACTGTATCAGGAAAATTGTCCAGTGAAGATGAGCCCTAACCTTGCAAGCTTTCTGAAATGAGCAACATCAGAGAGCTAAAAATAAAAGGTTTTTCAGCTTTTCCAGAAAATAAGTTTATCTCAGTAAAAGTAAAGCTCAGCTCCACTCTCTATTCTTTGAGAATGTGAAGTAGTTCATGAATACTTGATAGAAAATATGGTTTGGTATCATGATTAGATGTTATCATGCTCACTGCTTTGTGGATTAGAACTTTACGGATGTTAAGAGGTCTAACTAAACAATTTGGGAAACAGCCAGATAATACTTGGCAGAACATGGTGATTAACCCAGAGAATAAGTACTTGCCCCTGAAATGATGTTGATGAACACAATTTGGCTAAGGTGACTGTAATAATCTGCCCTTCCATACTGGGGAGGCTTAGCATTCGCCTAGAACAAAGAACAGGCTATAGGGAAATATTGTAACTTCTACCTGTGTGTATTTTCACTGTTTGTAACAGAGATGTATACAGCTATACTACCTATATAGTTTACCAAATCAAAAAATCTCTAATAATAATTTTTTTTAATAATAGATAAGTGTAGAAGAAGGCATCTGTAAACATACCAAAACACTATCTGTGTATGCGATGTAATTTCAGGGCCTTTTACTGATAACACAGTAACTGTTCTTGTTTCTGGCAGAGCTTTTAGACTACATAACACAGTATAGGAAACAGGTGGGACAGTAATTTAATATTCCTAGTGGCATACTTTAATATCAGAAGAGGCCACTGAGAGTCTTCAAGGAAGTCTCTGAACAAGAACCATTTACTGAGATTATATGTAGTATCTACTGTATTTTGCATCAAACGATGATTTTAAAGACCACTATAAAAGAGGAGAAAACACTACTTTTATTGGGAAACCTATCTGTTCAAAGCAAAAAATGCACCGTTGTTGCATTACCTAGGCAGCAGTGAGGAAGGGTGCCAAGATCTGGGGTAAACTTACAGAACAGTAGGTAGAACATTTAGCCATGTAGTTACATTAACATTGATATCTGTCGAGTGGTGGGCTCCTCTACCAACTTATTGGGAATTGATCTCTTTAATTCTAAAGCTTATATTGAAAATCTTAAGACAAAACCCAGTAAATTATTAAACTGATAGATGAGGAGCTGCATGCCAAATTCCTGTTTAAAAACAGCTGGAGCAGTATGTGTGAGTCTCTGCTGCAGTTACAGTGTCATTGTAACAACGGTGACTTAAGAATCTAAAAGTGATTTGTAGGGCAAAATAATATATTCATAGGCTATAAGGCATAGCTAGAAAAAACATAAAAGGCTTTCAGCCTTTCACCTGTGGCTGCGTGGGATGACAACTACTGGTTAAGTCATGTGAACATGATCTTGTTGGCAACCTGGCAGACTTGTTTGCCTTCAAAAGACAACTCTAATGCTGCCTTCCAAGGCAATGTGTCTCCTGTCCTGCCAGACAGTTTCCTTTAGCCTCAGTTTATACCTCCATAACTGTTCCTACCCTAAAGGAGGAAAGTGTAGGGTCATTGAGGATCCAGGCTTTCATAAAAGAAATGCACTGGATTTTCCAGTTGGAAGTCTCCTTCACTTACGGTTCTACTGTGAGCAGCTACCCTGCTGAAAGGTGTGCTGAGATTCCTTTTTCATTGCCTTTCATTCTGATTCAAATATTTTCCATTTGCTTACTCAAAGCTCTAACCAACCCTCTAACCATTGACCATGAAATATAACTTCCCAGTCAATGCCCCCATTTAAAGAGGAAATAGGTCTGCCACCAACCCACCAATAGAAGAACTATTTCTGTGGTCTGTGCCAGCTACTGTCCTTTTTCCTTGATGAACAGGCATTTATCTTGGTTTGTCCCAGAGCCTTGCATCAAGCTGAGAGCTAAAATGCAGCAGCCCAGTGGTAAATGTGACATTCAAGCATCGCTATTCATTGTCAACAATAAAAATTCTGTGACTGGTAACTAGCCATCAATTGCCAGTATTTCCACTGCTGATAAGCAAAATTGGAAATATTCTAGCTCAGCATCTCAATCCTATGTTGCTTTTGCCAGATTAACAGGCCTGAAACCCCATCCGCTGTTACTTATCCATTTGAAAAAATGTAGCTGCTGCTGTGAATACATGAAGTAATAAATTATGAGAGAGAGTAATATTATTTTACTGGTTGCTGTTGGAGCATAGCTTTAAATGGCAATCAGCAGCTGAACATTATCGCTGTTACAAGCTTAATATACACAAAGTTAGGGCACAGCTCATCAATTTTATTTAAACTATGGATTCAATAGTCCAACTAGTTACAATGGATCTGCAGTATGTAACACTGGGGTATCATAGGAATCTCGTAAACCTTCAATTATTAAAAATTGTTTTATTATTAAACAATAAGTATATGTGCATGTTCCAGAAGAGGTTAAAGATTTTAAAGGAGTCAGGAGGGAGATGCAAAGTGCATTATGTAGTTCTCAGGGACAACTTCTTTCCCAAAAATTCAGATATTTGCTTAGTAAAGGTACCCTGAAATTGGCAAAGTTTCTTGGTTATTTAATTCTTGACCACGCAAATTATAAGCTTCTAGTGTCTACTTACACCAAAAGAAGATCGAAAACAATTTGTTCAAGTGATGCTAGAGGACTTTGTAGTCTGACCAAAAAAGATGGAGAAGGAAAGAAGAGCGAGTGACTTTATGTCTAACAAAATTTTGAAATACACTTAACTGTATGTGGATTTTTGTCTATTTCCATATCTGTGCTAGAGGAGAAGTGGAATAAAGTACTTTGCCTGATATAGTTTACAATACCTGAGAATGAAAGCCCCACAGTTCTGGCACCTTTGGAAACAGGAAACCTAAACTGGTTCAGATCCAGAAGGAAGATACTGCAGGTTCACTTACCTAACCAGAGCAAGTAAAAAATGAGCTACATGCAGTATATATTGCACCTAAACAGGCTAAGTGTAAGATAACATCCATTTACATGCTGCTTTTACTCATGACTGACAAGGCCAAAGTAAAATTTCAGTAAAGGGTGGCCTGAAATGAGAAGGAAGTTTTCAATTCCTAATCCATTTCAGCAAAAACTAAAGAAAAAAAAGGCCGAAGGACTGCATGGAAGAATTCGGTGCAGAATATGGGAAACAAACATGAAGATCCTAAGAGCTCAAATGAACTTCTTGCATCATTGGAGATTGTATCTCTCAGTGTCAAAATCTGCAGAGCCTGATGAAACAGGTTGGAAGTTTACGGCTAAAATAAGATCAGAAGATTATGTGTATCCCCTGTGCACGGTTGATTGATTTTTGGATAGAGTGTATAAGATGGAGCTGGCTGAGGGCTTCTAGGCCAGAAAGGGAGAAAGTTTTGTGGCAGCAGAAGCCTGGGATCTCATTCAGGAGAGAGCAGAGAGAGAGGTGGATGGGTAATAAATATCAGTGGGAGGGAGAGTACGTGAGGTATGTGGAAAGGGGTGGTGAAATCTGAAGGGAGAGAGTATCTGAAACAGGAGAGGGCAGTGACAATAAGGGGGTGACAATGGGGAGTCTCATGCTTTCTCTAGTCTTCCCCCAGCTCAACACTTCTCTGTTATTCCCCATAAAAAGGACCCTGCCAGACTTTTAGGATTCAGCCCCCCCTCCCAACACCTCTATAAACTCACCAGTGGCAACTCTCCTGTCCTTCCTACCCAGTGCCCCTCACCCCCAGCAGTGAAGAAAAGCATGACATTTGGGGAAATGACAAGGACCTCCAGATAAAGCAGATCCTTCTCCTGCTGTTGGTGGGGTTAGAGGAAAGGGCAATTACTGCTACTGCAAATGGAGCCACCTTCTTTTTTTGGGACACTGTAGCAGGTTGTTAGGGCTAGAAGGATAGGCAGGCTGCAGTGATCCATGGGCTTCTGTACTAGGCAGTAGTCTACCCTACCCATTTCTTGACTCAACTGATTGCAAGGGAGGGTAACACGGACTCTTCATTTCCATGTCTGCTAAGAAGCTTTTATTGGGGCAATTTGGATTCTCTCCACTTGATTAACAGAAGAAGTCATCAGACTGCACTTTAATATCACAGGCATTAGCTCAATTGCCAGCCAGTGGCAAAGACACATATCTGGAAGGTTTTGCTTTTTTTTTTTTTTTTTTTCCTAGAAAGTAGTCTTTTTCACAGGCAAACCATATAAATGTATGCACTATCCACATCCAAAATACCATGAGCTAGCCAAAACATCATCAGCTGAGATGCAGTCTGCACACCGGCCAATGTGCCAAGGGAACTGGATAAATTTTAAGATGTCTGTCAAACACCATTGGTAAGTATGTTGTTGATCCATCTCAGTGACTACTCTCAGTTTATTAAACCATGAAAGATTCGATGTATACAAGTAATATCTGAGATATCCTTCCCACGTGCATTAATTCTAATAGGAGATAACCACCAAAGCCTATAAAAATCTTTGGAAAAGCTCCAGTGTGGGCTTCAACCTCACATCCCTCCCTCTTCCTTTTCTGAAACTTGCTTTGTAAAAATGATTGTAATATAGCCTTGAAATAGCAATTATCTTCAAAAAACCCTTCCATTTGGATTTCCACATTTGAATAACAAGTCATGGGGTGTTTTCCATGTTCAGGGTGCAGTTCTTAGCAAGCTAATGCCAAAACATTGGAGCTGATTTGCAAATGGAGCATAGTGCTATGTTCATTCATGCCACTTCTGAATGTTCCCATAAGACTTACCTTCTGCCAAAATATTGCCATTGACTCACTCACCCAGCAAACTGTTCATTGCAGGTAAAATCAGTTAATAAACATACAGTGCAGTTCATAAAACCCATCTATTCTAAATTACATCGAGCAATTGGAGAAAAACAATTAAAACTTTACAACATAAAATTCCATTCTTTTGCCAGTGTGGGCCAAATCAGCTAAGAAGGCAACAGAGTAATAGCCTGAAAGGCATTCAAAGCATCTATATAATGTGATCTGCTCTGAGAAAGAGTAACAGATGCGCAGGCATTGCAATGAAGTCGTTACCCCCACCACAAGGTGGGGAAACCTCCAAGGATGGAGACAAGCCAGGCCTGTATCTCTGCATCACTCACTGCAGTACCACTTGTAGGGTCAGCGTGAATTTTCCCAGAGCTGGCCCATTGACATGGACTGGCAGGTGCAAAGCAAGGCCACATGGGCAATTCACAGCAAGTCTGCAGTAATGTCAACTTTTCTCAGCTTATAGCTACAATTCAGATTTATCATTCTGTGGCCAAAAGAGGCTTCCTGCTCTAACTCTATATTAAATTGATAGAATTTCCTTCTGACTTTCAGTGACCTCCCTTAGAAAGGCCCATTGGCCAAAGCTGCATGATACCAACCAGTATGGTATCTTGGAAATGCCTGAATGTTCCCTAATGGATGTGCAAGAGCATCTTGCTGCATCTCAGCTGCGTCTGCGTGGTACCTGTTAGCCAGGGCCTAGCAGATCCACAACTGGGCACATCAAGGCCATGCTGTTTACACCAGCTCAGCACCTGCCCTGTTTGTCATTTTTATGGCATTCACAATACGATAATTATTTGCTGAGTGCTTCTTCATTACCAGTTTGTCAACTGGCCCGGTCAGTTGTGGAGCTGGAGACCAGCCCTGCTGGGGCAGCACTGGGGCAGGGACCAGCACTGTGGGGGCTGACATGGGGTTCCAGGCCCTGGGCAGGACAGGGGGAGCCCCAAGGGACAGGGACAGTATGGCCTGCAGTGCCCTCTGGGAACAGACAATGTCATCCATATGAAGCAGCAGAGATCTCTGAATCCAGCCTGATGTACACAGGTCAGCAGCATATTTGGGGCGTTTCAGATTTAGACTGGAAATAAAGAGAAAATGAAAAAAAAAAATCTGAGGCAAAGGTTCATTTTCAACACGATAGCCTCTCTTGCCAGACAGGATATTCTAATGATGTTATTTCTGCTGAACAATATGAAACATCAAACGTGTCGCTTTACAATAACATGGGTGGATCTAACTGTCTCCATATGCACATTTTTAAAGCATCATTGTTCAATTAATACTTCATATGGTAAAAAAAAGTAACAAAAATATTTCATCTGGAAGTATGATCAAAGATCAGTTTCTTGCTGCTGAATATTGTGAGAGTATATAATACAGGACATAAGTCAACTTCTTTTTCCAAATGTCTTTTGGTTTAATACTTTGAAAGTCTTATGGCTTTTATTGCAAAGATTATATAAAATGCCAGGGGAGGGGAAATATATGTGTGTATATCTCAAATCATCCTAAAATGCCATGAAAAGGGAGGGAAAAAATAGAAAGCCGTATAGCAGGATTGTTCGCGGCTTTAGGAATGAAATGAGCATGGTGTCATATTGAAAAGTTTATAGGGTTACTGTAGTAAAAAAAGTTACTTTAAAGGATAAACTCCTGGATATCTTGATTTTTTCAGCTGTTAAAATTACACCTTCTGGTAAAAAGTGGGAATATCCTATCATCACAGCAATAATAACCCTGTATATTAGAAACATGAAAATGCACTGTTAACATGATTTTTTCAGCTATTTTTTTCAGTGAAGCAATATAGATCAGAATCATGGCTGAAAAACAACTTCTCTCCATGCAGTATTTCTTATTCTATGTCACATTTCACATATACTCAGAGTAACATCCAGCTATGCTAGTCAATGATAAAGATTATGGTTATGTATAATTCCCAGTGATACTGCATCAGAGACAGTATTGACTCTGTGGTCTCCTTCCAAGTACAACAAAGACCTTGTGAGTTAAAGGCTGCTCTGGCATTCCAGAGTTCTGCATTCAATGCTTGGCCCTGTCACCAATGTGATGTGTTACGTGGAGCCAATATACTCCATACTTTCTAACCACGAGTTGAAAAACAGGATAAATATTTCTCTGTGTCATTGTGGTGAGATATAAAAATAAATAAATCACCCATTGGGAAAATGAAGAGCAGAGAAACAGACTGGCAAAATGTAACTGAATCTTAACTGAACCCAAAGGTTGTGCTTACCTTTAGATGGCTGCAAACACAGGTAAGCTGCAGACTTCCTGACAGCTGCAGCTGCTGAAGCAGATCCCTTGGCACGCATCGCTACCCAGGCAAACACACTCGTTTACCTCACCGCACTGTTCACCCATACATCTGCTGGCTGTGCAAGTCAGAAGCAGCGACAGCCTATGTCTCTTACACCTGCCTTTGCTGTCGGGGAAGGTCTGACCTCTCCTATACCAATGTAGGACGAAAGTTGTAGGGGCTAGAAGGTCAGGGTAGCACACTGGACCTGGACCTACCATCACTCCATGAATTCATCTTTTTAAAGTAAGGAGAAGAATTGCTAGAGACATGTCTACACAGTGGATTCAGTAAATGCAAGCAGCTCCTTTAACTTGAATCAGTTTATTCCGGAGAGGGACAAAAACATGTTTGAAATAAAGAAAAGACCATAGCTTTCCAGTTCCATTTTGTTTTCCTGAAAGTCCACACAGAGGGAAGAAATATGGTGCGTTCAACAATGCTGAAATCAACAGGGCAAAATAAAGATGATTTATCCAAAATTCTTAGTATGGTGAAAATGAGTGAGGCAGACTAATGCTAAAAGCAAAAAAAAAAAAAAAAACAAACCCAAAAAAATCCAACCAACCAACCCATCAAATATAAATCTTACTTGCTTCCTTGTGTTAAGGGATAAGCATCTTTTAATATACATACACACACAGTATGTCACTGCTTCCTGTCCCACTTAGTGTCTGTCCCTAGGGAAGATTTATGTTTCTCAAAATTTTTGTTTTGTTCTCTGTGGTTTTATAATTTTTCATTCTGCACCTTTGGGGGTTTCATTTAATTCCCATTTATTTTACTAAGTCAGAACTCTGGATTCCTTGTAACAAGAAGTGCTTTTTTGATATGTTATCATCTCAAAAATGTAATGGGGAAAGTTTTATGTTCTAACCACAAGCAAGATGCCAGACTTTTGTCTGCTGTGGACAAAAAGTATGGGTCTAAACATACCTGAAGAAACATTTATTTTCTCTTCCTAGCAAGAGTATGAATTCAGCTGCATGTCATTTAAGGCAGTAGAGTTGAGGTACCCTGGAAAATATCCATTTCACAACAGATGCTGTGTTCAGCACAGAGACTGTGATGTGCAATTACAAAGTCCTTTTACTGTGCGCTTTGTAATCTTGGTTCTAGACATCTCTAACACTGAAACAACACCAGGGTGCCTAGAAACCATGTGTATTCAGGATTTTTTAAAATTTTCTTCTGAAGAGACTCCTGCATCACTAGGAGAAAAATGCTTTTTTGTTTTCCACCTTACCCTAAGGTCAGCTTGAAGCTGAAGCAGAGAAAAAAATAATAATTTAGATATTTTCTTAGACTGAATAATAAGAATGCATTTTCTATGTCAAACATTCTCTAATTCAACACCTCTTTAAAATTTCAGTCTAAATTGAAAATTTGTTCTCCCCATCCAAATCTCCTTGGGATGGGCAACTTACAATATGTGAGATATGCAGTCCTCGACACGTTTCAAAAAGAAGACGGTCTATCTCTATTCTCAGGCCAGGCTTTCTGGCATACAAATCTGTATTGCATCTGAGTAGACACTTTCTTCCTGCATACATCTCTCTGCATCTCTATTGCAGTAAAGCTGGTAGTGTAAATCATGTACATGAATGTCATGCATTTGATCTGCTTTTCAGCTGTGCATCCTCCACCACATAATGAACAGAAAGGTCATAGGGAGGAGTTTGCCAGCAAACTGGGGAAGAAGAAAAGGTGAATACTGTGACAACAGGCAATATACTGTTGGCATCAGGTTAAATCCACCCTTATAAATGTACCCAGAGAAGGGAGGCAGGCAGGTGAAAATGGAGGACCTACCATCAGCACCATGCCAGCTTTTCTCCCCCTTCAGCAGAGTCAGGGCTTACACACTGAACTGTAAAAGTTTCGAAACTTTAACTGTTAAAACATCCCTAACTCAGCTAACTATGCAAAGTTGTTCTTTATGTCATGCCAGTCTTTTCAAAGAAGGAGTAGATAATACATGTGTAATTTAAGTGTTGCTATTTTAAAAACTGCATACTGGGTTTTGTATCATCAGTAAACAACATATCAGGTCCCTGGTAGAGACTGACAAGAGTGGCACCTGGTGTGACTCACGGGAGCAGTGACTTTGGATCTCTCTCTCTAATGGCAGAGCATGCTTGAGCTTCTCATACACCTGAATGATGTAAATGCACAGGGATTATATGGTGGGTTTGGTGGTGCCTGCTGCTGGTTTTCACCCCTTTTTCACACATATGGCTTCAGATGAAGAAGACTACAGAAATCATTTACAATACACTATATAATAATCACAGAACAGAACATAGTTTTTCAAAGCAAATATGATCTTAAGAAAAATATGTTTTGCTAAAACCCAAGTCACCCCTATAACAATGACAGTTCAACAAAGTAGTAGTAAATTGTTCCCACCATGGCAAGTTCTTAAAGATAACAGCGTGCAAGGGAGCAGTGGGGAGCATCTGGGCCACCACTTCTGTACAGTCACAGAAGTGACCAGGGCCACTTGAGGAACATGAGTCTTTATTGATGTTAATTTAGCTGCTTATTAAAATCAACTCATACTCTTTTTCTCCTCACATTATTCTTAGCACTTAAAAATGAGGATCTGCAGATGGATTTTTTTTAGCACTCTTAAAATGAGACTCTTTACATGCTGACAGAGTAGAATGCCCCGACATGGCCTTTATCAAATGTAGCAAATGAGCAGCCCTATGGCTCAAAATTTTGTCAAAGCAGCTCTGAAATGAGTTTTCTTCTGGATGAACAGTTCTTGCAAATACTTCCTCCGTTATATTGCTGTGCAACTGACTTTCCAGATTGGGCTTGTCATAGCAATAAAAATATGTGGCTATGAACTCCAAATGTTGTAATTCTAGCACTGCTGTTAGTTACATGGCAGAGGAGGTGGTACATACAAATGGTTGAGGCCTAAAGCAAGCTACTGGGTTTGAAAAATTTGCCTTCAGCAGAATGAAAATATTGGTCTGCTGTGCAGTTTTAATATTAATTTAAATATGATTCTCCAAGGCCAAGCTGGAAGTCAGTAGGACCTTCTTGGTCAAGTAGCTTACTCAGGTGATTTCCAGCACTGACCTACATCCCCTATTTACATTAGACAAAAGTATAATGAGTATTATAAAATAAAAATAAAGTTGTAATCCATCTCTGAAAATATTTTTTGTTACATCCACTTTGAATAACAATAAAGGAGTAACATTTTTTAAAAGTTCTATTTCCTGCACAGTACATGTTATTTATTTTCAAATGTCTTCAGCTATAGCCTGTACTACAGAAGTAAAGACTTTATCTACCTGTATCATTCACATGCATTGGCATGTCTTAGTTCTGAAGAATCCTTCACCAGAGAGGTAAAAAGGAATTTAAACCACTGGAAAAAGCTAAACATCTGGTGTGTTACTATGAGCCTGATTCTTAACAGAAGCAAGGAAAATTGGAGGTGAGACTTTGAATCAGTTCTTTAGCCCTAAGTATATAAAGAAAAATAGGGACAATTTTCAACTGTAATTTGGCACTAGTGGCCTTCTGTGGAAGCGATCTTCATTCTTCCACATGCAGTTTGTCCTGTAGGATGAATGTCCTCCCAATATCCACTCAACTGAAGCACTATCTAGAAGTTAATAAAATTGATTATGATTTTTTTTGCATGCATTTTGTAGTCTTTATATTACTTGATGGTTTCTTCGTTTTCTAATTCCTTGATTTCTTAAGGTAGCATTCAAAAGTGAAGTTTTAAAACAAATTAATCTGAAGTTCTTTTGGGCCTACCATCATATTGCTACACATGTGAAGATTCAACATGAGAATGTGGCATAGAGTCAATGAAGCATTTACAGCACTTCCCTCCCTTTGGAGGTTTGAGATGCATATGGAGCCATATGTACTTTTTTTTTGTTTATTGTACAATACAAAGTCTGCCCATTTTTCCTAACATATCCTAAAAAAACCTGCTGATGACTACTAGGATATGAGCCCATGTAAAGACATATTTACATGCAGAATCAATACATACCAGATTGTATGTGAGATGGACTTCAAATGAGCCTTCACCTTGTCAAGTGCAGCATATTAGCTGATTTACAGCACAAAATAGTATGTGCCATTTTTTGACGAGTAGCTTTCCAGAGCTTCCAGCTGCTTCTTACTTACTTTTCCTTGATGGCATGGCCCATGAGAAAAAACCTGGGGCTTCTTAGTCTGAGAAGAGTGGTCTTCAGATACTTAGGAGAATGCACTGTCTTCATCCCTACAGTAAATAAAAATTCAATAATTTAAGTCAGTCAGTGACAAAACTCTATCAAGCGAGACTAACAAAGCTCTGGAAAGACTTGTCTTGGAGGCTGTGACATCTCTGGAGACATGGGAAGAGGATAGATACAGTTCTGCCAGGGATGATTCAGGAAAGATTGGTCCTGCAGTGGGGCAGAAGATTAGCAGGGTGGCTCTGGAGATTTTTTCCCATTTCCTAAGACTTTTTGTCTCATCCTTTCATAAACTTAATCCGTTGTCTGTATGGCAATTTAAAAGTATCTGAGTTACTTCTGTTGCATCTTGACTTACTTCATACCGCCAGCCTGGAACAGGATACACACACACAAAAATGTTCAGATGAAACTTCAAAAATGTGTTTTGCTAATCAGCTGCTCATTTGATGTCTCACTTCTACAAAACAGTGCTTCACTTTAAACTACACCTCCATATTTTTCTCCCACTTCAACTATCAGTTCCATGCAACTGCTGCTGCTCTCAGACCTGTGATGAAAGTATCAACAAGGTGAGAGCTTGCCAAGTGCTTACGTCTCCTATCCCAAAGTTTTCTAGGAAAGAGAACTCTTGTCTGTCTTCAAATTCAGGATGAATAGGAGAGAGAAGTTTTGAGAGTGTTCTTCAGATTTTCATTAATTTTAAAGAAATTGTGCAAATGATAGAGAGAACAAGTGTTGTCAAGTATGCTTGAGCATCCCCCACCCTGATGTTTTCCCTGAGAGCTTTGAAGACATGATGTGCAAGTGCTGAGCAAGGTTCCAGACACTGCTGGCAACATGCTGTGGTGTATTTATTTCCTTTGCATGGGCTTATTACCAATTTTGCACATAACTTGTGACCTGCTGTTTCACTTCATGGCAAGCAACCAAAGGGAATGTAGGTCCTTAATGAGGAACAATCCATTTCACAAAAGCTCAGAGCAGCTTTTACAGGCAACAGGATTGCAAGTGTTAATGCTGTGAAGATGCCCAGAAAACATGCCCTGCTACATATTTTTGGGTGTTAAGTACTTAAAAAAAAAAAAAGAAAAGAAAAGAGAGACATTTTGGCTATCATTATGTATGAGCCATAATAAGGTTGTTTCTGCCATTTGTTGCTAGACAGCACCATAAAGCTGTTCAGTGAGATTATGTGAATAACTGTCTTTAGAAAACAGCTGTTCACCAGATGTTCTGCAACCCATACAGCAAACTTACAGGTAATTATATTCCTTTCTTTTTCAGCCACAAAAAAGACAGAGTACTGATAGGTTTGAAATCTGTCTTCAACTATACTCTTCATACTGCCTTCTCTAGAAAAATAGAAAAAAATTAACATCTACAGCTTAGCATCCACAAAAGGTCACATACAAACATGTATATATGTTAATTACTTTAAAATATGTTACAAAGGTGCCTTTCATGATGTACTAGCTACTGTGAATATGGAACTGATGAATCTACAAAAACTCTCCTGTGATTCCAGAAATACCTGCCTACAACAGGATTTATTACCTTAATTCTGTAAAAACAACTTTGATGCATGCCATTTTTACTATGCAGTGCAACATATTTTATTACCAAATCCTACCCCCCCCCAAAAAAAACCCCGAAGCTGAAGACATGCAAGATATGTCTTTGCTAAACACTGTTCTATGGAATTGTTAAAGGAAATTAATGATTTAATAGCAATCAAAAAATTGTCAAAGCAGTGATACAGCAAATAAAATTGAGAAGGGTTTTTGTAGAAGACAAAAGCCTGATGGAAGTGGTCAGAGATATGATTTTTCAGAAACGGAAGCTATTCACCAGACTAAACTGAGAATACCTCTTCCAGGATAAATTATAAGGAGTGTATATCATGGTGTGTTACCAAAACATATTTGTTTGCTGTGATTCAGTTTCCCCCCTTATTTTAATTTCTTTTTCTTAGTTGTAAGTCTGAAACATCAAAGTACATCTGCAATAAAATAAAGATCTGTAGCATCTAAAAAGAGGTGTAAAAAGTCGAGCAGTTCTTAGAAAATGAAACTGAGAATCTGGAGAGGATAATTAAGTCAACTGGACATAGGTATCTTGTATCAATGAATGGAGCTGGCAGTGGGCTGAAGCAGGTACATGTAAAAGAAAGGCCCAAAGGCTGGTGATGAACTTGGATTGTCCATGGACACATCTAGATATTCTGTAAGAATATCTAGAAACCATTCAGAGAAAAGTATTGTCCTTGTGGTAGGATGATGGATGACAATGTGTCCCACTTCAGTATGTCTCATGGCAAGTTTGTACTCTCAGTCTCCTCTTTCTCTCCATATTTTTAGAAGTCAGGGCAGAGGGATTGACACCAGCAGGCAAAATCAGGCTGGCTGAATTTTCTAGTTTGGAAGTTTGCAAGGCAGCCATGAAAACCACATACCTGATGAAATACATCTTTACTATCAAGAATCCTGCAGGTGAAGTTACTGGGAAAGATACCTTACAGTAGGGAACCTTGGTGTGGGAATTCAGGAAGAGCTCAGAAAAATCTTTGGTCTGTACAGTCTTTAAAGTGCTGAGCACGGATAAAACTTTTGCTCTGAGGAATTCTTGGCTACACACCTGGCACAGCCTGACATAGCTTGAATGGGGTGAGTACAGGGCCTGTTCCTCCATACTGCACGTATGTAGCTGGGAATCCTTGAGCACAGTACCCTCTGTGTGTGTGCGTGTGTATTACATTTTCCCAGAGCTCTACAAGACCCAGGCACTTGGTAAAAGACAAAGTGCCATATTGTATTTGACAAAAGGTATTTGACAAACATGTTTGATGATGTGAGCCCCTGATTTCTACCTTATCATGAGAATAAACCATAGCAAGGCTCCTTTGCATGCAGGAAGGTTGTAGAATTAAGAAAAAAACCCCAAACACTTGGAAAGACCAAAATTTGGCTCCAGGTGGGGGCCTTGTAGAGGAGTTAAGACAGCAGCACATGGTATCAGGTATGCAGATACTTGGGTTTGTGGTTTTCCTTGGGATATCTTAAAAATTGAGCAGACCAACTTTCATCTTAATCACAGGTATAATATAAAATCTTAAGTCAGACCAAGAGCTGTATGGCCAGATTAGGTCATGGTAGAAACAGGGAAGAATTCTGGCAATAAAAAAACTGTAACATTCATCCCACTGGAATGGTACTGCATTAACAACAGGATGAGTTCATAACACTGATGTGTGTGTGTGTGTACATTTGTCCTCACAAATTCCTTTAGGAACTCCTACAGATTCATAATCTACTTGGGCTCTTCCTATTGTAACTTTTCTTCTTTGGGACTAGAAATATGGATTTTTAAGAGAGCTGTACAGCTGTACACTCTGCTATAAAATGGATGACTTTGTTGCCTAACAGTTGGACCTGACGATATTAAAGGCCTTTTCCAACTTAAACAATTCTATGATTCTATGTACTCAAGCACCTGCTTGGAAAAAAAAATCTGCCCTCTGGTCATAATGCTAATGCTGCTTGATTGAAGTGAAACTGGAGAAAAGTATCAGGCATATGGACTTGTCACAGAAATTACATGCATTGGAAAATCTGTCACCATCTACTTACTGCCAAAAAAGAAAATATAATTTAAAGTGAATGAAGTACAAAATGTAAGAGGAAATCGTGGACCTTATTTATGTAGAGTCCAGCACAAGAAAACAGGAACATGTCCACATTTGCATCCTAGGTTTCATACAAGTCTGTTTTGCCAGTAGTCATGGAGTAAGGATTTGTCCTTCTGTTGCTGAAGGTACATTGCAGCCTCAAAACAGCAACTAACTTTACACGATGTATTAATTCCCTCACACAAATGACAGGCAGAATTAAGCTGGATCATCTGTGGATGCGTCTGCCATACCTCAGCTGCCCTGTCTTCTTTGATGGCTTGGTGTACTTTCTTCCAGAGCTTCTGCCTGCAGTTAGTGTCAGTATTATCAACACAAATAGGCGTTTGTCTGTGAGCTACTAACTTTGCAAAATCCAGCTTGTATGTTTGTCAGCAGTCTCTGCCATCCAAAGAGTTAAAATAACACTAGATATTGGCACTATGGCCAATCCTAGCTAAATGAGCAAGTCTAGTGTAGGTAATTCAGTTTCACAAAAGCCAGATTATAGCAGAAAAACTAAGAGGACATGTTTACTTGCAGAGGAGACTGCGCTGAGATCATCCATCTGTTCTTTGATGAAATTGCAAGAACATCTTTCAGGGCAGCTATACAAATGTTGGAAAGCTAAATCAACTTTTACATTCATTTTCTGCTGCTGCTGTCAAAACAACAGAAAAAGAATATTGCACTATTACTGTACGTTTGGAAGGGTATATACACACTCTGAATTTTAGCATTCTTTTCCTTGATATTTTTGCTTCTTGGAGTGAGAGTTTTAATAAAAGCATTAGAAGGATGCGACAGAGTTTGCTGAAGATTAACAACCCCCAGTCAGAGACTATCACAACATAACTGTAATTAAACAGAACTTCCGAAAAACTTTCAGACATGTACTAGTCCCCAGACTTCAGTCACTCAAGGTTTTCCATATCCCTGGCACAAAACCAGAAGATAGTTGTAGGTTTGCACTTGTTTTCTGCTCTGAACGGTAACTAATGAAACGACACTTTGCGATTCCCCTGCTTTCTTTCACAGTGATTGCTGCTGCAGAGATGCCTGGTAGCTTTCTCTACAGCTGGGCTCTGAGGTGCAGGCTGATTTTTTTTGTCTTCCGTATTGCTACTACAGGAATGGGTGCATTGCACTGCAGGGGAGGTTGTAGATGTGAAAATTGAGATGAGCCTAGGTTACATGCATGGTGTAGATCAGGGACCAGGACTGGCCTTTCTCCTAGCAACTGGGCAAAAGAAGCAACTCCGGATTTTGAGCCTGACCAAAGCTTGTCAAAGCAGCGGATGCAGGCTGTAGTTCTACTTTCAGGACCCATTTAGACATCCTCATGAGCATGATAATGCCTCCCCCACAGCTTGTAATGAGGTAAACACCCATGTGCTTACACCTATAGTAGGGGATGTTATAGAGTCATAGAATTGTTTAGGTTGGGAAAGACCTTTAAGATTATTAAGTCCAACTGTTAACCCAGGATAGGTTTCAAGCTTTAATGCAAGGAGCACATATACCCAAAATATCATTATACCATGTATAACTAACAGTAAATGTGCAATTAAATATTTGTGTTACCTGGATAACTTTTGGTGGTAACTAAAGCAACCTGATGCAGGAATCATCATACAAAAATAGGAACCAGGTAAAATATATCAATTTCCAAGTTTTTATTGTATATAAAGAAATTGATTGTCTTTTGTGTGGAATTCAGCAGGAGGTTGAGATGACAGCTTCCAGGCTGCACAGCCAAAAATGAATGGTACCAACAGAGCTTTTCCAGAACTCAAACTTATTACGCCACTGAATACGGATGCAAACATACAAAAGGGATAACCGCAGCTCAGAAACATGTGCCCTTGCGGGTTAAGTTCCCAAATACCTGAGAAATATGGGTTTACAAGTGGTGTATGTGGACAATTTTAAGTTTGTATATCTAAGCAATTGTGAAAGAGAGGTGGCAGGTTTCCTGGGAAACACCTTCTTCAGTGACAGGAAAAGCAGCAGATCATGCCACTAATGTGGCCACATACCACCGCATGGGAGTCACAGCACAGCACTGCTGTTCCAGAAACTCCTTTCATTTGCTGTTGCGCTGCAGATAATAACCCAAATAGCTTCATTACAAACAAGATTTACTAAAGGAGGGATAGAAAATTACAGACACCCAAAGAATCTTCTTACAGGTCACAGTGAATTAGAGACCTATATAATGCTCCCTTAGCTATAACAGAAAAGCAAGAAACCCTGCTAAATGTTTTAAAACCAGCAAAAAGTGCACGTGCATTTATTTTAAACATAGTTCATGCTATGTTTATGTTCACCTTACCATCTGCTCGTAACAGTCCTTCTTTCTTCATACAGGCCCTAGAGATTAGCATGATTTCCCTCTCCGATAACCAACTCCTCTCTGGAAAGAGGGACTCCTTTTGTTTTTGTCAGTTCTTGGGCTGCTGCCCTTCTAGACAAAACCAGTCCAATAGTCTCAGCAGGAAATCACGCCAGTGCTCTTGGAGTCAGTTGGTCTCCTATTATCCTATTCCTGTGGAATGGCTTATCTTGAGTCATTGTTTCCTTACAGCCTCTTTTTAGACTTAATCAATGTACTCATACAGTGACTACCCTATAATAAGGTCAGCAGTGTATTTATACATTATTATGGCCCACTCACCATCCATCACAATAGTTAACTTGTCTGATTTCTGTCATTGTAGAGATGGGCCTTAGGCCCATAATTTCTTGGCTGAACTAAAAAATATCTTTTAGAAAGATACCCAAAGCTTAAATAATATTTGGAAAATATGATCAAATACTTCATAAAAACAAATGTGTAATGAGGCAAAGAAATACAACCAGAAGAAGATGAAAGACTGGGCAGCCTTTTTCTTCAAGAGATGGTAACGTGATATTTGAGACAATAAATAATATTAGAAAACAATTTTGACAACAAAGTAATAAAAAGGATTAGGAAGAATACCCTGGAGATTGTCTTAGTTCTATCTGGTTTCAACATCAATTTATGATTGCACTATTATTACTCACTCCTGTCCTAAAGCTGCCCCCTCCAAGTAAGTTGCAGTTCTGTGTAACCTGGTAATCCACCACATCCCCTCCCTGATGATTAAATAGCTTAAAGACATTTATTTAGTCTCTGTAGATTTCAAGATGGAAGTTTTTTTCCTCAAATACTCAAGGCTTGTAGGTACAGAAGGTTCAAGCTTTGTTCCATACACTGGCCTGAAATATCATTGGCCAAGGACACCCTCAGAATGCAATCACCAGTGGAATGGGAAGCCCTAAAATGAGGAGGGACAAGATGAAGCTGCTTATAGTGACAGTTCTTTAATTTGGGTCACTGTTTATTGTTCTTGCAATAAAGGCCTGCAAGATAAAGAAGAAAAAAAGAGGGGGAAGGCAGGCAAAAGTCAGCAACCTTTGGCCTGGTTTGCCAGCTTCATCCAGACTAAGTAGATAAAGAATATTTAGTGGGAGAGTCCACCCTCAGCTGCAGTTAAATGTACTAAGTGGTGAGCTGTTAGTATTTCAGTAAAATTAAGGTAATATTAATCCAAAAGCCAAAGAAGATTTCAAAGTCTGTCAGAGATAGGAAAGATCCTTTATTGTGCATGGATATTTCTGCAGCCTTGTGCTTTCTGGAGCACCTAGCTCCCGAGATGTAAGGCTGGTTTTTTTGCCAGCAGTAAGATGGCCTTCAATCTGGTCTGGCAGCTATGGAAACACAGCAAGAACAAGCACCCTCCTCCCTTAGGTCATATGAAGGAGGTAGACACCACCTCTGAGAGCCACGAACTGAAAAGCCCCATCCTAAACTTAATGGGTGGAAGGAGTGATCCAAAGTCAGCAGGTTGTTACCAACTTGGTAATAATAAGTATGTTTTGGGCAGTCAGCGTGGTCAAAGGTATGTGAGACAGAGTAAGGATTCCCAGCCTGGTGGTTTGAGGTGCTGATTTTCTGTTTGGATGGTTTTGAGTGAGTGTGCAGATAGAATGAAAGGTACAAAAGCAATCAGCTTATGAGCCAGCTTATTAAACCCTGCCCCCAAAACCAGATGCAGACTGAATTGCCTAGCATGCCCAGAAGCCCAGGAATCCACTTTCTCTCAAACATTTCAAAATGCAGTTAAGTGTTCACTCAAAAAAAAAAAATCAGAAATGGAAAGGGATTTCAAAGCAAGCAGTAGAGTCAAGAGAGAGCATGTAGCCTGGCAAGAAGCCAGAGTACGCGCCATGCTCCGAGCGAGCGATCGAGGTGCCCGTGTGAGCTGGCTGGCCTCCCACCTGCTGCACCTATGCCCCCACGAGAAGAAGTTGCTTTCTTCCAGTTGAAGGCAAGACATGCCAACTAGCTCTGCCAGCACCCACAGGTTAGGAAAGAGTAAGAGAAAGGAGGGAGGAAGGGAGCAATGAAAACCAGCAGATGGCAGAAGGAGGGATGAGAGCAGGAGATCCTGAGTTCGCTTAGGTAATGAGCGATGGGGCTTGGGAGCATGCAGTGGTCTGGAAGCATGTTGGCTGCTGGCCGGTGTGCTCCCTGCCCTCTGTGACTGTAGTTCAGCTGAACAATGCAGGTCTTGATTCAGACTTCTTGTCTGAGGGCTCTCAAGCAAGGAGCGTACACCTGACCCAGTTCTTCCTCGGTGAAAATCAAAGAAGAGGGGAAGCAGCCACAGCTGCCTACAGCAATCACGGGTCACCGGATTCAATGGGAGCAGGATTCCAGCCGCCATTTTACAGACATCTCAGAGTAGATTACAATGTTTTCTTAGGGTTTCCTTAGGTGGCCAGAAAAAGATGTCCAAAGGCATTTCCAAATTAATAGGAAAAGGACTTGTAGGATTCTAGATTTCTAGGAGGAGCCTTTCTAGATTAATCTAACCTACCCAAAATTGCTAGATACCTACATCATGAGAAGAAAACTTCCAAAATGCTTGTTCCATCCCTTTTGTAGATTATTTATGAATAAAGGGATTACCAATGGCATAAGAACACTAATGAGGAGTGTTATTGAAGCACTGTTATGAGCAAGTGATAAAGATAAAACCATTCTGGATTAAATGTGAAATATCCTAAATGAAACTCTGCGATTTGAATGAGGTAGGTATAGAGCTCAAACATGAGGACTTCACCTTACCTGGAGTTCCCTGGACAGAGGCATGAGATCAGTGCCCTTCCCTAGTACACATGAATTTCTGCATGGGCAGACCTCAGCTATACCCAGCAGGCTGGGTCCGACAGGGTGCTCTCTCGTTCAGCCCACAGAAGCAAAGCTTTACCTTGGTGATAAGCTCTGCAGTGGCATTTTTCAAGTGAAGGCAAGAGCATCAAGCTTCAATCGGCTGCATCAGCACAGGGCAGCCCTAACTTTTACAAGAGGAGAAACTTGTTTTTAGCATGATTTTAACCATGCCTTCTTCTGTCAGGAAGTAAGGACCATTAAAACAATTACACCATTCTGTGAGGACACACGGATACTCTATGCATCTTTTAAACTTTTACTTCTCTAATTCACCTTCTCAAGTCAACAGAGTCACAAAATTTATGAATCCAACTGGCAGGCTTGCAAATGGCCTGAAATACTGGCTAGTTACAATGTTTATGACAGACAGTATGTATGTGGAGTCACAGTCAGGAAAAGTGCACTGTGATTACTGACATTTTTACAATTTTACATTTTGCCCAATAAATCTCATAGTAGATAAGTATGGGAATTTGTTCAAGAACCTTGCCATGTTCGTTATTTACAGCCATGATTTTTTTGGATGTCCGCTGTAACTGAATTCCTGTTTGCCCCTATAACTCTCCAACACTTTCTAACTTGTGAACATTTTAATGACAGATAAAATATACTAAATTACTGTGACCATAACAAGCTTATGTATGCAGGGAGAATAGCTCTACATAATATTATTTTTGGTATTTAAGTCTGAAAATTTTGAAAGAGGAAAAAAGTAACACTGAAGTGTTAGAAAGAAAACTGTGAATGAAAACTTAAAGTTCTGTGAGAGCTGTCGATTAGATAATCAGGTTTCTTGAATTTCAAATGAGGAAAGAAGGTAAATTTTGCTAAAAGCTCATCTATTTTTAGTGGTAAGGTGAAATCTGTAACATGATAAATGTCAAATGAAGAAAAGATGATGATAGAAACAGAAATGATGACTGGCAGACCTATGCATGTTAAGAAGAAATTTGCATATACTAAACATTAATCCTTGTAATAGGGTAGCTCATTAGCAGTAAAACTGTTAATGTAGGAATGTTGATGAAGAAAAGACAGAAGCATGGCATTAGTACTTTTGTTCTGCATTTGGAAAGAAGCAGAATGAGTTACAATTTTCATAAGAGAAAAGTAAATTTCTAACCACTACTGCTAATCAGTACTCATTAAGAGATAAACTAGGAAAAAATCATCAAGCTTTGTCTTGGTTTTGGCTGGGATTAAACCATGACAAGGCCTAAATATCCTGAATGCAAAAGTCCTGAAATTTTTTGCTGGGGGATCTTTAGTTGAGGGGAATTAACTTTTAATAATACTTCAAATACCAGCAGGATTCCAGAATACAAACACTGTACAGGAGTCACGGAGGGTGATAACCTGGTGGACTACAGCATGTTCCTGTTAATCCCCCACAAAATAAATGGAAAAATGAATTTGGTATTGACCCAACTGGAGGTATTCAAGGACAGTGATATAATCAGCGTGTGCTTTTTTGTAGGAAATAAATTCATTTAAACAAACTACAGATCATTACTTTATGAGAAAACAATAAAAGTAATGAAACAGATATAATCTATATTAGGCATTCTGGAAGACATTTAACTCTTTTAAATACATTCCATTTCATTTTAATGCAAATGAATGTTATAAAGCATCAACAGAGCACTTCAAATGCATTAAGAACTGGTTTTCTGATGTGCCATGTTCCAACTGACTAGGATATCAATGCAGCAGTGCTTGCCACATTAGTGGCAAAGTGAACACATGGATGTACATGTGAGAGCAAAGCACTAAAATAGCAGAGCTGTATCCACGACCAGTGATACCTAAAGCCACAATCCTACCTCCTTCACATGTGGGCCCTGCAGTACACCCTACTACATCAGGTAAAGGTGCTGTTGTAACCTGCAAGCAGACTGAACCACACCGTCACTGCTCCACATCCCATAACTGTTTTCCTAGGCTCTTCCAGCACAAGGAGGGCAGCCACAGTTACTTGATTTTCAGCTATCATGCAAAGCAAATGCATTATTAATTTTTTTAACTCCTCTAAGCAAGAACTGTCTCAGTCTTACTTACATACAGTGCCAAGCCCCATGTGCCATTGATGCCTGTTTACAAAGGTGTTTTTATGCCTGCAGATCATCTGCTGGCACATGTTAAGAGGTTGAGTAGGTGCAAAGAACAATATTAATTTATGCTAAGTGATGATTACCTGTTCTAAACTGGACTTGTCATGCTCTAAAGGCACTAGTTAAGCTCTTCAGACACATTCTCTGCTTTCCTCAGGTTTTTGAGAGCTGCTCACATGGACCCACAGCAAAATCAGGTCACCTGCTTATCTGTGGCCAAAATATGATCTGCAGCATAAACAAAGAGAATGCTACTCACTTAATGACAGCTACCTTTCAGCTTAATAAGGCCTTGTCTATGCGCTCTAGCTGGTCTCTACTGGCTGCTCCTCCAGGTGATGTCTGGATGATTTGAGATGTCCTGCTACCTCTGTGAGGTGTGGCAACAGCTCTGCTTTTCAGAAGCCTCCTTGATGAGAATTAATCAAACATGCAGTATACTGTGGTGTGAAATCACCCACAGTCCCTGGGAGAGATTTCAGGACTTTCTTCTAGAGTTAATAGGTTTGGTCAGGCTGGGTTTGGTTTGTTTGTTTTTTCATTTCAGCTGTGCTGTGTGAACATCTGGGCAAAAAATTTTGTACTCGAATAGTCATTGGCATATTGTATGGAAATGCAACTGGTCTACAATTAAATACTAAACCCCTTGTTTACGCACACAATGAAATCGTAGAAGTTGCAACTGCTCCAGCTGACAGGTCAGCAGTAGTCAGTCCATTATAATCCAAAAGACATACATTTTAGATGGCAGGGATATTTTGTGGCCTCATACACAAGCTTCAAAACTTCAGAAGTGACAAATAGAGAATA
This sequence comes from Falco peregrinus, assembly GCF_023634155.1. NCBI lineage: Eukaryota > Metazoa > Chordata > Aves > Falconiformes > Falconidae > Falco > Falco peregrinus. The sequence goes on from NC_073723.1 coordinate 78,181,485, forward strand.
CTATCATCATTAAAAAAAAAGTCTCCAAAGTCTCATGGTCTACTTCAACTCTGATTACCCTCTGGGCATAACTATATTCATGAGGTTTATCACAGCCAGAAACTTCAGCCAAAAGTTCTTTCCAAAGCTGTGGATAATGTAATTTCTGCCAAGTGTAAGTAAAGACTTTGAAAACACATGCCACAAGGCAGTTATCTTGCAACCACAGTTCTCTCAATTGAGAGACCTGAAATGGTTGGTTCCAACATTTAAAATGTTGCTGCTCTTAAGGATCATGTATTTTTTAAGGAGTCATTTGCTGTGATGTACTACAAAGTCAAAATATCTCAGAAGACGATCTATAGTGGAAAATCCACTTAAGAATAATTTAGGCTTTAATGATAGCCAGAAATTTTCTTACATCGGTGCACTCAAGACTGCATTCACATTTTATAATGGGAACAAGCAAAAGTTGACTCTTTTCCTTATTGCTGTAGTGAAGTGTCATTTTATACTGTAGTCATACTCTGTACAAGCATCCTTCAGTCTGATTCAACACTGGGCTCTTGATGAGTAACCATGACTAGATGTTATATAAACAATTATGTATCTAATGGCACTACAGTCCACTCTGAAATGCATTTAGAGCTCCAAATTGTAAAGATTTCTAATGTGGTTCAAAGCAAAAGGAAGAAATTATCTTCTTCGTCAGTTTGTGCTGTGAGGTTAAATTTCAGCTTAAACCTGTAGCTCATAAAATTGTAAGAAAATCTTACGCTATCAGGATAAGGGAGTAGTAACTGAAACTCAAATTCTGTTTTCTGCTTATCTGCCAAGTCAACAGAGCTGAGTAGATATAATTGCCTACAAAATTTAATCCATCACCTATTCAAAAATTGTACATCCATTTATGTAGTCCAAAAACATGATGTCAGAACAACCTGTTTTAAACTCCCTTTTTCTGAGTTCTTGAACTCTTACCACGAGTATGGGTATTAACGGTAGCATCTTACACTCTTTTTGAAGCACTAGTGTTACCTAGAGTTTGGCTCACTTGATTTTGCTATTGGATTGCAACAGCTGCAGTCTAGTGAACATAGATTTCTAAATTTGACCTTTTTTTTTCTATTTCTGTTTCTCTAGGTCTCATATTCCCAGTGAAGATATGCCAATAAGCAAACTGTAGATAATAAATAATTATTCCTTTACATGAGTAATTCATATTCCATTATGTCCTTATATCAAGATTGGATTGGCTTTCCAATGTATCACCTCTGCAACTATGCAGAAAGTGAATTTTTTGTCACATTAATACCTTTGTGGTATTAGAATGGTCCCAGAGTCTTAATTAGCACAAAGAAAGTAAAAACCTTCAAACCTTTTGAAAATGAAAATCTTATTTTTTTTCCCAGATTCTTAATACTTTATTTTATATTTATCAAAATTTCAAAACTAATCTATTTTTTGAACTTTAAAAACATGGGTTTTGTTTGAAAAAATAGAAACAGATTTTAAAAAATATCTTCCCCCCCACCCCTCCCCAAGAGGGTCCCCAAGACTGACCATCTTTCCAAACAGCACTGGTTTTAGTTTCCTCATCAAGAAATTCCAAATCAGTTCTGGTTACTTTAGTTTCCCAGGCTAGGTTCCATAATGTCTGTGTTGTCCCCTCCTCTGCCCCTCCCCCCTGTTTTTTAATTCTCTGCCCTCTGAGTTTTCTGATGACTTTTACATTCAAGTTCTCTTTTTCAAAGTCTCTAGATTTTGATCATAGAGCCTAGTCAGAAAATTTTCTGCATGAAATAGAAAAGAACATGTTTGTTTATCTCCCTCACTTGCTAGTAGTAATTTCTGTATTAAATATTAAGCTGACAGTAGAAAATGAGTATTTCAACCCAGTGGTCCTGTACATGATTACTTATTTCTGGATCCCAGGAAGGAAGCACAGAAGGGGAGCACAGTGGTATTAGTTGGGAAGTGGTGGGTTGTCAGGGTTCTGCTCCGAGGAGTCTGTGCTTACTCCTGGGTCAGCACCCTGGCGTCAGAGACCACACAAAGAAATTTATAGATTGTGTGCAATGAATTCCTGGAACCCAGTGCCAAAAAAAGTTAACAGAAACAAAAACATAGGACAATAAGCAACTGGAACCTTTAAGCTGATCAAAGCAAAAGCCAACTGCTACCTACCTGGAGTCAGAAATATTTCCAAGGACTTCTATTCTCTGTGTACTCTGCGAGAAAACTACCCCTGAATACTGTAAAGACGGCAATGCTGTCAGGAAGAATATACCTTCTGAAAAGAATTTTTAGAGTTCCCTGCAAATTGTGGTACTAATATATACAGAAAACGTATACATTCTCTGCATTGCAGTAAGCCAGCTTTCTCTCCACAATTACACCCTTTTCACTTCCAAGGAGAAAGTTAAGCTGCTAACAGTCTGACTGGGGAGACCACAGAGCTATTTGACTCTCATCTTCCTATTTCCTCTGATCAGTTTTGGCAGCTAAGGATGAATTGCATTAAACTTTGCCTGTATCTGCTGACCCAAACAGTTTATTAAGAGAGAATAACTCCATCAGGGTGGACAAAGAGTGACCGAAAAAGGAGAAAACAAACCCAAGTTTAACCAAAGCTTCTGTCAGTGATATTTGTGAGATCCCTGGCTACAAGGGGAGTGACCAACTGCACGTTTCATTGAGCTTTCAGTACCACTGACACAATGCTACACTAATTTCTGCTTGTTTAGGGGAGATACACATTTGTGAAACCCTCCCAGCTAATGACTGAAATACTCCTTAACAAGGTCTTGTGCAACACAAAGCACAGTACAGCCATCTCCACAATATTCAACTCCCCTTGAGATGAGAGGGCTCTGTGCTGTCTTGCTGGGGTTAAAAGACTCTGGCATCTTGTCTGCAGCCTCAAACTTGTTCTGATTATTGCCCTCATCAACTCTAGCAGCACCCTTACCAATAATTTTAGACATCCTAAGGGTATAAAAAGTTACTTGAAGAAGCCCTAAGGCTATTTGATGTGGGGGAAAAAAAAAAAAAGAGTATCCTTTACCAAGGAGACCTACTGGTCATTTCTGTGCCTGCTGCTGCTTCAATACAAATGCTGAAAACAGGAGAGCAACAGGCCAGAAAGCTGATGATGTTCACCCCAGCAAGAGTCCCGTACATCAACCCCAGAGGCTGAGGAATGCACACGCCTTCTGCCAAAGACAGAGGTGCAACACTGTTGTAGTCAGAGTCCAACTCAGTCAGCCTCACATGGGGCACCAATTGTTGCAGCACAAGCAAACTATCAGGCTGTAACAAGGCTTTTACCATCAGTCAGTCTACTGTTCCTGCTGTTTCTCCTTCCAACAGAGGACCCTCCTCCACCCAGCCCCCTCCCCCCTCCTCAGGGCAATTTAACCACTTAGCAGGAAGGAGCTACAGCTGCACATCATCCATGTCAATCAACGCACTGCCTTCGAGGCAAGGCCACAGCTGCATGTTATCAATGCTGATCAACCCACGGCCTTCATTCCTCTACACAATACCAGCTGAACCACAGCTTACCCTGTGTACCACAGTCAGGATTTGACTATAGCCCAGGGGTCCTCAAACTACAGCCTGTGGGCTGGATACGGCCCCCCAGGGTCCTCAACCCGGCCCCTGGTGTTTACAGACCCCCCCCGCCAGGGGTTGGGGGGGGAAACCAAGCAGCCGCAGATGGCTGCCTGCCACTGCATCCGCGCGCTGGCCCCCTGGTTAAACAGTTTGAGGACCCCTGGTATAGCCCAACAAGAGGTGATGTCCTTGCTGCCATGGACTGAAGTAATTTGTGATGTTCTGAAGGCAGCATGGCCCAGAATAGCTTCTTTCTGTGATGTTTGCCTCATTTATGTTGCATTTATATTTTTGGTGCTCATTGCAAAAGAATAAATCTTGGCAGTTTTCAAACTCTTTAAAAACAGATTTTAGATAGCCTGCTTAAGGCAAATCCATTTAACAGTTGGGAAATGTATGATGTCCCCTTTCTTGTCCTCTCTGTTTGTACATATTGCCCTTCTCTCCTTATGGTCACACAGGTCATAATCCATCCCCTTCTTGTTTTCATGTAGATTAATCAATACACAACTTCTCTAAAGTCAGCCTTTCTACCTTGCACATTCAACTAAACATCCCCCCTCCTTCAAACTTACTACTGCATCTGGGCTTACTGTTGCTGCTAAAATGAGCTCTTCAGTTTTCTTTGCTGGATTCACCTGTATATCAAAACAAGAATCTTGTCATTAAGGCTTCCCCTCACTTACTTTTACCCTGTACTGCTGATTTGGGTCTTGCCATTGGCTTTCCTTTTTGTTACCCAAATCCTCACCCCGCAGTGTCCTTTCTGCAGGGAGAACCCCTCTCTGATGGAGTCTCAGTTTTCACATGTGCCTCAGTGCTCCCTCTTACTGGGATCTTGTGAACTTCTGATGTCTAAACATGTAAGAAGTTGTGACTGTAGAAGTGAACACTGTGTAAGAAACAGGTGAAAAACTGGTGCTCATTCTTCAGGAGATCCATATCCCAGTGTACCAGTTCTTCTGCTTCATTGCTGGTTGGAGAGCTCATGCTCTGACAGATACAAAGAGCAAGAAGCCTTGCTACTTTTTCACACTGTCCATCTCCCTTACCAATAAACGCTTTCCACAAGTAAAACCACTCATAACCATCTCATTGCCTTTCCACCTTGCAAAAATATGTTCAGAAGTCAAAACAAAAAGATACCAGATTACAAAATCTACTTGCATATTCAAAAATCCACTTGTGAAATGCCATAAGCATAAATATGCACACAGATGCACTCTCCACAAACAATTTCTATAATGTTGGTGAGAGTTATTATAAAATATGAATATTTATCTTTTACGTACTTTAATGTAAAGCCCACTCTCAGATTAACTAATATCAAGTAATTAGAACTTTATGAATACCCTGATTACCTTTAGAAAGATTTGTAGGATATTTTTGAATAATAAGCAATTAACACATCATTCTATATGCAACCAAATTATTCCCACCATAGGAAAAAACCCAAACCTAAAGATGGTGTAAGTTAACATTGCGTGGAGGATGCAGGTTTGGAGAAGGAACTATTACATTAAGCAAAACTGCATGGCAAGAAACTTCTTATACCAGTAGTTCTTAAGACCAGCCTTGAACTTAACCAAGTTTCTAGTAACTCATCTACCCTTGTCTGTCTGTAAAGATGTGGTAAAGAATTTTGTAACAATGATAGAGTTTCTACTAAAATTTGATTTTACTATGAGGAAATTTAATAGTTGTCATGTTCCATAGTAAAAAAAAAACAACCCAACCAATATTGCAATTGACTGTTCCAGGTTGTTTTGTTTTCAGACTTTGCAGTGTTTTGGCTTCTAAAAAGATGTAGAACTTCCAGACTATATAATTTTGGATGCTAGCTGTGTTTCATCCCACATGCTTGTAATCTGAACACATTTCAGATAATTTCTCTGGAAGCAAGGATTCACTCTTGGTTTTCAGGCTATAGTGTGCTATCTGTTCTTGAAAGAGAACTCCCTAGTGAAACTGATGAGGTTAAAATGATTTAGGGCCTTTTTGTCAGAGAAACAGTTCCATTTTCCATCAAGTTTAACATTGCAATAGTTATCTTTGGGGGCTTGATTCAACCTCACTGAAGTCCATCAGGCTCTTTTCATTGCTCACAGAGCCAACAGCATCAAATTTTCATTTGGCTTTAGTCACTACTGCCTGATATTCAATATACTTTATCATCATACTCACAGCTAGCTTTATATAGGTCATCAGTGTCGATACTGTGATTATTTAGACTGTTATTTATTAAGCCATATAGCTATTGTTCCCTATAATTAACGCAGTATACTTGGGAGGTGTTGCAGAAAAGCCTATGTGGAGGCAGTCTAGTTTGTGTTCAAATAGGTATCTTAGCACTTCTTAAGAAGTTTCTTTCTTTCTTGACTTTGCTATGAGGTCAATAATTTTCCGTAAGTTTATGTGGGGAAAAAGTTTGTTGAAACGATACCCAGGGCCTCTTTTTAACAATAATTTTCCTTTGCTTTATCTTGCCAAGATTATTTAAGCCTCTGAGTACATAGTTATAGGAAGTTTGGACAAGGATGGAAGGAGGATTCATTTTTTTGAGGTCTCGTTCAAGAGTCTGAATATTTCATTGCTTTATTAAAAAGGAGAATTTTCACCCTGCTGTAACTTTTGGATACCTGCAAGAAATGTGTTTTCACAGGTTACTCCAAGGTTTTTAGTACAAACACTTACATACAACATGCAGTCATGGCATGTGCCTTTGTGGCGATGGACACACTCCAGAGCCTTTGGCACCTGTCGGTCCCTCACCTGAGCCCTGCCTGCCTGTGGAAGGGCTTTGTGCTCCCTGTACCAGGGAGAAGATTTCAAATCACTTCTGTTAATCAAACGTGGGGCTCTTTCAAGAGAGGCTTGGCTAATGTTGCCTTGAGACAGTTCCAGTACAATATTTACTGGAGTCTGTGACATGGGTTTGACCTCACCTTTGCCTTCAAGTTTGTCCAGTTTCAAGTGCCGTTGGATTTCACTGGTATTTTCTTATTCTTAGTTGCTTGTTAACTACTGCTCTTCTTGTATTACCTTAAGTATGGATCAAACAAAGGAAAATATATATAAAAGTTAAGCCTAGTCATTTTGTCTGTTGTCTAGGCAGTGAGATCTGAACACTCACCAAGACCGGGCTATAAACTTGTTTATAAGTTTTTAACATACACTTAAAACATTTCTGGTCATCATTACAGCAATAATGGTGCAGAATGTGCCTGGTGATCCTGGGAGTCCCATTTGGGACACCGAAAGGGTCTCACCCTCCCCAGAGTTGGTATGCATCTTCTGTATGTTACATGCTCCATGGGGTTTTCCAGATAGATCCAGATAAATAACAAATGAAAGGCTCTTGACTCAGCTTAAGCAAGACAGCATGCTTGGTGAAGTGGTGGGAGAGGGGTGGGTGCTGGGGAGGAGAAGAGCCCCCTCTGACTCGCAGGAACTGAAATGCAGTATTACTGAGCAGAATACCTCCACAGATGGAGGAGTCCTGCTCCTGCTCAAAAATCGTTCAGGAAAAGCCAGGAATAGAGGCCCTTATTGGCATGACACCTCACGTAGACTGTGTTCCTTTCGGGATTTCCCAGCAGAGGTCCATCTCATCAGATAGTTGACTAATGAAGTACAGCCGTCATTCTTCATTTCCTGCGAAGAAACTCACAAGAGGTAAAGCTTCAAGAACAGCTCTCTCCATTTTCCAAACTGCGTTCCCATCAGAAAACTTGGAGAAGTTATAATAGGAAAAAAATGCATCTTTTTCTTTAGTTGTGTGTTCTCAAACTGTTCTGAAGCATCTATAAACCAGGGCACGCAGCTGTGCAATGGATAATCTGCATACTTACTAGTTCTCTGACTACAGGCCAGAGGCTGCTCTGTGACAACGTAAAAGTTCTGACTGGGCACCAGGTCTGAAAAATATATGTACGCATTGTCATTGCACATCTGGAATTTAGAACTGCTAATGGATATGCTGTGATAGAAAAGAGAAGTGTCTGGCCAATAAACTTGGTTTATATATTTATTTTAAAAAGCATTACCACATTTCTGGCTAGTAGCCTTTCATCCTCTAGACTTTACACCAGTGCATCTGGAATGCTAAGCAGCTCTTTCAGGGATGCAGCCATATCCCAGAAGGCAACTTTTTATTTGAAATAGCTTTAAAAACTAATTAAAAAGGAGGAAGGTGGTGTTTTTCCCTATGGAGGTTTACATACCTAGCTTTTTATATCAGCTCCTACAATCTCTGAAACCATAGGTAAAAATTCTCTCTCAGACTCTCCGTTAACCTATTTTACCTTTGAGGATGCTTCTGAAAACATGTGTAGCTGTCATTGAATAATGGACTTTGACTTTATTACGTGTGCAGCTCTGAAGACCAATGACTTGGAGTAGTTTGTTGCAGGACCAGCAGTAGAAATCTGAGCATTTTAAGTTTCTGTGTGTCATTTTGACCCCCTTCTCATTGTACTCACCGAACCTGCACTCAGAGCAGGTGCAAGACTCCCTGTGCTACGGGTCACCCTCCACAGGGCTAGGGACATCCCATTTGTCAGCTTGGGCTCTCTCACGTGTGGGGAAATTGCAAGAAAAGAAAGAATCAGACACCAGCAAATAAAGAAAACTGCAAGACCACTGCCTGTCCAGGTGCACTCATAGATGGCCACCAGAAAATTACATTCCACAGTGATGCATGAAATGTATTTCAGCCAAGTTAAAGGCATGTCTCGTTTACTGGCCACCTTCAGAGTTATGAAGCCCTGGCAGACATGGAGTGTTTCACATCTTGATGCAGATGCAATCTGAAACGCTCCCCTGCACACAGGTAGTCTTTCATTTTATTTATATTTGCTTCTATAAATCTCATACCTTTACGCAATGTGCTCTGAGCACAGAGTATTTTTAAGGCAGGAACCAACTCCAAGCCAATGGCAGCAAGCAGTAACCCTGTATGTTTAGTGAGGATTTGTAGGGCTGGATTACTGAAATCCTTGAGAACCAGAGACACATTTTCATTTTCTTCACTCAAGATTAGGAATTAGGCTCAACTTGTGAAACTAGGGGTAAAAGATCAGTTTTTTATGATGAGACCACCCAGATGGCTTAATGGCAGCTGTTTTGTTGTCCACATGGTGGCTTTGCAGATACTTAGAGGATATGAAAAAAATAACCCATTACCCCTTCCCACCCATTTCCCACCGAAGCTCCCGTGATTGGCTTCATCAACAAAACCAGAACCAGCCCAGTCAGTGCTTTATAAAGCTTTATTGCAAGATGTGTTTACATAATGCTGTAGAGGTGAGCCATTTAACTACTTATATTAAGAAATTTTGGACACAGGTTTGTGGTCAGTTTTCCATATTGACCCTGCATGGCACAGGATAAAAAAAAAAAAAAAAAAAAAAAAAAAAAAAAAGTGTGATTGCATCTTTCCAGACAGTAAAGTGGGGAGAGTGGGGGGAGAAGAGACAGATGAGGGGTGTGTTAAAAAGAAAATCCCCTGGTTTAGAATAAATGTGAAAAAGCTTCTGAAGGATCAACACAAATGGTAGGTGAGCTTTGTGTGTAGTAAAATCTTAAAGAGTAATTCAAGTTCTTTATGAAATAAAACCGAGAAACAAAAATGCGCTTTTATGGGCAATTAAATTTAACATAAAACAAATTAACCTAGAATGAGAAAACAAACAAAAACAAAAACTCAACCAAAAGGACCTGTAGATAATATCTCTGCCCATGCATGGCTTGTTTTTTAAATTACAATTCACAGAATAACACTGCTGGAAAGCCTATTTTACACTATGCTACACAAAACATGAAAAAACATGAGTAGTGACATTTACACAATTTTACAGTATTTTTCCTTTGCCTAAGAAACACATCCTTTTCTACTTTACATTTTTTTACAATTCCCAGCTCACAAAAAAGGACACTATACGCGTAGACAGTCTTTAAAAAGGAGAAATGTACCCAATGCTACAAATAAACCTTTTCTTTCACAGAAGCCTCTGTATTAGATAGTGATTAAACAAAATATATCTCTATGCCACTCGATGTGAAATGGACTAATTAAAAATATTTTTTTTCGTTTTTTTCTTTTTTTTTTTTTTTGCGTAAACATAAAACTATAGAACATCTCTGAAACTTCTTGCATTAATTGCTATGTAACTATTACACTGCTTGCCAAAAACTTCTTGGGATCGTATCTGAAATGCCAATTGAGCCAATTGCTGCCCTATTAAAAAAAAAAAAAGGAAGGTAAGCCTTACAGGTTGTTTGAGTGTTTGCAAATCATCTTCAAGAATTGCCTATAACCACATATTTTCTCTTATGAAAATGCTTCAGTTTATTTTCTTTCAGAGCCTGTAAGTACCTGGCAGTTTTTCCTTTGGAGAAACATCAACAGTTGTAGTCCTTACAGTTTAGGCAAGTATTTCCTGCGTCCCGATGCTGGAAATGCAGGGCCATCATCCAGCACACAGGGTCAGGCTCTGCCTGCACACTCACGCACAACCCACCTCGAAATTGATGAGAGGAGTGGTACATGTGCAGTGAGCATACAGGAGTGGGAAAGAGAGAGGAATATGCTCGTGCTTCTGTCTGATACCATGTCCCTGCACATCCTTTAGGTCGAGGCAGGCAGCGTGTACGCCTGCCTACGAGATGTAGCGGGAGGAGAAAGGGTGTGAAACTGGTAGGCCATTGCCTTGTCCCCATTCATCTCAGTGAAATCAAAGCATTGTAAAAACAAAAACCACACAGTGTACACACACCTGAATCCAGACTACTACCACCAGCCAAATGTTTCTAAAGCGTTTTAGGCAGACGCTCGCTGTTGTTATTACACTACCAGGGACACCGGCGTAGAGCGGTGCCCGATACGAGGAAATATTTACTGCACCTACAGTGGCATTGTGCTCCTCGGGTTTGCAGGAGATGCTGCAGCCCTCACTTGTGACTTGTCAGTAGCTTTTAGCGTTTGCCAGGGTATGTCTAGAGCATAGCACACTGGGGATTTAAGGTGCTCGCCTGCCACGTTATCTAGTACCTTGAGGGGGAACGGAGCACCCTGCAGGAGGCCCTTGCTGTTCAGTCACACCAAGACTCTGACAACCAATTTCTGTTAAATCAGGGCATGAACTCTTACCTATATATATGTATATATATATATATGACTTTCTATGAAGGTAAAAGCCAGTCTTGTCTACCTACAAATCTGATGCCTTATTTTGCTGACAGAGTCGATCACTGCAGAGATTTATGATAAAAGAGGGTCAAAAGAGAAAAAGCAATGTATTTTGAACACTGCTTTTATGCTGTTTCCAGTATTTATTGGAGCAAGAAAGACCCTCATTAAACCAGCATTTTTTTTGTTGATTTTGGATTATGGACAGGGATCTATGTCTAAACAGAAGGGTCACACATAGCAGCCAAGGGGCTATAAAACATCTGGAATCCATGAGTCTGGTGCCTGGCCTTACTGAAAGGTGAAGAGTGATGAATTTAATTTTTGTGAGGGATCTTTCATTCTCGATTGTGGCACACAGCATTCCCTGGGGGTGTTTCTTCACCGCAGCCATATAACTGCTACTAAAAGTTATCCCTCAGCTGGGAGCAAGGGAATACAAAGTATTGCTATGCAGTCTGTTTCTAAACACCAAGAGAGATGAAAGGAAATTAGGATAGTTTCCCTTTGGTGGCCATTTCATATGCTAAAGTTTACCTCAGCATCCAAATTGGGAAGGCATTATGTTGGTAGACGGACAGACAAGTTATTGGCAGCAGATGGGTGCTGGAATGAACACCAGCAGCAACTCTGAGAGCTCGGTGGAGATACAGAACTCTGAGTGCTACATTTGCAGCTGACTGGTACTATGAGAAAGAGAGGTAGTTATTATGGCTGCAAGTGTTTAAAAACAGCCTTCACGGAGCTCTAAGTGAGAAATGGGAACATGTGTTACTACATTGTGTTTCCAAGACCTTTATACTTGTCACAAAACCGATCCACATCTCACACACATTTTAAAACAATTGCTACTTCCTTACAGTGGGCTCTTTCGATGATGGAGGGGCAGGCAGCAACTCAAAACCTGAAGGTTACAACCTGATTAGACAGACAGACAGAGGCATGCAAATATAACCGATTCCTCCAATTCATCTGGGATCCAGCAGTCAGATGAAGGGGAACAAATGTTATTTCCACAGTCAGGACACGCCAGCAGACTCTGGAGGAAATACTGCCACCATACAGATTAGCACATTGGGCCACTGTGCCACTTTTACTAGGAACCAAAATGGAAATCTTTTCTGTAGTTCTTGCATTGTTACTGTGTTTCATGACCTTGTTGCAATAAACATTTTAGACAGTGGAATGAAGCTGACTGTACACTACTGCATAAACAAGACCAAGTTATCCTTCAGAAAAAAATGGTATCGGTTTTACACATACAGAGCAGGAACAGAAAAAGAAACACAATGGAAAAATAGACAAGGAAGAATATGCTTCACATTAAGACAGTTGCATCCAGAGAATCTGAAAGAAACCAGCTTTTTTTCCTGAACTTATTCTAACCCCACTCCCCATATCTAATTTTCTCCTCCATAAGGGGCATATGAAGTTTTGCACTTTTTTTGCACAATTCTTGAAAAATACATATACCCAACTATGAGTATTTAATCAGCTATTGTGTTTCAGACACAGATGCTGAGCTATGTCTAAATGAAAGACAAATTAGTTTCCTGTTAGCAAGTGGTCACCAACAGCCACCTACTTTGCACATTCAGCACATTTTAATTATTCTGTTTTAAAAAATTGATTGATTTTCTCCCTCCAATCAAATACAGGACCTCTGTTGGCATAAATGCATTTTGTTGCATTTTTGCTTCTTTTCTCACTTAGCAAGTATCACAGTTCAACATAACCATTACATTCAGGGTATCTTCCTCTTGTTTCAGACTTCAAAGACCTCCACAAACCCCCATTACCTTCATTCCTTTGTTCTAAGCATCCTTAAGAGAGATTTTAAAAGCCCATAATGGTGAGCAGCATATAAAGTTCCACTTTAAAATCCAGATGCTTGTAGGTCTTGCTTGATGACAGTGAAATTAATTATATGCCACTTCTTTCTGTTCCCTAACCAGCTTCCTTCTTTCCATAGCTTTCAAATACACGATTCATTTTATTAATTATACAACTACTGCCTTCTCCCTACTTGTAAAATTGACTTTTTAACAAGGTGAGGGGAAAACCACATCAGACTCAATGCTGTGCTTGAGAATCCTTGCTCATTAGCACCTTTCTACCCCATGGACCCTGAAACATGAAGATCCAAGGCATTGCCAGATAAAGAATTAAATGTTATGATCAAGAGGGTGGACAGTATAGATAGGACATTCAATTGCAAAACTCATTGCAGTGTTGTCAACTATCTGCGTTTTTCATCACTCGGATGCTGTGCTCAATGTGTTGTGATGGATGACCAAAGTTTCAAAGGTTTACTGTGTTTGGTTCAAGTATCCTGAACGATCTTCAGTAATTATCCCATCCTTAATGAGAGCAGAGTAGAATAACTTGCAGTACCTGACCTAGCTTAGGTGCCAGAAGCAACAAAGCTACGGCATTAGGAGCCCAGCATAGACTATTACTTTACCCTACTTTTCAAGTGTGTTTTGCAACTAAAATCAAACCCTGTTACCATGACTAAACTGCTGCAGTTCCCCACTTAACTAGCTTGAAGGAAGCCTCAGCTGTTACTGATGTGCAGATACACCCTTAATCTTAGAGGCTAAGGCAACAGAAAGAGATAGTCTTGTGCATCCTTGAGTATCAATTGGCCATATACAGACTTTGGCTTAAAAAGTTCCCTTTTGCATTACCGTTGTTTGCAGTTCTCTTCACAGTGCCTCAGCACTGGCTAGGGTGACTGTGTTGAGTTCATCTTCACTGCTGTGTATGTCTGCAAAGGCAGACAAGACGACTAAAGGTTCTTCAAACACACATGCTGAGGGCAGTTATAAAAGTCAGTTATAAAACAGTGAGATAAGGACAAACATATTGGAGTGTTCACCATGGTACCCTCTCCACTTTCATCAAGGATAATCACAAAAAGAGTAAAGAACAGCAAAAATGCAGCAGCCTTTTAGCAGGGCTGTTTCATATTCAGATCCACTAATTTGAAATAAAATCATCACCACATTATCTTGCAGCAGACAAACGCAGCATGAAGGGCACAGGCAAGTGAACAAAACTTCTTGATCTTAGCATCTGAATGCATTTATCTAGTACATAAAGTTGTTGGCATAGATCTCTTTGAAACTGTACAAAAGCACAGTACAGCCATAGCTCAACGAGAGGGAGGTGTTCTGTGTCCTCTCCTCTGTGTGCATGCTGCTATGTACAGTATGAGTGTGATTAATACATATTAATTCAGAATCCTAAACTTTCCACTTGTATTGCAGGCCATCTCCTGCCCCACAGGGTGAATCCCATTGAATAACATTGAGTTCCTACAAAAAGACATTATTTTCCTCCTGTCCAGGTGGAACAGTAAGGCCCCAGCACGAAAATCATGGTCCAGCTGGCTTCAGCAAGAGCATGATTTCACACCATGACTGTATGTGTATAGATACGCGCACACATGTCCACACATTCATTCTGTACATTTACAAAGGTACACATACATTTTTACATTCTTTGGTGGCAAAATAATAACAAAAAACCCCCAACAAACCACAGGGTTGCACAGACTGTGCATCTTTGCTTAATGAATCTACTTCAGGAAAATTGGTGTTGCTGTAACAGGGGTTATTTTGCCTCTTTAAGGACTGTTCCTCGCATTGACAAAATGCCATACATTTACAATGACTAAAACAGGGCACAAGGAAAGCCAACGTAAACACAGCTCACATAATGACAGCTAACTCAGAGAGAGCCCCCTCCTACCCACATCAACACACCACGAGAAGAAGAAGCCGTATGCTTTCAACTACAAGCACCCAAATACTTCCTCAGTTACTGTCCGGATGTTGTGCTGAGCTGCAGAACACCCTTCTTCTGCCCTGGCTGGGGGGGGTTGCTTTTTGTTGCTTATTAAAATCGCACTATCGGAGGACAGGATGTTGGGAGCAGCAGAGGAGGCTGGCAAGTGAATGCCTCACCAAAGGGTTGTCAGCCTATGTGCTTCAGATGAATGGCTCTTGTCGCCACCTCTGGGACATCAAACCTGCATCTCAGAGGTGCTGATGAGGCCCAGTGCTTTGGCTTCTTCTGGTGTTAGTCCACTCTTTAGTGTCCTTCTCACTGGATAGTTGTAAAGTTCCAAAAGCAGGCAACAACAGCAACAGCAACAACAAAAATCCAAAGAAAATGCAAACAATTAGAAGTGATAATTACATGAAGACTTTCAGCTGAAAAAAAACCTGTTAACATGCAAGCTGAGTCAAATCAAAAGTTGCTGTGTGCTCAGGGCCCCAAGATCAGAAACACTGAATAATGCCCTGTGCCAAATCCATGGGAGCATCAAATACCCAGCAACTCAAATCAGGCAAAAAGACATTTTGTCATTTGACATGTAGTCAACAAAAACTTTTAAGGAATTTTAGGATTTTTTTTATCTGAAATTGTATCAAGTGATTTTCAGTCTACAGAAAGGATCATCTGCCTTATTATTTTATAGTTTCATAAAGATTTTTTAAAGAGGTTTTGGATCTCTATAGGGCTCAATTGAATTTACACTATAAAATCCTACATGAGCCTTTACAAGTGTAAAAAAACCCAACCCACCCAGAAGTTAAAAGGTTAAAAATGTGGCTACTTTACAGTCAATTCAAATAATTAAAACTACTGTCTTCATACACACTTCCCTTTCTCCTGTAATGCTCCCCCACCCTAGACCCATTTGGGTCATCTTTGCCATTAATAGTCTGGAGCATTTTAGTTGAATCTAAATGATAAATCTAGGACTAAATCTCATTTCTTAAATTTTCTATGAAGTGTTCTGACTTCATAGCCCTGACATAAAACTTTTAAATTTTCTGATAGCCTTTTTTATTCAGAAACAAGTGACTATGTGACTGCATACACTGAGCATTAGCGTCCTCCTAGTTTTACTGGTGCCATGATTTTCAGGTGGATGGGCTTAATGGACATAAATGGGGTGTTCACTCCACGCTTTGATGTTCCTCAGGTACAAAACGCACATTCAGAAGTTTAAGCTGCATGCAAAGCATAAACAACAAATCTATGTTGAAAAAAATATATCCAGAGCCCCAAAATAATCAAATCTAGAGGAAACTAGTAGAGAAACCAACTGCAAACAGTGGTTAAGGACTTCTTGCATTGCTATCATCTAGCAAAATTAAGACCACAAACTTATTGAGATACTCAGTCCATGTAGCTGAAACTGGGTGGTCACACTCAAGGGTCTAGCAGGAGTGAGAGGAGGGAATGGTCAGTGTCAGAGGATAAGAGAAGGAAAATATGGCACGGTTGAACATTTGATACCATGCAGGTAGAACAAACGTGATCTATGTTTGATAGTCAAACCGCTTTCATCAGTTACTAAGGTTAATCAAATAAGCTGAGTGTGCCACATGTGTAACTGTTCCTCCTTATCAAACACTTACTTGAAAGTTTTTCTTCAAAGCTCACTCCTTTTTCCTTCAGCATTTGCACACTTATTAATCACCGCTAGGAGTCTGCATGGCAGCCTTTTATAATACCCACTTTTTCCTACAAAACTGATCAGCAACACCTTCCAAGTTTAACAAAGCTTAGCTTAAAGCAGTACAAGGTGAAATGCAACTGATAAAGGTGAGATTAAGAAACACAAAAAGTACTACCAGAACAGCAACATATTTAAATAAATGCTCCGGTGTCCGTGGTGTGGAATACCCAACATGGACTGTTTAGTCAGTCCTCAACACTGGCACACTTTTATACTGCTCAGATTTGATACCCAAATGTCCACGGTGGCAAATGTTAATTTCTAGACATGAGCTAGGAAATGTCTTTGGGTCTTAAAGTATCAGTGAATCACTCAGTGCTTATTTCTATATCAAAATGAACAATATCAGGAGTGAAAGAACAAATCCAAGAAAGCTGCAATTGAAATATTTCTGTCTTACTAAAAGCAAAGACTTCCCCATGCAGCTCACCCACTTAGCTGCCTGCACTTTCTCTCCCCTGAACATTTTTTTTTTTTTTTTCTGTACCCTCTACCACATGCAGACAAACACAGACCATAGCTAGCTTGGCCACCAGGTAGCAGAGTCATGTTAAATAAATACGTGTACAGGAGACTGAACTTTCACTGGATGACTCTCTAGATGACATTACACCTTCTCACTGCAGGCAAATGTGAACTGGAAAACCAAATGCAGAACAAATCTCCACATTTCAGACACTTTTGCAGAAGTTTCAAATCGAACATATTCATGGCTGCTCTCACACACATCCCCAGCTCTCTGGGACCACAATCCCTCATATTTGCAAACGCAGAACAATCACCACTGTAAAACAAAGTTATTTTTCTTGTCAGATGGTAAGACAGGCAGAGTGAGGGAAAGCAATCGCTAATCCTGTTTGCAAACATTTAACAGGAACTGGGGTGCTCTGCTAACACTGATCATGTACTGGAATAAGCAAAATTTTGGTCTTATTTATGACAATGTAATTCTGGAATGGCCTTCTTTAGGTCAGTGCAATTATTACTGCACAAATATCTGGGCTGAGACTTTGTCTAGCAACTGAAAGGGAAATGTGTGCCTCTAACTCCCACCAAGCAGTATACAGTTGTCTAAATTCCTCCATCATCCTGAGTGACAGGATTACTAGTTTACTAGGAAAAGCCAAATGGATTTATGAGAACATACAGGCCTATTTGAAGAAAATTAGAGGAGTTTATATTCAGAAGTCACAGTCAGGAGTTAAAATATCATGGTAGAAACCATCTTCATGGCCAAATGAGGAAGAAAACTAAGAAGTCTTCTTTACATAAGCAAGGTTTCTCTTTGAATCTCCAGATGCGTACCCATCAAACATATGAAAATCTTAGTCTGAGGATCTCGTCTATTAACCCTTGGATGACTGAAAAAAAGAAATACTGTATGCAGCATGTGACAAGTGCCCTGTTCTGGGTTTTCTGCATGACTCGCACAACAGAGTCAAACCTCAGGTATGGACTTTTTGTGCCACTGAAAAACAAGTAGGAATGACGATGCTCAATGAATTGCATGGACGTACACAGCTGTAATTAAACAAAACAATCCCCCTGCATCCCTCAGCTGATTGTTCTAACTTATCTCTGCTGTCTTGTAATACAGAGAAAGATAGCTTCAATTTAAGATATGCCAGTAACCTAAGCTTTCAAGGCCAGCAGTTAGAAGAAAAGACCTCCAAGCAATGTAGGTCTTTGGCGGTCATAACAGATTGTCAAGAAAATAGTTATTAAAAAGCAAAGATGTGAAGAATCTTTTCACTGATGGACGCTGACTTGTATAAACTAAGCATGTAGGGCCAAATACTGCAAAATGCTGTGACTACTGGCAAGATTAAAGCTGTCCACCATCAACAGGCAACCAGGATAACAGCTGACAGCATCATGGTCGAGACTCAGATAAGTGAATTCTTGTCCCTGCAATGCAACAGGCCAGTCTGACACCGATGAGTCCACCTGTAGTTTGATGGAATTTGTATTTAGGGAGACGAAAGTGGCCTGATAAAGGGGCCTTTCATGTAAAAATTACATGTAATAAGTGAAAATTACTTACAGTAAATTCCCTCATTTGAAGATACAGTGGATGGATGCATATGAGTCACACAGGAACAAATTCCAGCCTCACTATTCTCTGCACTGGCTTGTGAACTATGGAGGTTTGTGAGTGATGAAGCCAGGAGAAAGCTGAGTTATTGACAGGAGCAGGGACCGCTCTGGGAGGTGGGTGAACCTTATCTTAACATGCTGTTAAACAGATATCCTCAGACATTTGTCTATGTCCTCACAAAGCACTTGGTAGGGTTCCTCTACCTTAGGAAAGCTCATGAACACATTCAGTCATCAAAACTGAATACAGAGAGGTATTTCCCTTCCATGTTTTACAGGCATTGCAAAATTACATTTCTCAAACTAGATTTTCACTCTCCCCTCTTTACTGAACTCTGTCGTGTCTCTAACTGTACTAGACGTATCTTGGCTTGTAAAAGTCTTGGCCTGCTTCAGATCACATTAAACTGAGTTATGGAATGTATTTTGGAGGCAGTGACAATAAAAATAAGACTTTCAAGTGACCTTCTAGGTTCTTGAAGCAATTTTTAAAACATTTGCTAAAGAAACATAACATAGAGAGAAAATAACTTTACTCTGGTCACAAGCAAGGCCTGCTGAGATCCCATAACCAAGAAACTAAATGTTGTTTTTCTGGGGTCAGAGGGTGTGATATTTTTTGCTAATCAGGAAATCTAGAATTTTATTTGATATCCTGGCAGAATGCAGTGTGCTTATGATGAACTTGATGAATTTGACTCTGCCTATTGGGTCAAAATCTACACAGATACATAGCCCTCACAATACATTGGGAGTGTTTTAAAAAAAGAGTAATTCCCTACCTGTGGCTTTGACAGAGAATATAATTATCTAGAGTTTGATTTTCTTTTTAAAAAGCAGATAATGTTCCTAATTTCCCTTTCCTTATTTTTTTTTATTTTATTTTTTTTAATAAAGATTCCACGAACAGTAAAGATCAGTCTGGCTGGCGCTGTTTATTCTTGCATTTGCAATGTTTTTTGACATGTGTGTCTCCACTTGTATGGATGAGTCACTTGAAATGCAGAAGAGATATGACCACTCTGCTGCTCAAGAAGTCACAGTATTAGTGTCATTCCTATTACAAAGGTGTGGCAGACACAGCTTTCTTTTGGTACCAGCTGCAAAGGTAATGCAGCTGCTAGCTGATGACTTAGAATGAAGAAAATTCCAGGTGGCTAAGACTTACACAGCAAGGACAGCAGGAAGGGCAGATTATGAGAGGCCGTACAGGCTAGTTCCATCATTTCATTTAATTTCATATATCTTAGTTTTATTTTCTGTTACCTACCCACACCCAGCTTGCACAGTCTATTTTCTCATATATTTACAGTTAACATATTCTCTTGGACTTCAATGAATCCAGCTATGGCAATTTTCAACTCAAAAGTTCAATCCAGTCTTGCTCATATTCTCTTATTTTAATCCTTTTCTGCATTTGTGTTTTTATGTCACTATTGCTCTAAGTTGTACTTATGTTTAATTATGCATATATCATTGCTTAATGCAAATAGGCCTAAATGCTTAATAAAAGTACTAAAACATTACATGTAGATATTTTCTTACAGGGATTTGTAGGTGAATTTTTGGACTTTAGCGTGCATTTCTCTGAGGAAGCACAGCCAGCTGAAATGTGGTCTTTGTCTGGGTCAGCTACATAGAAAGCTCCAATAAACGATGTATAATTACTTATTACTGCCCTGCAGCTTTGCTTTGAGTCCTGTCCACACTTCATAGATGGCACAAGTCTCTGTAACACGAAACTCTGTAGTTCACAACCATCTTCAGGTGTAACTTATGGTGGCTGTGACAGAAAGAGTCGTCTAGCAGTGGAAGACGACAAAGTAGCATTTGGTAAGGGAAGTTTAACTTGTGTTTCATCTCCAGGTGGTTTATATCCCAGGTGTTATAGAGAACAAAAAAATAACATTGCTTTAGAGAATCTGGGCTGCGTGAAGAACATATGAGTTTTAAAGTAATATTTAATGTGTAGCTGAAACTGTTAAATTTTCCAACTTTATGTATTTCACAGATTGTCATTTACATAGTTCCAACAGTAAAGCAAAAAAGATTTAACTCCTTCTTTGAAAGCCTTCTATGAAAAAGAAAACCCTATTTTTCAGGACTTCTGTGAATTCCACTATAAAACGTTACTACTAAAAGTAATCCTGCTGCCATCTCTTTCATAATTTCTCCCACTTAACTTTATCAGTCAGAAGTGATTCCACTATTAACAGGTAAGGCATCAAGAGTGTAGAGCTTGCCAACAACTGAGTCTGCATGTAAGCACTATATGCTATTTTCAAGACCAGACTATACATTAACAATGCACAGGACAAAAAAAGGCAGATAGGATACAGAAAGTAAGCCGCCTAACACAAGTGTTTTGAGCATGCATCCTTTACATTCCATTTGAAATTTTAAAATGACCCTCCAAGGGGGTAGCTCAGGTTTATGAACATAGAGCTGTCTGTTGGAGAGTGACCCAGCAGAGGAGTGGGTCCATGTTTGAACACTCGGGCTCTGTGGACAGCAACTTAATTATCTCCACTGGGAATCTGTGCTGGGAAATAAAACAGTAAAAGGCATCATCTCTATGAGTCATCAGATTAAAAATAATTATGATCAAAATAATATTGTAATTATGCTAATCAGGTAGTGTTATACTGCCTACAGGAGGCCATATATATATATATATAAAACATAGTAATGGGGCAAGATAAATTCCGAATAGCTCTGTGTGAAACATTTTTGTCCATCTTCTAAGACAGACTTCCCTCCAAACAGGTTTGACACTCGCATCTAAGTGTAGTCAAATTCCTGCCTTTACAGATCCTTGTGCTAAACTCCTTCATGGCAGCAGAGGGCTCTCCTTGGCAGCTGTGATATCGCGATGCTCTTCTGGAATGCCACATAAGAGATCGCTTTTGTTGCTGTATTTCTTTTGTAAAGCAACTTGAAAAGCAGACCTGTACTTCCCTGTCTTTTCTCACTCTCAAATGAAGCGCTTTCCATAACAACTCTGTGACTTGTCAGCCAGCAACTCACTGCTGCTGATTTCTTGCTCAGATGCTGAAAATAATCATCATCTTTCAGGAAGGAAGGATGATGTAAATAAGGAGTAAATTACTGACCACTGATAAACTTGAAAACCACTTCAATATGAGAATAAACCAAACATAATACATATCCTATCAACTTAGGGCTAACTGTGTGCAACTTAACCATACATATTTTTTTAATACTTACAACTTATATATCCCACTTTTGGGAATGAATCCTGTGCCAAGGATTCAAAACCCTTGAAATATACCTTTAAAATATGCCAACTAAAATGACAACAGAGGTTAATGTCGATGAATTCACCGATGCAGTGAATGGAAAACTGGCAAAAGTGAAAACAACTACTTGTATCTCTTGCAAGATGCAAACAAGATGCAAACAAATGAGGTAAAATGAGTTTTTTTCTACAGAACTTCAGTTGAAAAAGTACCAAAAGTGTATACCGTAACAGAAGTATTTATCTAGAAAATGTCAATACCAATATTCTGTGACTTGGGAACATGACCAGCTTTATCTCTTATGCACACTGACATCACTTGCTCTTTATCAGCTGCTCATGTCCTGTCAGTTTCTCCCACATTACCTCCTGCTTGTTCTTTCCTGCAATAAAGAAAACACCATTTGGCCAAGAAGAGATGGCCAGAGAAATTCCAGCACTTGTAAATCCTTGTCTGGAAGCCCATGGCAAGCTGCAGAGCACTCCCTCTTTTTGGTTCTCCCAGCGCTGGAGACACAGCAGAAGAAAATGCCAGTGGTCTGCCTACACTGTAGGATCCTGATGGAACACAGGCCTCACCTGCTACCAGGATGCACTCTGCTAAGAGCAAACCCTGAGCAGTGGCTACCTCTTCCTCCACAGAGCAGCGTGTCTGGTGGGCATTTAATCCCATGAGGTGACAGCCACTTTAAAATGACTAAGGGCAACCCATAACAGCAGCAGTTTATTTCCCTGTACCTACACAATGTCCTCTGTGCTTGGGTAATGTAACATACATGTGCATGTGAATGTCTGTGTAGTGGTCAACATCTCTGTCTTCCACCTGTGTACTGAAATAAACAGGGAGAAAAGATACCTATTCTTTGTAAACATGCCATATTTAATTCTGACTTCTCAGATCAATGCAATGACTTTTCACCTTTTTCTCAGTTGCTGTATTAAAACAATGCTGCTCAATTTTGAGCAAATACTAGATTCCACAGTATCTCTAAATACCAGTACTGGAATCCAATGCAAAGTTAAGGAATATACTTAATGGTGCAGGCTGGGTTAATTTTATATCTGACTTTCCTTATATAAAAAATAAAACTGTTTCAAGCACAAAGTTTAAGGATATCAATCCCAAAACAAATAACTTGTATCAGAATGAAACTCATTATAGAAGTGACTCATAGATTTCTCTAAAACAGCGACTGAAAAATGAAGTTAAGCATCTTTTACTAGCAATTTTTTTTTTTTTAGTAATTTTTAGACCAAACTTTCAAAAAATCTTTTGTTTTGACAGCTAGATGATGTAGAACTATACAGAATGATGGCAATTTCACTTTCACAGTGCTAGGACCAGGCAAACGCTCTAGAACAAACTTCAGACATGAAAGGTACACTTTGAAACTCATGGAGACTGCCAACAAAACACATACACAGGTACTATATATTTGAACAGTTAAAAAGCAGGATGTCTATCCCTGTCTGTCAAGATCAGTTACCTTTAAAGAAAGCTATAAATACAAATGTAATACACATTGTAAAGCAGAAACTGAACAATCATAAATAAATGCATACCTATTTAGAAATGGTATTAATATCAACAATCACAATTATATATGTCACCAATTACAACTGAAAAAAACTGAAAAAATGGAACCAGCTATTCATCCTTACATTTCAAATAAATACACTGATTTACAACTATTAAAACTCATGGTGAGACCTATAGGTTACTCAACTAATCCTGCCTCTCCTGTTTATTCTCCTACAGCTGTTGATGCTGGCCTCTGGCACAGATGAGATATGGGACTATGCGGGCCTCACCCTGATCAGGTATATAAATTTATACAGTTTACTGTGGTCAGTTGTATTTATAAACCATTCATTAAGTACTGTTAATTTTTATTTTATTTTTTATTTATTTTTTAATATTTTTAATAATAGATTTAATATTAATTTAATATTTCAAATATTTTATTATTTTTTATTTATTGTAGATCACGGAGTTTAGTTCTGTCATTTTTGCAAAGATCTTGCCATCCTAAGGATGAAAGATTGTATTACGTAAAAGGCATCCAAAAGACATTAGCTATCTCGGCATCTAATGGAGATAACCTTCCAGCTGCCAGAGTTTTAAGTGCTTTATCTCAAGTTCTGTTTTCATTCAATCATAAGATTTTTATTAACTGGGTATTGACCTTCTGAAGGCTCTGTACTTTGTGTGAGGACAAACACACTTTGATACTGAATACCATCAGTGATACATTCACTTTTTCAAAATGCAAAGAATTGTTGCTAAATGTGCACCACTAACTAGTTGACCATGCCCCCTCCTCTAACTCCTGATAGGACCCAGTTACTCAAATCCCAAATAATTAGTTGCAAATTCTAAGTGAAGTTGCTTGCCTTTAAAGCATTTTATATAGACTTCTTCTTGTAAGGTTTTTATTTTTTTAAAAGCATAATTTCCATTAACTCCTGCTTTTAGTCAGGCTATAAATACCAGAAGAACAGTCTCCCTCCTGGTATTTTGGCACTTCGGTATCTTTTCATAGCCAGAAAAAGTAAGTGGAGAAACATGAAAATGAAAAATAATGAAAAAACAAAGAAAAGAAGAAGAAAAAGTTAACTGAAGCACCCTGTGAATGCCAAACAACAACTACACACCTTTGGATTCAGTCTCCCATCTAGTATTTTGTTTGCTTACAAACATGTTTATTCCAAAGCAGCATTGCATGCCTTCCTAAAACTTGTCTAAAGTTTGTCTCCACGCCTGGACCTTTGGGAGAGCTCTTTCCCATGTTTTGGTACCTGATGGCAGTGTGCCAACTCCTATTTCACTTTTTCTGAAGGTGGAATTTAGCATGAAATACCTGACCTAGGATGTTCTGTAGTTAAATTTAATCCATTGGCCCTGAGTTTATTTGTCTAAAATTCAGGTAATCTCCACTCAATTTCTATCTCCTCCACAGTCCACTCACACGAGGCTGACAGATTACTTGGGTGGTGCCTCAGATCCATTTCTGCATAATGACTGTAAGAATTTTTTACTCCCCACAAGTCATTATGCAAATAAATCAATAAATCCTTATTAGATGTTTCCATATCTCAAGGGTCAATCACAGGGTATATTACTTGACTAACATGTGATTCCAAAGCCTACAATAAGGCATTATCATGTCTCTCTCTCTTTTTTAAACATTACAAATAATTTGGATCAAGTTTTCTCATTTGAATACTCAATTAAATTATGATTCAATTATTACCTGCTCCAGACCCATTTCTCTAACTTAAATCTAAAGCTTATTTTAAATTTTAATAAATTATGAGAGAAATAGGACTGCACAGAGAGACACTGAGCTAAAATGATGTGAATGAAAACAAGCCTCTCTGTGGTGTCTCCAGCAGAACCCAAGGCAACCACCACTCTGCTACTCACCATCAAGTATTGGCCACACCTGGGCCCTACATTATGGTTTACTGTTCAGGGTCAGCTAAAGATCCGGACGCAAACAGTGCTGTAGAGTCAAGCCATCATTAAAGAGCTGCTTCCTTGGTGCAATTACCTGGAATTACTTGTTGGCAAGACTGTATCGGGATTCCCACCCTTTGACCACTGCCTTGACTTCAGGGAGCCAGGAGACACATTTTCAAGCATGAAGGTTGCTAACACTAACAATTCATACAGAAGGAGGAAGGTACTTGCAGGTCAATGCTCTAGCCTTAAGGTAATTGGTAATCAGCTGATCTAGTTTTACTACCTGTGGCTTAATCAGCATTCAAACAAATCCTTAGGACTTTCTCTTGGTCCTTTGATTTCAGAGCCCTGCCATGGCCATTCACAGAGGTCAGGAATCAAACCTGTTTGAGCAGCATTTCCAAGTATTGCTCTGTGTATACCAGAATTAGTGCAAATACCTTCCATATGCTTAGTCATGACTATTAAATTGGAGTGTGATTTTTCATGATGCTGACTCATGGGAATCATACAATTCTGTGACAGATCTATCCAGGTCCATGAGGGCAACACAGAGATTGCACCTCCATAAGAGTCTAATCCTGAGAGAATTGATTTTATGTTAGGGGATGGATGTTTTAAATAAACATCCAGGACAAGAAGGAAAACAGCATTATCTTCCTGTTTGTCTATTATCAAGTTTGGGAGGGGGGAGTCTTTAATTAAATGTACTTCAGTAAAATTTTTATCTTATAGATGCTGCTGCTAGTTTCATGTGTCTTCTGTTGCCTCAAAGCTGCAGGGGCTGTAAAACCTATTTTTCTTCTCCTCTGGTTTGAAGCAACTGGCACAGGCTGGTTCGTCATGCTGTCAAAAGCTCATCTAGTAAGAGGATTTTATAAGCAGCCCTATTCTTTATATAATTTCTTCTCTTACCTCACACTTCATGTAATCTTCAGAACAAACTCTGTTTATCTCTGTTACATTATTTTTTAAATTCATCTCGCTGTATTAAATCACCTTCTTTCTTGACTGTTTTTGTTAAATCTCAGTGGCATCTCATAGAGAGAGTACTTATTTCCCTAAATGCACTGGTGCAATGCTCGTAACACTGTTCTGTAAGCCGCTAAAATTAACTTCAACAATTGTATTAATTGAAATTTGGACTATCGAAAAACTTCTTTATCCCCATTTTCCTTTGCACTCATTTTTTGTTATGGCATCATTTGTGAAGGTCATCCTAACCTTATGGGAGAACCAGACAATCCAAATTATATTATTCTTTATTTCCTTGCTTTTGAACAGCTCCCCATAATGTTATAAAAACCTTTCTCACAGAAAGCTGCCCTCAGTCTTCAAGAACAGAAACATCATATTTTTAACCCAATTTGTATTTCATGCCTTTAAAATATGCTGAACTGACATCTCTAGAGGCTGGGGTTTGTTGTTTACACACAGAATAAGGGCATCAGAGAGAAAAAAAACACCAGCAGAAGTTTCCCATGGCAACTTGCCTTGAATCTATCTTTGAATAACCACCTCAAGGGGTGACAGAGCATTTCAGTTTCTGTGGCTCATTCAATCCTGTGGCTTTCTGATGAGGCTTCTAATGAACAAACACAACCGTAATTTTGTTTTCTCACATAATATACCACTCCAGTATGTCTGGTAGGCAGGTCACTGAACACCCACCATGGGGCAATTACTTCCAGTTGGTTACTGTACTTCATAATGTCAAATCTGATCCTAAAAACCTCCACGGTGGAAAAGGCTAGCACAGAATTAAGTTCTTTCTCTGCAGATCATCACACGAACTCAGCTGTTATGCACTTACCATGTACCTTAGCTTTCTGTGATTCTTCCTATCTTCAACCAACACACACAGACGTTTCCATCTGTCTTTTGTTGAATGACTCACTGTCTTATTCCTCCTCCCAATTTATAATTCTGCTCATTACTCTGAGAGTTCAAACTCTTCTGTGTCATTAAGATTTAACTAAGCTCTCTGCATACCAGATACAGTCATGCTGCTGTTACAAAAGGTAAAACGGTTCAAATGAACAGGTCAAATCATCTCATTTTACCATTACAAATATTTCTTGACTTTAACTTAACCTTTTCCATATTCCTGTTTCTGTTTTCCCCTAGTTACAAGTGACTTGAATATCACTTGCTTTTTACCTCACATTTTTCTGTCTTTTTTATGGCAAAAAAATCCCTTGTCCATGAGAATCTTCTACCTGAATCACAGGAAATATTTACAGTGCAATTGCATATATTTCTTTTGGGTTTCTGATTTTGCTAAAAACATGTATCTCAGCTCAGGTTCACTGAAATCTTTGCTGAATGCTAAGTAAGCCTGATAAGATTTTCAGTTCTGCACTGAAAGCAATGAGACATATGCAGCATGATGCACAGTGAAAATAATTCCTTTCAACTGAGTTTTGCTTTGATGTCCACGAATAGATTGAATACCAAGCTTATGGCAAAAGTCAAGGGGTATGTATGGGAGCCTGAAGACTGAAGGTGGTGAACCACCCATCAGATAATAGGGTCTCTTTGCTCTGCAGATAATAAATATCATAGTGTCTGCTGACCTAAATCATTGAAGTATGCTAAAAATCCATTTTCTAATAGGACCTGTGTTATATCTCTACCTGAAAGATCTGCTCATTTAACTCACATCACGCATTCATAAGGGTTGGTCTCTGTTCTTTCCTGGAGGTGCTATATTATCAGTCCGGCTAAGTGTGTTTTAGAGCTAAACTACATCATTCATTCATCATCCAGTATATTGACTATCTATCAGAGTGAAACAGTTCAGTTAAGATAGTCTCCTTTCACACTTCCTTTCAGCACATGTCAGCTGAAAGGGATGCTAAGCTACTGAACTTTATGTTTGTTTTGAAACTGCCTTTTAATCCACTTAAGAGTCTCACCCAGATCTTGAAGAACAAACAAGCAAAAGAGCTGGATTCTATCATGATTAATTACAATGGAAATTAGTCCCATCCTAAACATTTACTGAATGCTTAATCCCTGTTAATGTTTTTACATTACATGAATATAAAAGCCAGCTCCATGGAAAAATATGCAGTATTTTTATTATCATTATCCCGTTTTGTTTTTTTTTTGGTTTTTTTTTTTCTGGCAGCAAGTGCTTTCTTGGGAAAAAGGTACCTGCTAACAAGCAGAAATAAGATTTTTTGGTGTATGTGCATGAAGGTAGTGTTGCTAACAGAGGTAATATTTTAGCATGGGATAAACCATGGAAGTAGTCAAACATACAGGAGGTTTATTTGATATGCACAAGCCAACTAGGGCAGTCAGCACGTGCAGAACACCAGAACTGTGTGGGCTAGTGGGTAGCAGCAGCAGGTGATGCCACAGAGGTAAGGCACAGTGTATGACAAAGACAGACAATCCAGTGTCAGCTCATTTTCTTTGCTTAGTCTGGCTCATCTAACCAGAGTGTCCACTTTTCTTTTGCTCTTGCCACATGCAGAAGTTCCTTTCTTAGCATGTTGAGGAAAGTGAATATGCTTTCAGCACATGCTAGTTTATAGCAATCACTGCTTATACTAAATGTTTTTGATCACTCACTGTATTAGAACAAGTCCACAAAAAAGAAAATCTGTGTGTTTTTTCACTCACTGTTGTTGTCTCCTCTTTGTCCTAACTTCCCAGAAATGCTAAAAAGATGGATGGAAAGGTAGTCAAAAAGCCATATATAGTGAATGACATTAAACACTACAAGCTTATGTTCTTTGGGTACTTATCCTTCTCATAGTAATCACAATAGTTTTTGCACATAAGGAAAAATAAAAACCTAACCAGAAAGATCATCACCACTTAAACACTGTATTTACTAAAGCATGAAATCAAAATACTCAAACTCGGGTACTGTAGCTCAGTCCTGTGGCCACACTACATCGTTGAAAGACCACCTTATAGATGTGCTACCTTTTCTTCCCAGTGGAAGTTAAGCTCCTCTATAACCACCTTGCAGCCAAGCAGCAGCAGACATTTTGTTTTCAGGGCTGTGGAAGGATAGTACACAGCACGAGAAAGAAAGATTTTAAAAGGTGAAATATCTCAAACTACTTTTTGCTTTATGAATAAATTCAGCTACAGAAACAGCTATTAATCTTTATGTCAGTTCACAGTACCTTATAGCATTTTAAGCAGTCTCCATTTGAGGTCCTGATCTGACTTCTCTAGTTATGAATAAGTACTGTCATCAGCTCTAAAGCACCATAAACCATTCTTCTTCTCTTACTGCTAAGGACATTTCAAGTTCTGTAGAAGACAGTCACCCACTGCATACAACATCATTTAAGCAATAGTAAGAGGAGTTCATACCAATTGTAAACATACACTCAAGCTACTACGAACTACCAATACATGTCTGCGTGCTAAAGGCCTGGTTCCTACACCCATACATATAAATATTTGACCATACGCTTGTTTTGAGAAATTTAATAGTTGTATACTCACATGACTTCCTATTTGCTCGTGACCGCTTCCTCTCTCTAGGCACTGCTCGCTGGCTTGGCACTTGGGTGGCAGACTTTACAATGCGATCCATGATCTCATCTGCTGCGTCATCTGTTGCATTAGGTGAATCATCGTTGCCAGCGTTCCATGAACCGATACGGCCTGGAAAAGTCCAGCAAATGAATGGAGGCAAAAGAAGGCAGAAAGTCTCTTGCGTCATTTTGGTTTTGCAGTTGGGTTTTTGGGGAATTTTATCAGGCAGCTCAGTCATCGCTACTTCAAACTGGCCAAAGGAGAAGACTCTGCCTAATGGAGAGTATTCCTAAATAATACCCTAGAGTCTCTGCTGAATCAACAGAGAACTAAGAACTCAAATGCAATTATAATTTTCTATTCCCTTCTGCCTCAGAGTCTTATTCTCAAACATACAACTGGCAAATGTCTGGTAGAGACTGTCTATACGCCAAGGATTGCTAGTGTTCTATGACCATGTTTCCCTCTGCTCCTATTACACAGAGACTAGAAGACATGGCACGTTAGAGATTGATGCAAATTAGCAAGACAGGTCTTTTGTATCAAAATAGAGAAAGAATCAATTTCTGAGCATCTGTATCACAGCCTAGTGCAAAGGCAACATGAAAAGGGCAAAAAGTGTGGTTTGACATGTCTCGTTGTCCCTTTTACAATGAAGAATTCACCTTCTCATCACAAAGCTGTATGTGTCCTGGCACAACCGTGTCTGCTCCGTTATGAGCAGAAAAGCAAGAGCTGTTGGCAAGCTGAAAACCTAAATAAGCAATTTTGGTTAAAACCACAAATAAACAACTGAGCCATGTCTCCGAACCCAAGGTTCTGGCACTCCTTACTCCACAGTCAGACACGTTTTTGGGGTTCCTCCACTACAGACTACTGTTCCGTGTATGTTTTGTTTTTAAATAATTTGAAGGCTAGTACGCAGTGTGAACACTGGCAGCACGACCTGCAAAAGAGTGGGTGTGGCAGAAGTGCAAGCAGCTAAAAATTCACTGGTGAGGCCACTCTATATCATGTCCCTGATGTCAATAAACAACAGCCTTGATTAGCACTTTGCTCTGCTCCTTGTCTCCTGGCTCTCATTAAGAGCAGCTGCATTACGATAGTGCTCTTGATAAGCTTCTGTCTGGCTCACCCATCCTCTGCCTCTACTATTCTGACTTGCTTTATCAGGACACACTGCTCATTAGCATTCAATGGATTACTTTAGCTCTTCACCTTGTGCACTGCAGCCTAAATTATTTAATCTTTATACATGAGCTAGTTGACTTGCTTCTTAAACTGGGGCTGTGAAACGTCTAAATTAGACAGGATCATGGTTCCAAGCCTTAATAAACTACACACACACACAGATTCAGTGGTGGATGCTTTGGATGTGCTATAGGTGCTATCAAAAAAGAATCAAGAAAGTATAAGATAATCCAGATGTGAGGGAAAAGATATACCAGAACAGAAAGCTGAAGACTTGAATTTTGGTGCATTGCCTTTACTCCAGAACCATCTTCCAGGTATTGTGTATGGGAGGAGGTGAGGGGAAGATGAAAGAAAATAAACTGATTAACCCAGTGTCTGTAAAATGCTTTAGCATAAAGTGGTTTAGTTAAGTCCTTAAATGAAGAGGTGTACCAGCAAATCATATCTTTGACAAAAAAACCCAAGGCTATCTCTATCTCATTGCCAAGAATAGTCATGCCATCAGTGTCAGGTGTTGGAATTGTCAGATTGGGTCAGGTTTTCATTTCCTCCCTGTCAGCTTTCAGCAATCACCCATGCTGACACTTGGAAACAGCAGAGTGCCACGGACCTCAGAGACAGAGGTATCTGTCAGGACAGCAAGGAGATGTTGGGCTGTTCACAGCAGCTTTTTATGCTCCTAGTGTCCACTTGAACCACTACCTTTGCAGTTTAGCAGGGAGGTGGTTAAAAGATTCATCGCCTTTTCCCTACCCTTTTTCCTCTCCTCAGTCATTCCTAAAATGCTGCAAGGCTCTTTCACATGAACTGCTACTTTCTAGTTGCTTCTATTGACAATAAAAAGATTCCCCAGTTGCCCTCTTTGTTTCATGATGAGAACAAGAAGAAAAATTGGGGTGTTAGTGGGCAGCCACATTCATGGTCAGGGGGAGAGGTGAGAATTTCTGCAGGCTTGGACTCCTAATGTCTCTAGGCACTACTTTGGCTGTGATGCACATGTTAAAACTTCAGGCAAATTCTTCTGCATCCCTGTGCCCCAAATCACCACTTCCAGCACAGAAACACCACTGGGGTGTTCTTCCCCTTCGACCCTTTCTGCTGCGAGAGCTATGCAAGGGGACCATGACCCACATTTGGGCCACCATGTGGCTACCGTGCTACAAAAAATGTGGCCACAAGGAAACTGCTGGCACTTACCTCGGCTGGCCCGGCTTCGGGTGCGGACCCCAAGCGCTGTGGTGCTTTCCCCACCGATGGAGGAAGTCTTCAGCACGGCCTTCATGTTCTCGTGCTCGGCAGCGTCCTCGGCGTATTGCAGCCCCTGGGGCTGGCTCTGGCAAGGGGGTGAGCTGCTGGAGAACTTGCCAGACTGCAGGAGGAAAATGAGTTTGTTGTTTTAATAGAAAACAGCATGGAGAATAGGCCAGAGTCTCAACTGAGAATTGCAAGGAGAAAAGTGTCCTCCGAGGCTTGGTTTGGAGTGCAGCTATTCTCAAAAGAGCCAGGCAACAGTTACTCCTCTCCCAGTGCATGCACCCTGGACAGAATGAACTGGAAACAGGGTGACAGCAGAGAGCAGACACAACCAGAGAAAAACCAGATGCATTAGCTCAAGCTTTATAATTTTGACGTGTCTCCTGTCTGAGAGTATAAGGTACAAAGCAAAGACCTGCTCTGAAACCTTTGACCCAGGCTGGGCCCAGGCCGGGCCTGAGGCATGACACCAAGGGGGACAGCATGAGACACAACACAAATAAAAAAACTGTTGGGTTTTTTTTTTCTGTACAATCACCTTTCAGGAAGAAGGCAAAACAGGGAGAGCAGTCTGGGAAGAGACATCTTTCCCTCCTGCCTCTGCAATGCTGCACAGAAAACTCTTAAATGTCTCTAAACCACAAATATCGACAAAGTAACCTTAAGATATGTTACCAGTAACACTGAAAAAATCCCCAGTCCCAAAACACCCAGCCAAATAACTTCATAGCCAAAACACAAAAATTGCAGTCAGCAATTAGAACAAACAAAACCTTGGGAGATTTAGGAATCTGTCCTCCTCTTCCTCAGGTCCACCCCCACCCCCCCCCCCCCCCCCCATGATTTCCCTGTCACCACAACTACACGAACAACAGCGGCTGCACCAGCTGGGCACACACAGCACCGGGATGCAGCAGCTCCACCGGCTGCTGAAAACAGCCACCCAGAAATGGATGGAAACAGCACCCGTGGGTACTTGCTACGGAGAGGAAGAGCTCGCATTGCTAGGCTGCTCTCCCTTCCCAGCCTCTGCCTACAAAGGCCTGTGATGTTGGTATTCGCTCCACTGCTCTTGTGTACAGAAAGGCTGAAGCACATTTAAAATACAGTTTTGGCTGCAGAAAATACCAGCTCTGTCAACAGCAAGCCGGCATCAACAGATAATCATACCCCCTGGCATTCTCACTCATAGCAGTCCAGCATTAGAAACTGAATTATGTTTTCTTTTTCCTTTCAATCTTTCTTACTCTGACCAATTCAGCACAGATGAAAGGTGTGCTGCATTCTCTTCTTCCTTCGCATAATAAACAACATTAATTATTCACTTGATGGTACTGAGCCAGTCAGTTAAAGGGATGTAAAGCTGCAGCGCCTTTCTGTCAGAGAACAGTAAATTGGAAGAACAGACTGGGCCGTACTTTCAGAGCTTTGATTGAATCCCTGGGGCTGTCAAGACTGAAAATTGAAAATATTTAATCTGGAAATCAATGACAGGGTGGTTCTATTTTAAGATAATTATTTTCTAGCGTAGGATAGCAAGTTAACTGAGTAGCAAAACAATAATCCCTACAAGGCACTGAGCTAAATATACCAGTGTGAGTTTTATTTTTGATAGTGAGAATTCTTTTTTTGTTAGAAGATTAGCTTGCAACATTTTGATGTGGAAAGTATACAAATTCTAGCATTTCACATGTGAAATTAAAAGACAGAAAAACATTAGAAAGAAACTTCTATGAAAGTGCATGTCATTTTCACATTAAGAATACTCTTGTGTACACAATGGGTTGTAAAGCTAAATCAATACCATCTCAGAAGAAACCCCAAAGGATAAAGTCTTCACATAACTGTTAGCTACTATTCACACAGGTTAGTTAAATGTTGGCATAAACAGGCTAATTAATGTAATTTTATTTCTGCACCCCAAGCTATATGACACAAATCATCACTGGGGGAGAAGCTCTATAGCCAGTTATATTTCACTTCCTAAATGTTCAGTTGTTGCCATAGATTAACGCCCAAGCCTCAGCCTCTTGAGCGAATGATGGCCATTATGAAACACTGAGCATTAAGCCATAGTCTGTTCAGCAAATTGAAGAAAACTGTAATGCTGAACAAAAAAAATGCACTTCCCAATAGAGGCTCCTCAAACCAATAAATTGTTTTGGGTATAGCTAGCACATCATAGTTCTTAAGTTACTTATTCACTCCTTTATTTATCAACCCATTTCCAACATCACCTTCAGGAGCATTTTATGATAAATACATGAGGTACTCTATGGCTCACCTCTATGGTGACTGAATTATCTTATTCACAATTCATACAGCAAGGAGAACCATTACAATTTGCTTTGCATCCCTATATCCTGATGCTTTGGAACACTTTATAAAGTAATACCATTTAGATTTACAGTGCTTAATAATGAGTATGAAATTATCATGGTAATGAACAGCCCAAGGTGACTGATGATTCCCATAACGCTCAGAACACTGATGTTTTGGGTAGTGGGGATACTTTGCAGTTTAGTAAACAGACATTAAGGAAATGAAATGAGGAAACTTAAAATTCTTAAGGCCTCAGATCAGGATATCCTTATTCAACAGACCAGGTATGCATATGGTTAAAGCTTACTGTAAAAATGCATTCTTATGACTGAGCCAAAGAGCTACAAGAAAAATGTCATGGTTCATAGTTCCAGTTGAGCAGATGGAGTTGAGCAGTCCATAATATCTAAGTTAGAAATTATATGTCACAGCACACGGGGGACATGGAAATTACATGCTTTTTCAGAGAACCATACCTCAGCATCCTCTTCTTCATCAGTCTGCCACTGGAAACAAAGGACAGGGTGGAGAAGGACAAACAGCAAGATTTAGGAAAGACAGTATGGTCAAACCACAATGGAGTAAGAGGTAACCATGGTACTGTTTACGCAGTTATAGGAGGGCACAAAAATACAAGGTGTATAAGGAATTAATTCCTTACACAATCAGCTTGCTTTTTCTTTTTAGTTACTTGTATGTAGAACAGACTGTCCCTCTCAGTAGTGTATGTAAAAATTTCCTGATTTTTCTTAGAGAAATGACAGACTGAAACTACCCCTAACCCATCCTATTTCTCTCTGCTGAGTCATGCGGTTAGTTGTCCACTTTTTGCCTGGTGAAAATTTAGAGCACTAGGAAGGACTCCTTCTCCTTTTCCCAGCTCTGTTCAGCACAGGGAGGTCCTGGCTGTTCTTTCTCCCAGTGCAGAGGTCAGCTTCTCGGCAATTCATTTTCTCCATGCTTAAGTGCTTCTTTTAATTCCTTTTCTTAAGCTGGGGGTTTTCAACTTCCAGTTTAACAGAGCACTGAAATAAAATGTTGAGTAGTTTTTGAATAAATGCTTAAAGTTTTTCAGTAGCTGCCTGATATAAGATCCTGGAAATTAGAACAATGCAATTACCCTTTGTCATTCAGGGCTTTCACCCTCTGTGACAGCAGGCATGTAAAACTATCTTGACAGTTACACTACATTAAATGCAATGGGCATACCAAAATATTGTGGAATATGGAGTGTTCTTAAATTTGGGTATTTACAGGGAATTAGCAAACTATTTAGAGATGTGTTCCAAATGCCTGGGGAATTCTCCACTGGGTTGCAAGATGCCCTGCATGGAAGGTTCCCAAAGTAAAACAAATTTTCTCAAATATTTGGTCTCCTTGTTTCCATAATTTTCAGTTTGATTGCTTATAAAGTACAAACATAGTCCAGAAATTCAATGTATTTTTTTATTTGTGTGTTTTGTTTTGTTTTTTTAGAAGAAACATTCCATCAGTTCTACTCCCCTCCCTAGTGTTAGTAATACATATTTTTGACCTTATCTCCATCTCAGCTATGATTTCTGTCTGGGATTGATACATTCTGTTCCAGAAACATTCATCATTAAAAATGAAAGCCTGATTTACTTTGGCCCTCAGCTTAGTTTCAGCACAATCTCCGTAAGAACATTAGCTGTGAGAGCGCTGAGCAGCACATTAACATTACTTTTTAAGGGTATGTTTTATTCAAAGAGTGAGATGCTTATTTTTCTTTGGCCACAGTGGCACTGACCGAAAGACAGGCAGATGTTTTTCAGAGTGACCTTGGCAGGTATGCTGCCTTTACATTAAAAAGGTCCACTTGGATTTTTCCATCCCCTGAGGGGCGAGGAGTCATGCCATAAAGCAATTCTTCTGAAGAAGGCCACTGTTCACTTCTTGGCATGAATAAGAAAAAGAAAGGAGAAGAATGGGAAGCAAGAATATACTTGTATTCTAATCCATATGTACATGTATCTACTAAATAAAAGACAGGAGGAGAAAAAATTAAGCTAAACAATATGCAAAAGGCACTCAGGAAAAGGTGAAATAGAAGAGTACACACATTACAAAGAATGTGCTACAAATAAAAGTGTATTCTATTATCACTTTACATCAAGCTAGACTTTTAAAGGGGAAGTCCCAGTTGCTGGCCTTCGTGCCCATTTAATCTAGCTAAAAGTGATTTGCTGTGGACTTACTTTAAGGGCAACATACTCCTCTCTCTTTGACTTTGCTCATCTCCAGTACCCGGGGCATTACCATTTCCCTTCCTCCAGCTCTGGGTGGGCTTACACCTAGAACCTCTGTCCTTCTACATCTAAAGCTGCTCCAGTGCACAGGAGGAGCAGTTCACCATCCCCATCATGTTTACATGTCTGGAGACCCATTTGCCCCAGCAAATACTAACAGGTGTCAAAGTAGCAAAATAAATAAATCAATTTTTTGTTTCACAAGGGAATCTACCCTCACCTAGACAGGTAAATTCTGCCTTTTATTTCCTTCTTCCTTTCATCATTATAAATACACCAAGAAATATTAATAAATCAGGAAAACTTTAACATGTAATATTACCAAAATACACTGAAAGAATATTGCTCTACTAAATACCTCCTAAAGGCAAAATATGTTAATTTTAGGAAAGAAAGTTTGCCTGATTCTCCTTGCATCCAATAGTGGATGTTGCAGAGCAATCTGAGATCTCCCTCCCTCCTGCCTTCACATTTTTCCTTTAGGCTAGCATTTCTATGTGGTGGATTTGCTATTTCAAAATATTATTTCTATTACATAGCAATTTTGGAATTGAAACTCTTAAGTATCGTAAAAAGCAGAGCTTCATAAATCTGAGACAGATGCTTATATTACCTACTGTTATTAAAAATCCTTAAAATCTCAGATTTGTATCTATAATTGCATTTCTTCCCTGTTTTGCTTGCTTGTTATTTTTAGAATGCCTGAAATGAGAGCTATCACTGGCTACAGCCAGATATAAGGTTACAGGGACTAGGCAATTTTCCCTGTGAAACTGTGGCAACTCACTGTTCTCCTTTTTTTCTCCTTGCCCCTCCTCCATCTTTCTCTTTCTTGTAGATGACATTCACCAAGATTTAAACTGACAGTGCTCAGTCCACTTCAGCTATTAAAGAACATATAAACATAAAGATCTCTGCCATAAAAGGCTGAAAAAAAGACTGGAAATATTTCTCATCTTGTCTCTCAGCCCTACTCTATGTGAGCATATGCTGAAGCTGATGCAAGTTCTCCATGCAAAGAGCCAGCAGACTCTCTCCATACAAAGAGCCAGCACCCCTCTGCCTTCCAAGTCTGCAGGGGGGACGAAGGTTTAAGAGATACGTGCCTTCTCGTTAAGAACTGGGATGGTTCTGGCTTATTCCTTTCCCATTTTTGCTAAAATCCCTCTTCCTTCTGCTGTAAGGTGATAAAAATAAGATCCTGAGGAAACTTACAAAAGGACAGGGAGATAAATATCAAATAACCGCACAATCCTTCTAGGTCTCAAAATTAAAATTCCACATGAGTATTCCTTATTAGAATTACTTTCTACAAAGACTTTCTTTCCAATGTCAAAGTCTAAAGTTTCTTCTATCATGGTTATGTAACTAGTTGGACATACTGTCAGTGCATTACTGATGTATCTTCCCTTTCCAATGCCTTTAAATATAAAGCACCAAGAAAATCAAGACCAGATACAAACCACCTCCAACACAAGACTACAATAAAACTCCCTTTTTAATAATTCTTCAAACATAAATATCTTCCATCCTGCTGACTTGGAAAGTTGTTTTGAGGTAAATCTGACTTTCAAGTTGTCAAAGGAAGCTGTGACAAATAGTGTGATGCAACTTTAATTCTGTTTTACCAGGTGCTGCAATCAAACAAATGGTAAACAAGGCCATATTACCGGGCTACAGTGAAAGATTTAGTCCTGAAATAACCAGATGGCCACATGAGCAATTTTCTTAAAGAATATTTCGATGAGGGAATTGTAAAGAACGTGGGTTTTTTACTTTAGCAGGCTTTTTGTTTTTAAGTTAACAGGACCGTTACATAGTTGTAAATCAGTGACAGCAAAAAATGCTTCCTTTCTGGGGACCTGCAAGATATTTTCAGATGAGACACTAGCTGTCAGATGGCATTTCATTCTTGTCAAATCTCAACACTATCTTGAGCTGAACAAGACATCTTCCAATAATACATTTTTCTGGAAAAGACCTAGCTGTCTCCTTTGTGGCATTTTCACAAAGTGACCATGGTCCCTGGCTCTGCTCCTCACTGACCAGCTGTCAGCCCCAGGCCTTTTCCTGGTTTGAGAGGGTCCCTTCTCCCTGCGCCCTCAGCCCGGCTGCCAGCGGCCAGGTTTCCTTTTGCCCTCGTGTTTCCTGCAGGAACAGGACACAGAGCAGCTTTCTGCCCTGCCACAGTCAGTTCGTCTGGACAGATAATACAGAAACACTACATCATATAATAAGAAAACAGTAACTCCTTCGCATCTCAGTATTGTTTAAATTAGTAAAAGTTATAGCAACTATCTGAGGAAATGAAAATTTTAATTTACCAATCTCAATGGCTAATGCTATCTTTTAGTTCCTCTAGAATATGACAGGAAAACCAAGAAACAATTGAAGAAAGTGATCTCCGTTCCCCAGTGGTAGTTTTGAAAAGTTGTCTGACTATATTATACCCTTCACATCAAATCAGAGCCTCTTCTTAACCTGATGCTAGACCAAAGGAAAATCTTTTGAGATAATACAGGCTTAACATTTTGTTTAGATGGGACAGATTTCCAAATTTAAAGAGGATATGAATGATTGTGAGTCAATGACTTAAAACCACTCTAAATTTATATCAGTCTTTAAAAAAAATAATATATATTTATAGTTAAACTTCTTTTTTTTCTTTTCTTTGACCTGTGTTGCCTGAGCTGTAAAACTAATCAGCTTAGGGCTTTTCAAGCCAGAGACAGAGGTAGCTTCATATGCAATGAACCATTCACATCTAATTGGGACTCAGATTTGGATTTTGAGGCAGCTGGAAACTTTTATTAAGTACTGGCACTTCTTAAAACTTTATTTGGATTGAGTCAAACTACATCAACTTAAAAAAAAATAAATTCAAGGGGATTTTAAAGCTTACTATACTGACAAAACTAGATTTATTCTATTAATATGCAAACATACAGTCAAAAGGTTTGCACAGTATCATCTACTTGCGAACATAAATTTGTCTGTTCTTTCAGAACTCCAAAGCAGTCTGTTCCCATAAAATTGGCTGTTCCATGCTTTAAAGTTAAGAAGAAAACTGCTCTGTGTATGTGTGCATATATATGCACACACACATAAAAATAGATAAAATACTAAGATTAAAGACTATAATAGAATATTCAAAGATGGAAGCAAAAATCCACTTAAATTCAGTTGTAACTACCGAAATGGCTACAATGGTTCATCACTTAAATCATGCCCTCAATTAGGAGTCTAATTTCTAATTCAGTGAGTCCATTCCTTTTCTGTATTCTTGGCTGATCAGGTACACACAGCTCCTGCTGTCCAAAAATTTATTTTGGACACTGTCTGTGCAATACACAGAGATGCTCTTTCTGGATGCTTAATTTCAGTTTATTCTCATGCTACAAACTGTTATGAAGCAAGAAATATACACAATCATGGACTTGCAAGTTTTGTCTGCCGAAAGAACAGAGTTCATTACTTACAGTAGAATAGCCTCTCAAGAATGAAAATAAAGAGTAACAACATTTCATATATGATATTCAATGAAACAAAGTTTTAAAAATCCATGCTGTGAGAGATACATTTTGCCACTTACATCTGTTATCATTTTCCCTCTGGTCTTGTTTCTTTCCCTGTGGTTAGCTCGTTTCTGTTTTTGCTGCAAAACTCGTTCCCTGGTGGTGCGGTATTCCAAAGCAAATTCGCTAATAATTTTGCAGAACTTATTGATGTTGACTTCACGTATTGCATAGGGAGGATGGCCCATAAATAACAAAAATGAGTGAAATCTGGAAAACAATGAGTTATAAATGCAAAGGGAAAAAAATCTTTATTGATGTTTTCTGGAAAAAAACCCTCCACATTTCAGTGAGTCCATTTATTACTTTATTAGCTCCCATCATTTCTTTTGTGCTACAGAATTTTCATGGATGCTTTGCATAACACTGGCATGTTTTATAATTAAAACCATGAAAGTCTAGTCTATGATAACTTCATCCTAGTCCACTTTCCCAGGCTGATGCAAGAGATAAGATGTTTATGGAACTCCATCTACTTTATATGACTAATTTGGCATGTGAATGACCAATTTCATTTCAGTTATAGAAAAAATATTTATTAAGTTTCAATGTTATTTATTTGTATTAAGCAACTTCAAAGAGGCTGTCAGGATGTTGGGGAAAGTCTAGACAAGAAGAATGCAGATTTACAGGCTAGCAAAGACAAGAAGGAAAGAATTTCTGGTTCACAAAACTGACCATAAAATTATATTATCTACCAAGAACTTTAGTTTGGGATACTCTCAGTTCAGTTTTACTGCTTCTGTGGCATTCAGAGCTTTCACACTATTTGCAGCTTTTACTATTGCTTCTATGCTGCATGATTTACAACACTGCACTGCATGTTTAAAAATGTGTGGGAATTCCTTTTAACTCCATCTACATCCCTGATGATGAGTCTTCCCATTCCTAGAAAGACACAAGATCCATTTTTGAAGAACTGCAGTAGTAGTTGCAGGATATAATAGAAAAAAGTTAGTATTTTTCTTATTTGTGCAGTGCATATGATAATCACAACAGGAACCTGGTGAATTCACTTCCCTTCCACTGCAATTGGGATTTCTGCTTGCTTAGAGCATGAAAACCAAATCAGTATTGAAACAAAAGAAGAGCTGAATCAGCTTCTCAAGTGTATATCAAAAAATTTGGGATCATTTAGAATCCAGATCCTAGTTTTGACCACAGCAATTTGGAAATTGTTCAGAAGTTGAAAAATCTCTCAAAATTTCATTAATAAAGCAGGAACACATAAAAATTACTCAGACAAGCTACATTTGTGCATTTGTGAACCTAAAAAAAAAAAAGCAGCTCAGGTATACTGCAGATTTATCATGAATATGTATATTTCAAAGCACTGCAATGACTGTTAACTCCATTGAGAACTTCATTTTTTTGCTACAGACTGTTCTTGTTTATCAGACAATAAGCCACTCCCCCTCAAAAATATTCAGAGAAGGACAGAAAATATAGCAGCTTAACCATAAAGCTGCTAGCTTTTGGGGACTAGGAGTTAAAAGTTATTGCACCTTGGGAATAAATGTTTGCCTGGATCATTGCTTCTTTTCATCAGAAATATAGTAACTTTCTGGAGTGGGGATCTTTCTTAAATGGCATCTATAATAAAGTATGCATCACATACATCATGGTAACATTACTTTCTGGAATGTGGATTAAACACTTACAAAAAACATATTTATGAAGTCATAATTTATAATTTTAGCAAGTCATTTATTATCAAGATATTGCTGTCACTAATCCAATTCTGTACCTGTTAATTATTCTTCTATGAACAATCTTCAGGATTATGATTCTTTCTGCACAGTCTTTAAGGAACTCAGACATTTTTTGCTTTAGGGCTGGCTTCATTTCATGCTTTGCTATAGCCTTAAGGTGATCCCATGATGCTTTGCACCGTCTTTCCATCTGACACAAGTTTTCCTGGAGCTGTTCAAAGTCAACCTGAAAAAAACAGGAAAGAAAAGAAAATGCAACACTAGGTGAAAACACTGCAGTAGTATCCTTGGATATCTGAACAATGCAATATATGTATAAGAAAGGGTCAATGTAGTGGCAGCACAACATTAATTTGCATTATTAATTACTGCTAAATAATTAAGAAATAGCTTTCTCTGTCACACTTTGTCTAGACATGAAATGCTAGTACGGAAAACTGAATACAAAGAAATACCCATATACATATACACTTAGACACTTGGTTTTAGTTTTGGAGGCCTAACGCCTAAAGATGAGAGATTAAAATATTGTGATGTGTTTTTTCCCTTCCTAATAATTTC
Source organism: Falco peregrinus (assembly GCF_023634155.1). Lineage (NCBI taxonomy): Eukaryota > Metazoa > Chordata > Aves > Falconiformes > Falconidae > Falco > Falco peregrinus. The sequence goes on from NC_073723.1 coordinate 78,224,026, forward strand.
ATGCCTGCACCAAGCAACTTCATGACTCAGTTATTTCTGAGGTAATGCAAAACTTTCTCTTTTTCTTAATCTTTTTCTCTACTACTCGTAGCTTTTTATACCCTGTCTACTGCTCACTGTTGTACCCAGCCAACACTTCTCCCATTTAGGAAGCAGTTGGATCTATTCCCTAGCCGTGCACCGACTTGTTAACACATGATACACTTCTAATCACAAAATTCATGGGCCAGAATTTTTTAAAGCTCTATTGAAAGTAAATGTTATTTAGTGATCTCAGCACTAACTTTCATCCCTTGTCATACAGCATGAATTTGCTGGCTTGTAATAAGATCATATAATGGCTTTGAAAGCCTCTCAACACATTTAAAATAAATGACTGCATCCTACAGTCACATTCATCAGGACAGAAGCCAACACGTTCCAGAGAAGGTGAGAGAGCACTTCTCCTTTATTCATTAACCAAAAAAGGTGTTCAAATTGCAAGAGTCTATGAAGACATTCAGGATACATTGCTAACAACTGGACAAAATGCATTAATGAGCCAACCACAGCACACAACAGATGAAAAAAGTAGAATTACCCAACATATTCTTGAATTCTGAAGGAGAAATTTATTTTATAATATCACTTCACAGTTCAGGTGAACTCAAGCTATAAAATACAGACTTAACTCTCAGATTCTAAACACATCAGTGTTGGGGATGTTACAGTCTGGTACTCCAGTTAATGCCTTAACGCTAAATGAAAACCAGCACCAGACACAGGTTTTAGTTCACTCTTTTTAGCTGTGTGCGGCACCCACTGCTGAGACCTATACTGAGGACAGCCATAAGAGATGCATTATTATTAAAAAGCTCCTGGTATTCATTTGATTTGTTTTTGCTGTGATTTATAAAGTGATGAATTTTTCCTCTTCACAAGGAAATAAAAACATCCTTTGATCCGTTCTACTATTCAGAAAAGCCCTGCAGGCAGAGCAGCTGTGGGGTTTTTGTTTTCCTTATATCCATATCAATGCATATGTGTTTTTTTTTAAAAAAAGCCCTTTCCAGGTCAGTATTTTCACTGTTGATGATAAACACATTGCTTCTCTCCATAGGTGGTATATCTAAAACACACATGGAGAAAAATACTACTATTCCTATTAAGAAAGAAAAAAAAAAAAAAAAAAGCCAAGAGGAGGTATTTCTAGGTCTTATTAGTAAGAATAATCCAGCCTAGTTGGGGAAATCTTTCAGACCCTGAAGCAGAGAAATTAAATTTTATGACATTTTTATGACAGCTGAAAACAAAATGAGTTTTAATCTATCAAAAATCTATCAAAAAGCTCTGAGGGTCAAGCCTGTAGGGTTTCAAGAGACATATTTGGAGAACGGTATATCTGCAAGGAAAAGATGTGGCAAATTGCCCACCCCTTGAAATCTTCTAGCAGCCAGTGCATTCACAAGAGTGGATAGTTCCAGCAAGGATTGGGGATGGCAGGTTGGGCTAAGGGATGCACAGGAATTTTCTGAGTGCAAACAAAAATCTCTGGGGAAGTTCTAAGGAGACCACAGCAAGAAGGAAAGAAGGATGCCACCTGAGCCATCCTGGAATAAAACCTGTAGAGCACAGGTGACTGCTCCAGCAAAAATTGTAAACTCCTAGGAGTAAAGCAAGAAATGCAATATAGGATAATGTGCCTGGGCATTCCCCACACGAAAACTGTTCTGTGCCAGCAAGAATCTGATAAACCTTCATCAAATCTGAAATGTTCTGGCTACCAGCTCTCCAGTTTGGTCAGAGTGTGGACAGAAAGGAATACACTTACAGAAAAATACCACGTGTGAAATATTAAAATTCAAAATTTTTCAGAGACAACCAGGTATCCCACCTGGTATTTCATGAAGTGTTATTTCACCAGTGCAAATTTTGAAAGTAGACACAGAATCCAATTCAGTGTGCTCTCGATCTTACATGCAAGGAGTTAAGTGAAACTCCTTCACACATAATATACCATAAAACAACCCTTTCTCCTATCCAAGGTGCAGAAACTGCCGCCCAACAGAGCACCAGGTAACAGCCTTCAGATCTTTCTGTAGTAGAAAACCAAGTAACCCAACAAAAAGGCTATCAGCCTGATGACAAGATTTTTCCTACTAAATCTTGCAGAAGTGAGATATTACACATTCAGGCTGCATTGTCTCAAAAGGAAAATTCTGAAGCTAAAAATATTTGGACCGTCCTACCAAATGTATCAAAATGTGATAGTCTGCAGCTTTAGAGTACTATCTGCATGACATTTCAAACCACAGAAAAGAAGCTTTCCCCCTCCCTTCTTCTAGCAGCAACACTGATCTGATACTCTGTAATGGGAAACAGCATAATGTGACAAGCACAGTCACCATCACTGTATCTCCTCTCTCCTTCATTTACATACCTTACCTTTGTGTTTCTCTGCCATCCCCTTTTTTTCTTCACTGCTGGTGCTCCGATAATAAATTAGCCATAAATCTCTTAGCACAGTAAAGCCAAAGATCCACTGACCACTGATTTTCTACTGGACTCTCCCGCAATTGCAGACACTTGTACACAGAATCCAGGTGATGTTTTTTTCATAGGCTAGTGGAATATAATATCCAGGTTGCATGCCAGCAATTACTGTATTTTAAGTGTATGTATCAACTCTCACACAGACTGGCTTTCCCTGGCTATCTGAAATAGCAGTATGTATTTTTAACTGATAAAATATACCAAAATCCTATTGAACATACACGCTTATTCTGCAAAGTCTTACATTTTATAAGCCTTGTAATGTGTTGGAATATTAATCAAAAGAGACAGCTACTAATTCCCTCAATTATGAGCACCAGATTCCACTGAAAAGCAGGTTCCTAAGGAATTTGTCATCCTCAGATCCTCTACTCTCTTCACTATGAAGCCAAATGCATCATGGTCATAAAGAAGCTTTTATACTATTCTGAGTAGCAGCAGTCCAACGACAACGTGGCCAACAAGTTCCTCCATTTCATGCACATTTCTGTCATAAAACTGCAGGTATTTGCATCAATGGAAAATGTAAGTAAAATACAAATCCGTCTGAAAAGCAAAAATTTAGCCTCACTTTTACTGAGGTAGCCAACCATGAAAGATAAGCACAGTGGTCCAAACCTAGATCTAATATTTGTGCATAAATGTTTAAAAGCAGTCACCTTGCTCAGCAATATCCTTGCCAATTTCTTTTTTTTTTGGTAATTTTTAGTGTTATTGTTGTTCTGTTAGGATGTGTTCTAACACTGAAAGTGTTATATACAAATGTATCAGTAACAATGGTGCTAAATGATCCCCCAACTACATGTTCCTATGATAAGGAGGACAAGAACTTGTATGGAGTAATAATGACAATTATTCAGTCTAATATGCGTAAAGGAAATGTGAAAAGGCATCATCCACAGTACCATACTACTTCCCAGACAGTCCACACAGCATTCCCAAGGCAGCATGGATTGCACCTTCTTATTTACGTGTTTATTCCCAAAACTTTATTAAGAGAATTAATGCTGCATAGTGGTAGAAAGATATGATTCCTTTTTTGGTTTTTTGGTGGTTTTTTTTTTTTTTTTTCATTCTTCCTCTCTTGAAAGGAAAGATGCACCAGTTCTTGCCCAGCGGGAAAATCATGCTGGGACTAAGAAGGATTTCAGATGAGTTGTGGCTCCAGGAGATCTCAGCATAGGAGGTGCTCGGACAAGAACTGCTGTGGCATTATTTTATAACTATACTCCACTGAATAAAAGGAGCAGGAATCTGAAATGGTCATTACAGCTTTCTCCCTGGATAGCAGTGCACGGATGTTGTGTCTGGCCCCAGGATTTGGAGGGAAGTGGAAACATAAATTATTCTTCTTCCTCCTTGGTACATGTATGTGCAAAACATGTGCAGCTTGCTGGTTCTGCTTACTGTTACCTTCTGCTACAACTTTAAGAAAAATATCACCTTTTCTCCCTCAGGCAAAAGAATGAATGGTCTTAGGCTGTTATGCAAAAGAAAAATATATTTTCTTTCAGACACTATGTAATGTTTATTTTCATCTGCAAACCAATTTAGAAAAAGCAACTTTCTAAATGCTCCTTGGATTTATTTGATATCTTCCTCCTTTCTCTCACCAGTTTCCTCTCCATTCACAACCACATTATCTGAAAAGTATTCAGAACTATTTGTTACTTATCTGTGAATCTCTCACTAGGCCCACTGTTCAGTCTTCTGAAAAATGCCTTTGTAGACACTGTTGCATCAGAGTGGAGTAGCCAGAGGCAGCCTATCCAAATAGGATTTAAAGACTAGTTTATGTGATACAAGCCCTTCAGGGTCTGCCTCATTCAGGAAACCATGGCTATAAGCCACTAATGGACAACTTTAAAAATATAAAAATAATATACATTTTTCAAATTAATGCACCACCATATTTTGCACAAAAGACACTCAGACCAAGAATAAAACCTTCCAACCACATGTCAGCAATGCCAGGACTCATTTTAATCACTTTATATCATTGTTTATTGCTTACCACTAGAGTAACAGATGACTCTGCCATAAACAACACAAAAAAGAATTCTAATAAGTTTCTCACTTCATTGGGCTGAGGATTCAATATTGCACGATACACCTACTGCCCAAATTACTTCTGCTTTCGCTGGTTTTCACCCAACTCAAAAACCACCACCACCACCAAACAGCTCAGCATGTACTTCTCTGCCCTACAGGTTCCATGAACATTGGTCCTTTAAAAGGCCTGGTTTTTTCAAGTTCAAATCCATGCCATACTTCCAATATCACCTGCTGCATATACAAGTTAAAAACTTTCTAATTAATGAAATACTAGACCATGTCTCAGTCATTCAGGCAATACATGTCAGGGAGCCTTTCTGGTCTTTGGGTTGGGATGTCATTTCTCTGTGTGGCCATAAATACTCATGGCAACACAGAAACTGGACTCTATCATTTTTTGGGAGAGAGAAGAAGGGTTGCTTTGAGGTGACATTGGGAATTAAATGCATTGCCTTAAACCTGAAGCGCCTTCTGCTATGTATTCCCTAGGGCAGCATATACAATTCCACGTATGCATTGCACAGCAAACAACTGTAGCCCCTGTGAGATAGCAGGTCATCTTTCTCCAGCATTCCCTCAGCTGGAAAGTGCGTTACACATTTCCTCTTCCAGCTAAACCTCCTCTAGTGTCTGGGCCAAGCTCCACCACTACTCGGTACAAAACCATCTTAAAATCAAAGATGCTGCTCCTGATGATACTCATGTTTCCTACCTCCTGTATTTATATTCAGCCCTTGAAAAGGGTCAAAAATGTCACAACTGGATTGAAGTAAAAAAACCCAAAACAAATAAATGAAGGGAAACTGGTGAAGCTAAGGTTTCTGCTTAAAAAGCACTTCTTTTCAGAATCCCTGTAAAATACCCAAAATTTTTGTTCTGAAGGCCAGTGAAAAACTTGTTGTGAAGCCTCAGTATCCTTAAGTTTTCTATTGCTTGATACTATATTTATTGTTTATTGCTGCAGCCTGTTTCTTTTAGTGGTGAACATATAAAATCCAGATATTTTGTAAGGAAGACCTAGATCTCTGCATTTTTATCCTACCCACAAGGTGCATTAAATATAAGACTGATGCTTTCACAATGACAAATGTTGCCTTAAATTAAAAATAAAGTGACTACTATTTCATACACATCATAGAAAGATATACATAATCATAGACAAAATCTCTCTTTCTTCAAAGTTCAAGAAAGTTTCTGCAGCAGACCACAGCCTAGTCTGAGCTGTTTATAATTTAGGGTCAGAACGTTCATTTTCACATTATTACAGGGATGCGTTCTGGCAGGGAACATGAAATATTCCTCTTTTCCTGAGCTGGTTCAGTGCCAAAGGAAATTCTGAGAATTGCTCCTTGCAAACACACTGTCATCTGAGTGCTGTGACCTCCTGTGGCCTATGTTCAAAACTCTGCCTCCTCCCGTATTTCCACACTGGCTTGCTTGTCACTGAATGTCACAAGAATTACCCCAAGACCAATGTTAGTCTGACTTGCATGATGTTGGTCACATATTACAAGTGAAGTAGATGGCAGCTCTCAAAAGAAAGCAAAATGTAAAGGAGGTTCTGTCCAGACATTTGTAATTCTAGGCTAAGAGGTGGGATTCTGCCACAATAATTCTGGAAATGAGAGCACCTGAGTCAATCCACTAATTAAAAACTGAAGGATGGGGTGGTTACTGAAGTATGACCAGATGACCATACCTAATTATATACATCTCCACTGCATTTTAGTTCCTTAAACAATCCACAATAAACACACTAATATGGGATCTTTTTGCAGATGCTGTATGACAGTTCCCACAATCTGGGATGAAGAGGAGCAATACCAGTAAGTGGTGATGCAGGTTCCTTCAGATGGTATTCTGGCACCTGCAACACTACTTGCCAGCATTTCACCTGGAATGTTACTGAAACACCACAGTGCTGTCAGGCACATGTGCTAAACTTAATTTGCTGTCTTTCAGACAAAACCTGAAAGTCTCCTTTGCCACTGAAGATCTTTCCCCCTCGCCCCAGTCTGCCCAGCAACCAGCAGGATCTGCCTTACCCTGCTCCATCTTCACCTTTGCTCCTGCTAGCCCATGCCAGGAACTGTAGCAGCTGCAGGCACCACAAGGAATGATACAACCATAAGAAACCTTGCATTCCCCAACCACTTTTTTTGATGGAAAATAATTTGACTTTTGGCATTTACTTTTTGTTTCAAATAACATGGGGAAAGCCCACCTTAATGATAATCGCACACAAATACCTCCTATCAAGAGAGACAAAAGAAACCCCACTGAAGCAGCACAGGAAGTAGTATGATCTTCCCTACTTTTTTTTTTTTCTTCTTTCTCCTTTCACTGCTTTCCAGGTATTAAGCAGAAGCTACAGCACATCAGAAGAGCGCTTCTGTGTCAGCCATCTCCTTTCTCCCCATGCCTCCCTGCCAACTCCCTTGGAGGGCAGCTGCAGGCTTCCTTCTCCCCTGTGTACGCCTTCGACTCATCCTAAGCGTTTTCCTACCAGCAAACCTCGCCCCCTCCCCTGCATTGTTAACAGTTCCTATTGCTTACTTTTAAAAGTTGCCTGCTTCTCCGCTGCCTAGTATCCAAAACTAACCCAAGTGTCTTGCTGCAAGGGGTTAAAAAAAGCCAGAAGTTTGGCATCTTGCAAGTAAATTAAACTTAGGGCGAGAAAAGGACAATTACTAATTCACTCTATGGAGCTGGCCAGCTTTCAGATGCATGGGGAAAAATATTTATGGGGTTGAGAGAGAAGATGAACGTCTGTAATAAAAATAATTTTTTTATTCACTAACAGAGAAGATACTAGGGCTGATGTAACCCCTCCTTGCCGTACTGGTATGGAAGTTTCTAGGAATAATACTGAATTTATCTATAGAAATCTGGGGGTCTACCAGTATTAGGTACACCAGTTCTAGTACAACTCCAGTGAAAAAACAACTTAAAATATGGTGGGTTTTTTTTTTTTTTTTAAAAAAAAAAGCAAAAACCCCCAAACAACCAAGTGCTTTTAATCATGGAATACTAGACAATCAGTGCCCTGCATGGTCTTATGTATTTTTATACAACTACAAATACTTTTATTTATCTAGAATTCTGGTTTTTGATCATTTTTTCACTTGTTTCTGCTTTTTTTGTGATTTATGACTTTAGTCCTTCAACAAAAAGCCACAAGTTTTGCAATAACCATACCATTTTGTTTCTGGTCTTTCTAACTCCTTTCTGGTGAGGCAGCCTGTTTTCTTTATGGCTTTTTTTCATGGACTAAGGCTCAGGAAATTCTCATATGATGTGCATCTCAGGGGAAGGGGCATCTCTATTTATCTACAGGATGGAAATTGTTTAGCCTTTGTGGTTTCTGAAAGATGTTTGTAGACAAAATGGAGCTCAAAATACAGCCTAATCCACACTGAAATACTAGTTCTCCTTTCCTGTCAGCTTTCCTAAACCAAGATTTCACCTCGTCTGTGAACATTCCCTTGAAGAGGGCAGCTTGGATGGCTTCCATGTCCTAAGTCTTTGATTTGTGGCAGCTAAGATCAAGTGGGAATAGAGCTTGTTACAGTAATCCATCAGTGGTATAACACATGCAGGAACATCCCAAGGAGGGAGACCTTGGGCGTCACGGGGAAGGTTAAGGCTATAATTTCTCTTAATGTGATTTTGTCTGGCCCTTTCAGAATTTTGTCCGCTTTGGGCAGGGCCACTAGATCAGCAAACCACAGACTGAAAGACTGTGTTTAATTTCACATGCTTTTAGACCTAAAAATTTTTTATAAGTGACAGCATTAGGTTAAGATTTCTTCCACTTTCTAAGACTGAAAAACAGAAGATTCACTTGAAAGCACACCATACATGGTGGTGTGGATTTTTCAAAACAAGGGCTTTTCTCTTTCACCATAAATTTTATTTTAGTGATTAACTACTTGGTCCCAATCTAAAAAAAAGTGAAATAATTTTTTAACAGAGAAGAAGCAGCAAATGAGAAACAAGTATATTTAAATGTTAAGAGATGAAGATTCACTCAAAGGAAAAAAAAAAAAACAACCCAACAAAAAAATTAAAACCTTCCAAACATGAGAAACCAACCTCAGTGAAGGCAATAAAACAGAGCTAAACATAGGCTATGCAAGAGGAAGTATAAGAGAACAGAGATGGAATCCAAAGAGCAAATATCTAAGGATATAAAACAAAAGCCACAAATTCCTTTATGGTATCCAAAAAAATGAAAACATGTAGGAGGTCCTGGATCACTAGGGATGAAAGAAACTGAGGATGACAAAAGATAGGGAAGGGAAGCAAGGTGACTTCTTTTCATGTAACTTCACTACAGAAGATGTTGGGGAGAAACCTATTCCTGTACCTGCTTTTATTTTTAAACAAACATGAACCAACAGCAAGGCTCAAATATCTGCCAGCAGAACCCAATCCGTTGGAGGAGGATGATATCTTACAAAGATGTTAACAAGCAGAAGACAGTAATTCTGACAGCAATTAAAATAAAAAAACCTCTGGAAGCACTGGCTAAAATGAGTATGCTTTCACCACACTAAGTATCCTAAAGAATCCGAGGCTAGCAAAAGTTTCATCTATCTTTAAAATAGCAGCAAGGCTGATTCAGACAACTGTAGAGCTCCGAGCTTTGTTACTGTACCTGATAGCCTGGCTGAAAGAATGAATAAGAGGAAATTAAATACATAAAAAATAACCACTACATTTGAATATGTTTATAAAATACTGGACAGATATGAGGAAGTAAAGACAATTATACTTTCCAAATTTTTATAAGAGCTTCATGGGAGGCCACCTACGAAGTGTGAGGCTAAGAGAACAAAAGAAGGAATATATATTGATTCTTATCTGACAACAGGGTTAACAGCAGATGCCTCATGGTTTGTACTTTGTATTTCAAAATTATTTAGAAAAAAGGAAGCACATCGAGAGGGTAAAATCTACAGATGGCAAGAAATCAATCAATTAGTCCTGATTTAAGATTAATAGGGGTTTGAAAGAAAGCAGTAAATATGCTTCAGCAGATCATGGTCATTACTACATCGCAATGAAGTGGACACTTGCCCGCAACATCGGGCTCCTTTGGCATCTGGCTGAGTGCTGAATTCTCTGATCAGCTCAGGAAACTGGCTGGATGTTCTTGTGAACTGCCCAAAGACAACTGGTGTCATAAGGTTAGCAAATCACAAAAAAACCATCAGGGCATCTAAAAAGATAGCCCAAGCAGAATGGAACCAATAAGTACATAACTTTTATAAGGAGAGGCTGGAATACACTGTTTGCTATTGTTTAACCTGTTCTAAAATGTAAGACGGAGAAAAAGTGTGGAAAGGGTCTCAAAAAAAAAAAAAAAAAAGAAGTTGAAAGATTATTTGAGACTCAGATAAGGATCTGAGCAGCCTGGTTTAATTTGGTCTTGCACTGAAAAGGGTGATGGACCAGATGATCTTCAGAGGTCCTTTCTAACATAAGTTATTCTATGAAATAGAGAGGTGAAGAAAAGTTTTGAGTGTTGAATATATTCAGACAGTAAATCCTGAAATTGGCAAATTCAACCAACAGCAGACAAAATTAGATTATGAATTGATTGTTATAAGAACTATGCTAGGAGCAAACCTAAGATTTGATTTTTGCAATTTAAAGGAAATTGTATTATACAGGGTGTGTCTGTCCATCCGTCCCCCCGCCAATACCCACATAAGGTGGCTTTTGGAAAAGAAATCATTCCTCCCTTTGACACATATAATGAGTATTATGGCTTATGAAACAAAACCAGATTTTTTCTAGGAGAGACTTTCCTTCTCCTTCAAAGTTTTTGTGCTCTCCTCTCAAGCAGCTGATATTGGCCACTGTCTGAATCAAGACACCGGACTAGACAGATACTAGTATTATCTGCTGTAATTATTACCATTTTCACAAGACATAACTCTAAACCAGAATTTTCATGGTTTTTATCTCCTGGTGATAGTCCGTCATGTTTACTCTATTAATCAATAATGTACTTTTTTTAAGGGTCATCCATGAAATCTCATACTCTGAGAGATCCAAGACTGAGCTTACAGTGTTTCTATCATGCCTGCTAGCAGCAGTAATAAATAATCTGCATGCCAAATTGAGCCACTCTCCAGACCTATGCATTAGTCAAGGGATCACCATTTTTTAAAAAGAGGTGCTGTCACAAGTTTCCTTTATTTCTATTTATCTTCCTAACTCCTAATTGTCAGAGTTATTTTCAGGAGGAGGACAGAAAAGGAGGTAAACAAAATATTTCAGGGACGCTTTCATTTTGGAACAACTTTATTACCAAAAAAGTTCATTCCAACCATTCCCCTTAAAATACCATCAGCCGTCTACCTTAAAAAGAGATTCCCCCCCTACCACAGAATAAATATATTTGAAGATATTGCTCAAATAACATTTTAAAGTGAAAATAATCCCTAATAGTTATATACATTAATAATGTATATAACATTAAAATGGCTGTCATAACGTGGCTGCCTATTAGTGCATTGATGAGGAAACCACCTGACAGACAAAAGATAAAGCTCAGAAGAGAGAGTACTAGCACCTTTGAAATTCAGTGGGAATGACACTATGAAGCCACATTCATAAAAAGTGCTGTGTCCATAGGGGAATAAAATAAAAGAGTAAAACATAATCTTAAATATTTAATTTTGAAGAGAGTTTTTAGAAACACATATAGAATTTACCCACTAGACATACCTTGGCTGACCTAGTGATGGCCCCGATCTCTGAATAAAGATCAGTGCTGTCTGGGAACTTTTCCACCACCATAGTGCAGACGTGGTGCAGGAGTGACTGCTTGTGCACCGTGTCCTTGACTTCTGGAACCTTCTCGAGGTAGCTCAACTCAAAAGCTTTGGCCTATAAGGTGGAAAAAAGGGAACAAAATAAAAATTAAAATGTTTACTCCTTCCCATGCAGATTAGTAGACAAAAATGATTACCAAGTAGGGGCAGAGGGGAAAAAAGAAGAATCCTACAGGAGAAGAAACATTGCTTTTATTTGTTTTTAACTTGCTGAGGAGTAGGCCTTAAATCAGTCCATCTGCAGTGAAATGGCTCATGACACAGTTCTCACAATTTGAATGGGGAGCGTTGGCACTAAACTCAAGGGAGTTACTGCAGAAGAGTTCCTAGCTCCATGTTTTCTACAGGTTATGATGAAAGAGGCAAAAAGCACCCTGACATACAATAAAAAGGAAAAGTAGGTTCTGTTTTCTAAATTACTCTTCTGGTACAAAATAAATATAGGGTTACAATTGTCATAATGGTTTTGACTTCTTTTTTTGAAGGAAAAACCTGCAGGGGAAATGCTGGGACATCAGGCTTACGTTGGTTCCATTCAGAAAGTTTCCAATGGCTAGTAGAGTAGAAAGGATAAATCCCAAAGTTTTATTGTGCTCCAGCTGGTCCATTCCTTCCTTCAGGTCTAGAAGTGGTTCTGCAACTTCCTGCCATGAGAACAGAAACAAGAAAGTGAAGGCTGCAGTTGGCTATAGAGCTTTAAGTTTTTAGTTCTATGGTTTAGATTAATTACTACAAAAAGTTCCTGAACTGGCGTCTCATAGAGTGCAAACTGGCCATGTGTGCTGGCTTTCTTCCATGTTCCAGCTAATAAATCACGTGCAAGGACAGCAAAAAAAAATTACATAAAATACTTTCCTAACGTTGCTTCTTTATGTATGTAATTGCCTTAGTTGTCCTGGGGATTATTCTCTTTTCAAACAGGAGACAATCAGAGAAGGGACTGCTGCATTTGAGTTAGATGCATGAACATCTCCCTGCCCCAACTGTTAAAAAAGCTTCTTATAACTAATTTTCCTAATCTTTGAAAAACAAACCAAAAAAATTTAGAACCCTGGCTGACTTGACATTTGTAGCCCGACCACTAAAACTTTCTTCAAGTGATGGCCACCTCTGAGCTTTAGATATGGTTTTGTCCTTGTGTGGCTTTAAAACTGAAACCCCCACCCCCACTGTAAACATCACGCTTTACAAGTGTTCTCATTTTAATCTTTTAATGTAATGCATCTTGCATCCACACATGTTATCTGACTATAGGTATGTAAACTGATAAGGCTTGAAAACATAAATTCTGTTCCATTACCTCAGGAAGTGAACTACACCAGAGAGTTCAAAGGAAGAGAGTGAGGGTAATTGAGTTGAAGGAGCTTATTTCTATGTCTTTGTGTGAGGCCCAGGATTATTTATTTTGTACGCACAGTAACAGTTCACATTATTTCTATCTCCAAATGCCATCCTAAGCATCCATGAGCAGCATTCTTTCCCTAAATAATTATGCTCTTTATGAGCCAATAAGCCAAACTTAAGCTGTTATTTTAGACCAAGAGGCAAAATAGTTGAGAACCTCACTTTCTTGGAGAAATACAATGGGTTATTCAACAAATGTAGTGAAATTTCACCAGAAATAAGAGTATAAAGATGAAGGAAACATACATTTCTAGTCACTACAGAACCATTCATCTCTTTGAAAGAAAAGAATATAGCAAATTCAAGACAAAAATAAGAGATCACATTGTGAACAAAGTAATTAATACATCAGAGGAGAGGTTGTAAATAAATCAAGACTTTATCAAATTAAACTTGATCAATAAACTGCTGCACAGAATTCTTTGAATTGCTTTAAAGTCAGGGTTGATATAGTTTGGTTGCATTATGGGGATGAATCAAACTGCTCTGCATCTGCTTAAAACACAGGTTTTTGAACTATATTACTTGCAACCTGCTAAAAATAAATTCTAAAAGGTTAAATTAATACATTCTGAAGGTGAATAAAAAGGTAGAATCAAAGGCTTCAAAAGCAGGCCACACTGTAGCCCTTCTTAGACTTCTGTATAATACACATTTATAATTATTGATTATTTTTTATTTTATTGTACTATTAAAAAACAAAAAAACTGTGCTAGATCCTGTATAATCAGATGAAATACCTATTCTTGCTTCATATAAAACTCACCTTCTATTTAAAGAGGGCAGATACATAATGTAAAGCTACCTCCTAACCTTAAATATCATGTATCCTTATTTACCATGTTTTTATTTTTCACCTAAAATTACACTTGAATGAAATTTGAGGATCCGCCCAGAATTTCTGGCTGTGAGACATTTAATAATGTCTGATATATTGTTTGACAGACATGCACAAATGAACTCAACCTTATGTGTAATGAATCCAATGGTCCTGGGACACGGGATGACAAAGCACACGTCCTGTACAGTTTATCAGCATACGCATTGTTACCAGCCTGATACACTGGTAATAAATTTAGCTTACTGCACCTGTACAAGTCCACATGCATGCTTTTCTGGGAAGGGTAAAAACTTGGTTGAGATGGGAACTTTGATATGAGCAAACTGTAATTTGCCATATTCACATTTAATCAAGACTGGCCTGCATAAAGTATCATACCCTTTTAAACAACAGAAAGTATCAGGATCATATTGTAAAACTTAAAAAGCTGTGATGCACTTTGTAAAATTTTCAGACCATTTAAGCACTACTCAAAAGTTCAACCTCTTTGAACACTTATTTCTCTAGCACATTGCCACCAGGGAGACTACAGTCAGGACTAATCTTTCTGCTTGGAAGAGAAGCTGAAGCAAGCCCCTTTCTTTACCAGTTCTACTTTTCTCATTTCTACACCTGTTTATATTCATTTATGATCTTTTAAAGTTGTCAGCAATAAGGATATATTTGCCCACCGTGACCTGAAGAAAAAAAAAAATCTGATTTAGGACAGCTAAAGATTCTATTCCTCTTTCTAAGACCTTTAAACTCCCTTTGAGATAATGAAATTTGACAGCATCTGAATCATAAATAGTTCAGTACAAAGAACTAGTAGTAACACACTGTAATCTTTCAGAGCAATCAAGTCTGAAAATGAAGACTTAAAGTTGAAACTCTGCCTCTTTTGTCTGTGCCTTTAAAATATGATACCAAAAGAAAGGTGAGGAAAATTATTGTTCCACTGATGACCTTCAGTAGGCATACAGTACCTTAGACACATGTTAACATTTCAAAACAGTATACACATTATCAAACAGATAATTTGGAAAGAGTTTTCCTTTTTCTCTCTCTCTTTTTTTTTTTTTCTTTTTTTTTTTTTTTTCCTTCCCTGTAAGGAGCAAAGAATGAGTATTCATTCAGCCAGTTCAGCCCCTCACAGTCTGAGGCTATTCCCTATAGCTGTACCCTGGCTTGCTTTAGTTAATCAAATTCAATTTGAGAAAGATGACTTCCTTCATTATGCCTGGAAAGCTTTTCTACAAACATGAACAATATCTCACTTAACCCTTTTCTGGAACAATTTTGTGCTGTTTTTCTTTCAGGTTGTCAGAGCTGAAGCTAAGACCTACTTAGGCAAAACTGTTCTTGGCTGATTAGCAAAAGAGTCTCATGAATGAGACTTCCAACCTTACTTCCATAACTCAGGTATTTCACTCTATTAATATAATGAACCATATAAAACTTCCAGCCTCCTGGAAATAACAGTAAGGTTCATTCATTTCTTACAGAAAATATATTTGTGACTTGATAAATGAGTCCATTCTGAACTGTTGTGAGTTGTCCTAATTTTAAACCAGATTTTTAAAAGATCAGGCAAGTGCTGGACAAAAAAAATGACAAAAACTGTGGAGGTAAGTGATTTGGCACCTAAGTTTCATGAAGGGTTTGCCCATTTGCAGAACAATCTTCTACAAAAGCATAATTTCAAGAACAGAAGAATGTTAACAGGTCATGAGACTCTATTAACATAATTGTTAACACAAACTACTTACTTTCTTAACTGAATATGCTCATGGTATCTTATCTCAATCTATATAACACTTATGTTTATGGGTCATCTGGAACTTAAACTTTGACTTCAACCTTTTCTTACTGGAGAGACCCAACTGCTTTTTCTCTCTTGTACCTCTGATGTCTGATACCATATTTTTCTCTTCACCCGACTACAACCCAGGCTGTCTGTCCTATCTATGATAGGCTTCTTATCACGTGCTCCTCTAATTTTATGAGTTATCATATGTTATTTCCTGTACCATTTTATGGTAAGTACAGTACTTAGGCCTATACACCTTTCAACAGGGATAAAAATATTGGTCCTATCTTCACTCCAGCTCTTACTTCTTTGAGTAATTTTGGATGTGAGACATTTCATACTAGCATCCATTCTATATGGATTTTAAATGGCAATTTATTAACTTTGTGGCATAAACATTATAGGATAAGCAACAAGAAAACTATCAGAATTTCTTTAGCTTTTAGCAGTGCTTCACATGTTACTTTTTGATTGGCTAGAAATTCTAAGTATACAGGTAGATTAACAGCTAGAGCTAATTCAGCTTACATGAAAGGGACAGTTTAGCCTTGCAGTAACTTCAAAGCAGAATAAATAGCTGTACCATAGCAAAGAAACAAACAAACACAACACCACCTCAACCCCCCCAAAACAAGCCCAAAACTGGCAAAAAAGTATATCAGGCCAGATAAAACTAATTTGTCTTTTACAAGTCAGAAATGGAAATGTCTAATACTAAAATGTCACTATCTAAAAAGTCCTGAACATGAGTGCGATTGCATTTCCTAAAATCTAAGAAAATTAAGCAGAGGTTGAGTAATCTTGTCAGTATCACCTGCAAATCAATCCACTGTTGTATAACTTGTTAAATATCAATGGCTAGGTAAACGTAAGGCATTCTCAGAAGTATGTCTGTCTTCTCAGAATCCGTATCACATGAAGTTATACCAATTTTTTAATATACATGTATGTGCACAGACACACTTACAAAATTCACATTTGCAGGAGAGAGCTGCTTGAAGAGCAATGTATGAAGTATGCACCAAAAGAATGTTCCTGCACTGAGATTCCTGGAAGAGCTTGTGAAAGTCAGCAAGTAGCTGAAATCACCTACACAGTTCCATTCTGTTTCACCTATGCACCAAAATTACATGCTGTCATTTTGAAATTTCTGCCTGTGATCCATCATTCCTGACAGACAACCCAATTACAGTGTTCTCTGAATAAACGCCATCCATGAAGAAGGTGGCAACAACTGTCTGTGACTGAACTGAACAGAACACCCCTGAAGGATGTCTTATCTTTTGTTTGTAATTTTGAGAGTTACAGACAGAAAAAAACCCTTAATGGATGGTGTTTTTCTTTGTTCAGATGGATGTAAGATCAATATTCTCATTTTATGATATAAGATTGAATGCTGTAGTCCTAATTCAGTCTCTATCCAAAGAAAAACCTTACTGGTCTGAAGTAAGAATTTCCTGAATAACAACATCTGGAGAAGATGTGGTAAGGATTTAGCCCTCTTCTTTGTTTCAATTCATTACCAACTAATTAAAAGGAAGGAAGGCATAATCTCTAATTTTCTTTTATAGAAGGAACAGATTATGAAGGATCATTTTAGCTGTTTCCTGGTTGGCCACTGAAACAAAAGTGACCCGTTTACCCTTTCCTCAAAACATATGCTCATGTAATAATAAGGTCAGGCAAAGATTAAGCAAAGCCTCAGAAGAGTCTCCACCCCTGCCTCCCTGCTTTCCCTCTCACCTTTTCCACTATCTCATAATCCATCCTGAAAGCCCACAGCTGGAGCCTGGCAGAGAGTTCGCTGATGGAGGAGAGGGTGAGAAGGAACTGCTCGGCGCTGCCCAGGGGAACATCAGGGTTTGCCAGCTGTGCCTCCTGGATCTTTTGCTTCTCCTCCTCAGTTGGGATCATGGTCAGGATTTTCTGCAAAGGGAGAGAAAAAGGCAAGTGTCAGCAGCAGGGTTGAGAGGCATGCAAGGGTTGGACGTGGGGTGACTTCACAGCTGCAACAGTAGAAGTCCTCAACACCCTGGCTGGTAAATCAGGACAGCTCTGTACTAACGAAGAATTAACCCACTGCACAAGAAAGCAAAGCAAGGTCTGCTATCTCAAGCATATGCAGTCTGTTGAAAAACACATCTGTATTAAAATGCCTCTTTGCCTCTTCTTTTTTTAAATTTGTACTCAGTAGATAGGGTTAATCATAGGATGAAACACTGAAGGAGACACAGGGAGATGGGTTAGGACAGCTCTCCTCATCTTTCATATACCTAAGTGAAAACCAACCATCTTTCTGCAAGTTACATATGGCAGTGAGGGTAGAAGGAGGGCAGTTGTGTGGCCTGTGATTTAGAGGTCAGACTAGATAATAAGGTCCTTCTAGCCTCAATATCTATGGATCTTCCAGGGTACTTGAAGATATACAGAAATAACTTGAGGACCCTACTCCCTTGCTGTTCTCATAATTTATTACTTTTTGTTCAATCTTTTTTGTTTTTTATGAAACTTAACAACTATTGCAGCTTATTAGGTTACTCTGAAAAATTTCACCCAAACTGAAAACAGCTTCCCAGGAAGTTGTCCCAGAAGGAACAGGCACTGAATTTAAAGTTGAGTTATGCATTGTATAACACATGGCTTTTTTCTCTTTTGATCTGAAAAGACTAAAATATTGATAAAATGGAACTCAATATTTCCAGTTTCTGCCATTGGTATGGCTCAAAACATTTCCATTTTGCCTTTAATTCTTGGATTTTTCATGTTTGTTTACATGTGGCAGCTTTCCTTCTCAAAGTACTGCTTCTTAATTAGTTGTAACATAATAAATGTATTTTAAAATCAGAAAGAAAAGCAAAGCAACATAAAGGCATCAGATAAGTTTAGGTCTTTACCCTGCTGATCAATGCCTATTAAAACAAAGCAGTAGATTTTCAAGACCACTTAGTTTATTCATCTGAGAAATGACATGTTCTTGCTGTAGCCTTCTATAATGATAGAGGCTGTTTTGGAGGGGAGGAGAGAATAATAAAAATAAAGCCAAAGAGCTATCAGACCTGCCAATCCAAACTACAGCTTTGTTGCAGTGCTGGACATAGCCCATTCATCAAAGTAGCACAACTGCCCACTTCCAGTACCGATAATTCATCTGCCTGCTTGTACAGCGCTGGAGATAAGTGTGGAGAATAAGGGACTTTTCCTGGTCAATCAGGCAAAGAACAAAAGTTAAGCAAGCAAGTAATATTCTGTTTGTTGAACTGGGACTTAATTTCAGCCACAGCATTTGTATTGCTGTCCACCTTCTTATGCTGACTTCCATAAACATAAATTAAGCAGCATTTCTTTCTGTTGATGTTGGCTCTGCCTTTCAGTTAAAAAAAAAAAAAAACAAACACCAAAAAAGCCTCCTTACTTGGACACTGCAAGATTCTACCTTAATAAACCAATATCCTAAGGAAAAAAGCTGAGGAGGAAAATCCCTCAATACATTCTGATGCTTTTAATTCCCCTGTCAATGACTGTTTGGAAAATCTCGTGATGTATGCTTGTTCTGATTGATAACATTTGTGTATTGATTTTGAGATGGGCTATCCATCCATCCATCCGTCCGTTCACCCACCCACCCATCCATACACACACTTGAAACTTAGGTCATATCTAACATCATACTAGATTTATAAGTAGTTGCTTCAAGGCATTTCTCAGTCCTTAAGCAATACTCATCATAAAAAAAGAGACCAAGTCTGAAACCCATAAGAAAAGGTGTTTTGCAGAGTGTCCTTTGAAGAAGTCAGGCCTCCTAGTGCCTAGTCCTCTCTTCAACAACAAGAAGAAGCCAACACTCCCTCAGCTGAGCCAGGGCAGCTTGCAAATAGGCTCATGTGAACATCCATACATGGAGAGTTCAGCAGTAACCATGTGATGGATGTAAAAACGCTTCTGGTGCATTTTTGAAGGCTAACACTTCAGCAGTATTCTCAATTGCCTCCTACAAATAACTAGGACTTTTGGCAGCTACCCAGGGATCCCACAAGTATTTTGTGGTGATGCAGGGCCTTCACTCCAGAGATTCTGTACTGCTTTCGGGCATTTTAAAGAGAGCAATAAAGAGTAAGCTTTATTTCCAAAGGGACTCTCCTCCTCCTTGTGCTTTATGTAAACATCACAAGCCAGATGTAGCAGACAAAAAGCATCAGAGTCCAAGCGCTGCAAGGCTGCTGTGCTGTGTACCATAGTATATGAAACAGAGAATGCCAAGCGAAGCAGCCTGTACTTGTGGTGCCAGCTGCCAAGGATCACCCCACTGCTGAAAGCCCTGCCTCAACAGGACCAGAGCTGCTGGCAGGTCTCACACCATCTAGGGTGCAACTGCCCCCATAGCAACCACCTACTCACCGGCACTTCTAATCCACTCGGGCAAGTAATTCTGACCCTGCTGGTCATCATCCTTGGAGTGCCCTTGAGCAACTAGTAACATGCTTCTACTCTTGTTTTCCACTCTATGATTAATCTGAGCCGTTTGTTCAGCACTGGAATCTGATGAGCACACCATTTGCCAGTTTATTATTATTATTATTATTATTATTATTTTTTAAACCACTGACAGTAAAAGTAGCATAAATACACAGCAGGGCAGAAGGTTATTGGCACTTGATGTGAGTATTAAATCACAAATAGCTTTGAATCTAAGCAGTAGTTTGTAATGCTCTCCCCACTATGGCTTTCTTCAGGTCTATTAAAGAAGAACTGGTTATCAACAAACCCTGAGTTCATATCCTTTAACATGTGTGATACATATATTTCACCTTTATGCATTCTCACATAAATATTTGGGCCAGAGACTGATATACTGTAGAAAACCAGTGCAGAAATCTTTGCATGGAGAAGAAGTAATTTTTGGAGATCCTGTTCACCTGAAATAATGGATCCTCATTATTCTGCTCCTGAACTGCTGGACCCAGCCACTCACTTGAACTTTCAGCGAAGGGATCAAACTGCCTATTTCCTGGACTCGGCTGTCCTGATGTATGACCTCCAAAAATTTCTAAGAGGAAAGCCTTACAAGACTCACAGGGCAAAATTTATAAACCCCATATGCCTGAGGGTTATAGGCCTCAGTCTAGGACACAAGGCAGCACCTAACCAGGGACTGCAAGTAGCCTGGAGCCTCTGCAGAAATTAGGTGCTTAAATTATCTCTTTGAAGAGATAATGGGGCTTCTCAGTGGTGCTGTGGTTGCAGGGGTGCCTGGGCTTTCATATTTCTGTTCAGCTGATTTTACCAGGTGAATGGGAGCCTGAAAAAATTGGTAAACTAAACATCTGGTTGTTGTTGGGTCCAAAGCTTTCTGTGGCTCCAGGCCCACTAATTCGTAAGCTGTACAACCAAATACACATTAGTGGGTATTTCATTGGATATTTGACAGGCCTCAGCAGACAATTCAGCTCCAAAAAGGCTCTCACACTTCAGCTTTCCAGGCAGATATTAATAAGACACATTGATGGTTTGCATTACCTGCAGAAACTCTAACAAAATAGAAAAGCATGTGAAGGTCAGGACTCCACAGCAAGTGAAGCCGCCTGCACTAGTTTTATTTCAAGTCTTCCAAAAATGATCCAGTTCTGAGAAGGGACTTCCTCTAAAATGACTGATAGCCATCCCTGTAAACTGGGAACTGACAGCCATTGCTGTTTGTTAGCATTGATAGTTTCCAAAATTCAAATTTGGTGTTTGTTTATACATGTCATCATCTACCTTTTTAACAACAGGTTCTCATATCTTACTCCTTTTTACATCACAGGGCTACCTAGCCACTCCAGACCCCTGGATTTCAAATTACTTAACAAACGTGGGTATGGAGGGCTTAGCATACCTGCAGAGTTTTTTCATTTCGAGTAGTTTTACTAAAAGCCATACCTACCAATACAATCAATATTGTGTAGCATCACATGGCTATATTGTAAAGCACAAAGCAACCCACCTTAATTTTCTCACAGCATTACCCCATTACTCTGCTAAATTAATCATACTGTGTGGTATAATTTGATTTTGAGCTGGGGTCACTTACTGAGGAGCACTCTACAGAGGGACCCACTGATTTCCTTTACTAAAGACAAGCACCAAGGACTAGTTTGGTAGACTCTATTCTTGTAGTTGCCCATGATACACTTCATAAAAATTGGGTGCCAGGATTTTAAGGTCGCCTCTTTTGCTTAGCTCACAGAACGTCCTCATCCATGCTAAGCAGGCAGTTCTTTATCCTGCAGCGAGCTCCAAGTTGTTTGAACACAATAAATGCCAAGCTTTCAAAGAAAGGAAAACACAACCACTTTGGCAAACATAAGGTGGCAAATTTTTTTTTAGTTGGATTGACACATGCTTGCAGACACATATTGTGCATTCCTTCGAAAATACGTTTCTAACAGGGCCTGCTCTGCATACTAAATGAACTAAATCTGACTTTCTAGCAGTATGTCCCCATTTTCTGCCCTTTTTAACAGCTCAGGGGTACCTAACCACTTCAAACACATGGCCTAAAAATACGTAACATACTTAGGTAGAATAAATACTTGGGCTTTAAAATATTTTGTGATTTTTTTTCTCCTTAGTTACATATTTGAAGTAAAAAACCAAAGCATGGATTACTAACAAGAGTTACATGTCACAAATAAAGCATCATTCAGCAGGATGTAGGACAATAGTGGAGCTTTTAGTGGGTCACTATATAACAAACAATTTGGTTTATTTTCTGTCTTTTATATAAATGAAGCTGATGCTTACACTATTACTTATTCATGCATCATCACTACCAATTAATTCCTAATATTTAGGTACCATAGATATGAACCCCAGTAAACTTTCTAAAAATCTTGACTGAAAAGACAACCCCTCTTCCCTCCAGGCTAACTCTAAGACTAAAGCCAATGAACAGATGGATACAGGGAAGAACAGAAATAGGAAACAAAGCTTGTCTGCACTGTAGATCAAAGGGGCAGTATGGAAAACTAAGGCAGGGCTCTGCTGAAAACAGTGGGACTCACAATGATTCATTTCTGTATCTCTCTGTGCACCTCTTGGCCAATTCTGCATAGCTTAACCCAGACTTCTAGCTCACTATAAATGTCTGTCTGACTCTATAACAATGTGCTATAAGAAAAATCTGCAACTTGGGGATTGGGGAAGGGAATCTGAATTCAGTGCAGGGTTTTACCTGATAAGAAGTAAATAAATATGGAAGAGTGAGGAAAAAAAGCTCTTTTCCCCATGAACATCATCCTTCCCAAACAATGAAGGCTTCATCCCTCAAGGCTCAAAGTACCTGGGCTCTGCTTCATTTACTCTTTCTCTTGATTTAAATATCTGAATGATCACATCAGGATTACTCACATCCTTAGCTTAAAGCTGTGGACACAGAATTCAGAAATCCCATTTTCTTTAGCACTGGGCAAGTATATCAACAGCATATTATTTCCTGGTTTCTGATTTCTTGAGTTTGAAACCTGCCTGCATACATATTTTAAATGAAATTATGGGTTTCTGGCAGCTAATGGAAAGACCACCCAAAGGAGGGTGTGGTGGTACAAAGCGCTCAGAACTGTGGACACCACAGGTGGCTGGCAGATGGACAGCCCAGCTACAAACGTTGGCACTGGAAAGGGTGAGTGGCACAGAGCAGCTGAACTTCTGTTAAGCATGCCAGAGAAGGACACAATTCAAGGGAGATGATGCATGGAAGATAATGAAGGTGTGTCCTTCTTTATCAGCCATTTCACATTGGACTTTTTACGGAAACACTGCCTACAGCACTGAGATCTAACTGGTGGTCTGTGAGTTTAGCTTGGCTGGAGGGGTACTTCTTTCTCTCCAACACTTTAAAGCTTACTACTGCAAACTTCAGTGGTGGATACCTGGGCTGGGTCATGAAAAATTACTTTTTTAGCCTGATTTCTCACCTTCATAATATGAGTAAGGTATCTATATCTATCTATCTATCTATCTAGATATGTATCTATAAAATAACTAATATAGCTTTGGAAAGAAAACATTCTTGTAGAGACAAATCAGGCCTTGTCTTTTAGCTAGAACAATCTTTTGCCTTAGTATTTCTTTTACATGTAACTGTTGGCAACTACATTTCTATTCCAGCCAGTTTTTCTCATTTTCTTCTGTAGTCAGCACAGTGAAGGTGGAAAGAGGGAAATCATGAAACACAGCCCCAAACTACTGAAAGGTGACTGTGAATCAATACACAACCTCTGCAGCTCAGTCCCTGGTTGAGATTTGTAGCCGTGCAGATTACTCTTACTAGATGATACAGGCTTATTTAAAAAAGATTTGCAATTAATACAACCACAATGAAAAAAAATCAGGGGAACAGCAGGCTTCTTTTACACTTCATAGAAGAAAAATGTTTTGATAAAAAAAATAAACAGAGCTCATCTTGGATCTCAGTAAGAATATCTGCAGAGTCAAACATGGAATGGTAAAAATTACATCATCTGTAATCTTTATACCAACTGTTTTTCTTCAAACAACAGTAACACAGAAATGCTATTTTGAGCAGAAGTAGTCACTGTATTTGTTTTCCATTAGATATACAATCTAGAATGGCTCCAACAGCTAGCTGGGCATGAACTTTATTAAACCCTGTACCAGTTGCATCAGCTCTAGTAACTCACTGCCTGTTCCTCCTGCTCACAATATTTCAGCCAAGCTTCAGAGGAACAGATAATACTCTGAAAATCTTGACAGCAATTAACACCATTGTTAATCAAATTTAGACATAAAGAAAGCAGAGAATCCATGTTTACTGAGCATGCCCAACTTCGGGTGAATTCTACGTGCTTCTGAGCACACTGCATTGATTTGACAAGATTCAACAGCCATGATAGAATATATCCCCTTTTCTCTTTTCCAAAGAAGTCTGGCTTGTACCATGCGCAACACTGGAAAAAAAAAGGAAACATTGAAAACAGAGACTTGAAGACATTGACTATTCTTTCTTACCTCTATTCCTTCCTTGTTTAAGGCATATTCATCAAAGTTCAAAATAGCAGTCTTGATAGTGCGGGGAGGAGGCAACACAGTCAAGCCAATATTAATAGCGTTGCTTCGTTTTGAGTCCAGTACAATGATCTCCTGTCGCTTCCCATCTGCAGCAGTTTTCTTGGTGAAGAAGAGAACAAGAATATTATTCCTCTAGCCTGTTTTAGAAAAAAAATATCACTCCTTTCACTTATGTCTTCCCCTACTCAAGGTTGCTGACACTGAATGTAAATCTAATTCACCTATAGTTACCCAAAAAAGCTGAATTCTTCTACCACATCCTTGCTGGTATCAGCATGAGCTTCCAGGATTTAACCACAGCAGAACACAATCTCAGATGCTGTGTAAAGCAGAGCTAGCCTGAGACACAGAAGTCCCCATAAGGGCTGGGGAAACTGCAGTTCAGGGCAGGATTTGGTGAAAAAAGCCTGAAACTCTCTGCCGGGCAAGAGCTCTGCCATGTGGCAGGGCCAGCTGGTGCAGGGCTGGCAGGGCAGCAGCCGGGCAGCTGATGGGCTCCAGGATTCAATTGCCTCTTGGATGTGTCAGCCTGGAGTAGGCACTGATCCTCTCGCCTGCGTGGCTGGCTGAGAAACAGACAGGGTGGTTCCCACCTGCCTGCCATATACTCTCCTGTGTTATAAATAGAACTTTGGCACTGGCAAAGGAGCTGTAGAGGTGTTTCTGGAGACAGTGGCATGGTTTTCTGACCTGTGGCTGACAGAGGAAGGGTATTCTACCTTGCTGCTCATGCTATGTCTATGCAGCCCATCACAGGTGCAGAACAATTTCAACCCTTCTGCTTTTTCGAAGTTTATTTGAGACTAGACATGATCTTTGGATTTTACCTCCAGAATAAACTACAGTACAAATAATAATGAAAGCACAAAGAACTAACAACATATGCTTTAAATTCCATTCTAGAGAAGACCTAAGAAACTTCTTCCTCTCTCTCCCCATCTTCACAGTGGCAAAATGTGAACCAACTAGGCAAGGTGACTCACAGACCATTTATATGGCATAATGCAGTGCTGAATGTGGTCTTCGCTTTTATGCTGCAGGATGCCTCTCTTTCATTATCCCATGCCAGAAGGTGTTTCTTTGGCAACTACATATGCCATATACCAGGCAGCTGCAAGAGCAGAGGACTCTGCTCTTCATATGCAGGGGTTTTTGCTCCGTCTCCACACAAAAGAACTTTTGGAAACACCTTTTCTCTGTTTCCCCTTCCTTTTCCCTATCAGAGGTGGGCTGAGGGATGCTGTCAAGCCCAGGAATGTAGGGAGAAGACCATCACATTGATGCAAGCAAGCTCAGAGATGCTTTGCTATATATAAACATGTGTTTCAGCACAGTGCAGGCTGCAGGGATGGGACTCTGACGTCCCTGTAGAGCCTGTTACATGGACTGTGGTTAGTGGCTCTGGCAGCATCCTTAGTACAGATGCACCTCAAAGGGGCAAAGAGAAAGACTAAGGGATCCCTCTTTCCAGGCTGCAATGTGGCAGTCCATACAACTGTTCAGAACAGGGAATCATCCGTTGTCTACAGCGGTAGTGTCTCTTGCATCTCTTGTTGATTTGGGGGAAGTCCAGAAGGAGACTCATTGCCTGAATCTCAGTCTGTGCTCAGGATTGGTTTTTAGGCCATGAAGCTTTGTACTTCACTTCCTTTGGGTCTGCATCACAGCCACAGAGTCAGAAAATACCCTAGTGCCAGGTCTACACACTGTTTCTGCGTTGGAGGAACTAAGTTAGTAAATACAATTTTATCAAAGTATTTCCATCTGTGGGCCAGCCTGTAATGGGAACGCAGCTGTATCATTACAAAGACGCCTTTTTCTGGCATAGCTCAGTTCCTTGCCTGCACAGGAAGAGGTATGCCCATCAGTCCCAGCAGCCTGCCCAGTACGTGTGTGGCACCACAGCCCTTTCTTCATACCAACACGATTAATGTGGTATGATGCAACTTCTGAGCACGGATGAGACTGAAGGCAAATACAGTTCACAGGAGTTGGGGACTACCACATGTGTATGATCTGTAAAAGTAATGAGTTGTTTTGGGTTTCTTTTTAAACTTAAAAAGAAACAACATTTTTGCAGTAAACAGGATACATGTTAGGAGAGAAAATTTTACATATGTTTTCAATTTTTGTATGTCTTTTCTGTCAGAACTGCTCTCTAATGCCTTAAAAGCATCCCTGAAGCCTTTCGAACTTTCCCTTCTTTGAGTAATAGAGTCTTCTTTTTCTTGGGGAGCTACCTGAAGGACCTGAGATGCAGCTTCTTTAAAGCAGCCACTTTTACTTCCAGAGCCATTAATCACATTTTCAGGACCACAGTTAGTGGCCAAGACCACATAAAACCAAGCAGGTTTCACCACAGACTGCTTCCTCTTGAGTCTGTATTGCACTAAGCCTTTTTTAAACCACCGCTTTTTACCTGGTCCTTCGCAGTACAAAATTACACAGCTCCAAAGAATTTATGCAGAAGGGAAAAGGCTGAGGGAAAGGAGACAAATTTAAGCTTCCCACATGTGGTATGGGTAAGTAAGCCTCAAATCTGCAGCTCTGTTTTTAGGCTCCTAAGTTTGACAAGAGAGACATATTCATTTGGGGGACATATGATGCTAACCGCCGAGATGATTGAGATTGCAACAGTGCGCTCGCTCCTTAGCAATAAGTTATGAGAGACATATGAGCTGTATAAGGGGACATAAGCACGTAGGTATTTTCCAGAGCTATGGCTGCATATGGGGTATAAAATCTTGGGGTAAGTAATTCTTTTAAAAAACAGGGGCAGAAAAGATTTAAAATCCATTCTGCAAACAACAGCTGAGCTACAAAGAAATCCTTTCCAAATAAATAAAAGGATGAAGAAGACAGAAAGATTTTACTACTCTGAACTTCATTACCCTACTGCGAGGAAAAAAATTGCTTTTTATCGGCCATGAAATTGCACATGTGTAAATGTATGACTGTTAAAATAAGCTACAATTATTAATTTCTATTACATTATTAGGTGACTTCAGACTGTGCTTTTTAAGTTCCTTCACAGAGAATGACTTCAAATGCTTTAGGGAACAGTGCACTAGTGCACTTGGTTTCATATTTTAATGTGTCAGTATGTAACATAAGCCCTGAACTTCTGAATATTATTAAACATAAAACCAAAATTAATTAGAAAATACAAATATATCAGGTGGTATAATTTGTGGGAAACAAATGTACCTGCAGTGTATTAACCATTACAGTGAATTTAGAACTGTGGAATCATAGAATGCTTTGTGTTGGAAGGGTGCTTAAAGACCACCTAGTTCCAACCCCCCTGCCATGGGCAGGGGCACCTTCCAGTAGACCAGGTTGATCAAGGCCCCATCCAGCCTGGCCTTGAACACTGCCAGGGATGGGGCATCCAGAGCTTCTCTGGAAACCTGTTCCAGTGCCTCACCAAACTCACAGTAAAGAATTTCTTCCTTATATCTAATCTAAATCTACCCTCTGTCAGCTTAAAGCCATTCTCCCTTGTCCTATCACTACCTGACCTTGCAAAAAGTCCCTCTCCAGCTTTCTGCTGGGTCCCCTCTAGGTACTGGAAGGCAGCTACAAGGTCTCCCTGGAGCCTTCTCTTCTCTGGGCTGAACGAGCCCAACTCTCTCAGTTTGTCTTCATAGAAGAGGTGCTCCAGCTCTCTGGTCATCTTCATGGCACTCCTCTACACTTACTCCAACAGGTCCATGCCCTTTTTATGTTGGGGGCCCTGGAGCTGCATGCAGTACTGCAGGTGGGGTCTCATGAGAGCAGAGCAGAGGGGGAGAATCACCTCCCTCATCCTGCTGGCCATGCATTTGCTGATGTAGCCCAGGATTTGGTTGGCTTTCTGGGCAGCAAGCACACATTGCTGGGCTACAATGAGCTTCTCATTCCCCAAGACCCCCAGGTCCTCCTCCTCAGGGCTGCTTTTAACCTGTTCTCCACAAAGCCTGGCCTGTGTTTCTGCTTGGGATTGCCCCAACCCACGTGCAGGACCCTGCACTTGGCCTTGTTCAATTTCATGAGGTTTGCACAGGCCACCTCTCACACCTACCAGGGTCCCTCTGGATAGCAACCCTTCCCTCCAGTGTGTCGACTGCACCACACAGCTTGGTGTCATCAATAAACTTGCTGAGGGAGCACTCAATCATGCTGTCCATGTGGCTGAAAAAGATGTTAAACAGCACCATTTCCAATACCAACCCCCGAGGAATATCAGTCGTTGCTGGTTTCCACTTGGACATTGAAGTGTTGACTGCAACTCTTTGAGTGTGACCATCCAGCCAATTCCTTATCCACTGACTGTTCCATCCATGCACGACTGCCCTTAGTGAAGCCATGCTGACTGTTACCAATCGCCTCCTTATTCTCCATGTGCCTATGGAAACTCCATAGTTTCCAGAAGAATCTGCTCCATGTTCTTGGTGACCACAGAGGTGAGACTGACTGGCCTGTAGAATCCTGGGTCTTCCTTATTTCCCTTTTTAAAAATGGGGGTTATGTTTCCCCTTTTCCAGTCAGTGGGAACTTCACCAGACTGCCATGACTTCTTGAATATGATGGACAGTGGCTTAGCCACTTCATCTACCAGTTCCCTTGGGATCCATGGATGCATCTCATCAGGTCCCATGGGCTTGTGCATTTTCAGGTTCTTTAGATGTTCTTGAATCTGATCTTCTTCATGGGTGGTTCTTCATTCTCTCTGTCCCTGCCTTTGCCTTCTGTGACTTGGATGATGTGGCTGGAACATTTGCCAATGAAGACTGAGGCAAAAAAGTAATTGAGTACCTCAGCTTTCTCCATATCCTGGGTAACCAGGTCTCCCATTTCCTTCTAGAGAGGGCTAATGTTCTCCCTAGTCTTCTTTTTAACACTAATGTACCTATAGAAGCTTTTCTTGTTGCTCTTGATGTCCCTGGCCAGACTGAATTCTGTCAGGGCTTTAACTTTCCTAATCTGGTCCCTGGTTGCTAAAGATCTCTGAAGTTAGGTCTTTACAAGACTTAATTGGCCTCTGTCGCCTCTATTGAAGGCTGGGTAGTCCAGATAGGTTATTTAAAACCCATTACCATCCCAGATAAGGTGATTCCTGGTCTGATGTGCACATAGTCTAAAACACACCTCCTTGCTTTAATTAATATGGGAAGCAGTAAAATTTAAATCACTTTTCCAGTGGTCATATAAGTAATTAATTACATATAAGCACCAAGTCAGAAATACCACCTGCATTTAAAATTGTAGAACAATCTGCATTAGTAGTATAGAAAAAAATGGGCAATCCATTAATAGTAAGATGCAATTTTGTAATTTCTATGTCAGTTACCAAGAATTTAGCATTGGGTATTTAAAATGGATTCACTCAGCTGCCACAGACTTTGTCCAGGATACATATATATAATATTTTTCAGAAATTCCGGTCCACATCTATGAGTTGTCTTAACATTTATTCAAATTGCAAGAAAAGTTTTCAAAAAGAGTATGTGTCTATGCATGTATATACATGTGTACATGAAAATAGATTATTTAATTATTCCCTCCTACTGGTGTCTGTGGGCACATGATAGATCACTATATCCCACAGGGTATCAGCAAAATAATACTTTAAAATGAGAACCAAGTGGATGGCAGAAGGGTTTAACAACAACATTTGATTCAGTAGTGTCTGTGTGTTTTCATTTCTCTTCACAGAAAAACAAGCACTTTGAAGTGTTTTGCCAAAATACTCGCTTTGTTTGGCGGAGTAAGAAGGAAAGAAATTGTACACTGGCTTGGAGGGGATACCTGATCACTCTCTTTCTATTCACAAATATAATGTTGTGGTCCTCTATTCCAGAAAATAAACGTTCTGCAACTAGAGTTGCTCCACTAACTGCAATCAATGTGCAAGTTGTCCAGTGTGGCCCAAGTTTTTCCTAAAATCACTAATCTCCCCCCGCAAACTCCCATATTATATCCTACAATTTAAAATCCACTTTATTTTATTGCAGCCTATTGTGTTTAATGAAAAACTTCTCATGAGCCAGGAAGTAGCTGTTTATAGCTGTGTGTTGTGGAAATCACAGTGAAGGATTAGAAACTGGAGTAAAATTGGTTACAGCTGTATGAAAGAGCATATGCACAAGATAGAGCCAAGCCCCCCCTACACACCCTGACTTTACTTTTCCTCTCATCCTTCTGGACTGCTCCTTTTCCATGCAGCTACTTCCACCTATTACTATGAAAACTGGAGATTTGACTTTTGATTTGTTGCTCTACGATCTTTTTTTTTCAGCTGAACCAACTGAGCTGTGAGTCAGACTTTACGATATTATAGAATAAACCTGTTTTGGATTGCAGCCATTGGACAGGAGAAACTAGACACAACGGGGAATGTAGTCCCTGGAAATAAACCAAGCAGTCTGGAAAAAGCGAGAGCTATCCTAATTTGAGTGCAATCTTCATACCAAACCTCAAGTCTTTTACGAATTCAGTGGTCTGCTTAGTTACTCCCACTCTCACTTGATCTAAAGACCATCTCCTATCCTGGACGATTTGCTGGTATTCACTAAAACCAGGCAGGAGTCTCAGAAGTCTGGGTAGACTTCCACTATGGTATTCCTTAGTCACCATTGTCTCTACATTGTCTACAGAGACAATGAGGCTTCTATGTCTGTGTTATGGGATGGAGTGGAAAGAGCCAAAAGTATAATGTCTCATGCAGAGAGCAGTTATTAGTCTCCAAGAGGAAAGCAGTCACCTAAATCATTCCTCAGACTTGCACTAATTTCAAAGAAACCTGCTCGCTCATCTTCCAGCCAGAAGCCAAAAGCTGTGCCAAAGCATCAGTCAGGTTTGGGAAGCAAGTGTGAGGGAGGGAAAATGGCCAAAGGTAGTTTGGGAACGTACATGGTGAACGACTGGAAAAGTAAACAAGTCAAAATTCCAACAATTTAACATTTTACGATAATTTTGAGTGAGAATAAAAGATTAAGAATCAGAGTGATCCATTACAATACTGGCATTTAGCACAAAGCTAAAGTTTGGCAATGGCAAATATGTCATCATTCCACATTCAATTCGAGGAATTAAATGTTTTATGGATCTAAGAAAAGGCTCTTACTCCTTCCATCTATAAACCATCTGTGGCAGATTTGTATTTACAGGGGGAGAGATGAGGAGTAACACACCACGACGTCACCAGCATTCCTTCCTCAGCAGAAAAGGAATTAGAGAGAAAAAATAATCTCAGCATCGGCCAAATGAACAATCAGCTGAATGTGTTTTTAGAGCTGCTCCACCATATGTTTCAGATCTACATGCCTCTGTATCTCAAAAAATTCAGCTAAGAACAGAGATGGCACTATCTACACGAGCCATCTATTTATATACCTGTTGTTTGTTAGGTATTTAATGAGGTGCTTGATTGTTCAAATTGCAATGTTTCCACTTGGCCCAGAAGATCAAGAACGCCTATCAGAAAATTCTGACTTAATAACCCAGACAAGTGACATGAAGAACTTACACTATGAGACATCCAGTCTCCCCAGGTTAAAAGCAAACAATAATATATATGATACATAATATATGTAACAACTTTTGCCAGCCAAAGAGAAGTAAAAGCGAACAATAATATATGATCCATAATATATATAACAACTTCTGCCAGCCAGAGAGAAGCAAAATATTCAAGGTACTGACTGTTTTTTACGTCACTATAAAACATATAGGCATACAGAGAATACATACACGTGATTATTTTCATTATTTATTTTTTTTTTTTAAGTAAGAGAGTTTCACTAGAAGTTTAACTGGAAAAAACCTATTGTTTCCCTGATACTGGTTACTGCTTAGGAGAAAAAGAGGTTTTGTAGCCATGAAAAACAAATGTTCAAGCTAATAACTTTTTTAATGCTACTTCAAATTCCTACTAGATGTAAGTATAAAAGTCTTCCTTTTGCTTTTGAGTCTAATGTTAAACAGCCATGTCACCAGACTTTGTGAATTTAATTTATAACAACACTAAGGAAGAGGGAATCCTAGCTACAAAGGTATTTCCTGTGCCAGCTTTATCCTAAAATTTGGATAACCACATTGTCCAAATTAAGGATTTTAAATAGGCTTGTTCGCTAGTATAAAACAAAAACCCAACACCCCTGAAGATTTTAGCTGTAAACTTGGTCCAGCTGATAAATTGATCCTTCAGAACAAAGCACGTGTAAGCTCTTTGCAGCAGATCCAGTTTGATACTCTTAACTTTTCCACATAAAGATTAGGAAAATATTACCAAGTGAAGAACTGTCAAATACACAGATATGAATCATCATGCCATGACCTTTATATTAATGTAACAGAAAATATTTCCAATTTCAATACCTGGTCTGGCACTCAGCTACAAACAAGTAAAGGTATAATTTTATTGGTATTCCCCATCTGAAGTGATACCCCATAACTGGTAGACCTGAGACAGAAGGGCAGCTTGGAATGTACAACACCCTAGGCTCATCTTCTAGTTTTAGGCCATGGAATATCTTCTGTCATAGGCCAAGCTAGAAACACATCCAGTAATTTCCACTGTTTTCATATAAACAACATAAATCACCTAGATTTAAGTCAGAATGAATACCAATACAATAGCAAAATAGTAACAAGCTGAATATGAGCTTTACCTTTGTGACAGGCAGTTCCTTGGATTTAGACTCAAAGAGATGCTCCAGTTTGGAAGTGTCCACCTTAATGGGTTCCAGTTTCGACCACAGGAATTCTCTGCAGCGTTTGTTGTTTTTGCACTGCCACTCAAACGGCCGTACCTCGTTCCAAAACAGACGGATGGTTTTCTTCTTCTTTATAAATGCTGGCTGACCCCTAGAAATCTGGGGTGACCCTAAACCCTGAGGAGTGCTGAACAGCGGAGGAGGAGCCAATAAATTAGCAGAGGGTGGAGGTGGAGGTGGACATCCAAACAGCGGGGGAGGTGGTGGAGGAGGCAAACCCAGAAAAGAAGGTGGAGGTGGAGGAGGGGGAACAAGGGAGTCCCCGGGACCCATATCCATGTCCAACACATCTACATCATCCTCCTCCCCCAAGTCTGTAAAATCCATGTCTTTGATTTTAAGTTCTCTGGGATTAGCCATGAGCTGATCCCAGATGTAGTCAGATTCCTTCTTTGGCTGTGCTGGCGTTTTTTCGGGGACCTGTTCAATGATTTCATCTTCAGGCACGGCTGTCCCCTTGCCCAGCTCACCACTGTTGAATTTTTCTGCAAAGGCCTTCACGCTGCCTTGGTTGTCCAGATTTCCAATTTCCATCTTTTTGACACTTTCATCTTTGGCCTGCTTTGTGGCCTGAAGGATAGAGATCCTACTGGCTAGGCTAGTGAGTGACTCCTCGCTTTCCTCCGTCTCCTTCTTTTCCTCCTTCGCCTCCAGCTCCTTCTCCTCTTCATCCTTGGGCTTTTTGTTATGCGCATACAACATGTCCAGCATAAACCGCTTGTTGTTGAGGATGTTGCTGCACTGCTCATTCACACCAGCATCCTGAATGGTCTGCGACCATGGACCTGAAATCACACACACACAGGTGGAAAGAGTCAAGGGGAGGCACCCAGAGCACCCAGAACACTCTTCAACCCACCAGAAAATAACTGGAGGACAACACACAATTAATCTGAAACTGGGCAAGCAGTAGCTTTGACAAATTTGAAATAAGTGACAGTGCTGATATATGGCCCAATCTTGATGGGCTGGGAGTAATTCTCAAAAAAGGAGTGGGAGCAGAAAATAATTGGTGTATCTTAAGAGGGACTACATAACTCAAGATATCAAGGTTCAGGTTTCTCCTGAAATCTGTCTGGTTTCACTTTGGACTTGCTAACCCAGCTCATTTTATACAGTGCATAAATGCTCAGAACCTTTAGTAAACCAGGCTGGGGCTTAAATATCATAACGATGGCACAAAATAGGTTATCATCATACTTTTCACCTGCCCATAAACTCGAACCACCC
The DNA here is from genome assembly GCF_023634155.1 of Falco peregrinus. Taxonomy (NCBI): domain Eukaryota; kingdom Metazoa; phylum Chordata; class Aves; order Falconiformes; family Falconidae; genus Falco; species Falco peregrinus. The sequence continues at coordinate 78,258,550 of NC_073723.1, forward strand.
AAGGAAAACTTCCTTATCAAAGAGATCTTTCCTGCCTGATGTCAAGGTCAACATATAACTGCTTACTGGTGAGGGGAGGAGAGCTTTCACAAACGGCTGTTCCTCAGACCTTCTGGCTGGGTACCTGGGCCACCTTCACAACATGGACTATTTGAATCTTGAGCAGGCTTCACACCCAGGGTACAGTTCTCAAGGCAACTCAGTGAGTATAAGCATAAGCAAGTTTTTTAAAGATATTTCCAGGAATATGAGCACCTTTATAAAAAGGTTTTGAAAATGCTGTTACTCTCCCTGTAATACATGATGGCATTGAAAGCCTAATGGCCTTCTTCCCACATCACAACCATTTGACATGTCACTGTAACGAAGCTTCATCTTTCTGACTACTGCTTTTTTTCAACAATAATCTGCAAAATACCATGTTTGAGACAGCACTATAAATAATAAACTTGAGTGGTCAAATTGTAAAAATAAATGATGTAAGTGTCTCTGCGTCTACCTTTCCCTGAACATAATACTGCTAACCAATGTGGGTAATGTGTCTAAAAGTTATGGTGCCGCTTTTTCCAGATGGCATCAAATGAAGTGATTAAACATGGAGAAAGATAATTCTTCCCAATTACTGTATTTCCTGTATGGGATTCCTTCCGTTGTCCATTGTCTTTATGTAAACTCTAATTTTTAGACACATTTTATTTTGATTGCTAGCCTGCCTTCCTTTTGGCCCCTTGTGGTTAAAGATTTTCTTTTATACCTGTCGATTGCCCTTTCTTTTAAACTTCCATTCTATCTTTGTTTCTCCCCTTATGCTCCCAACTTTTTCAATACTTTAGAGTTTTAAGTAACTTTTATGGCTTGCCTTGTCAACAGAGTTGCTTTCTTACCACAGCCTCTAGCCCTGTGCTCTGAGAAGGTGCCCCCTTGGTGAGATCCACATCTAGATCCCCAGCTCCTCCCTGCCCCTTTAAAATAACATCATGTTAAAATGTGTGACAGGTCTCACCGCACAAGGCATATGGACAGCAATGACTTTCACCTCTACTCTAAACCACATTTAAAATGAGTCCAAGGGTTTAACCCCAGACAAAAGGACTTTTTTTCAGTGATGGATACAACCTCCAAAACTGTTTCCTTCTACTTTCCTGCTGGAGGCTTGACTGCTTCCATTACCTGCTTACTTTTCCTCAGACTTTTTCCAAGGGATTGCTTTCTCACCAAGATTTGTCACCTGAGGTAGTTTCTTTGGTTTGTCTCTGAGGTAGTTTCACTGGACAATGTGACTAGGCAATTCCTTCCCCACACCATATATTTTATCCAGCTGAGGCTCTCCCAGCCTTTCCATCAAAGATGTTCAAGATTTCTCCCAGGACCTCTCCTACAAATCCTACATGACCTACTCACTCTCAGTTTCACCAGCTGGGATCTTCCAGGATTTAATCCCTTTGCAAAACCACTCATCAAAATTCCCCCAGACACATTCTCTAATTTGTGCTCCTCAAGTCTCCCTGCATCTGACCTAACTGATCAAAGATTATTGCTGTGAAGACTATTGCTACCTTGCTGGCCTCTTCTGCCCTTCTCTCCAAAGGTAAAGCTTTGAAATACTATTGGAGAAACAAGACCTGTTGGAAGCCAAATTCAGCAGGATGACTAACAAAAGAGGAGCCAGGACCAAAGGCTTTAGTCCTTTGTATGCATCTGGGCAGAACCAATGGGCCACCTCATAGGAAACTGCTTGTTGGGAATGTGAGAACTGATGGAGAAAGCACTCTTATTTTCTTTCTGAATCTCCTCACCCGCTAAAGAGCAAACAGCTCACTACATGAGACCTCCTACATAGCACAACCTAATAAATCTTTGGCCTACTGGTAACAGGTCAATTTTAAGATGTCAGTTTTTCAGTAACAGGGTACATTTCTTAGCTTTTAACAAAAAGTACATACACACTTAATTAGAGTGGTAACAGATTGGTAACAGACTAAGATGAGGGGAAAAAACCTGTAACTTGTTCTCCCTTACTAGCACTTGGACTATGCCACAGTGTAACAACATCCTTCATCCATCATATCTCCCCTCTCTTTCATGCATATATATCCATCTAAATTCTTTAAGAGTACAATAGCATTTTAAGTAACTCAATCTTGATGATGAAAATGAGACGAAAAGAAGCTAGCTCTTAAATTTAGAATAAAATTAACTTAATGTTTCCCAGAAAAAATAGTGAGAGGGTTTAAACTTGAACAGTACAATCTGACAGTTTATCTCTGAGAGGTAATCCTTGTGATTCAGAGTTATACCTCTTCTTTCAGGAAAGTGCAAGACAATTTCACATTGTAAAGCAATTCTTTTTTCTTTCCTAGAATGCAGAAAACTTAGGACAATGAACTCCACTGTTCAGCCCTAAGGAAACTTAGGAACCAAATGCCCTCAGTACATTACATTCCTGTACTTCCCTATAAAAAGGGGAAAAGAGTAACTAATCTTCAAAGGTCAAAATCTGTCTTTTACTCCCTCCCTGCTTGGGCTGCATAACAAATTCTGGTTGTCGTTATATCTCCAGGCAGAAAAATGGTTCTTAAGACTGGGCCTTTACAGGTGCCTGGTGGCATAACTGACCAGAACCACTGGTCACGGAAGAACTGGTCTTTTCCAGACAAGGTCTATTTTGTGTGCCTCCTTCACATGAGCTAAAGATGGACAGCCCAGACCTATCTTCAGCAGCTTCTATGTATCCCCCTCTGCTTTCTGAAGCCTAACCAAGACGGGAGAACTGGAGGAAACGAACAAACATCCTAGCCCTCATTGCTCTTCCTCTTCCACTAAAAGGATGAGAAAGGTATCTGGAATCTTATGACAAATCATGTCAGCACAGCCCCTCATCTCATCATTTTATGTGTAGAAAGTCCAAATAAATTCTTTGGGAGCTAGAGATGTAAGTTGCTGCAACATGATGATTCAATAGTTAAAATATTAATCTTAAGGAAAGAAAATGGTCTCGAATCAAAAGAAACCTCATTTCATCAAGGCCTTACTGTCCCTCAAACATAGAAACACCACTGAAGTCTGTGGATTTCCAAGCAGAGAGTAGACCAGACTTGGCTATGGTAAGGAAATTCTTAGACAGGTGCAAAGGGTTTATTAGCTAATTAACACAACAACACAGCTGCTAATTTAACATTTTTTTTCCACCAGAAACCCTTCATTATTGAAAAAGCTTCACTTTACCAGTTTCATTGTCACTGGTTAACTTGTCCTCTCTCTCTTCCCTCTCTAAAGTGCTGCTTGCTGAGGATATACTGGATGCAGAGCAGTTGTCTTTTTCATTCACTTCCTCATTCTGCCTCTCTTTTTCACTGAGTATTGCACTTTCTTCTGGCTCTCTCTCTGGTCCTTGCTCCACCTCACTCTCTGGTCCCACCTCTGTAGTCTCTACTTCCTTGGGTGTCTCCGTTCCCTGCTTGGCCTCAGCCTCCTGCTCTGGTTCTGGTTCTGTCTCTGTCTCTGGTTCGGGTTCACTGGCACTCACTGGTGGAGAGAACAATGGGAGAAAGAGATTCACTTAACAATGGAGTCGTCTCAGGATCTTCCCTCTAAACGAGAGCAAAGTGCCTTATAGAAAGAAAATAAAAAGCAAGTCCATGGCATGCTGAATGAACATTAGGAGCAAGAGACTGATGAATGTTGTGCGACAACAGCATTGCACATGAGAGTGGCCTGGCAAACCCCCTTGCTTTCTGTCTTGAGCCAGCCCACTATTTTTATACATACTTCCACAGCTGGAGTGTCGGACTTGCACAATGATTTGAACGAAGCAGCAGAAAATGGGCATCCCACCTGAGCATGACAATGACAGCTCAGTGCCTAGACAGAGCCATCAAGGAAAAGATGTTTTAAAAAGCAAAAAGCAGGGAGATTGTGGCTTTTGGCTGAATTTTCTTTGGGTTCTGGAAGAGTTCTTTTTTTCACTTGATGAGGTACACTTCAATGAAAAAAATACAAATATTAGTTTTATTAACACAATTGAACGGCACAGTCTGGAAATGGCACTGTCACACATTTGGCTGACAAAACCCATATGTTTTTTCATGCACATTTACTTCAGAATAGCCACATCAAAACTGAACAAAGTTTCCAAATGCTTGGCATATGGCACAAATTTAGTTTCCAATTGGTCAGCATATGGCATACGATGAGCTTTTTTATTGGCTGGCACACAGCAAACACTGTTGATACAATGCTTGGTTTTTTTCTTCCTTGCTTTATCACTGACAGTGAAATTAATTCATTCACCTTCAGGGTTTTTAGCTGTAACAGCAGATTTTCACATGCAAATATTCTCTGCATGCTGCAAAGAAACTGAAGAGCATTTAAACCTATTCACATCAAGCAGCTCACAATGTTCTGAAAATTGAAATGCCATGCAAAAGTGATGAAAATGGGCATGCACGTTAGTTCTGCATACTTCCCAAATCCCCTTTGTATTAAATCTTGTGTTGGGTGGCTGAACTACAATGACAAAGTCATACTTGTTTTTTTCCTCCTGTAACTATTTTTTATTACAATATTGCAAAAGAGTCTTCTGGACTTGTCATAGTCTTTGGATCACATGATATATGATGAGACTTTCTTCAAGAACCAAATGAACCTTTGAAGGAAAAAAAGTATCACGCTGGAAGGCAAGCCAAACATTTCAGTCCTCTAGGGAGCAGGTAAATGGATGTATCCTGAGAAAGTATAAGCCAAAATAATGACGGTCACAATATTTTCCTAAGACCGTTTCATGTTGCATGCCTATCCTGTTTTCTGAGACACCCACAGAAAGAGTAATGATTTCTAACAGTGCCTATGCATACTTTACAATAAGTTTTTAAACCAGGTTTCAGTAATGCATCTTCAGTAGCACACTATTTCATGTAATTTCATATAATTTAAGCATACAAAACTGTGAATGATATTTTTTTTTCTACTGATTTCATTGGAGCTAAGCTTCTGCACTTTCACTATTGACTTTAAATGTGTAGCTAGTTAAATAAGCAGACATGCGTATATCATACATCTATATAAAAAAAAGTACACATAATGTTTAATATATAGTCCATGCTCACTGAAATCCCTCTAGGATGTTTTAAAACACGCCCAATTAGAAGCCTAGCCTTCTCCCTCTTCTACACAGAGAGCATCTGAAGGTCTAATATTACATATGTGAACAGCTCTGCACATGCCTTGTCTCTCTAAATGTACCTTACCTATGACTGTAACCTGGACACCCCCTGCAAAAGAATCAAAATTACAGACAGCTGGCAAGATGTTGGCAGACACTCTGAAGTCCAGTGGTGTGTTTCTGACCACAGCTGTCAGTGCGTAGGTATAGCACAAGAGCATTTTAAAGTCAAGCCAAGATTTGAATATTACTGAGATGGAAGCTCAGGAATCCTTCAGGAGTTCCTGGAACTAACGTGGTATTGTAGCATGAAAGACTCTAAGCATGCCATACTGCAATGGTCCACATATAAAATGTCATCAATTAATACTTGAATAATCATAGTTTCATACAAATTTTAGATGTTTCTCTTCAAAAAGAAAAGCTCTCATGCAGTAACCAAAAAGGTCTACTGCAACATCTCAGGTGGAGAAAGAAGCCGACTAAAATGCGGCCAGGACTGCTGAGCTTATGCCACATTGGTCATGAAGCTACACTGAAGATTCAACAGGATAAAGCCAAGGGAGATCTAAGAAATGCTTGAGAAAATGAAAATGTTCAAAAGAATTGTGGATACTCTTAAAACAAGGAATATTTCATACATACCAGAAAGATGCGGTGTCTTAGCAAAATCTAATATATAATAAAGAGTAAAGAGCAATATACTGACACAGGCTGCTCTTTTGATTTCAAGGAAGATCCAAATCTAAGCACTTCTAGAAGAAGAAAAGGATAGGTTGACACTTATTTTGACAGTCTCTCCCTTTTTTAGGGATAATACCAATCCCCTATAACCCAAATAGCTTATAAATAGTGAGCTAATTCCAGCAGTGCTCCCCTCAAAAAGCAGTTCAAAAATCAGATTTGTCAGCAAACACTAGCAGAACAAAACCAGCAAGCTAGACATGTGTTCATCACTTGCAGTTCAGTCATGTAATCCATTGTGCTGAGAATGATGAGGACTTCCAAAGATGTTAAATACAAATCTCAGTGAATGCTTGGTGGTGGCCTATTTGAAATGAGCTGGAACTTTCAGTTCCGTACCTACTGGATCCATTTTCACACTAGACAAAACACGACTCTATGTGGCAACTTTGCAGATATCAACACTTCAATAACAGACCAGGCTCTGTCCCTTGTCTTCAGGCTTTTTCTGGTGGGCAAAGACTCAGGGAAGCAGATAGGACACTCAGAACATATGATATCAACAGCAAAGGTGTACCTGAGACATCAAGAAGTGTGATGTCATTATAAGTAACAAATTTATTTTTTTTAAATCCAGTTCTTACACACACACAGTTCTTAAAACCAAAGCTGGGATTGCCAGATTCAATAGTAATCTCTTTCACTTGCATATGCTTTTTTTCACACTTCTCTCAAGTCTTAGCTTTTCTCTGATGCCCCTATTAAAATACATGAGTGAGCTGAGGTCTTTAAATGAGCAGAAGTTTTACTTGCAATGGGATTAATCAGGAGGAGAAAAACTGAATGTGGCTTTAAGAACTAATTTTTTAGTCATATGCCCACTGCTTTTTCTGCCAGAACTTACTTTCTAAAAATGTATTATTGGAAAAAAACACAAAGACTTTTCAGAAGAATGAAATCTCCCAAAGAAGCTGTGTATCCTCATCACTAAAAGAGACAGTAGCAGGGTCGCTCAATGAATGTGTAAAGATATTGTGATTTTGAGAGATGGTATAATCTGCATCTTCTGACACTTTCAAGACTTGGTCATGTAAAGCCCTAGCAACCTGATCTACTATGTTCTGACCAGATGTGGGTGACAGCCCTCTTTTGAGTGAGAGGTTACAGAGGACAGCAAGCTGTTCCCTTCTGAAAAACATGGCTATGAATTTATAATGCTATACAGGGACATTGAGGGAAATTACTTTTGATATTCAACTATAAACGAACTCTGAAGCAGACACAAGATGTTGTATCCTTAGTACCTGCTGATAAGCCCTCAACCACCCAGTCCTATAAGAGAACAAAACATCCCTCTGGATCTAATTCCCTGTCGGGGTAATAGATTAGGAAACCACATCATCAATTTTCTCTGCTCTCTACTTGGAGCTGGGAGATACATAAGCTAAGTGTCTCTTGAGGATGCATACACTAAGTCTGAAGATGGCTATACCTATCCAAGCCCTCTTGGTTCAATCGTTTGGGCATCACTTGAAGTTTTGGTTGTTATCTCCCATTAGCTCCTCCAGCACAGGATTCCTCTTGCTGTGAATTCAGCAGGGGCTCTCTCTCTTTCTCCACCTCCACCCCAATCTTTTCCTCTTATCCCTTGTGATGGTAAAAACTAGCACAGAGTGATCACCAGTAGGGAACTGGCTCTTTCTCCGTCACGTCAGAAATCACCTTTCTTTGCCACCCAGCCCAGTTCCTCCTCCTTCTGTACCAAGGTTCCTCTAGCTCTACAGCTGAGGCTGCAATGTCCTCACTGTGCCCACATGCTCTGATGCTTCCCCATCTGCCGAGATGTTCTCACCAGTCATGCTTTAGGCAGTATTTGAACTCTGAATTTGCTCAGCTACTGATATGTTCAGCTTTCCTACTGTCCACAATGTGCACTTGGGTTGGCCTGCTTACTTCCTCAAGTGCTACAAAAGCTGCTCCTCTCAGAGAAAGGTTCTTCTCCAATTCCTTTGTGGATTAACTTCAGAGATGTCTTTGTTATTGTTGCTCTCCTTTACTGCACATGTGCACTTCATAAAATATTCTCCAATGAAATTACAAAAGAGGAAGTAGCTGCTCTGAAAAAAAAATATTAAGTTCCATTTCGCAGTTATGAGACTGCCTTCATTTCCTCTGAATGCCATACCCCAAGTTTTACAAGAGTAAGTCTTACAAGACTTGATTACTTTAGTGGAACCAATTGTTTTATATGAGAAAACACTTCAGCTCAGTAAATCCAGATTTTTATATTGGGTAATGATACTGAGATGTTTCACAGCATGGGACAAAGTTCCATAGACAAAATCCATTTCCTTCTTAAACCCAGTAGATACTGGATGGCCAAAGGAGTGCTGAAGTACAAATGGCATATAATAAAGCTGACTCTGAAAATCACTTACTGTTTTGCTAGTATAGGAATGCACTTCCCTTTTGACTTCAGGTTCTTTATTCTGCAGATGAGTATTACACATCCGTTAACAGTATTCTTGCAGAGTCTTTGGATGGTATTATGCACAGAACCAAAGAAGTGTTTTCCTTCTGCAGTTTGATCCTTGCTTGGGAAGATGGTCACCCCCCTGTTCAAAACCAACTGCTTGGGGTGCAAGTAATCAGGGTTCTGTCCATGGCTCATGCAAGTTAATGCATCAGTTTCTTTATCTGTTAAAGTCGGATTCATGACATTTCCTGAGCACAGCAACAGTTGAGATTTTAATTCATTATGGAGCAGAAGCAACTTATAATAGTCTAGAGGCCATGGCACAAAGCTTGCCAGCTGTTGGCTTATTTCCAATAGTCTGGCTACCTTGAGAGGAGAAAGCCTGCCCTGCCCACGTGCTCATTACTTTATATGGCCTTTCCAATGCTTTTGGTAGGCCTGAAACAGCAGTCCTTCCTCATGCACAGCTCCCACTGAAGTATACAGATTTCAGGCCCCTGTTCTGGTGCCATTCTGGCCATCTGACTTCAGCTGCCCTTGGCTGAAGGCTTACCCTGCCCCATTCATATGTTGTCTCATTGCAGTCCATTTGCCAGGCTTCCAGGGTGCTGCCCTCTGATGCCTAGTGATATTGCCAGAAGTTTTAGTAGAGATGTCCTGCCTACCCATGTGTTGATAGCTTTGCCATATTCTAGCCACCTAAAGTTGCTCTGTACACCTGCTCTAAATTTATTCTCCAAATGGATTGTGCTGCTCCATTTCATACTGCATTTTTTTTTTAATGCTTCCAGGAGAAATATGTTAAATAATCATCGTAAAAGAGATACTTGCTCCCTACCCAGCTCTGAAATCCTAATGGTGGAAAAATGCAGCTTATTTGCTCTCAAAGCAATATTGCACTAAAAAAATGGGCATCTGGATATTTCTGCATATCAGCGTTACAGGAAAATATCCATGTTTTTTAAGTTCAAATGATTCCACTGAGACTTTTAAGGTGCCAGACAAGAAAACTGGGAACAGAATTGGGAAAATACATAAACCTAAATTAAATAAACATCACCTACTTAGTATGGCAAGGATAAACATGTGCTACATTCAGTATTTGTAACTTTTTTCTTAAATTGCCTTGCTTTATAGCATGCTACCAGCCATAACACTCAATAAAACCAAGCAGTGCATGTTACAAATGCATTAATCACCAATAGCACAAAGCAGGAAATCAAATAAAATAAAAATGAATGATGGAGATAATTCACCCTCAACATGCATTGTAGCTCCCAATGTTAATGCAACATCATGTGGCACATATAAATCTGCATGGTGGGTGTTTTCTTGAGGACTGAAGGAGGGGTACATGATGCAAGCAGCAGAATGACGTGCACACACAAAAAATATTGCTCTGTACACCAATAAATTATATGACAGCAAACCAACCGTGCAAACACTAATTATACTTTCCTTTTTACTAATTGTCTGTGGTCTCTTTTAAGTCCTTTACTACTTGTGCTACAATTTTAAGAGTTTTTGTTGGTGTTAAAAATAACCAACACACCCTCCCTGCCTTTAATTCAAGACCTTTTCTGTTTGTCCCATTCAGCCTGTGCTCTGCTGGAAGGTTATTATAATCTTGGCATTCATCTGTTGCATTTCTTTCAGAGAATCCACATAAGCAAAATCTGTTGGCAGGAATATTGTTGGTCTAGTCAGTAACTTCTAATACACAAGGAACATGATGCTAAAATTAAGACCCTCTGTATGCTGTATTTTCCAATTATTCCATTGTAATAGCAACAGACAAAGATAATATAAATCATAGCAACAATTAGCAGTATATTCTTTGCTTGAATAGGCTAGAAGACATCCAAATCTATGCAAAACCAGGAAATTTAGGAAGACAGCATGAAACAATATAATAATACTCTATACTCTGGCATCTCAGAGGTTGTATTCTTGCACTCGTACATCAAAAAACACTGCTAGCCCAAGAGAAACTGTGATAAGAACACCACTCTTTACTTTTCACTTACCTTCTGAGGGCTGAGGTGTCCCACAAGGAGTGGAAGGGGTCTTCAGCTCTTCCTGGGACTCTATGGATGCTGGGCTGACGCACTTGGGTAAAGGTGAGGATGGGGCTGAAGGAGATCTCAGGTTCAAGGACAGCTCACTTCTGCCTCGGCTTACACTCCGAGCCTTCAGCTCCTTCTCATACTCCTCTGCTGCCAACCTCTCCAAGTATTTGTATCTGAAAGTTAAATTCCAGAGGGTTTCCGTAAAGAAAGAGAAGTCTGTGGCTGATGCTTGTTTATGGATGAAACACCTGCAGAGTATGAGCTGACTTTGTGACACAAGGGATACAGCACTGAACTGCCTGCCTGCTCAAGCTGCCAAACACACACCAAAGCAAAGACTATTGCTCTGAAAAATGTTAAATCGCTCATGACAAAATACAAGCAAATACCAGCAGAGTTAAAGAGTCTTTAGATGTAGCATTGTGTCTGCATAATACTCCTCCTTTTGGAATCATTTGTGTCCTCCTTTTCACCCTCCTGTTCACCTCCTTCTCCTCCTCCCAGCCCTCCCTCTCCCAAAACTAAAACGGGAGGGGAAAAAAACCCAAAGAAAAAAAAAAGCCTCCAAAGCCAGAGTCCCTTAATATTTATGCAAATAGCCAAAGGCTGAGACTTGCTCCAAGGAGAAGAAAACGGTTCAGTGCAGCAGACAAAACCAAATCTCCCTGAAAATAATAACAATAAATGTTTGGATTGACTATCTAAAGTCTCTGAACCTGCTTCTATTTGCTCTGAGAGCAATGCACTGGAATTCACTTTGTTCTCTCCAGAGTCTACAATGGAAAGTTTTCTTTTTTTTTTATTCTAAAAAATTTCTCTGCCGGACTCAGACATCCAATAGCTTGTACCTGACGTCACATGTAGTTTATTCATCAAAGTCACTTTAAAAGAACAAAGATACATCTGTTTTGCATTTTAGGCAGGCAGAACTCACTGTTTATTAAGACCAGCTACCAATCATATTCTTCATAGTGTGCTTTATACATTTCGACCAAAATAACTTTGAAGTATGTGCCCCTTCCAGATGTCTGCTAATTTTATCCACCATTATTTGCTAAGGAATAAATTCATGAATGCAGCTGGAGGGGGCTTTAGACTGTTTGTCTTACCCACAAGTGAAGTGTTAAACAGGTTAATCAAGACTACTGCTTATGTCCCTGAAACACTGTGGTCATCCTCCCACCACTGTAAACACTTTGTAAAAGGGAACACCTCTCCTCCCCCCTTCTGCCTCACTGACAGCCCAAATTAGTGTACGAGGGTGCATTAAAAGCAGACAGGGTAAAGAAGTCAGACATATGTGGTAACAAACATGCTTACTACATATGGTAGCCACACATGCATGCACATTTGCAAACATCCATATAGTGCACAGAAACACGTCTTTGAAGAACAGTCCTTGAGTTTTCAGAGGCAATTTGCTTTACTGTGAACAGCAATAGTGAAGAACAAACCCATTTTCTTTTATTCCTCCAGAGGTGCGTGCAGGCTTTGAACAAATTCTGCAAGAAAAAGAACCCCTACAGACTCTGGATGAAAATATAACAAGCCACATACTTGTATGGTTATAAAATAGAAACTGTTTACAGTTCTAACATGAAGCCAATTCTCGAAAATGATTTTTGCCCTTTCAATAGAGGAGAAAGTCTTTTGCTGGCATTAGCACAGCATTTTGTTACAGCTCACAAAGCCAGTCTTCTCTCAACATCAGGCACTTAGGTATTGTGCCTTTTGCTTCCTCACAAGGAGGGCAGATGGGACTTCAGACCCATGAAGAGCCATTCAGATTGATCACAGCTCAAACAGGTACAGCCCAGCCGATTGCCACCAAGGAGGGCTGTGCAGTTTGCCAACAGGCTACAACAAATATCTGGATGGATCCTTCTATAACGGGGGGAGCTACAATGTTTTATTGTCCTCAGCTCTTTTTCAGCTGCTTTACCATTTTAGCTTCTGTAGCTGTGTGCTGCATAGCCAACCAGCAAAGCAGGGGACATCATCAAGATATGCTTTCTCAAAATGTGTCTGTTGACTATACTGAAAGAAAAAAGGGAACCAGAACAGCAACTCCCATGGCAGCATATCAGCATAACAAGTTATCAGATGGGAAGACTAATAAGCAGATACAGCAATTTAACAGAGAAATAAAAATCATTAAAGAATCAGTTATTAACACTTAATACTTGAAAAATTATATTTATTTAGGTTATTTTTTGTTTCTGCCCAGTGTCTTAATGAATGAATGCCAGCATCAAATACACAAGGTCTTGTGAAGACCAGAATATTACGGAGTTGAAAGGACAAGCTACCATCCTCTGCTGCAGTTGCTTCCTCCACTACAGCACTGACACATTGCCTTTGTATATACTGCCATATTCCTTTACACCATGGAAACCTGCAGACATCATCACATCTATGCTGACTCCTCTTTATAGACAGAGGCAAAAGTCTGTGGGTTACCCATTTGGTATACCTCACGAACATGACATTCCCCTCATTATCTTCGGGTAGATGAAAACATCATTGCAAGTTCTCTAGGTCTGGGAGCAATGCCCTGAGGGCAACTTAAAATGTTTATGTACCAACAAAGTCATAGGGTGGAAAGCATTTGAGCCATAAATCACACTAGAGAGGGCTTGGATGCTCACCTTTCTGGGGTTTATTTTTAAACTACCATTGGAAAATACCCAACCAAGCAAAGTAAAAGAGGCCTCAAATAATTGAAAAGCAAGAACATGTTAAACAAATGGTGCTGAGTTACACTCAGACCCCTTGGAACTGCAGGAATCTTTCTCCCTCATACCAAGACCACCTCGGAGCCACTGGAAAAGTGAGTGACTGTATTCTGGAGCTCCAGGGTGATGCCACAGTACACAGAATGCTGCAAAATGTTGACAGAATTTAGACAAACCAGTGCTGTTAAGTTTTTCCTATATGCTTTATATTATATACTACTTTTCCAAACTGACACAGAGGAAATGTACAATCCAGATTTTACCTAGGATTTTAGCACCTTGACTATAGCACTTTCTTACAGTCCATGCATTCTCTTAAAACAAGTCAACATGAAACTTGCTATAAGAAATGAAACTGCATTTATGCAAAGGTGTTTGTTAAAAATTAGTTACAGAAGGCCACTGCAATGGACTACTTGTGTAAGACTCTCTTGCAGAAGTTTTCTCCAATATTTATGTGCTATCAAAGTAAACATATCTTTCCTCTTTATCAGGAAGAACTGATAGTCTAACATTTCAGTTCAAAAGAGCCCTAAGGATAAAGACACATTCCTAATGACCAGTGAAATTGTCTCATTGCACAGCAGTGATGCCCTCCTGCTGGTGAATACTTCCCCCAAAATACTCCAGTTTACTTGGTACATTCCCTTACAACCTGAAAGTGCTGGAGAGCTCGATTGTAATTTGTTTCGATTTTTTCTAATGAGCACAGTAATTGTAAGAGATTTTACGCAGCTAAGATCAGTATACGATGCTTATGTGTTCAGACGCGTTTCATTTTATAAAATGCTTTAAACTATTTGCAATTGCTTTGGCTGAAAGGACAAAGGAAAGCCCATCCACTTTTCTTACTCTTTGAGATGTCAAAATAATTTTTCAGTATTACTACTTCAGCCACAATAGATCAGACTTCAGGCTGCAGAAATTAACTGCCTCCTGTATGATGATTTTGTGGGGAAAAAAAATCAAACCAACCAACCAACCAACCAACCAAACACAAAAAAACCCCCAAAACCCCAAACAAAATGAGGAAACACGATTTCTGAGATGGCTGCTCTCTTTGATAATGTAGTTCCGATTCTTGACAATCCAAAAGTATCTCTAGAAAGTAATCTCTAGGGGCCATAAAAGCAGAACTGAATCAATCTGGATTATTTTTCATCTACTATTTATTCAGAAATATGCTTATTTTCCAGGTAAAAACAAAAGCTCCCTCCAGGGTGTAATTACTAGTGGAGGTAGAGATTAAGCTACTGAAAGGCAAAGGTCTCTAATTGAGTATTCCTTGAAAAATGTGCTTTCATAAGCACATAGCTCCCAGCTTAGCCTAGAGTTTCTAAACTTTAATTGAATTTAAAAAAGGAAAACAATCCCAAACCTTCAGTCCCTTTAAATATAGTATTTCGATAAAACTGTCCTGGTTTCAGCTGGGATAGAGTTAATTTTCTTCTTAGCAGCTGGTACAGTGCTGTGTTTTGGCTCTGATATGAGAACAATGCTGACAGCACACTGATGGTTTCGTTGTTGCTGGTTAATGTATATACTAAGCCAAGGACTTTTTGATTTCTTGGGCCCTGCCAGCCAGAGGGCTGGAGAGGCACGGGAAATTGGGAGGGGACACAGCCAGGACAGGTGACCCGAACTAGCCAAAGAGGTATTCCATACCATGGGACATCATGCTGAGTATATAAACTGGGGGAAGAAGTAGGAAGGGGGGGACATTTGGCATTATGGCGTTTGTCTTCCCACGTAACCATTACGCATGATGGAGCCCGGCTTTCCTGGGGATGGCCGAACATCTGCCTGCCTGTGGGAAGTGGTGAATGAATTCCCTGTTTTGCTTCAAAAAGCATGCATGGCTTTTGCTTTACCTACTAAATTGTTCTTATCTCAACCCTCGAGTTTTACATTCCTTTCTGATTCCCCCCCCCATCCCTCTGGGTGAGGGGCAGTGAGTGAGGGGCTGTGTGGGGCTTGGTTGCCGGCCGGGGTTAAACCATGACAAAAACTAATACAGTGTCCCAATGATAAACACTGCTAAGCTTTGTAATTTACTTGCTGCTGTTTAGAGAGATTGGCAAAGAAAACTTGGCCCTGAAAGATTAAAATACGCTGGGAGTGGGTCAGATCCATTTCCATCAGCCTGTGACTGCAGTTTTGCAATGTTTGTAACCCCAGTTTCCTTTATCCTCAGTTGCCTTTTCTGACCCTCCAGAAAGCTTGGGACCCACTGGGCGAGAAAGACAGACTTATTCAATTTATAACTATACTGAATTTGGGCAAATTTCTGAGGCAAATGGAGTAAGCTTATTTCCCACACAGATAGATAAAAGATAGATCATCAATCATTCTTATGCATTCCAGTCCCACTGCTCTTCATTTACTGCTGTGCTTACAGCTGGACTTCATTCTCCTCTTTAACGAAACAACTGCTTTCTTATAGAAATCTTTTGGAATAGAAGAGTTCTGTACATGCAGAGTTAAAAATGCAAATACACGACAGCTTCACAGTAAAGAATATAGCAAGTGCAAACAACCAGAGGGAAGGATGGATGCATTATATACAAACCTCTCTTCTCTTGCTTGTCTTAGTTCTTCTCTTTTGTCTAAATAATCACGGCTAAAAAGAGAATTGCAGTAAATTGCAGAGGAAACCAGAAGAGTAAGAGAAGTAACAGAAGTGGAAGTACAGTAGGAGTAACCAAGAGCAGTACAAACAAGCTGATCAGAGTCAATGAAGGCTATTGTTGACAAAAATTATTAGTTTTTTTAAAAAATAAAATGCTGAAATGCGTGTTTGTACACTTACTCATCCATGCATACACCACATGTGTACACCAAATAAGTACTTTGGAAGACCATTACAAGTAATTATAAAAAAAAAAACCACCAAAAAGTGAAGACCTTGAAGCACCTTTTGAAACCTGGTATCCAAAATTAGATACAATGAACTGTCCTATCCATAATGAGCAGACACATTAGTGGCTGTTAAACCATTCCTCATTTGCTCTATCTAGAATACCCCAAAACAGGAACCTTGGCACCTGGCAGGCTAGACCAAGGCAGGGAGCATACTGTATTGCCTCTCTTTCTAATGTACCTTTTCTCAGTGTGTTTTAGTTGCCACAATTGGAAACAGGACAGTGGACTGGCATTACCGAGTAGGACAATTCTTTGTTCATACAAGGTGCATGCAGGATAACCAGACAGGTTACAGCCTTTCACGTCTTTGTTTTTCACCCTGTGTTTTAGATGCCTCCCTTCTGTCTCAGCTGCCTTTCCCACAGCTCCTCAAGTAACTCACAAACTTAACTTTTGCCAAGGCAGCTTTGCTGGACACCTGAGCACTGATTTCAGGCAGTACTATCACATCACAAATGAAGATGCAAATTTAACTCAGAGCACAGCAGGACCCAGTGAATGTCCAGCCTGCCTCCATATCACAGCAAGATAGTTCCTTACAATATATTTTTAATGTTTTGTTGAATCTGGTAGACAAAACTCATGAGGCTTTCACCTTATCTGTTAGATTCCTCTACAGCGTAACCTGTGAGTAACAGAAAGATTTTTAGAGCTACTCCATTTATGAATAAAAAACTATTTCTTCCCTTTATATTGTATCATCAAATGAATTATGTATCATGTACTATACCATTAGCTATCAAACATTTGCTTCCAAGTGCTCCTCAACAGTCTGTTACCAGGGAACACATATTACTGTTTCAGGCTGTCTCCACAACCTTTGAATCGCTGAACTGGCTACGCTTTTATAATATTTTCAGAGTATTCTTTGGAATTACAATAGCTATGGGAATAACTCCAGGGAAAAAAAATAATCTAGGAATTTTTCAGCAGGCAAATTTTAACTCTTTCCCCTCTGACAACTTTCACCCTTCCTTTCAGCCAATGAATAACCCTGTATTTTAGGAGACATTGTTCTACATATGCAACGGGTACAACAGTCTTTCTACTGAGAAAAATGTTCATTATGTACAGCATTCCTTCTCCTAGCAGTAGCTTATGAAGCTTTTTAATCCTCCTCCTAAACCCAAACCCTTTCACAACTTGTGATGCTCTCCTTTAAATTATCCTCGATTTGTCAATAACGGTGCCAGAACCTAGTGCAATGTTCTTGAGGCAGAGTTGGAAAGAATGAGATAACAAATGAGTCATGATGGTAAATCCAGTACTGCTCACGAGTTTAAAGGCTGTGAATTTCAAGTGCTATTTTTAATCAAAAATACATCTTCAGAGACTGGGTTTCTAGCCAGACTGATGATACGATAATGTAATCCCAAGAACTCTTACGAAACTGTCCATGATTATTTGCTGTGGCTTTGTCCTCCTCCTGCCAGACTGTTTAGTCAACTGTGGGATGCTGTCTGTCTGTGAAGTATGGTGGCTTTGGAGACCCTCAACTCAAACTCAAGGTACACCTTTCGGGTGACAAGGGAACTCAAATTTAGAAGATGAAAGCACTGGGCAGTGAAAAATTGTCATCTTAAATATGCAACACAATCACAATGTTTAGTTAACCAGTTTCTGAATCTCGAATAATGGGATGAAGACGTACATTTTTTAAAAAATACTTTTTCTGACTTTAAGGAAGCTCTTATTTGTGACAGAACAACTACTGTAGCCAACCTCTATGGAAATGTGCAGATCTGTTATTCAAACAGGTCAAGCTGCCAAATGTCCTGGTGGCTTTTTTGGTCTGAGAGTTTCCTTTCTGAAAGATCATGTTGGCTGTCCACGGCAGCCTGCTGCAGCCTGATGATACCACTTAGAGGGAGAGTTTTTGGAAGAGGCTTGAAGACTGGGACCTGATTGTTTCTGTTTCAGGAGAACTTGGGCAGCTTTTGGCTGCCAAAGATCCTATTATGGTGCTCTTCCACCTTCCCTCCGCCTCTCATTTGCTTCAAAACTAACTGTCTTCTGGAGCCAGGAGAATATCTCCTTCAACCAACCAACCAACCAACCACCCACTAGTAAGTTACTTCTCTTTCCAAATTCACTGTGACACAGACCATTTCCTCTTCTTACTAAAGAGATGATTACAGTGAAAACAATCCTGCATACTAATAAACAAGCTCACATGAAACCCAGTGCCATCTTCTCCACAAATACCAACTCTAAGGCTACAAAACTTTTATCCAACCATTCTTTAGAATACTACATGATGTCTTCTAACTACTAAACAATATATTTAATTTTCACTTCTGTTTATGAGGAAACAAATTAGTTTCTTAGTGTACACTCTTCAGACAGTAGGGAAACCACTTCAGGTATAGTCTCCTTACCTATCCTAAGCCCACTGCAGTCTTTGCTAATGCCTGTGCTAGGATTTCCAGGCATGGTTTTAAAAGGAGAGGGCTTGCCTCACTATCCTCAGGCAGCACACCCTGGGATCCCACAACACAGAAAATGTTTTCTGATGTGAAAATGGAGAGTCTTATATTCAGCTGAGGCCTTCATCTGGCCATGGTTTGAACAATAATTTCGCTAATTACTTTCTGACAGTTGTTTCCAGAAGGAAGAGATACATGTTGAGAAAAGCAGGAAAAAATACTTTAAAAACACTACCATACATCCCAAGACAGCAAAACACTTTTAGTTTGCAGAACATAAAAACAAAAAGATGTCTCGGTGCTGTCCCTTCCTCCCACTGTTTAATCTTCAAACCCCATGCCTCACTGAGATTATACGTCAGGAAGTATATTAGCTAATAAAACCTGGCCTCTGCAGATACCCAAACAGTATAATTGGTGAATATATAGCTGTCTTTAAAAAGATTGCTGGTTTATTAAATGCCAAAATTCATCACGATGTGTTTAATGTATCAATTCTTAAGATACTTAGATCAAGAAAGGTGTCTAAAGAGATGCACAAACTATTCATCAGTTCAATTATTTTGCAATTGAATGTCTCAATGATTTACAAATCCATCATGCATTAAAGTAACAGATTGAGAACAAATTTGGTTCCTACTTGAATTTGTTTCTTTCTTCACGTTCTATCCTTTGCAACCTTTCTTCTCTCTCCTGACGTCGTCTTTCTCTTTCTGCTGCCAAGGACTCCTGGTGCTGCCGAAAAGATGATGTAAGGAGACCACCCAAAGCTGGCCTGCAGAGAGGGAAGATCAGATTTCTCAGTGTCACTTTTATTGATTATACTGGCAAAAAAATGAGTAGCAATCATTCAGTAAGAAACATAATCCCAACCAACAGAATGACAAGGCAATATTTATGTATGGATACTTCAAAGCACTGGTTAAGTATCTTCTTGCTAAATTGATTTTAGATGCTGTGACAAGCTGAAGAACAAGAGATAGGGTAGTCTTCTTAAGTTGCCAAATTTCTGAAGTATAAATAAAATAAAGTATGTGTAAGAATTCTGCAGTGTATTTTAACTGCAATATTGTCTAAATAGATTTTTTTTTTTACTGTTAATCATGTTAACTGAAAAAATGAATCCTGTAAAGGAGTTTTGAAAATTTAAAGAAAAAAAAAAAAGCTGGATTATTTTCCCAGCAATTTCCAAGTACGTTATGCAATGAGGTCTCAAAAACAGATGTGTCACAAACACCTGAGAATCCTGTATAGAGAAAAACAAAAGTTAAAGAAAATATCATATAATTATAGACTAATTTAGGTTGGAAAAGACCTTTAAGACCATCAAGTCCAACTGTTAAGCCAGGTCTGCTAAGTCCTCCATTAAAACATGTCCCAGCTGCCCTTCAGAATTTGAATGCTCTGCCAGACAGGGGCATAGTTTTTCCTTTATACATTAACAAATTCTGTTATCATGATTTCCTTACTGCACATGCTGCAAGAGCAAACAGGAGTAAAACACACAGGGACAGCACAGCTAGTTATAATAATCATTAAATACCATCAAAATCATTATTCAAAAATCCGAGGAAATGGGGCTGAAGGAGAACAGAATACCCATTCTTCTCTCCTTGCCCAGAGCAGGTTTTAGTCTTCTCAAACCATTCTTGAAAACTGTTTGCCTGACCTGCCTTACAAATCCTTAATGATGGATGTACCACAACCATCTGGTTCTTAACTACCCCTGCTAGCCCGAAAGGCTTCTCTGCTGTCTAGCCTAAATTTTCTTTTTTTGCCGTTTAGACCCATTTGTTCTTGTTCTGTCCACAGTGAACAAAACCCCCAAAAAACCTCAAACCCAGTCTTCTACAACCTGTTTTATGGCTAAGCAAGAATTAGTCTGAAAGGGGACCTTCTCTGCAGTCCTCTGACAATAGCTATGAACTGGACACTCCATGGTAGGTCACTGTAATGAAGGTTCAATGTCCCACCAGCAATGACTATCACACTTCCAGCTGTTGCTTAGAAGGCTGTTAAGATGAATAAGATACGGTGAGTAAATGCCCAGACAAAAAACTGGGACATTTTTTGTCAGAAATGACAGCCTCTACAGTAAAGAGTTCTCAGATATGTAAATGATTATTTTATTTATTTATTTATTTATTTATTTTAGATTAAACAGCTTCAGGTAGCAAATACAATTCAAAAATGCTACATTTATATTCATTTACAGTTTGGTCTTGACACAGATTTTTTTATTTATTTTTATTACTGCAAGTACTACATTGGCTAGGAGACTGGCTCCTATCACGTATCTTTCCCCCAACATGGTGGTATTGGTACCACCAAACTCCCACATGGTAATAGAGTAACCTCAGTGTAAACATGTCTTTCTTCCTGTCTCTTAAGACAGGAAAAATCTGTATTGTACAGAGTAGCTTTATACAGATGTAAATATATCCACAATGATTGAATTATACTGATAAAATCAAAAAGACATAACTTATGTAGAATGGTTTCTGTGCATTGTTGTAACATGAGTTTTGCAGTGAAAAGATTAATGAGAGAAATAGATACTGCCTTTTCTGAAAAGAAACTAAACGCTTTCTAAAGGAAGGTTCTCAAACCAGCACTGCAAACCTGAATAAATTTTCATTACTTTTAAGAACTCAGACCCTTTCCCTTATTTATTTACATGCTTATAGCTGCACAATGTAGGCATTTAGTGTAATGGCACCAGCTCACCAGTGAAAATAGGCGCAGAAGACAAAAACATTAACACAAACCTTTCTTCCGTGAGTGTCTATGTCTATGTGTGAGTAGGAATGCCGCAAAACAGGCATTTCAGTCTCACTGGCATCAGGGCAGTATGAATATAATTTCAACAATTTCAATAAACTGAATTTCAGTATGTCTTATCCCACCCACATAAACATTACATAAGATGGTATAAAACTTGATATTCTGTAAGGCTCCCTGCTGGCATTCTTCCAGAGCTACAGTATCAATGCTGGATCACGCTCAAAACCATAAAAATCTCTAATATGCCTCAGCACCAAGAAAAGCAGAAAAAAAAAATGCCTCAGCACCAAGAAAAGAAAAAAATAATCTCAGACTCTGACAGTCAAGTACGTGTGGTGATTTTTTCCTTGAACATATTTTAAATTTATTTTACCTTCTGACCTTTTAGTGCATGTTGCAAGAGAAAGCTCTCAGCAGAAACAGTAGCACCACTGTACTAAGATTCAAAAGCTAGTAATATGGCAGTAAGGTTGGATATATCATCAGAAATTGCTCTCGGAAGGGGAAAACAGGACATTGCCTCCATGTGAAGACACCTGAAAATAAACTGGAAGGGATAGCAAAATTGTTGCTATCAGGTCTGAGCTCAATCTGTTCTGTGTATTCAGCTTGCTATCCTATCCCATTCCATCCTATCCAGCTGCCTGCCCTGAAGTCTGCAAACTCCATTTGGAATGAAAGGAAGTTATGACTTCATAGAACCTGAAAGAAAATTAAGGGGAAGGATGGGGTGGTGCTGAGAGACCAGAAGAATGATTGTAGGTCTGCACAGCATCTAGCAGGTTGGAAACCTTCAGCTCTAAGCTCTGGGGCTCCACAGCAAAGACACATTCTTATCCACGGGATTACAGGGGAATCACATGGAGATGTGCAGCTCAGTCCTGCAGATGGGATTTTAACCTGAACTTGGTAGTAAAATGTCTCCAAATGCTGAAACACCTTGTTTGGAGGTTTGATCTAGCAGAGTTTGGCTAGCATTGCTCACTTGGCTAAAATATGCAATGTATGAACAGCTGCCTCACAATCTAAATAAAAGATCTACAGCCAAACAGTCAGAAAAAAAGGCCAATGTTTAAGACAAAACTGAAAATGAGTATCCATGTTCCATATTAGTTTGCCACCTCCTGGAAACGAATCAAATCAATAATAACTAGCCAAAACTTGGTATTTCCCACTGGTTATTTTATGAGTTTACACGTCAGCTGAGTTACAAGCTACGGCTCAGCCTGCACACAGATACCTGATTCTATCAATTTGTCCCAAACACAGTCAGTTCTGGCCTGCCATGTTACATACAACAGTTTATTGCATGAAATGGTCAAAACTAACAGTCAAAGCTGCAAGAAGGTTCTGTTGAAACAGGTCATAATTAAACAGACAGGAATATGGGAAGCTGACTCCTTGTGTGGCAATGACTTCTTAAAACACAAATAGTCAAGTTTTGGGTTTTCAGTCACATTTAGAAAAGGACAGGCAAAGAAACAGCACTGATATTGCTGACTTAATGCTCGCTTAGTGGTTAGAAGCTGTGGTGTCCAGTGCACTCGACTGGACACGTGCCCTTGGTGAAGACCACACTTCACATCATATGCTGAGACCATTTCCTTTATGAAACCTCATACATTCACAGCTTCACTGTTGCTATCAAACACTGTAACACAGCTGGTATTTGGGTGCATCAATCCTCTTTTTAACATGAAGTGCAACTGTAAATAAGCAGATTTTAGTAGCTAGTAAACTCCATCCTTGATTTACTACATGAGCATAAACAAAACCTGGAGGAAGCAGGTGGTACTTTCAGGGTGTACAAACCTGTAAAGCAGCCAGAAGGAAAAGCAAGTGGTAAGAGATATTCCTCAAATATTCTAAACAATTTGAAAAGAGATTTGTCTATGTTTGGTTTGCCACAAAACTTGTTTTTTTTTGTCTTTGTGTTCCCCTGGTAAAAATGTTTAAAGTAAACATTCCCTTTTTCTGAACCCGTACTTGAATTGCAAATGGCAGCGGCAGTGGCCAGACAAGGTGGCGGGACAGGCGTGGGCTCAGCTGCCAGGTAACGTTGGTGCTTTGGTGCTGTTTAGAGGGTGACAGTACCTTCAGACCTCAGGAATATTTAAGTCTCACTGTCACAGTCTGTGTTTTTAAAAATGGGTAAGTAAGGAAAAGGCTAAAAAAAATTCTGGCATTGAATCAAAGGTGCCAAGAGATTTTAACAGAAAAGAGCATGTGATTACTCTATGAAAGCATAACTCACGAAAGCAGGTTATAGCTAATATATGCCATCATTGTAAGGCTGGTGTCATACATTACCAGCTGGTAATATCAACCATTTGTTCAATTCCATAAATACAATCCAGAAGGATGCTTACTCTGATTACTATTCTTAGTCTTGTAGAGAACACAAGGCTATTAAAAACGGACTGCTAATATAAAAATATTAAGAAAAGCCTTCTTCTGCCTGCTGTTAAAACCAGAAAAAGCTAAACAAGCTATATTGTTACACTTTCATTCCAGAAAGAAAACACGCAACAAGAGTAAGTCTAAGTCTGGGGATTTTAGAATATAGCTCCACACCATTGCATCAGGACTTGGGGCCAAAGAGGTCATTAGGTATCTATTTTGTTGGAAGAACACAGGAAAAAGCAAAGACTAGGGGGAAAAAAGAAAGAAAAAGAAGGAAAAAAATATATCTATAAGTACAGGGCAGAGGACACAAAATGAAAATATTGATTGTAGGCCACGACTCTTCTGAATAAAAATTCAGCTAACCTGACCTTCTGCATTTGACACACGGTGAATTAGCAATCATTATTAAAAACACAAGCTCAGAGAGACAAAAGATATCTCACACTTTTTTGCAAGTACTTTCAGTTTTCTGACAATACTTCATCACAGACTATATAGCGCAAAGGGGAATATGTCACCTGAATTACTCTAATCTTGTTGAAAATTAAAGAAAATATTTCAGTTTTACTCTAAGCCACTTTATTCCACCAAACTCGCAGCTACCAACTTCAAATGTTCTTCATTCATGTTAATTCTGAAATACTCTTTTGTGGCTGTGCTTTCCTCCATTAGTTGAATTTTTAAAATTTGCTATATGGAAATTAATATCTATAGCAAGAATACTAAATACAAATGTATATTTTTAGGAACTATATAAAAAAAATCACAGATGACTTATGAGAGGAAATCCCTTTAGGTCATAAGGTTAATATTCAGGATTTTCTTTAATATAACAAGGGTCAGAATCATTAATAACATTAATAAGGAAGCACTAATTACCCAGTTTTCCAAAGTACTCCTGCTCCAGTAGTCATGGGAATGCTACAGAGAGGGAACAAAAGTCGGCAGCTCCTACTCAGGCATTAAGTAACTCTAAATGTCTCTTGGCTTTAACAAAATAAATCCACTTTCCATCTTAGAAAGAAACAAAAGAGGAGGCAAAGCTGCCAAGAGCCATATTGCTTTTCACAGTTAAACGCTCCGTGTGTTATGTCTCCCTACATGACATGGCAAATTCAAAAGCATGTTGATATAAGATTTTGCAAACAGACTAAACATTACTTGAGGAATCTTTACAAAACTTCTCTCAAAAATAAACAGAGAATTGAGAGATAAAACTACTGACTAATGCTTCCTTTGAGAAAGAAACTTGAGAATGATGAAGAGAAAAACTGATTAACATTGGACTTTTAACCGGCCTGAAGGACTACACAAAAACCAGCTGCAGCAGGGCAGCGCTGTGCAGAGCCAGGGCAATGCGCAAGGACTTTCTATATATGCACTCCTCTCACAGCTCGATGTGTACAGGTTTTACACTGTGGTTCTGCCTTTCTCCAGGCTGCAGCTTCTCATCCTCATGCAAGTCACCAATTGCCCAGGAATGGCTTGCAAAGCCCCCATGCTCCATAGATCCCAGCTAAAGGTACGTATCTCCCCTGAGCACCAGCACCTGGCGCTGCATGCTCAGCCAGCAACGTGTTGCAGTCTGAAACTGTAACCCAGCTCACAATTTTCTGTTTAAACATATGCCCTATGGTGAAGCCTCCAAAGCTGCACCAAGAATACTGCTTACACAGTAGTTTGACAAGCAGCTAAGCCAGTGTAAGCCACCACTGCTTCCCAAATTGTAAATCATCAAGTAATTCCTAAGGTCGCTTTTCCTCTTAAAATCTCAGCAATAAAGTTGAGGCTTTTGCCCTGGGCCACTATTATCAACTACCAAGCTATCCCTTCCTCATTATGTTATTTAGAGTGAAAGATCTGCCTGGCATTTACCACATAAAAAAATGGCCACAGTCTCTGGTCTGAGAGCCCAGAAGTGTGTATTAGGACACACTGGAGATGGTAGAAGTGGAATAGAAAGCCAAGGAAAGAGAGGTTGCTCTCGAGAGGGCAGCAACTGTGTAGGCTGTATAGTGGGTTTTGTTTCATAGGTTTCTTGGTTTCCCTTAGTGCTTAACAGCTGGAGTGAGGTAACTCCAGAGTGCAGATTAGTGATGAATGGCTAATGAAAAAAAAATAGAAAAGAAAAAAAAGAGAACCTGCCAAGAAGCTTCATCCAGCGGCACCTACCTAGTGTTGTCAATTACAGGGACCTTTAATTTTAGTAGAAAGTCTAACTGAAAAGCTGTTTAGCATTCTCAAGCAGGTGGGTTTTCTTTGTTTTGTTTTGCTTTTAAGAGACACAAAGTTGAAAGAAAAGTACCAGATTGCCAGAAAATCACTGTTCCAGGCACCTAGAGAGGGAATAAAACTCAAAAGAAGATTATCTGCAGACTTATGCTGCACTTCAAGTTTATGCTTCAGGTATGGTGTTTAAAGTGTCTTTAAAATCAGTGCAGAAAAAATCACCTATAACCTAGTCACGCTAATCTCAGTGTCTGTGTGCACCTGTTGTAGAAATAAATGCTTGAAGGTACATCTCCTTTAAAAGACATATAAGAACATGGAGATGAACACTCAACACTCAAGGCCCTGCATCACTGGAGCCTAAGGCAACATACTGCCATAGATCATAAAGCAAGTAAGACAGGAAACAGATTAAGGATTGTGAAACATATTTCATCTTTATTTAGTCCATTTTCTAATGGTCTGGAAAAGTTAGAGAGTGCATCAAACAGGAATAAGTTGCAGACACCATAGCAGGCCCCTACCAATCTTGGAGATTTGGAAGAACTTCAGAGGAACCAGCCAGAGCTGGAGACTAAGTACACAGTGCATGGCCAAGAGGATCCAGAAGTGGAGGTTTGCAAGCTGAACTTTCTGGCATTTGATTTAACAGAGGTAAGAGAATGGGGACCGTGAACTCTTGCTCCCTCGGCACACAGTGGCCCGAGAAGAAGGCTTTTTGAACTAGGCTAACTGTGCTACTGTTTAACTCTCAAGCCCAGTGGGAACCGCCTCCTGGCAAATGCATTAGAAGAAACCTACCTTGGCAACCACACCAGCAGAATATTTTTCTGGCAATGAAATTAATTAAAGTTGGTGCTGAATTCAGAAGCTCTTGCCTTAGAAGTTAGACTCCTTCAGGGTCTTCTCTAACTATGGCCACGATCAACAACACATACACTGCACCACCAAAAACACACTGTAAGGGGGTGTGAAGCTTTGCAAGTAATAAGTCTGCTGTTCAGCTACAGATTCCAGGCTGAAGCTTTCAAATTGAGTGACTATCTTAGATTCAGAGTCTGAGAAAACAGTCTTTGGCTAAACAGGAATATCCTAGGTGTGAGCACAAGTCATGGAGACACATAAGAGTCCTATACCACCTTCTTCCCCCAGGCAAGGCAGCAACTTGGAGGTACAGAAAAATGCTTTTCTCCCTGGAATGCTCCAGCTATGTCTTGCTCTTCCCTTTTGCTACCAAAATTTATGAGGTTAAGAAATCCAGACTGACAGGGGTTTTTTTTCCTTTAGGAACTGGGTGAAAGAGTTAATTGGTGATTTAAGTTGTGAAGAGTGGGAGAGTACATTTACAGAGCAAAGCAGTCATTGGCAGTGGAAAACAGGAGCACTGGGTTATACTTCTTAGACATTAGAAGCAACTTTCACAAGCAGAGATTTGAGCAAACCAGTATACCCCTTCTTCTCTCCCAATGAAGGGCTGAACAGAAAGTGCCCTGCAATTTGCCCTCCAGGATTCCCATGGCTGCAATACGCACTTCAGAAATATGGCTCTCCACAGGGGATCCAGAGAAATGAGAGAGAACAACAGTATTGCAAGAAGTTGGCAAAAGGCTGCAGCTGAATTTAGAAACCTAGAAACAGTAAAGTAAGCCTTTTCTTCTGCTGTACAATCAGAAATATATACATTATGTGGGTTTCAAAGAACAGAACTAGTTACTTTTGCACTGAATTATACTGCTTTTTTGGATTCTTTGTCAAAGAGGGTTTAAAAAGCATGAATATCAAAATGTCAGCCACACTGCTTCTTTCCACCTAAGTTGTAGCTCTTGTTTACATAAGCAAAATGCAGTCAAGGGTTTGAAAGGCTTGTCAGGGTAACTGAATGGAGCATGAATCATTTTGTTGGGCACTGCTCTAAATGCTGCTTCTTCCTTCCTCCTCATTCTCGAAGGTCAGATAAACAGTACCAGGAACTGCATCTGAAGCTCTTCCCTGCATGATAAAAGACAGGAATCTTTCTGTGGAGGCTTTGAATAACTATAATCCTAAACTGAAAGCAGAAAACTTACCTTGGAGCTAACCACAGATATGCATCTGCTTCTTATCAAGTGTCTTCCTCTCCCTCCTCATCTTTTAGCTTTTTTTTTAGGTGTCTGAATCTGTGTAAACTTTTACCATCAGGAGAAGGAAATAATGTTTACATATTCTAAGGCAAACACCACTGATAGAAGAACTATGAAAACTTCCACAATACTTTCCACTTACTAATTAGCACAGAGCATTGCATCATGCACTAAACAGCCTACTCTCCAATGAGCAAATTCTGTTCATTGATCTCTGCATGCGCATTTCTGTAACGCATGTTTTTCAGGACAATGAAATAAAAGCAGGCTTCTGCCCTTCTTCAGAGCAGTCACTCCATTAGAGCTTGCTGAACTATACATCTGCAATGGCAGTGCACTCAAAAAACCCAAGACTTGATGCAAAATGGCATCTGAACCTGTAAATTTAATTATTCTTCCAGAAACAACTGCATCTATTCTTCCGGCAACATGCAGCTGTGGCATACACACATTTTTCACACTTCTCAGAGACTAGCATACAAAAAGCACCAGGCTGTAACATCCCTCAAATATAAAAATGCAGAAATCCCGGTGAATTCAACTACCATGAGTAGCAAGCTGCAAATTTAAACAAGAGTAGAGATATTTTTATCATGTGAGGTGGAAAGCTGTAAATGTAACCTGAAGGAAATAGAGATATGCAACTCTGAGCATTGTATTCAGACACTTAGAACATGTAAGGAGATCTGATAGTTGAAAGCAGAGTACTTTCCAGTTTTACAGAGAAAAGCAGGAAGACGTGTAATGGCTGGAAGATGCTGCTAGACAAACTGGCTTCAAAATATAAAATATTTTCCTAGCAGTGATGATAAATACTGGAATGTTTTCCAGGAGAAGTCATGCACTGCCAATTGAAAACGTGAACGTACAGGGGTCTTTAATTTAGCTTCTGTGAGACCCATTACAAGTCACAACAGATTATTACAGAGCTTCCCTTTGGCCTGACTCGCCATGAATCTGTGAATTTTACAGCTTCATCCTGTGGGGCCAAGGCATTTTGGCTCCAAACCAGCAATGCACTTACGTGCATGCTGCAGAGAAAACTTGCTTCCTTTACTGGAGCTGGGCCAGTGCAATCAACCTTTCGCAGGACGGACCCAGTGAACTTTAGTCATCTCAGTGTTTGACCACTTTGGGGTTTCTTTGCTGCAGTAGCAATCAGAAGCTCAGAACAGAAGGGGCTTGGAAATGTAAAACTTCAAAAGCAGAGGGATACTTTTAATTCTTGCTTATCTGGCAACCGTTTTGCTGAGGTAAAAGGGGGTAAAAATGCTGATTTAGAGTTTTTTATTAAGGTTTCACTCAGCAATAATTTAATTCAGATCAGGAAAGACAAATCAAGGGAAGTTACTCTAGGAAGACGAGCAAATGAAAAACAATGCCTTTCTCCAAAGATACGCTTAATGTAATTACTCATTTTGAAAAAAGGATGAAATCAGTACCTCATGGCTAGAAATACATGCATGCTGGAAGAACCTAACTTGAGTCATTCCAAGTAGTAGACTGGAAAGGATGTGAGGCATTAGGTAGGTTCAATCATAGATACATGCACACACAAACTTATATACATGTATTTCTATACACATATAGAAATATTAAAAAAAGCAATAAAAAGTAATTGGAATACAGACAAATTATCCTGAAAAAGTCTTCAGTTGAAAAAAAGGGTGGCAATAGAAGTTTTATGAATTAGGAGGACAACTGGGCAACAAGCAACCCAAAGCCCATGTGGCCTAATTGGAAATTATGTAATTATATTATTGTTACATTAAATTAATTAAAAACTTACACCTTTCCTCTTTAAACTCAGCATGACATCCTTTGAGGCTGTCATTTACTTTCAGGTTGTAACAGTCAGTTAACTTCTGCTGGTCCAAATCTCTTGCCAGGAAGAATTTCCTTCATATAGCCGTAATATTTTCCTATCTTTTCTTCCCCTAGTACCTTACATAATTCAAGAGAGTATTCTGATTGCTCAAAATACTGGTTCTTTGGTGGTGGTGTGGGGTTCCCTATTCCCACGCCCGCCCCTTCCTTGTTTTTTTAAAGTGAGCTGGTAACTGGTATAACTAGTAGATTCTTATGAGTTTGCTTTACCTACAGCAAGAAACATTTTTCCTTTGATGAAATACAATGAGATGCATCATGCATTTTCAAGGAAGGAAAAAATTATGCCCTAGGAAATTCTAAGCTAAGCACATTTCCAAGATTTTATAGTTGATTTAAGATGACAGAAGTGAAAATAGAACTGTCTAAAATTATTTTAAAAAAATGGAAATACGTAATATGTGCTTTGATCAGCTTTTGATACTTAGAACAGCAGAGTTGTGAAGCAACAATGTTTTAGCCATTTCAGTGGAAGAAGCAGAAGTGGGATGGAAATGCATCCAGCATTTAACACAAAGTCAGAAAAAGGTTTGAGAATGAGTGGGAAGTGCACAAGTCTAGATTTTTCTTTGTTTTCTTTCCAACATTAGAAAAGATCTGGCTAGAAGATATTTCCAGTACCCATTCACAACAGCTTACACTTATCTCCTTCATCCTGTCTCTATAAAGCAACTGTTGTCAAAACACTGATTAATTTACAAACCTGTCAGATTTGGTCTCTTGAGGTGGTGAGAGAGTTGTCCCATAACGAGAAGTTGGTGTTGTAGGGGCACTCACACCAGAGTAAGGTCGTGGAGAAGAGTAAGAGCTGCTGCCATAGCTATTGTATCTGAAGAAATGGGAAGGAAAGTAGGAGAAAGGGAGAGACAGAAAGAATCCATCAGCAAGCCAGCATGCAACAGTAAACCCTCATTTAGGGGGTGGCAGTGATCCCATACACAGAACATCTCAAACATCCACCTTCTAAATATATTGTTGTAATCCCAGCTTCAAAATATGCAACCTATCATCTCATTTTAATATCAAACATGATATGGCCATACTTTATTCAAACAGTGAGCTACTGGTATGGTAAATAATGAAAGATTAGAATGGTCTTCCCAAGTGACAACTCAGAACAGGAATACTTAAATCACTGTTCAGTTACCTAAATGCAGTAGCTGTTTTGGAAGCCAACACCTAGCTATTAGAAAAGGAATCAAACCAGTCCAAGTTAGCAGTGTTCATATCTAGTGAAAGTAAGGAAAACAGTAGTGTTCCCAAGGCATGATGTGAACATGGACATCCATGATTTGTGAATGTTTGCAGTATAAATGGAAAGCATCAACATTCTTTTCAATTCAAGCACACAGTATTTTCGTTCCCCTCCCCCAACATAAGTCATCGCTTATGAGCCATTTCATACAATGCCTGTAAAAAGTCATCACAGTGGTTAAAAAGATATGTCCCTGGAAGCATGGCTTTAGAAATTTCTATCGGCCATTCCCACCATTAAAAGAAACACAAAACCTGCTTGACTTCAATGTCAGCTTGCTGATCAAAGAGAAATTGTTTCCAGGACTTCTGGAATGGCCACCTGCCCAGAGTCCCTTGTAGCAACGTTTTCATCCTGGCTCTTGTACTGAATAGAAAAGACATTTGTGTTGCTTTGCTGTGCCTTTTATCCGTCGTACTTAAACAGCACATCAAGGAGAGATTCCTGATGTGGGAAAATGTTAACATTTCTGTTCACGACAATACCATCTTCCCACGTGGAAAGCATATGATGCTCTTTATGTAAGTACTCTGCAAGGGCAACTCATCAAAACAACAAAATTCACTTCAGGAAATAAGGCAACATAATTTTCCATATTTTCATTCATAAGATATAATATACCCTCCCTATCTTTTCTCTGCTACTTCTCTCACACACATCAGCACTCAGTAGTTTCACTCAGCAATTTTATTTGAAAAGGCTGGTTGGTTTCCTTCAGCTCCATTTAGCACACTCATCTAGCCATGCAAAATTTCATTCAAAGTGTCAAGCTTCATTCCTTAGGGTACAACAGCATTGCTGCCTGCCAAGGCCCGTGTTAAAATCAGAACAGATTTCAGTTAGGGGTTGTTATAATGGAAGGGATCATGCTTTAGAGAACATGCCCCTTTGGCAACAATTCCAGGTTTATGTTTTAGAAAAGACTCCACCACGACCATCTATTTTTGAGACACTATGGTGCCTGCCCAGGAACAGGGGAACAAGTTTGGAAAAAAATGCCAACACACACATTTCTAAGCTACTAAAGGAATTTTGTAGGAAATAACTGCCTTGCTGGCATTCTTGCCCTGGAAACTGGAGACAGTGGACTGGTGGAGCGCCATGTTCCCTGGTAGCACAAATCTTGCATGGGTGTTCTCTCTGGCAGGCTCAGCTCAGAAGATGTTCTGTCTGTGCCCATACTGAGTGAGTGATCAGGAAAATTTGTTGTACTGAGAACAACTCGGACCTCATTATGTTCCTGACAGTAACAGAAACCTGCATTTCCATTTCAATCAACTGAAAGGAGATACTCATCAACCCTTACACTTGCTTTTCTTCTCCTCTGCACGGTGAAAAAGGTGACAGAACAGAATCCTTTTTCAGACCAAGGAATTTCAATTAGTACAAAAATAACTCTCACTAAAATGGAGAGAATACACCTTCAATAGACTCAGACCTACAAGTATTAACAAAATCAAATTCAGAGGGACTGGCCTGGACATGGCATCCCTACATATCAAATTTGGAGGGAGACAGAGATTCTGGAAGAGTAGCAAGGCAAAACCAGCACACCAGGGTAAGTCTGTATCCTTAACACAATGTTTAGCTTTCTAACCTTCCTCTGTAGTGGCTATTACTTCAATTATCCATTCTTGTCCCACATACCAATGCAGATGCAACGGCCTTGTCCCAGCAGTCATTACTCTGAAGAAACCCCAGGCATTTACCTCTTTTATGAACACATTATAGCCCAAACCGTGCAAGCTTTGTTCTCCTTTTTCTCCAAACAAACCCAGCACAATCCTTCCTGGCACCACACCCTTGATCCTATGTGGTAACCAGAAGCACAAGAATGGTCAGAGGAAAAAAGAATCACTGCAGAAATACTAAGTATTGCAGGAACAGGAGGTATTTCTGGAACAGGAGGTATTGCAGGAACAGGAGGTATTTAGGAATCTACTCTCTAAAAAGTATAACTCTAACAGCAACTGCAATGATAGCGCAATAAATAAGTGTGAGAGGCCTAAGGGAAAATTGCACCTATGCAGGAAAATGTAAATTTAGAGGAATCTCAGTGTTCAAGCTGCAGGTAAGGAAAGATATGTGAACTAAGTTCCTTGTCAACAGCTACTTGGATTTACAGGCTTTTCAGTGAAATGCAAAAGCGAAGAAAACCACCCACCTATTAGAAGAGAAAGATCGAAAATTAAAAGGATCAAAGGAATGAAAATATTTGTTCACATGAAGAAATTCAGAAGAACTGCTGGAGAAAGGAAGAAATAAATATGCTCATAATATATGTGTACATTTTCAGCACCTAATTCAAAGAACACTGATGACTGGAAGAGGCAGCTAAAAATCATCAACCTCTTTTCAAGCAGATTCTCTAGTATTGTTTTTAGTGCTACCTATTGTCATACTACTTTATTTGAAAACACATTGAGACAAAACATTTTTTTTTTTAAATGGGTGGGATGGGGAAATTTAAAATGAAAATTAAAATCTAAGAGAAATGCATAAGTGGCAACTGAACTTAGCAGATGTTGTGGAGGAAAAACTGTCTATTCTGAGTGCTATATTCTCTTTATAGGGTTTAATCTACCCTTATTACAAGCATGTGTTGAGATTGCATGACAGGGATATGCACTGTAATCTAACAACAAATTCAGGATTTATCAGTTCAGTCTTAGGAGCCTGGATTTCACCCCTGAATTCCAAATGCTAACCTGATTTCTCTTGGTTTTATAGCTGAAGAGTTCCATTAATTTTCATGAAATCATGCCAGCAAATTACATTGCTGTAAATGAAAGCAAAACAGTGCTTCTTTCTCTGATCTCCCGGATCACAGGTTATTTACCTACTGCATAGAGGAGGCCAGGATACTTATTAACTAGAGACCTTGAAGAAAAGTGAGATGAACTGAAGACAACAAAGGCAAGGGGAGAATATCAATCAAATCATAATACAGGCTTACAGGACTAAAACTAATACACTAGGTTCTGGATACAATACACCACAAAGAGTGCACTATTACTACTACAAAACTCTTGAAAGATGTTATTCATTTATCTAAAAATTAATGTCAGCTTTATAAAATCTACCTGTTTTCCCTCATCACTTCTGCTTCCTTTTCTTTTGCAGATGCTGGAGACTCTTCAAAGTCATATGAGAAGAGGTGAAAAGGAGTATGTGGTACATAAGGTAATTTCTCCACCGTTGGAGATGCCTTTGGAGTAATAGATGCTGATGAATTTTGGGAAGAGCTTAGTAATGCTGCCGCAGGTGAAGATGGTGATGATAGGACAGAATTATGATGACAGACAGATGAATCAGGCACAGAAGAGGAGCTGCTAGAAGAGTTCTTTGCTCTAGAGCAGGAGAGAGGCCTTTCAGCTGGAGAAATGGCACTGGAGGTGGCTGAAGAATCAGAACACCAAGAGAGGTTTTCATTCACAGCCTCCCGTATGCCTGGGACCCCACTGCAGGAGGAAAACATTGTGAAAAAGGGAAGGGTAGGAGAGAAAAATGGGGAAGAGAGAGATCAATAGACAGTACTGCTTGGAAGAAAAAAAAAATAAAGTCAAGAAGAGTCAGACAAACAAAACCTTCCCAAATTAAGACAATCATAATTTTATTAAAATAAAGCAAGAGAACTCATATCTTTGTATCTCAGTGGGATTCTTTTTGGGATTGGGAATACTGAGGAATGAAAGCAACTCACCTTTAAAGGAAAGAAAGAAATTTAACCCCCAGGCTTCAAAAGTAATTGTCATGAACCTTTTCACAAATATTTTGTGAGCAATTTTAAATTATTTCAAGTTAGGTTGCAAGCACTGTCAGAGAAGTACAAAGCAGTCTCAACATGCTGGATAACATGGTCCACAGACTACAGATGCTTCAAGATACAATCTGTATGATTTACATCTTATATCTGTATGACATACATATGTATGGCCTCTTGAAAGCCAGCTATCATCCTCCCTGGTGATCTGATCTTTTTATTTAAAAAAGCTGATCCACCAAAGATGAAAATAAAAAAAATAATCAGCATTGTTCTCTCAAAATTAAAGTATAGAATGATTTCAGAAGTAACACCTTAACAGATTGCTTGTCTACATTTGAAGGCACTTATGAAATGTCATCATACCATGTTGGTGTTACATGGAGACTTGCAGAGTGGTGTCAAGTGCAATAGAAAGTGGTGTCAAGTGCAATAGAAAACACCTCTGCTGTGCTCTAGTGAAGGCAGGTGTTAGTGAGTGACGAAAGGAGCAAGGCAGGTGAAAAGCCATGGAATCTGCACTCTGGGATATCTGTTTTCACTAGTATCTCCAGCACAAACATTTTGCATGTGTTTTGGGCTGGATCATTCAGCCGGTGGCTGATTCCATTCTCCTGAGACCACCTCTGAAATCCATCTACAGGCATGCAAAACATGGCCCTTATCTGAAGAGTGTAGGTTTGCCACAGCATATGCAACAAAAATATAATAAATGTTATATATGTTAGGATATTATGAAGATAATCATCAGGCATATACCAGGTAATTGTTCTCACAAGAGAAGCACAGTGGGCAATTTGGAAACCTTCATCTGTGTCACCAGATGTGCATGGCAGCAGTCACTGAAGCCAGGCTAGTCTTACCTGTCCTGACAGCAGCTAACACAAAATGCCAGAGTGCAGATAATTTTTGTTACGCTACAGTGACAGTGAAATGCAGTATTTGGAAAAGCCATGGGAATATCTCCCAGTTATCTCAAACTGACTATTATTTTAAAAGACCGATGACCTAATAACACATCACACCCTTTACATGGCTCTTCCTTGGGGTTTTTTTGACAGTATTTAGTATATTCAAGCAATTTACTAATAACTTGTAGTCTTAGCTTTGACTTTTAAGAATTGAATTTGAGGAAATTATCACTTAATTTTGAAATTTCAGGCAGCCATTGGCAAGATCTGCAGACTGGAATATATTAATAACAACAGTACAGTATTTTCTTTGGAATTTGCACATTAAACAGTTTCCTTTTTTCCTTCCCTGCTGTACAGTGTCTGCATGAATGTGGTTTATTTAAAAAAAAAACAAAAAAACCTGATCTCATTTGCTGAGTTGCAATGCCAAACAATTTAACCCAAATCAAATGTCTGTCTGGAAGAAAAAACATACTTTCTTCCAATGTATTAGGACAAAGTTACCAGATGCTAAATCCATATGTACCTCAGAAATAAGTATAAAATTTGCATGATAATGTTGTTGTGATAGGTGGTTTGTTTATATCCATGTATACACAGATGGGCAGGTATGTATAAAATGATATACCTATATCCATCAGCTTTGCCTTGAAGTAGTTCTTTTCTATTAAAACATGAAAAAATTGATAGAAATCATAGGCAGCTTTCAATAAATGTCAATCTTTCTCATAGTTACAGAGACTGCTAATAAGGTGGTATCATGAAAATAGGAACGAAAACCTAAGAAACCAAGAAACATTCTAAGGAAAGCACTGCAATGTTTCACCATTGCCTTAACTAAAAATATAAACCTAAGTCATGGTTAGAAGTTACGCTTTCTGCTAAATTTTTTTAGGATTTGTGAGCATTACTCATTTTGTACAAAGGGAGTGAGTGCAGACAGTTTTTAGTGCATTGAGTTTATATATTCAAACATGTTTCCATTAACACACATATTAACAAGCGGTTTAAATGCAAAAGGATTTTCTTGGTGGGTGGCTTTAACAGGTGATCTAGGGACATGAGTGAAAAGGTCGATGCCGTGCACACTGTGCTGGTGAGTTTGTGCCAGAGCCTGAGGAAAAGGTGGAGGAACGATGCTGAATCCCAGTACCTGGCTTTGACCTGCCTACTGGCCTCTTCCTCCCCCTCATCCTCAGTATTGGGCTCTGTGACTGGCTGTTCTTCTTCCTCCTCTTCATACTCTTCCTCCTCTCTGAGGTCAGACCAAGGAAAGAGGCATGCAGTGGGATGGAAAGAGAGAAGGTGGAAGAGAAAACAACATGAGTCCCCAGAAAAAGAAGTGCAATGAAGTTAGAAATGGAAGGAAAACAATGAGGCAGGGGTTTGACTCCCCTAGGTTTGACAAAAGCCATCTAAAAATTCCTGCTAAGTATGTGTTTGTGCAAAGGTAACTACCAATACAAAAAATTTATCCTCTCCCCTATTTACACTTTTTACTATTAATTTTTAAGACCCCAGAGATACCATTGTTTTTTATTGAGCTTGACTTTCCATTTGCTGCTGCCCAACCTGCAGAGACATTAATGGAAAACATTAATGGTAATATCAATGTTCAGCTCATTAGTCATTAAGCTGTGTCCATTTGGCTCAAAGGACACTACACGCTCTGCTGGCACGGGACAGCTGGCACTGGACATCACACTTGCTAAATTAACACAAAAAACCCACTCCTGTTAAGCAACCTATAGCTCAACTGGAAAACAGGACAGGGTGAACCATTAAGTTAGAAATAACAGAAATACCAAATCAGTTCAGGACTATCTGCAAATAGCAATATTCAAGTTATTGGATACCAGTACATGAATTATTTCATTAAAGAGCCATTAGTATGTTCAAAGCAGGCTTTGATTCAGTAGTAATTCTGGCAGAGAGCTGTAAGTCACACACAAAGCCTCCATAACCTACAAACCACTTAAGCAAAAAAACCAAACAATGATATTAAACAAACAAACAAACAAACAAAAAGGCTACAATGTCTGCCGTGTCTCTCTCCCATTTATGCTTGTTCCTCCCCAAACCAACAGACTCATGGAAGATTTAGAGAATTATCTTTCTCTGGATTTCTTTTGCATTCGCAGTTGATCCCATTCTCCACTTGATTTAACGATGTAGACATTATGTTACGCTCCACACAAAAAACCCTCAAAATAACAACATACAAACAGTAATAACGTTTGTAAGGCACTCATATTCCTTGCATTTTCCTGAAATCTAGTTCTCTTTTCTCTAGTTCTGAAGGGATGCTTTGTGCATTTTTTTCCATTTAGAATTGTTTCCATGTCATAAGAATATGAATATTTACAATGTGAGATCATGAACTCATCAAGTGAGATGCAAAGGGTCAAACCAAAATTTGTTGCTTTTAATGGAGTTAGAGAATAATCAGGAGAATGGCAGAACCTGGAAGTTTTCCAATACTCTGGCAAACAACTAAAAGATAAACATTTTCAAACATTCCTAAGGTATCATAGTGACTTAACTATCTCAGTTGTCATCTCTCCATCTCCCTGGCCCCTCCACAAAAATATACCACCCCTACAGAGATATCTCTCAACTTCCACACACACATATATATATATTGGTATACCAAAAAAAACAGAAAAAAAAAAGAATTCACTAATTGACTAGGGAGCATTCATATCATCCCTTCTCCTTACTAGCGAGCAGCTCAAGACTAGCTTTGCTATATTGCCTGTGAAGGGCAAACATCTGTGTGTGGCAGTACTACAGCAATGACATTTGGGAAATAACTCGTGAAGCTCTGTGGGATCACAGTTCTCTAAGGAGAGGACAACGCATCCTACAATGCTGACAGCATGAGTATTACTTATATGAACAACAGTGCCCCCATTATCACTGTGTTTTAAGCTCCTACCAGCTTTCCAGATTGATGACATCAAATTCCTCGCTCTCCTCAACTGCCTTGAAATGCCCAAAATTGTAAGTGAAATACTTTTATAATATGGTGGATCTCATAAATTTGAAAGAGTTCTTTGAGAATTTATTCATTCAGACGACAGCATGGTAGTAAGGACACGAGTTTAATCAATACGAGTTGAACTGGGAACCAGTGAGTTATAATTGCACTGAACAGAAAGAAAAGCTGAAAACAAAAAAAGCATCCAGAATCAAGACTGTTAGCTCATGTTTAAGGACCACTTTATAACACAGGATCACCAGGGCCCTAAAACTAACACTTGTCAGGTGAGCAACACTTCCTGGATATTTTCCTTGAGATCTCACCATCCCCTTTTCACATCTCGTGTTTATAACCCTGAACCTACAGTCTAAAGTCTTGATATCAAATCTTCAGCAGTGAACACTGTTCACTTCCTCACCATTCAGAATTTTTGCAATCAGTATTTATCAGACTAGGATACTGAATTGGTAACTAAAGGCCCGAATCTACTTTTACTGTACTGTCTATTTCTCTAGAGCCAGCTGAAGTTTGGAACTGAACAGGGACTTACTATTCTAATTTTAGGCACCTATTTTTGAAAATGCTGAGCTTCTGTGTAGAAAATGTAGAACTGTCAAGTGAACCATATATTGAATACTACAGGTGAGCAGTAATAAATTAAAATACAGTCCTCTGGATTTCTTACTGCTGTGCAAGGTATTTTTCTAATCCATTATTGGGAAAAATTGATCCCCATACAACTAGATTAATGATAAATATGAAAACACCCTAAATTAAGCCTGCATATAATAGCCTTCATAAAATTAGGATGTATGATGACTCCCTCACAAAAAAATTTACTGCACCTTACCCTGGAAGGACTAGTTGTCTGCAAAAAAAAA
The DNA here is from genome assembly GCF_023634155.1 of Falco peregrinus. Taxonomy (NCBI): domain Eukaryota; kingdom Metazoa; phylum Chordata; class Aves; order Falconiformes; family Falconidae; genus Falco; species Falco peregrinus. Next base: position 78,298,245 of record NC_073723.1, read on the forward strand.
TCCTGAAAACCAAGCAGCTTTAGAATTAAAACAGAAATGTCAATTTAACAGCTGACAAATAAACCAGGCAACAGAACTGTGATACCTCAATTTCCAGAGCCAGTAATGATATATCTTCCATAAGCACTAGCATTTACTTAAAAACATGATTATAGAAGACAGCTATGCTTAAAGGACCTTAGCTTTTTATGTATATGCTCTTTTCTGGTAAGATGAGCATACACCCATGTGCTGAAGGCACATCCATGAAAAATCCTGGACTATCCCCAGAAAGTGGATCAGATTCAGATCAGAGGAGAGAGATAAGCTCACAGGCAGGAATTAGGTGTGTTCTTTTTCAACCAAAGCAACAGTGGCACTTGTTTCTTAGTATTGTTAGAGAACATATACTCTGTACATGAAAAAAGGTAGTACCTGCTAGCTAAATCTTTCTTAAAAGATAGAAAAGGAAAATTTCCACTCCACTGGAATATTAATTAAAACAGGAAAACATCAGCTACACACAGATGACATCCTTATAAAGCTAAGAACATCAGACAGATGCTGAAATGCTCAGTGTTCATTTTTGTGTGAACTGGACATGGGATGATGTGGAAAAGCTCACGTTCCCTCCTACACACACATGCAAATTTAGTGTCAATGCAATAGTAGAAGTAAATTAAGAAAAATGATTCATAGGGAGGCTTTTAAATAAACAAGGTTGCAGAAGCCAGCATGGTTTTTTTTTAGTAGCACAGAAGAAATTATTCCATTCAATGAAAGGCAAATATTTATCCTGCAGCAGGGAGGAAGGGTTTCAGCTAATGCTGAAGGATCAGATATATTCAGCTAACCTGAAGGTTATTGCTGGGTTACTTCAGTTCCATGATAAGAGTACCAGATTACAACTATTTAAACAAACACTTTATAGCAGTCAAAACAAATTTCAAAACAATCACTGTGTTTATTTTCATCTTTAAAGTGGATTACTACTACAGGGTAACACACCCACCAAAAAAATAAATAAAAGCCAAACCCCCCACAAATCTTTGTAAAGTATATCATCAGTCATGGCAACCAATGAGCATCTACTAGGGCACAGGTTTTGCTCAGTTACTTCAACTAAAGTATGACATGAAAGTATTTATAGCCCCTTAAAATGGATGTCTGTTTAAGACAACTATGAATGTGCAGTTTCTGGATAGAGAACCACTAGGGCATCAAAATGAAATGTAGGCAAAGGTTTTAGAACTAGTGGATTAACCTCTCTCTTTTTTAAATAAATCAAAAAAAAAAAAAAAAAAAAAGAAAGAAATGAGATGAGTGCCAGTCAAACTTGTCTTGCAGATATTACATAGCTACTCTAAGATGAAGAGACACAAACACCAACACACAAGTAGGAAATGATAATCCAGGGACCCATCCACAAGTTTTGCTTAAGGCAGGGACAAAGTCTGTAAGATGCTAGGCATGATACCTAATACATACCTAACCTAGTCACAGCTAGGTGATTTTAAAACCAAGACACCACTTTGAAAACAGTGACTTTCCACAAGAACTCAAAGCACCAAAAATATGCTCTCTGCCTTAATGGTCCCTAGAGCTGAACAATGTGTACAAGGTTATGTAGTCTCTGTCCCCTCCAGGCTCCCCGCAACCTCTTCCCTTTGCGGAGTTTTATTGAAGGCAGTCTGAAGAAACTCAGGCTTTCTTTGTTATAGCTTATAGCCCAGGAACACAACGTTCTCACTCCCCACCTCCAACCCCGCCCCCCTCAAAGACACAGCTAATAGATAAATCGAAGGCTATGCTGAAGGAACAAAAAAACCCAACAACAACCAAAATCAACCAAAGCCTGAAAATAAGCATTAACACAGAAGCACATTGTGCTGTGCTTGGTATCAAAGGGAATTTTTAAAGTATAAGATATGCCTAAAATTCTTTTAATTCAGGAAGAATTTGACCACTAACGTTTTACTATAGAACAATAGAACAAAAGATGGTCTTGCCATAATTAGGCTGCCAACATTCTGGTCTGCACGTATAATGCACATAAAAGTTAATTTATGTGGTAACAGCACATTAAAATATTTATCTTTTGGTATATGACTCCAATTTGTATAGGGGTCATTTAACCTTTACTAAAGTCTTACTAAATATTTCCTTTTTAATTTTGCAGGCTATTAGACAAGGTCCTAAGTGTACTTCTGAGACTTCTGCTACCATCCACAGAATTTTATAGAAATTCCCAAGAAACACAGACAGTGGACTTCAGTGAAAAAAAGGGGCCTTGGAGTTATAGAAGCAACCCAAAGAAAGGACTGGGGAACTGTAAATCTATCGACCATTATTCCCACGCTCTGAAAATCACCCTATGTGTTGTTAATTGCCGATGAGGAATTTTCTCTCTCCCTTTCTTTTTGTAATTAAGTGCTTTTCGGTTTAGCTTCTTCATATTACTTTGATTTAAACTTTCACTGCCTTTCAGAGGAGCAGCTCCTGACTAGGACTACAGGCCACATTCTGTGAAGCAAGACCACCGTTAGCCATTCCACAACATTATTCTAAATGAAATATTGCAGCTGATCTCACAGTTTTTTCTTTCAGGGTGATAGTTCCCCCCCACCTCTGCTTCAAGCCTCTGGCCTGTTCTACCTCTTTCACAGAACTTTGAAACCTGCTTCCCTGAACCCCTCACAGGTGAACAAACAGAAAACAAAAAATGTCCCATCAAGGAGAGATCTTTTCACGTCACAATGGATACAATTTTATTTTCTCTTGAGGTCACTTGCCGTTGTCCTTATTTTATTAGTGAAATTCCACTTTCATAGGTTAGACAGGAAAATTCATAGCCAAATTCCTAAGTCCTTGTAAAACTAAATCCTCTGGTACACTTCTGTTGCTTCCTCCTTTCTTCTGTCCTAGCTGCAAAACAGATTCAAGTAGTCTGTTACGTGAAAGCTGGAAGTGGCAATAATCTAAGTTTATTGTGTATTACTCTGTGTAAAGATACTGCAATATCTTATCCTCCTCCATTTAGAATAAAACCAAGGAAACCACCTATTAACCCCCTAACCATTTCCATCCCACTGCTATGTATGTAATGGACCACTGCAGCTGGTACAGTTATGTGAAGATGAAAATACGTGAAATGATATGGATAACAACTTCCTTGCACAGCCTCAAAATTTGGCCTTCTGCACAGAAAGGAAACTAAGATGCATAATTAGAGAGGACAAAAGGAAAATTATGCTGGTATTTCTATCCTAAATAAAGAAAACTGTTCAGAAAAACCGCTAAGGAAATGACAAATAATTTGGAGTACATGTATTCACTATATCTTCATATTGTGTTTATCTTAAGGTTACGGTTGCTTTCTTATCCCTAAAATATGATCAGTAACAACTTTTCAGACCTAAGTAATACATGGGTAACGCCTTGACACTTATTTGCTGCAGCTGGTTTACATAGGACACATCAAACCAGAGCAAGACAGCAGAGTCTTGCTTAAGATACTGGAAATGTTTGCAAAGACTTCAAGAGTCCCAACTCTCTGATCATTGAGCAGCATTGCTGTATCATGATGAAACAGAATCATGATGTAAAGAGACTTTAAGAGCAATAAATACTGAAACATATAGAAAGAGAGAAGAAACTGTTTTCAGAGCTTGGAACTGCATATTGGTTGACACTTGAAGGTCACTGTTATTGCCCCTTACTTCAAAGGGAGGCATCAGAGAATGGCATCCTGCCAAACTGTTGTCTTTTTCCTCCCATTTCATTGTATGTGTAAAAAAACCTCACTGGCCTCAGGGGCTGATGTTTACAAATACTGGGAACACCACGGTGTGGAGGTGAACTCTCTAAGGCGTGCATAAAATGCTACAATAGACCTCTGGAGAAACATATTCAGATCCTGGTTTGGCATTACATTTCCTCAGGTAGTTCACCAAAACTAAACACACAGTGGAACATCCCCCCCCCCCCCCCCCCCAAAAAAAAAAAAAAAAAAAAAGAAAGAACACAACCAACAAAAAAACCTAAGTCACACTTTGCTTTCATTTGCCATGCAGCTAAAACTTTGTTTAAGTTTCAGTGCTTTCTTCAGTCCTCTTAAAATTCAAACAGGGAAAAAATCCACCATTGCCTTTACAGCAAAGTACAGTGCTGTCAACTGAACTCTGCTCATATAACAAGTATAAAACATTCCCTTTCAGCAAGATCCACAACCAGCAAACAGTACCCCTACTACAAAACCTGACATTCTACACAGGTATTTGAATTCAGGTAAAAAGTGCTGAAACAGTAACAGGGCATGTACTTAACACACTCATTAAGCTGTAATTTCTAAATTTTTAAATTATTATTACTCATGCATTAGTAGGTCAATCTCTATCTATAAATCAATGGAGTCTTTTGCTTACGGTATAGCTTTGAAAGAAATTTTTTCTTAACCCATCTCTTCCTTTATTGCATTCCTTACAGGAGGTTCCAAGATATTCTTACAAAGAGTAAGATCAAAAATTTCACATTTTTATTCCCTCTCCCTTCTAGTTTGCTTGACTTCACAAGTCAAATAACCCTACCTACACAAGAGAAACAAACGTTTCCTCCCTGCCCCAAACCTAAAATAGCAGATTAGATTTTGTACGTTATTGTTGTCAAAGACTAATAAAGGTCTGATGCTATGACCAGATGCTACCTTACCAAGCCTCTTAATTTCATAGACAAATCTTTCCAAAACGACTGCTTTTATTTTTGCCCATACCAATCAAATTGTGGAAAAAGTTAGTATCTCCCCCATAACTGATCGTATGCCATTCTATTTCTAAGCCCCCCCCTTCCCCCCCTCCATCCCCCTGGCCAAATGCTAGGTAGTTCAGCTCATATGTATATATATTAAAGAGATCCTTAGTATGTCCACAAATATGTGACTGTATGTTTATCCTGGAGGTGTTTTCTTTGTCTAGATTCATGCCTCAGTTTTTTATATATCCAAATCCAGGAACCTATATATAAATGTCTATGAAAAAAGTACATTTTTTTCCTTCTATTACAGCAATAAAAATAAATCTATTTCTTCTCTCTTCTGGGCATTTAATAATCCATATCACAGGCCAAACCCTGCATTAAATGCTGATGTTGAGTCTCCCCACTTTGCTGTTTCATACCTACCATACCACTCATCATATTTGTCACAGACAGCAACTCTAAGACATGTGGAATGCACCCACTCAAAATAAAATAAGTCCCACTCACCACTGCACTTTGATTTATAGCCATAAATATTTACATAATCAAAACATTTCATATAGTGTAGTGGAAAGTCACCATAACTTGAAACATCATGACAAAAACTAGAATTTTGCCATAGTAAATGCTAGAGAAAAATCAATCAGTTATGGTTTAAGATGTCTGAAAACATGGAAAATCATAATAAAAAAAAAAGACATCTCAGCTGTATTTTGGACAAACCATCCCTGAAGGCCTGGCTCTACATGAAGCAATTTGAATAATCAGTTAATGGGGCATAATAGCCGAACTAAGGTCTGTGCTGTTGGTTAGAAACTCGACAGGAATCCAAAGTTAAGCAGAAAAAATGCTTAGCATCGGAGGCTTAGCTGTGTTCATTGTTTTCTGGTAAAAGCAAAATAGTGTCATGATTTCTTCCTGCATCTGGGCAGTCCTCAAGCATCAAAAGCATGTATTTTCTAACAAAGAGACACTTATGACTTCTCAGCACAGCTTTCTTTTATTTAGACAAAAAAACCCCATTTTTTTTCTAGGACTATGAAGGGCATGAGAGCCCTTGAGCCCACTGTGCACCTTGCAATGGCGCTGTGTCCAGCTAGCCCAGGAATTTTCAGACAACTTCAGAATTCCCTTTCCTACTCTTTGTTCAGAGGAAGAGTCGTAACAGCCTTACAGACAGGACCCTAAAAAAGCACAGTTCGTAGGTATGTAATTCCCCGTTTGGTCCTCTGCTGTTTTTTCCTTATCTATACAGTTCTCCTGAAGGCCAAGTTCCTTCAGATTGAAAAATCTGGAAGCCTCAGGTGAACCTGAACAGTTGGTCTTCCTCATACCTTTTTAGCCTCATGGTCTAAAAAAGATAGCTTGTTAAATCGAGCTTTGGTCACTGATTCAGGATGCAGGCTATGCTCTGATGAGTTCTTAAGGTGATAGTCAGCTCTTCCACTCGTTAGGTTTCAAACACAGGAATACTGAAAAGTCAGTCCTAAGGAAGGCTGGTTATCGCTAGAGGAACATGTATAGTGTTATATGAACAGTATTAGTAATTCTTTTGTGATTGTTGATGATATAAACCAAACCAAAGCTATGAAAAAGAAGAAGTAGAGTCTAGTAAAGTGAGAAAAATACCTAATCCTAGCTATTCACAACTTTATAAATCTCAATTTTTGATCGTAACTAATTCCACAAAGCTTTGACAGAGCCAGTCACTTGAATGCTGGTAAGAGGTGTCAGTGTAAATCTTGTGAAAGCTGCCTTGAGTATGTTTCATAGGTCTGGCTTACACAGCTCTGAAGGGACACCCTGGGAGACAGACAGGGATGGTCAATGTGCAGAAATGAAGAAATGGAAATGCACAGCAAATTGTGAAACACATTAATTTGAAAAAACTGGGAGAAGTACTTGTTTCTGGTTTGTATGTACAGGGCTCCTGCAGAGCACCTGTTCAGTGCTGCATACAGCCCTGAAAGCCTCTGAACTACCTGCCTTCTACTCCCTCAAAGTCAGACACGACTAAGACTGAAAACCAGACAGATTGCTATTTGTTTTTCAATGCTTATATAGCCATCAATCACTGCATACAATAACATCAATCTAGTGCAAGTTCCATGCCACTCCTTACATTTTACTTCAAATCTATCCATTGTGTGGTTGGAAAAAGCTAGCTTTACTTTAAAAAGAAAAAAAAAAATATCCATGGAAGAATCTGTTTAAAAGTCTACTGCTTAAGATACAGCATGCTAGACCACAGATTGAGAGCACTCAATTTGGACCAGGGCAGAAAACCTTGGGAGGTGCCCTCAGGAAAGCATTTAAAATGCCATGTTCACAGGACTGAAGTTTCCCCCAGGCTTTTTGGTGCTCTATGCCATCATGGTAAAGAAAGATGTTTTGAGCAAAGCAAACCTGCTGCTGGTCAGGACTGGCATTTTAAAGTACAGTGCAGCAACTACATACCCTTAAACCAACACTCAGCCTTTAGTAGTCATTATCAACTTCTTTCTTTATTTATTTAGCAACAGGCACATTAGGCTGGGTTTCACTCTCCATGAAAACTATTTTAACACAAAGCAGATTTGGGTCCTTGTTTGTTTTGAACCACAAGCAAAAAAGCAAAACATTAAGTTTGGAAGAAGGTTGCCAAATGGATGAAAAAGGCCTGCAAGCTTTCCTTTTGGTTGCCCTTAGCAGTTACGGTCAACTTTTCTCAGCTCGAAACCCGAAGTCTGCTCTCAATTAGCCTGGCATAGATCAGAGCAACTCCATTGACTTCAGACAGCTTTTCTGGATATAGAGTATTGTGGGACAGAACAGAATTTGGCCAATATTGTCTTTTTTTGTTTTACCGGCACCATGGATTTTTCTCGTTTTGGAAGGCTTATCGGTTGACACAAAGCAGATGACTGTGGACAACCTGTTTGATGTGGTAAACAAAAGCAAAGTAACTGCCAAACCAGCTGACTGACTGAGAAAGAAAAGAAACATGAACATTGTGGGAAGGAGAATGCTGAGGAAGAACTTGAACCTTCCACTGATTTTGGTAGTGAAGTCCAAAAATAACCAAGAATATTGCCCAAAATAAAGTTTAGTACAGTGTAAGAGTGTGACTTTAATGTCTAACCATGTCCATCAGAGGCAATTCCACTGAACTTGACTGCACTAATCCACTGTAAAACCATAGACATCTGCAACCACACACAAAGTTTAGATACCAGCAGGAGCAACATAGTAAGATTATCATTAGTATTATTACATGTTTCCTATTAGTAAAGAAAATTTAGTGAAGGCGTTAAGACTGAAATCCATTTTGAGGACAATTTTGCAGAAAATACAACACTGCAAAAAATTATTGCAAACTTTTTTTCTTCCTTGAGAGAGACTAGGATTGCGAACCGAAATAAGGTCATTAGCAGAAGACAGATCTTTCCTGGATGAATAAAAGTTACTTTCAGTTTAGAGAGGTAATAAGTAATTTTTATCGATTAGTACTGATTTGTCTTTGCAACATTAACATGGAAGCAGAAGGAACACAACAAGCATTTCTTGTTTTAAATCAAAACAGGTGATGTCTGCATCGTATTTTAACATATAAATTTAAAAATATCATTACACATTGCAGCAAGGCACAAACTTAGGATTTTTTATTAAAATCAATAATTATGTTGCATCAGAAACCATATGATCAAATTTGCAAACTTGATTCCAGTAGGAACAATGCAGACAGAAAAACCTCTTTTCACTTAAGGTTAATTCAAACTTTATAAACGTGTAAAAACTTTGTATGAGTCATTCAACTTCACTATTTTTCCTGTTCAAATGTTAATGAATAGAAGCCATTAAGCTTTTACTTTATTTTTTTGTCCCAGTTTAGCTATCAGGTGTACAGATACTGTTGCATTCATCTGGACTATTTCACTGAAAGCTGAGAGACTCACTGGGATATGATAAAGCAGGAAGGCTGGTTTTCCTCTTCCTACTACAACTACAGATTTGGGCAGATGATGAGACTAAACATGTGAAGGACAGAATCTGCTCTTCTGAAATGCTCATTTACAAGAAACTCAGTGAGATTCATAGAAGAGCCAGCAGTTGACTAACTTCTTGTTTTCTTGTTATGGCAACTTTAAATTCAGTGGGCATAGACCTTGCATTTTCAGGTACTGAAACATATTCCCTGGTCTGTAATGTCCAGTGGGGGGTGGGGTGGTGGTGGTGGAAGATTTGCTAGCTACAAGTAATACCCCCTGTCTTTACCTGCAAAGAGGATGGGGGGTGGGTGGGTGAAGGATATTTATTTCACTAATACATGAATTACAGATCAGTGTTACATACATTCATAATTGAATGCCTCTTTCCTTAGAGGCAGCTAAGCAAGTTAGAAATTCCAAATGGAGTTGAGGAGAATTTAATTATTTTCCTAGAGAAGATTTCAAGCACAGCTGCAACACAAAATTAAATTTGACTTCTTAAATTAAGAATTCTTTCCTAGATTTAATCTTACATTATGCTTTAAATTATGTCACTCTCAGAGAGGGTGTGGAGCAGAAGTGGCAATTTTTTTACAGAATAATAGGACATTATTGGTATTATGCTATGTTGGTGAAAAAAATATTTCAAAGAACTTATGAAACTAATATGCCATGTTTCTACTTACCCGATACTAAATATCAGCTCAAACACAAATTCATTAGGAGTTTGAATTTGCAAAACAAAGCTAGTAAGCAAACATAAATAGTGAGAAAACATATTGATAGAAGTTGGTGTCCTGCATGGCTTATAATTTGTGTAATTACAGTAAGAGAATCAACAGTTTCTGCAGAGTTGAAGCACCTCCTCATTTCCAAGCCAAATTAATCCATTTAAAAGAATCAGTGATATCTTATTCACATCCATGGATACAGATTCCCAGTCACACTGGTAAGTCAAAGCAGGGCCCAAGATCATGCATGAGGCATCCCATGCAGAGCAGGTGAAGCCCTCAGCTGTACTCACACTGAAGATGCTTTAAACTTGGCTTCAAATGCACTGTCATCCTTGTCATCAGCCTGTAAGACCATGGGGCTCTCAGCTGCCAGCCCACTAACAATCCAGCCAACAGAAAGTGATGGAAAACAAGCATGAATGTGTTGCCAAATACAAGAAGTAAAAAAAAAAAGAAGCAAGAAAAAAAAGGAAAAAAAAAAAAAACAAAAAAGAAGCCATTACACGGCACACAACACGTAACTACTGTTTAAATTGTTTGGAATCTTATATTTTCATATTGCCTGAGGCCATTAAACTTTAGTCAACTCAGTTTGCTTTGCAAGGGCTGCTTTACCTGTAAAACTTTACCCTGTAAAAAGGGACTTCAAGGCTTCAAGTTCACATTCAGTACTAACCAACAGAAATGTCCACAGAACTTCCCAAATGTTATCACCAACACAAGATACACTCTTCACGGAACATGCTTCTTCAGTTTTGCAAACTGCACCTTCAGCCACTGGCTAACAGCATCCAGCTTTAGCTATCTGCAGCTTATGTATCTTCACCTGAGCTAGTCAGCCTGATTCCCTTTGTAGTCAACAAAGAAACAGCCAGTTTCAGAGTATGATTCATCTTGGCTGAAATTTCAGGCATGTAGGATGTGTTAGATAACTGAAGGCCTACCAGTGCTTGCTGCACTCCACTGACATCAAAGGGAAGTTAGCTGATCAGACATCAGACTTAGGCAAAATGAATTCCAGCCCTCTTTTGCAGTAGTCAGACACGCTAAGGATCTGCAGCTCACTTTTTTCCCCCAAGTATGTATGGCCCAAGCCAAGCATCACAGGATGGCAATGATACTAGCTTCAACAGACTCCAGTGTTGCAGACTGCTGCTCAACTAGTGGTTGCTACCTTTCCTTCAGTAATTATAAAACATTAGATATATTCACTACTATTCACTACTACAGTGTATCCTCATAGGAAAATATTTATGCTGTAATGCTGATTGCAAAGGAAAAAAAAAAAAAGATCTGTAACATACAGGACAAGTAGTTCTCTGTTAATGCGAATATATTCTTGTTACAAGTTTCTTTTATGTGAATATATTGAACATAAAATCTGTCAATGGATGAACTTAAGCTTGATTAGTTCCCATATCAAATGCTCTACCTCATGTGCTTTGGGGGTGTTTACTTAGGGCAGATGTTGCCAAAGAATTTAGCTATGTAGATAATTCACCTACAAATCCATTTCTTTTCGTTGTTGGTGTCTTCTTGTTTTAACTTTAAATATACCTTTTTAAAAATTATTTTTTAATTCAATGGAAATGGGGAAATAAAGAAAAGTCTGTCATATTAATAAAGTGAAATGAACATAACAAAAAGTAATAGGGGAAAAGAAAGGGATATTCCCCAGCTCACGCACTTACCTTTCACTGAGATCTTCAACACGCTGTCCATGGCCTAGAATGAAGGTAGGGTTTGACTGACTGCATGGACTCGCAGGGGCTGATAAAGTGCTTTTGACATTCTGTACCGAGTGCCTGCGGCTCCGTCGGCGCTCTAACCCCCTTCGCTCACTAGCACCGAGACTGGCCCTTCTCCGGTCCTTGCGCCCGCTTGGAGGGGGGTCAACACTCTCATCTCCATCCTCATGTCTCAGTGTCATCTGAGAAAGACAGGAAGAAAGGTGAGGCTTCTGACACAGTTCCTTTAAGTACCACAGGTCTTCACACCTAGGCTTTAAGTATTAACTGATCTCAACATGATTAACTCCTACTGCCATCACCATTTCTATAGCTATACCTGTAAATTGCTGTCTATCCATCAGTGTCGTGTAGCAGCTCTAGTAATTATATACTATGTACTATAGAGAGAGAGAGTATGTAGAATTATATACTAACACCTTGTACAAAACGCTACAGGACCTGTAACAACACATCTATGTATCTCCTAGTTTTCTGTTTGGATGGGGTTTTTTTGTTTGTTTGCCTTTTTTTTTTTTTTTTTTTTTTTAATGTAGGACTTACTTTTCAAGGAAGCTGAGCAGTGTTGGACACCTAGCTCTCTTTACTTCCTTCCAAAATACTTAGGTGAAGGCCTTGCTCCAGTGAAATCAACAGAAAAAAACCTCTCATGCATTGACTGATTGAACATTTCCTCACGTTCAGACACAACACTTGATCAAGTGGAAGTTACCATCTACTACTTTAAAAAGCATTTTAAAATTGTGTCATCATTTCTTCCCAGCCAAGGACGAGATCAGTAGATGTACAGGTAACCGCATTCCTCTTAAAAAAAATATCTATTTTGATAGATATCCCTGCAAAGTAAACATAGCAAAAAACCACCTGTTGTGGTTTAACCCCGGCTGGCAACCAAGCCCCACGCAGCCACTCACTCACTCCCCCACACCCAGAGGGATGGGGAGGAGAGTCGGAAAGGAGTGTAAAAACTTCAGGGTTGAGATAAGAACAATTTGATAATATAAACAGAATTAAAATGAAAGAACAATAACAATACTAATCATAATAACAACAACAACAGTTATAATGGAAAGGTGGGGGAAAGAATAAAATACAAAAGGGAAAGGGAGACAGGAAAACAAGTGATGCACAGTACAACCGCTCACCACCTGCTGACCGATACCCAGTCAGTCCCCAAGCGACGGTCCACAGGCCCCAGCTAACCCCTCAAGTCTATATACCAAGCGTGACACCCCATGGTACGGAATACCTCTTTGGCCAGTTTGGGTCACCTGTCCTAGCTGGGTTCCCTCCAAATTTCCCGTGCCCCTCCAGCCCTCTCACTGGCAGGGCCCGCCTGAGAAACTGAAAAGTCCTTGATGTAGTGTAAACATCACCCAGAAACAACTAAAAGCATCAGTGTGCCATCAGCATTGTTCTCATACCAAATCCAAACCACAGCACTGCACCAGCTACTAATAAAAAAATTAACTCTATCCCAGCTGAAACCAGGACAAAACCCAACCTGACAAACAAAACTATTTCTTGGAACTGGTACCACAATAGATTAAAAGAAAAACCTGCAGACCACACATCTCCTCTAAGCCTCCAAATTTCTAGGTTAGCATAATTACTTCCACGTATGCCTTTCAGTGGAAAATTCAGTATTTCCTGCCAGTTCAGAAGCATTATCAATACAGAGGAACATATGTATAATATCAGATAAGAATGATGCTAAGAATAGCATGGCCACAATGACATTTGACAGAAATTTCTGACACAGGGTGTGAGCTCATTAGTTGGAAAGAGCAGAGGAGTAGAATACAGGTGCAACACTGAGTATCTTGAATGCTGTTGACATGCTAGTGTGATTGTATCTCTAACAAAAACAAAGCAAGGCTACCTTGGGGTACATGAGAAGAGATATCGCTTGCAGATACAACAAAGTGGATCTTATCTGAAATGCAACATAAAATTTAAGTAACCTTTATATGAGAAAGATCCATGCAGATAGGCAGAGGTACAGAAGAGGGTGATGTGGGTGATCATGAGAATGCATATCTTCTTGTTTCTATTAGCCTTGTTTTTCTGATAAACCTTACCATAAAGTGACTTTTAACAAAACAAAGGCAGGGGGAAGTGATGTATCTCTGCTTAGGGTGTAAAATCTATTTCAGTGGGGAAGAAGAGATTTTTCAGACAAAGAACAATATTGGCAGAAAAAGAGAAAGAACGTGGATAGGCATGTCTAAATTTAGCCTGGTCAAGAGGAAGCTGGTACCCAACTAAGCCAACTGCTAATTTTGCAAGCAAGTCTTTCAGTAAGCACAGCATGCAAAAAAACCCCAGCTTTTAACATTAATGATCATCTTTTTAAAAGGATTTTATGAGCTGATGCCTCTGACAATAGGAAAAGAAAGAAGAACATGAAGCCATCTCATTCTTGTGTTCCTATTTTGGCCTGACGTTTCCTGCAAACTGCTGTGTATAAAATTTAACTGCTAAAGTTAGTGAAGTGACATGGGTGTAGAGCTGATGAAAAAATGGAGAATCAAATCCACCAAATCCTTTTCTGGACTTAGATGGTGATAAAGACATTTCATTTCATCACACCAGAACATGCATTCGCATTTACATTGCATTAACTTCAGCCTTAAACTTCCCCGCTTCAACACTTCCTGAAGTCTGAAAAGAGGCTAATTATTAAGAAACTGGATATCCTACCCTCACATATAAATACTTCAGAAGTAGTTATTTTATACCTAGGTGGTGAATGTAGAGTCACTCATTACTCCACTGCTGCAAACTGTATAGGATCTGGTCCAGTGTAAACTCATAAACAAGGACTTGCTGGGTATTCAGCTGCAGAACAAGTGGTATTTGTGAAGCCAAGCTCAGCCGAACCTTTTTCATGAGCTGAATACTTTTGCATATGGAAAGAACTTCTACTTACTTCAGGATGTGTAACTAGCAGTCTGAGAAAGTTTTAATTGCAGGCAGAATTGCCTCTGAGGAGGCCAGTAAATGTGCTGGTTTGTCTTGGAGTATGCCCCAGCTTTAGAATGAAACACATTTGCATTAAATACAGCTATGTACCATAGCAGGTCACATACTAATATGTATAATATTTCTACCAACCAGATGTTTTTCTTTCAAAATAAAATAGATAACCAAATTTCACCTAGGTTACATTCCCCTCCCTCCTTTAGGCTTTGAAGTTTGCACAAGCTGTAAGATGCATAAAACAGGGCATGTTACGTTACCTCATAAATGTTAAATTGCTCAACTAAGTCCAAGTCTGTTCCTTTCTTGTTCAAGTGTCTCTGTGAAATAGCTTCAATGCCTAGCTCTTCCAGACAGTCCACCACGTCGTAGAAAGAGTCTTGATCTGGCAACCCCGACAGTGTCTAAGAATCAAAGGAAAAAACATTTAAATCTGTTTGTTTTGAAAAGAATTAAACAAAGGTTTTTAAAAGCGAGTGGCGAGTGGTGCTGTGTATGATTTCAATAAAGTAAAACCCATGATGTGGGATTAGAGACACTGCTAGAAAATAAAAAACAAGTGGCACAGCTTTTAACAAACAACTTACTGCACTGTGTAGAAAAATGAATAATTGGCAAATCAAATAAATGTTGTTATTTCATGCAAAAAAGTATGGAAAATGTGGGTCTTTAAAATGCACAGTTGGATTCTTCCTGGCTTCATTCAAGGATGAATTTAAAGAACAGAGAATGTTAAAGCATCAAACACAGGGGAAAAAGCAAAGAGAGAAAAAAATGGTCTAGTTAAAAACAGTGAGGCTGATTTCCTACTGATTCCTGCAAGTTTGACCTTAAGAAGAAAAAGTCTAATGCACAGCTATGTGATGTCAGGACAGCAGGAAACAGGCTGCACCATGTGCCTACTGTCCTCCACACCTGCAGCAGAGGTCATCCTCCCAGTGCAAAAATTGTTTTATATTACAGAGATACTGACACTTCTCCTCCCTTCGTCCCTTTCAACTTGGAAAGTCTTATTAAAGGTTCACTGACTCCTTAAGCCCCATAAAATGTTAAAAGAGTTACTTTTTCTGATTACGGAGTAAGTTGTTGCCAGTGACACTAGAGAGGAGATTTTGCACACTAGAAAACAAAGAACACTAATAATATGCCAATATTAAAATGAACTGTTTGAGTTCAGAGCCTTCTATGGCACCTGCTCTATGTTCAAGAGAGAGCACTTTCTTTACCACAGTCACTTCCCAATTTAGTGGTGAAGTCAGAGAACAGAGAAGAGAAAGGTGGTCTTCTGCAGTATACCATGTATTACCGCAGTATACCACTGCAGTGCATGTAACAAGAGGGATTGATTCAAGCCACTCACAACTTTACCGCTGAGTGATACGCAGGAAGAGTACATGGGCATTGGACAGCTTTGTTCAGAGCACAAGTGAACTTCATCCACCAAAGTCCTGCAGATATTTACAAAAGCAACAGAAGACACTACTATTCTAGTTTGCCACTGATTTTTACTCATCTTCTGCTAATTTTTTACTGCTCCTTATGGATGATGGAGAAAAATTAGTGTAGTTCTGTGCATGTTGAGCAGAAACTACTGAACATAGTGTGCAACCTACTTGCAGAGCAACATATACCTCATCACAATGATCAGTCTATACAGAGCTGTTTCTGCAAAAGTCATGAGTTCAGACTGGAAGCAGCACAGTTATTCTGGATTACCTCACCAGAGAAGTAGTTTCTTCTCTCCTATTTAATGAACTAAATAACTTACCTATACTCCCAGTAGAGAAGGGAAAGTGCAAGAGATAGAGACAGCACACGCAAATACCAGGCCCTCTACAGAAAGAGTTTCATCTTCTCATGCCTGGGATGGGATAAATTGCCCTCTGAGAATACTGGTTTTCTGGTGCCTGGCTTTTCCAAAGTGGCTCTGAGCAGCAGAGTAGAGAAAAGACCAGCCACTCTGGGCTGCCTTGGTACACCAAGGCTTTATATTCACAAAACCTGGTCTGAATTATGTGACTAACAAGAGAGAGGAATAGACAGCTGACATATCCTGCCCTGTTAGAGCACCTCTTTCCTGTGAAATGAGGCACTGGAATATGTGCATCACCAAGGTATTTTTTAATGTTTTGTTTTGATTTTTTTAACTAAACACAACACAACAACATTTTCTTTAACATTACAGAACTATTAACTTATGTTTGCTGAGGTCCACCACAACAGGAATGCTTAGGACAAACACTAATGAAGTGTTAGGATTATACTTTCAGGTCTATACTTTCAGGTTCTAATTAAGCATTTGTCTCTGTCCGGGAGCGTACTTAAGCCTCTGTGTAAAATCCACTGAAGACCATAGAAATCACAGAACCACAGAATCATTTCAATTGGAAAAGACCTTTGAGGTCATCAAGTCCAACCATTAACACAGGACTGCCAATGCCATCACTAAACCATGTCCCAAAGCATCACACCTATCCTTTCTTTAAACACCTCCAGGGATGGTGATCCCACTGCCTCCCTGGGCAGCCTGTTCCCATGCTTCACCACCTTTTCAGTGAAGAATTATTTCCTAATAATCAGTCTAAATTTCTCCTGGAGTAACCTAAGGCTGTTTCCTTTTCTCCTGTCACTTGCTATCTGGGAGAAGAGACTGACACCCACCTTACTACAACCTCCTTTCAGGTACTTGTAGAGGGTGACAAGGTGCCTCCTGAGGTGCCTCTTTCTGCAGACTAAACCACCCCAGTTCCCTCAGCTGCTCCTCATAAGGCTCATGCTCCAGACCCTTCACCAGCTCCATTGCCCATCTCTGGACACACTCCAGCACCTCTGCGTCCCTCCTGCAGTGAGGGGCCCAAAACTGAACACAGGATTTGAGGTGCGGCCTCACCAGTGCTGAGTATGGGGGGCAATCGCTGCCCTGGTCCTGCTGGCCACACTGTTTCTGAATCAAGCCAGGGTGCTGGTGGCCTTCTTGACCATGAAACTGATTTTCCTAAACGGCACTGAAAATAGTACATTTTCTTCCTTCCTAAACTTGCCACTTAGCATTGAGTAAAAATCTGAGTATTCAGCAACTGAAGCTATCACACTGTAAATTCAATGGAGCTTTAACATGGACATGGATATACTCTAACAGAAAAAGTTTGACCTATCAGATTTCCTCTTGCTTATAAGAGAAGTAGACAGTAACTACACTAACCTAAGCGTATTCATGGATAGTAAGATGTGATGTCTTCTGTGCAAAGGGGTGGACAAAAAGTCAGATCTTCTGCACAGATTTTCTGATCACTTCTTCAAATATCAGGAAATGGTCTTTATGTTGGTATGTAGATCACTGACCTTCAAGTATAGCTTTTTGAAAATTGGAGGTAAGGCAGACTGTAGGCAGGCAAAACAGTAGCATAAGGTAGCATTTATTGGCAACCCTGCTTTTCTCACCAGGATTTAGTTGGTTAATATAATTTAAAATCATGCAGCAGTGGAAATCCAATTTTCACTGCATGCTTCTGGCCAGAATTGAGCAATTCAACTCCCAGATATGGAAATCAATATTTTCCCCTTGCACAGTTTGTCATTAAGCCCACAGATCCATTTTCAGAGCCTAATGCATATCAAATTCAATTTCTACCATTATAAAATGGGATGTAAAAGGGCACCAATGGTGTCACAACAAGGTCAGTTCAGTCTAGCACAGGAGAAAGATTTCTGCAGTAACTAAACACAAGGGACATGAAGTGCTTGCATGACTGATTAATTCTGGCTTGTGGTATTACAATACAGAGGTGGGCCCCATTTTCCTGGTGACTTTATCAAGGAAACAAAAGCTGCAAACAACAGAGTACAGGCCGTAAATTGAGCAGGTCCTTCCAAGTTCCTTGCTTCTTCCTGAGTACCTGGTTAAGGTCAAAAAGATACTCCAATATCAAAATATACATACAAATTCCAAATAGTTCCTCCTGCTTTGAAGACGGAATGAACCTTACAAAATGAAAATGTCTCTAAATAATTAAAATTTAGCCACTTGAAGAAGCATGTTTAAACCATACTCTTGTTTGCTTGATGGATTTTGTTACGGTCTTGCTTGCTTAGACCAAAACTGGGATTTCAAACCTGAGACTCTTCCAAACTGAGGTGTACAAAGGAAGCATGACTATGAATACCAAGACTCATTCCTATGCCTCTATGCAGTTTTGCGTTGAGGAAACATCCCTGAATTCAGATTTTTATCTGTTTATTGTGTGATTTGTCCAAGTTGCTTTTCCAAGCCCTTGCAGGAAAACCTGCGTAGCTTTGAGTTCTTCCTTGTCAAGTGGCTGTTTTTGGGATAGTGAACTAAATTAAAACCAAAACCCCAGCTAAGAGTTTTGCCCATGATATATCTCCTTACATTTTTACCAAAGCCTAAATAATACATTTCACCTACCACTAACAGTGGTGTAACAGTCCCAACAGAAAGAAAGGCGAGAAAACTAATGAAGCTGTATCAGGGTTACAGAAAAAAAAGGGGGGGGGGAAAGGAAAAAAAAAAAAAAAGGAAAATAAAAAGGGGGGGGTGGTGGTGTTTAGGGGAGTGTAACAGCCAAATGTTTTCCTAGATGATAAAACTTATCAGACAACATACTCAACTGGTAATAGTACAATATTCTTATCACTACATATCCTCAGTTATGTTTCTGAACAAAAGCTGACATAAATTAGGGCTAGGGTATGCCTGGCTTCCAACTGAACGGCTCTTTATTTGCAGTACTAGAAACGCATAGCCCTGGATGATACTAGCTAGTAAAAATAATTAATAAGTATAGTGCCTTTTGTCATTTACAAAGTGATCACAAGATAAAGCAGTGGTGCAGAGAGGATAGAGACAACAGAAAGCCCATTTGGTGTGCATAATACAAGAGTACAGCTCGGGGTTACTAAACATCCAGCAGACTGGGCTTTACTAGAGGGCTCATGCACTAGATCGATAGACATTAGCTAAATCTTACATGCTTTGGTAAAAAGAGCTATATGGTAAATAAATATGCCTAAGGGCATTAACCAAATTTTCTGTTGCTTTGGGATAGGAAGAAGCCTCTCTTGTGCACTTGTTTCTCAGGAAACATAACTTCTAAATCATCTGGTGCCACCAACATCAGACATGGGACAAGAGATGATGATTGCTCCAGTGTGGCAGTTGTGATGTTCTTAAAGCAGGTCACTGAAAATTGATGTGCCAGCTGCTGTAGTAACACCACACTGGCCTGAAACAGCATTTTTTCAACTACAGCTGATGGACTGTTGGTGGGTGGTACTCTTAAAATCCCACTAGTGACCACTGGCCTGGAAGTTGGTGCTTAAATTCTGGTCTTATACTGGACCTGCCAATGTTCAGTGATTAATCCAACTACATTTAAACATATTAATCTTTAGGTACCTTGCAATTATTTTATCTATACTTCTTTAAAACGTATTGTATGATATAAGAGAAAAAAACTATCAAATACAGGTAAAAAGAAAATCAACAGTAATCTTACAACTACAAAGCTTCTAGCATAATCTTAATAATGAAGAGATTTTATAGCAGAAAGTGAATTGAACGCAACACCAACTTTTCTTTCTGCATTTGTTAAGCAGTTTGTTGTGGTTTTTTTTTTAATAGAAAATAGACACAAGGGCTTTAATCTATCCAGACTTTAGTAATAAAAATGAAGGAAGCAGAGATTACAATAAGATCTAACAGATCACAGGAGCTAACAAAAGGATGATAAGCAAAGGTTATACTGGAACTACACATAACCAGAAGAGTATCTGCGTTGGGATCAGTCTCATGTAAGAGATTCATTAATGTCTAAATCTCCCCAAATTAAGAGGGTTAAATTTTAGCATAAGTAAATTGGTTAAGCATCAACAAAAGATAGGAAGAGGATAAAAAGATTAGAGCAATACTTATGTCTGGCCAGGTGTTTTCTGCTCTTGAGCAGGAAAGAAAACAGTCCATAAACATGTACATGGAGAAAGGAAAAGGAGTAGAAGTATGCTTCCTCAAGGCAAATCCCTCATAAGGACTCTGACTACACTGAACACTGACATTTCCTTGCTTAGAGAAGCTGAAACCATCTAAGCCTTCTTTGTATTCTCTGCCGGGGGGAAAAATTACAACTGTGACATGCTGCTTGCTGTTTTCTCTATAATCATGAAAAAAATCCCATTAAAAACATCATAAGGCCGTCCATAAGCCAGATCATAATTATAAGTGTGGCATTGTGGGATTCCTGTCTTCCTTGATCTTCATAACTGCCTTGCTCCTTTGACTGCGAGATGCTTTTTCTTTTTGTGTGCTTTTAAAAAACTGCCTCCTCCCCAAAATAGCTTTAAATGTAGTGAAAAGCTCAGATGAAAGGAATCAACTATAGGATAATAAAAGTCAACAGAGAACAAAATTTTGGAAGAAGTCAAACACCAAGTAGCTTACAACTGTGTGGATAATGAAGAGAATTATCTCAGAAAGAGGAACCGGTATGCAAAACAACAAGGTGTAAAACAAAATGTTAAAAACTAGTCACCTGGGCTTTAACAGCACCTACAGACAGAAGCATATAAAGCTGGTGATGCCTTTCAGAAAGAGTACGTCAGTGAGATAAGGTGGTCTTTTGAATTCAAGAGGGTCCTTACTACCATGTAAGCAGTAGAAAGGGTGACTAAGTACAGTAATGTCAGTGGCATTGCCAGGAGGGGTTTTTCTCTCTCGGGCATCTTTGCTGGACAATATCTGCTATTAAGAAATCATTTTATTGAAAAAACTACCAAAGCAAACCACAGCCCCAGCCATGTAGCCATGAGCACAATAAGCTGGCAGCTTGATTTATGATCTCTACTAATAAACTCAGGATCTTTAAATGAATATAATGAACAATAATAGTAGTCTGTAATACTCTTGCCTATGCAGTTTAAGCATAAAACACACAGCTATTTTGATTTGCTAGTAGTAGGGTTGAGCTTCTGTGCTCTTAAAAAATATCCATTTTTAATTTTAGTCACCCTAGGACTTGTTTAGGACGAGATGTTAATTTTTGAAGAACTTACACTTAAGAATTTCTAACTTCTACGGGCCTTTCACCTTCTACCTCCTCATAGCACAAGTACTTGGGAAAACATTTGATTTTACTGCAAAACTATACTTATAATACACGACACCAGAAAATGTAAAGAAAGAAGAAAAAATGTAACCTCTTTTTTTTTTTTTTTAAAGCAGAAACACTTTTATGAGCACTCAGACCTGTTAAATTCATCATATTTGGTTTGCAGTAAAAAACCTCATTAAATTATCTAAACTAGAAAATTGTGCACAATGCAAGCCTTTGTGAGCATGTGATCTTTTTGCCAGCACTTAAGCTTTCTTTCTCCCCTTCGATAATATACTGAGTTAGTTCGTTGAATTTTGTTTTGCACTGCATTGTCCATGTCGGGAGAAGAGCCATGTCATAACACATCCATACAGCAACTAGAAAACCAGTAATTCCACTCCCAGCTGCTGCCTCTGAGTGACGGCAGCACAAGTAACAAGTGTGCTGATTGATCCTGCAACTTGTGCAGCTTTTCCTACAACTTCTCTGGGACACGTCTCCTTTGTCATATATTCCCAACAGGGAAGATCATTATGCAATTGAAAATACTAACATTATCTCCATCAGTTATGCTAGCAAAGTAAACAAACCTTGTTAACCAAGGTCATTGCATAAACCAGTAGTTCAGTATCAACGCCATCCTTCTCCTCTAGGATCTCCATGATGTTGGACCACGGCTTGGCTCCTAGAGGAAAAGCAGAAATCATTGGTGACAGTGATCAAACCCAAAAGCTATAGCATCAACATTTATCCAAAAAGCAGCACAAGTTGGAATATATGGCCAGGTGGAAGATCAAGCTGGAAAAATGCAGCTTCCTCTACAGTCTTTCCTGCTTCACAGAAAGTAAAGTCAATGCAGACAGTGAAAGCTACAGTACATCTTAATGCAGGGGTCTAAAATATGCCAGATGGACTTTCCCCAAAGGTACCAATTTCTCTCCCTTGGTGATGAAGGAAGCTCTGTTAGCCCAGTGTGATTGACACCAACATCTAAAAATCAGGGGGGAGGAATTTTAGCCCACCTACCACAGATTCATACAGGCCTAGAAAAATCTTCAATAAAATCCTATACGCTACACTTTCAGTGCACCTGTTGTTCACGTTCCTAGTGCTATTACTGAGTTATGCTGCATTAAGGTAAGTCCTGCTAACAAAACAGTGTAGCAGAGGAACACTGTTTTCTAAAATTACAGGCTGTGTGTCTTGGATAATGAAATGACCAATGAGGGGAAAAGATTTGTGCTGTGATTCCTATTAAAATTATTTTAATAAGAATCCCCTCTACAGAACTTTAGATATGTTTCTCTCGTTTGTCCACTAAGTAAGGTCAAAATTTGTGCTTCTAGTTATGATGTATTTGCTTGATTTGCATATTGATTTGCAGTTGCATTGTTCTTCAATGCCCAAAACCAAGTGGCTTAGTGAGTTACCATGCCAAAAACGTCAGACAGGCAATGTCAGTCAGACTCAAGATAAGCTCCTGTGTGGAAGGTACCTTGTAAAACCATTTTACTTAATTTGACTAAAAGGCAGATAGTTGCATTTACTAAAGAAAACCCCCATGTAACTATTTTATCTAGGAAACCAAACTCAATAGTGAAAGGCTATAATTCAGTGTTTTGTTTGGAGTAAAGTTAAAGGTGAGAAGGACAAAGCAAAAAGCTAACCCTAACTTAGAGATACTCAATTCAACTACACAAGTATTACTCCAAGAGCCGTTGAATTTCATGAAGGAAAACATGCAGAGTATTCCACCAGCCCACATCCCCTAGACACTGTAGGGATGATGATAGTTTGAGTATAATGAGGCAGTAAAATGCAAATATTTCATCATAGCCACCTGTTGCTGACTGATCAGAGACTCTGCATTTCTGTCACAGTGATAACAGCCCTTGTTTATGCCTGCTGATATTATATATATATCCTGCTACACCGAATTAAAATCTCTGCTAAGCAAGGATGTCCATTTTCAAGGCAATGGCAGTCCACGGTGTGGAAAAGCCTGTCTATTAATGAATGCACAGAAAACAGCAGTGTTTCTCCTGGTTTCTCTCCCCCTCTTTTTGAGACAGTCTCTGATCTTTACTACTGAATAATAAATCAGAGCCTCCTTATACGAAGCAAAATCAAAGGGGTGGGGCAAGGTGGGTAGGTGTTCAGCCTTAGCTCTCCAGGTGTATTTATGTGCATTATTAATTAAATACTAATTCAAATACATGGCTGTAATGAAAAGGCATTAGACCCTCCTTACTATATTCTCTGCATCACCAGACATTTTGTGCAGTACATGTTCAAAAGACATGTGGAACAAATTCGCTCGGCTCACAAATGATATATGATCAGCAGGAATGATATCCTTAGTACAAAAATGTCTTGCTGTGGTTTCCAGTGAAAAATACAAATGGAAGAAAATAAGAAAGAGAAAGAAAATGGGGAAACTATGCAAGTCTGACTTATAACAATGGCATTTGGAAAAAAGTGAGTTAACAACAACACAGAAAATTAATTCTTTAATCCATTTCATTATTCAGTGAGAGTCATTCATTATTTTGCAGGGCAGGTTTTATTCTTATTGGAAGAATCCTGTTCTGTTTTTTAAAGACAGCATCCTGGTGTTTAATTTTTTTCCTGAATGTCTCAATTACTTCAACATTATCATAAAAGAATATTTCATGATCACTTTTCTGTTTTCTTGAAAGGATGATGTATGATTTTTTTCTACCCCTGCTGTTTCTTTATTTCAGAATACAATTTTTTAAAATTGTTAATCAGACACCCTTACTAGTAAGGCAGCCCTGTAATAGCTCATCCATCTTTCAAAAGCTTTAAATAAGGTGCTGCTACTAAACGTAAGCAATTTCCAAAATCTAGCCTTAAATTTGAGATTCTCCATCTATTCCCTGACTAATATCAGGAGGAGGCACTACTGTCAATGACTGATAGAGCTACTCCAATTTGTACCAGATTAAACCTTTCTTTTCAAATGCTATTTTCCTCATGATCTCAAGATGAACAGCCAAGGGTTAAATGTGGAAATAGCCATAAGGGCACCTTCCCACCTGGGGACAAGGCAATTCTGGTGTGGAAGTCGCACCGTTGACTTAGTGCATTACTATATTCCTTGCTAATATATAATGAGAGCCTACAGTGTCCAACCTATGATCCGAACAGCATGGGATATAGGCAGATCTAGAGCAGGTGTGTGCTCTCATCCACTCTCATGCCCTGAGCTTGGATTTCCAAATATATTGTTCCTGGATTGTCACCGCTTAAGGATGAGACCACAGGCTGGAGTCTACATAAAAAAATAATTTTCAAGGCAATATCTTTGTAATGATAACATGATAGAAACCAATTCAAGTTCTCCTTTCAAGCTGCATAGAAAAAATTTTGTGAAAGATACCTGGTAAAATCATATACTAAAAAAATGTTGACTTTTCTAAACTCATTGGCTGCTGTAGTAAAACAATGACACTCATACAAAAGCTATGAAAAAGATAATGTGTATTTTCCCTTTTCCTTTAAAAGACTATTTGTATTGTGGAGAATATTAAAAGCTCTCCATTTAAAGATGGAGAGGAACCTTTGAGGAGACTATTATGCAAAAGTAAAATCTACAGCTTTCATTTTCTGTGTAATGGTCAGAATATAACAAATCCTGAAAAACTTAAACTCAAATCTAGGTTTGGCAATGCATATGTATTTCTAGTAAAAATAAAACAAATCCATTTAATATTTGTATATTACCTAGTCTATTTTTAGAAAGAGTAAGTGTAATCATCTACACTTGCCAATTCTCAAAAAGGTTTACTTTGTGAGAATTCTTTGTCTCCTCCACCTGATTGCAATGCAGAAGAATGATGATGTAAAGGAATGATGATGTAGTATCCCAGTGATTCGTCTGGGAGCAGACTAGGATGTTCCCATAAGGCTGTGACTTCCATGCAGGACTTGTGGCAAAATTGATGGGAGTGATGAAATATGTTCACTGAAGTAAAAGAGCAGACGTTGAGTTTTGTGTGTGTTCTCCTGCCTTCTAATGGGTAAAATAAGAACTGCTCAGCTGCCTTTCACAAGCTTCTCACTCGTCACAGCTCATTATCATGGCTACTCTGACAGGAAGGCTGGAGCCTCAACCGTGATGCTACTTACAACACTCCAAGTAGTCACACGTAGTGCATAAAGAGGTGGAGAACTGTGGGGTTGCAACAATTGAGCCTATAGTAAATCAGGGCCATCTATTTATTCAATAACGTTGCCCAATGTTTTAAGTCTCAGCCTTTTCTCAGTTCCCCCTTAAAATATTTTTACATATTTAATTTAATGCTGTCATTAATGTCTTACACGAAATCTTGATGTCACAACTACGCAGGACATGCACAGTATATATGAAGCATGAAAACCTTTGCTTCAGGCCAGAACCATACATGAGGACTGCCACCAATTTAAATAGTTAGGAGTACAAGCTGTTGAGGCCTTTCCAAAAGTATTACTGCCTTTCCATCCTATGGCAGAGTGCACGTCTATGGTAGCCATCGGATGGAAAGACAGTAATACTTTTGGAAAGGTCTCAACAGCTTGTACTCCTGACTATTTAAATATCAGTGAACATACAGCCTTCCATTATACCTACAGTATGGCCGCTGACTTAGTGGATATCTAGCTATGTGTAAAATGGCACAGAAAGCAGAGAAATCATAATGCGGGGCCATTTACAAACAACATAACAAGTCAGATAGTAGAAACAATTCACTAATAGTATGTGACAACATCCAGTCAGTCACAGGGCTTTAATCTCTGTCCTAAAAAATGCTTGCTCATGATAAAGCAGCCCCAGCCAGCAGAGTGCAATGCCAGCATCCCTTTCCAGAGCCTGCACAGTCCTGGTATGCTTAAACAAAAAGAGATCAAATTTTCTGGGGCTCTGAAACAAGAAAAGGCAGGGGGAAGGGGGAGCTACGTGGAAGTATAAGTAGGAGCAACTTCCTATATGATGAGGGTCATGCAGTTATTCATTTATAGTCTGCTTATATCTGAGAGTAAAGCCAGCATTTTGTGGATTTCTGCGCTTCAGTTTGCATATGCATGCATTTTCACATAGGAACCACAGATTGGATTGCTTTGAATCCAGGCTGAGTTAATATGGGGTTCTATATGTTAATCATGTGTGGTATGCATATTGAGAAAGTCTGTCATGTCTCATCACCTTGTATGTACATGAAACATTTGACTTTTTTTTCAAAGCAGTGCTAAACTTAATTATATACTGCAAGATTAATGACAACATTTCAAGAAAAGGCACATTGATTTTTCTCCCTTTGTATTATTTCTGTACTGTTAATTCAGTCATTAAAGGCAGGTACCCCTCAGTTATAACCCACTAATTTCAGTAGATAAATTAAAACATAGCACATCCACAGCTAAAAGTAAAGGGCTTTAATAAAGCTTTTGACACTGTTGTCCATACCATTCTCCTGGAGAAACTGACTGCTTGTGGCTTGGATGGGGATAGTCTACACTGGGTAAAAAAAACGGCTGGATGGCTGGGCCCAAGGAATGGTAGGTAGTAAATGGAGCAACGTCCAGTTTGCAGCCAGTTAGAAGTGGTGTTCCCCAGGGCTCAGTGTTGGGGCCAGTCCTGTTTAATATCTTTATCAACAATCTGGAAAAGGGGATTGAGTACATCCTCTGTAAGTTTGCAGATGACACTAAGTTCAGGGGGAGAGTTGATCTGCTGGAGGGCAGGAAGGCTCTGCAGAGGGATCTGGACAGGTTGAACCCATTAGGTTCAACAAGGCTCAGTGCTGGGTCCTGCACCTGGGGCACAACCACCCCACACAGCGCTACAGGCCTGGGGAAGAGCGGCTGCAAAGCTGCCTGGTGGGAAAGGCCCTGGGGGTGCTGGCTGATGGCTGGCTGAACATGGGCCAGCAGTGTGCCCAGGGGGCCAAGGCAGCCAACAGCACCCTGGCTTGTATCACAACAGTGTGGCCAGCAGGACAACTTCAAGAGGGATGTAGAGGTGCTGGATTGTGTCTAGAGAAAGGCAACAAGGCTGGTGAAGAGTTTGGAGCACAAGTCTTATGAGGAGCAGCTGAGGGAACTGGGGTGGTTTAGTCTGCAGAAAGAGAGGCAGCGGGGGGATCTTATTGCTCTCTACAAGTACCTGAAAGGAGGTTGTAGTAAGGTGGGTGTCAGTCTCTTCTCCCAGATAGCAAGTGGCAGGAGAAGAAGAAACAGCCTTAGGTTACTCCAGAGGAAGTTTAGACTGATTATTAGGAAATAATTCTTCACTGAAAGGGTGGTGAAGCATGGGAACAGGCTGCCCAGGGAGGCAGTGGAATCACCATCCCTGGAGGTGTTTGAAAAACGATGCGGTGCTTACGGACATGGTTTAGTGGTGGACTTCGTAGTCCTGGGTTAATGGTTGGACCTGATGATCTCAAAGGTCTTTTCCAATCTAAACAATTCTATGATTGTATGACTTTGATGACCTAAAAAAGGACCTAAATATAAAACAAGGGGGAAAAATCTCTTTTGTACCTAAGTGCAACTCATTAATATTAAAACAAGAAAGAAAGAAAGGAAAACTGGATATTTGGGGCTAAGTTATTTGCAAAGAGTTTATGAGACTATCCACCAACCCACAGGTATTAGAATTCCCATAAACCCTCTCCTCATGCTCCTAACACATATCCATCTAAGTAAATACATCACATTTTTCACATTGTTACTTAAGTTTTCTTATTTCTTTGAGGCATGTAAACGTTTGCTTAAGGCTGTTCTACAGATAGAGACAGGAATATAGAGCACATGGTATTGTGTTTAAGGTCCTCCTTTCTTCCTCTTTTTTCTTTAAGGAGGTTTACTGGCATGTGAACAGATGACAATTTGAACATGTTGAGAATACCAGTGAGTTCAGAGAGCTGAGGAAAGGCTAAGAATGGCTGTAAAAATAATTCATAGGGCTCAGAATTACAGTAATATTGTAATTACACTTCTGCTTATGGCATTGTAAGGTTTATTGGTTTTAATTCAAAACAGACAGCCAACCCAAAGAGTCCAGCATTTGAAGTGTTATACTGCGTCTGAATTGCCCCTTCCTGCTCCCCTGCCATAAGAGAAATTTTGGGGTTTTTTTGTTTTTTCCACACACTCATTCTGCTAGCTCAAAGCAAAATCTGGCTACTTTCTCCTATTTCTGGCACCACCTTTCTCCCCATCTCCCAATGATTTTTGTTTCACTTTAAGTATATCAAGTCACTCAGACAAGTTCAGCATGGAGGCAGTTACTCCACAGAGGGGATCTTGCTTTCAACCTCCATGTGTTTGAGACCACAACAATGGCCCTCCCAACCTCAAAAAGTCTCCTTGAGGCAAAGGAATGTTTTGCATCAAAAGACAATGCCCTGGGAGCTTAGCAAGGCTTTGTGGGAAGAACAAGAAATAACCATTTTTGTTCTATTTATTTGTAAAAAATACAGTATACATATTCAAGTATTTTTCATGAGCCTGAAGGGCAACAGATTTTTTAGTATAATATCTGCTCAAGGGCTTTATTTTAACGTAACAACAGATGGTTTTGCTTTTACTATAAAGCCTGTACTATTCCTGACCTCGTCTTTTTCTTCAAAGGGATTACACTGATTAGATATCATTTTCTCTTCTAAATCAGAGTGCTGCTTCTCAGAAGGAAGTGGAAAGACAGCCTGGTCCAAAGGAGCCTCCAAAGTTGGAAGATGCAAAGAGGCTTACTTTGTGCATGGGTGCAGGGAAGGAAAAATGACTGTGTTGCCCGGGAAGACAGTTGAAGTTCCTCAGCTTTTCACTCATCGCTTTCCCACTAAAATGCTTTCCTCAAAACAATCTTAAATTGCATGAATACATAAAATATGCTTTTGCTCAGGAAATGAAGGGTATGGCACACAAAGCAGGCCTCATGACAGCAAATCTAGAACCACTGAAAATCAGTGATGGAAATGCCACCCTGATCTCAGTGGTGCTGGGATTTTGCACCCCTCAGATAAGGCTACTCACCTCTCTTTTCATCAACGGTAGATACTGCCTGGATCAAAAGTGGTGCGTTGGTTTCTGTGTACTCCACAAACACCAGCAGCAGCTTCAATGCTGTCTTTACCACCAGGCGGAACTGAAAGAAAACAGTGCGACTTGTCATTCAGCAAACCACAGCATTTACAGATGTGCTAAATGACACTGGGCAAGATGCAAGCATAGCGATCCAGATCTGGTAATAATACATGAATGGAAGAGCTTAAGCTGTGCCAGGACCAAAAAAATGAAAGGTAGTCAGCTGGTTGAAAATTCTGTTCACCAGACAGTGCTCTCCTAGGGAAGTCTCAATAGTCAATTAATCCAACTGAAAGCTTAGTGCTGCCACATGTAATAAAAGGTTGAACATGCCACCTATGCATGCACCTATAAATATCCCCAACATTGCTGTACAAAGCCTGATGTACACAGAACCTACTGAGCTAGGAATGCATATATTCCTCTACTTCTCAACACATTTATTTCCCCCTTTCACTATGAGCTTCTAATGCTGTCAAATTGCCGTATGATGGAATGACTTTCTCCTTATGCTTTCTTTTTTTTATAATGTTACTATTTAATTCTTAAATTATTAAATAGGTCAATCTTCACTATTTAACACAACTTGGGAGAAAGTGTGTTTAATTGCCATCTGCCCCACCCTGTCAGGAAATGTGTGATTTACAGGAACTGAGTATTCTGCCTGCACATTTTCAAACTCAGTTTTTTGCACATCTCCAGGAGTGTTTGTTCAGCAAAGACTCAACATGGGTAATACAGACCTACTGGAAATCAATAACCTGTCTATCAGTTTCATCACAGATCTCCCATTTCCAGAGAGGATCATTTGACTATTAGATAATTTTCACAGCACTGAGTAAAAATTTTTAGGGACGTGCTTGGCACGATCATGTATGTAAAAAACCTTTACTTAAGGGAATATTTGGTGTTTTTAATAAAAGGAGATGTAAAAGAGAGGGATTTTTTAATAGACAGGGTTCTACATGCCCAGCTGAGAGGGCTTTTGCTAGGAGAACTTATTCTAGACAAAACCTGCTACAGCCTCAATCTAAGTTATGGATTTAAAGCTAAATAAAAGGTGATACACTGTTGGTCCCAGAAACATGATTTCCAACCTACTGTGATTGAATCAAGCTCCAGAAAAAGAGGTATTTGTAAGTTTACTCTATTTTTCTACTACCTTGTTGTTCAAAAAATCTGTCCGACAATGTATAAGATTTTTAACAAGACAGCTACAGTTACATGGTCATTACTCTCTCCTTTGCCAGATTTTTAAATCTACTTTAGGATGAATACAGGCTATGTATTCATAGCCTGAGATAAGCCATGCTCTAGAAAATCCTTGTCTTTGTCTCACTACATTAAGTTGGTAGGCACTCAGAAACATAACTGCCTGCACACTAAAATGCCTCACCCTAGGGGAAAGGAAAAAACACCCGTATACTGTATTACTAAACTGTTTCAGGGAGATATATATATTATTTTTTTCCCCTCATTATTAGCTCATTTCCATTCCCTCATTATTTCACATCCTCTCAACACAACTCACCTAAAAGGCAAAGCATCACTATTAATCATTTCATGGATTTCATGCAGAGACAGTGACTGTGTCTAAAAAAGACACAAGTGCAACAGGCATAGACTCAAGCTACTGCATTTGCATTGCCACTCAGAGTGGCGTACCAGAGCTCACTTCAAGGTCATGAGCTAAAATGCAGCTTGCTGCTATAAACACAGAGTTTAGTGTGAACAGTGACCTTGGGTATTTCCCTAGCTTCTCTGGTTTTAGCCACTTGTGCTGAGCTGAGCTTAATGCACTGCAATGATACTACTAGCAACGCAAACTTTTCTGTTGTCGAATCTAGAACTTTCATACTTGATGTGTCACTGAATCAGTTACTTTCAGGGCTGACAGCCATGAAACCCCAGTGACAAACCTGAAAAGGTGCCTTAAGATGCCTGGCTAGCCCAGTTTGCAGATGTACTGCTGCAATGATACTCTATAGATACATGGGGTAGTCAAATTAAAGGAAACTGAAATCTGATGACACACCAACAAAGCACTTTCCCATGATTGCACTGGACATTTGTGTATTTGCCTGTCAGGCCAATACCTTGCTGCTTCTGCTCTGTGATGGCATTTCCCTTAGCAATCAAGTTCAATTGTTTAATAGACATATTGAAAGAATTTCCAACAAGTCTCCACCTGTTTTGTAAAGTTACTTTGTAAAATAGGAGTAACCAGATTACTGTAAACAATTCTAGCATTAACATACTTCCCAGACAACCACTTGCATACTACCTACTAATCTGATCAGGACCCTGCTCCTAGAAAAGAAATCTTGGATATTACTTTTGAAGGCTCTTAAAACCTCAAGGCTTGGTGACATGGTGACAATGGGACACATTTACACAAAATTACTCCATGGCAAAATTCCCATATGTTTGCATTTGACAGCAATCAGTGGGGGACACACTGAGTTTATGTCTAGTTTTGCAAATCTCTTTGTCTTCCAGAAAGAAGTTAGAGCAACACCTTTGCTTCAAATTTTGCCTGCTGGCTATGGCAGATGTTGTAAGAAGGAGCTGGTCCCTATGTGCCTTGTACGCTGCAAATACTGTGAAGCCTCAGGGCAGCCCATTACAGTTGCACCAGACCAGGGCTCAAGCCAGCTGAATATTCAGGTGCTGTCTGTAGGTGCCAGCCTCCTGTGCCTAACAGGCTAACAGATGACAATGTAAGGATTAAATGCCACCCAGAAGCAGAACAGGAGAAAAGGCAGGATGAGAAAAGCTATGTTTTGCTTGTCGTTTAACTAGTAGAGTGACATTGTAAGTTCAACCTGTACATTTGCTGGGCTTTTCCAGCTCCTCATAAAATAGCCGATCAGCCCTGAGAAGCGGAGGACTCTGTAGGTGAAGGTACATACATACCATGGCAGCTTTCTGCTGGTAGTCAGCACAGCCACTACTTTTGAGAACTGCATTTAAAACATGCTATTTCCTCCTCGATAGAAAATGGTGTTTGAGATCCCTGAGGGCACTTTTAAGCCTGCACGCTGCTTTGGACACCTCGGGCAAGTACAAAACCAAAATACTGCAGTCCTAGACTAAGCTGCACAATGCCTACACTGGGGACTTGCTAGCTACCTGTGACCCACACAACCTTTGCACACATCTTCCAATGAGGCTTTTTAATACTGCTTTAATAGTGCTTCTTGACAGAAGCAGGCAATCATCAAGCAGTGAAATGCCCCTTAGAAAAGTGAAGTCATCAGCCAGCCAAAGCCTCTCCAAGACATCTGATTACCTGTCACCCCCCGACACAATGACAATGCAAAGTCTGACATACTGACACAAAAATGAACTCTAATTATCCACCATGGCACCAAGAAGTCTCTGAAAGGTCTGTTCCATGGACACTTGCTGCCAAGACCAATGTGAAGCATGGTCTGTTTCCTTACATGGCCTCTAATATGGTGTTCCAGCTGTTAAATTATCCCTCCATTACGACCTGTGGGCCTGACGTGCCTGTAGCAGCTCATGCATGCTGCTGCTGACACGTTAAGTGTCAGGTATCACAAGGGGAAGGGTTTCAACCAAGACCAAGAATGACCATTTCTCAACTTCCAAAATACCAGAGCTATTCAGAAAATTTCCATTTGTGGTTAACTATGATGACTGTCAAAGTGGGAGATCCTCACTTATCTTCATGAGTGAATTATAAAATGCGTTTGCAGAGCATGCCTTTTCAATTATTTAAATAGTAGACAGCTACACTGCAAGAAAAATAACTGTAAATCTCAAAAGTGGGAGGTTGCTTAACAGGAAAAAAAAAAAAAAAAAAGAGTAGAATTCATCGACTTTCTTGCTTTCCTTTGTGAAGTCAGGGGAATTTCTTCCAGTTACTGGTATTGTATTATTCCACATGATGTACCCAGATGGCACAGCAATGGCAGCAATAGAAACAGGTTTCACATTTCATTCACCAGCAGATGAATCACTATTCATTTGAAACACTGTTAAAAACTTCATGAAGGCTTTTAAGGTTGTTTCTGGGACTTACTGGGCTCTCATTTAATATTGAAGACAGGCACAACCACTTTCTGAATCATCTTTACAGTCACAGTTCTGTTAAAATCCATAGGGCAATCACTTCATGCAGGACTACATGTCAGAGAGCAATAAAAGGGGTAGACATATGTTGTGTTAGCTGAAAAAAAGTCCTGGTATCATTACTTTGCAAACATTGGTTGTTGCAATGAATTCTGAATTTCCATCCTAAATATTACCAGTTAGTTCAAAAAGAAACATAGAATCATAGAATCATTTCAGTTGGAAAAGACCTTTGAGGTCATCATATCCAACCGTTAACCCAGAACTGCCAAGTCCCCCACTAAACCATGTCCCTAAACACTGCATCAACGTGTTTCTCAAACACCTCCAGGGATGGTGATTCCACTGCCTCCCTGGGCAGCCTGTTCCCATGCTTCACCACCCTTTCAGTGAAGAATTATTTCCTAATAATCAGTCTAAACTTCCTCTGGAGTAACCTAAGGCTGTTTCCTCTTCTCCTGTCACTTGCTATCTGGGAGAAGAGACTGACACCCACCTTACTACAACCTCCTTTCAGGTACTTGTAGAGGGTGACAAGGTGCCTCCTGAGGTGCCTCTTTCTGCAGACTAAACCACCCCAGTTCCCTCAGCTGCTCCTCATCAGACTCGTGCTCCAGACCCTTCACCAGCTCCATTGCCCATCTCTGGACACACTCCAGCACCTCTGCGTCCCTCCTGCAGTGAGGGGCCCAAAACTGAACAAAGTATTCGAGGTGTGGCCTCACCAGCGCTGAGTATGGGGGGCAATCACTGCCCTGGTCCTGCTGGCCACACTGTTTCTGAATCAAGCCAGGGTGCTGGTGGCCTTCTTGGCCACCTGGGCACACTGCTGGCCCATGTTCAGCCAACCATCAGCCAGCACCCCCAGGTCCTTTCCCACCAGGCAGCTTTGCAGCCGCTCTTCCCCAGGCCTCTAGCGCTGCGTGGGGTGGTTGTGACCCAAGTGCAGGACCCAACACTTCTTCTTGCAGAACCTTAGGTAATTGGCCTTGGCCCATCAGCCCAGCCTGTCCAGATCCCTCTGCAGAGCCTTCCTGCCTTCAAGGAGATCAACACTCCTGCCCAACTTGGTGTCATCTGCGAACTTACAGAGGATGTACTCAATCCCCTTTTCCAGATTGTTGATAAAGATATTAAACAGGACTGGCCCCAACAATGAGCCCTGGGGAACACCATTTGTGACCTGCTGCCAGCTGCATGTAACTCCATTTGCCAGTCAGCCACATTTTAACCCAGCATAGAGTATAACCATCCAAGCCACGCTTCTCCAGGAGAATGCTGAGGGAGATAGTGCCAAAGGCTTTAGTAAAGTACAGGCAGACAACATACACAGCCTTTCTCTCATCCACTAGGCGGTTCCACTTATTGTTGAAGGGGATCAGGTTTGTCAGGAATGACCTGCCTTTTATAAACCCATGCTGGCTGGGCTTGATCTCCCCATTGTCCTGCATGTGCTGCATGATAATGCTCAGGATGATCTGCTCCATAACTTTCCCTAGCACCGATGTCAGGCTGACAGGCCTGTAGTTCCCTGGATCCTCCTTCCTGCCCTTCTTGTAGATGGCTGTCACATTGGCTGACCTCCAGTCAACTGGGAACTCACCCGTTGGCCAGGACTGTTGATAAATGATGGAGAGTGGCTTGGTGAGCTGCTCTGCCAGCTCCCTCAGTACCCTCAGGTAAAAGAGAAAGCTCACTGAAGCAACAAACACATCTCACAAAAGTGATGTTTTAACAGTCCAGAGATTAAATCAGGATTCTTGAACGTCAAAACAATGAAGTACCAAAATGTTTATTAAGTCAGAAAATAAAGTCATTTTGTGTTTTTGTATCACGTGTGAGCTAATTTATAGAGAGGAAATGATGTTAGCATCTTCTGGCTAAAGATAAGATGTAGCCAACTATGTAAAAGGAAGAAGAAAAATTACAAATCCTTTCCCTGTGACTCGTTTAATGTTATACGGTGGAGTTTGGCAATCCCTTTCTTTTTTATCTCTTTATACTTAGACAATCGGAAATGTGTTACAGACCCAGCCAAAGAGACCACACAACAGGCTGCAAAACTCATGCCTCATGGAAGAGATTGTCCCAGTTGTTAACCATGTGCCAGGAAAGGCTTGAGCCTTTACAAGGCACATTGTCAGAAAATTCATTAACTTAAAGACCAAAGAAATATTTGCAAAGTTCAGATTTAAAAATTTAGGACTTTTTTCTTTTTTTTTTTAAGGAAGAAAACCAAAACAAAATTGAGTAACAACCTAATATTTCACTCAGGGCAATGCAGTTGCCTTGGATTTACTCTATCCAAATTTAATGGAGAAGTAGGTATTGGATTTTTAACTAAAGGTTCACTATGGCCGAATCCTCATAGGCCATGAGTCCTCAAACTACAGCCCACGGGCTGGATACGGCCCCCCAGGGTCCTCAATCCGCCCCCTGGTATTTACAGACCCCCCCCACCAGGGGTTGGGGGGGGGAACCAAGCAGCCGCAGATGGCTGCCTGCCACTGCATCCGTGCACCGGCCCCCTGGTTAAACAGTTTGAGGACCCCTGTCATAGGCCATATTCATTCTGTTGATACAACACAGCCTGGCAGAGCTGCAGCTAAGGAAGCATGCAGTGCAACCAGCGTCCAGCCTGCTGGTGAGAGATGCACAGGAAAGCCAAACCCCTTCTTTCTTGTGGGGTGCAAATAAACCCCAAACTTCAGATCTCATGCTCCAGGAAGAGCCTGCTGGCATTCTGCCAGCACTTGCAATGCAGCTCAGTCTCATGTTTCACAAGGGGATTAAACCACCTCCTCTTCACAAAAGGAGGAAAGACCTTTCTGGAATGGAAGATTTTTTCTACATATATATTTTTAAATAAAACATGTAATCTATATTGTATATAATTAATAACATTATTTATAATATGTAACAAATATATAAAGTATACAGCAATATATTATAATATTAAATATAGTATTACATTATTTTCTTTTGCAGTAAGCAAGGAAAAGAAAACATTAATATTGAGCTTGAAAGAATGTTAGAATAATTTAAGTTGGAATGGACCTAATATCACTTTCCTTCTTACCTTATGTGAAGAAACCCAGTTCCCTCTTCCTCACATACCATGTGCTCTACCCACCTAACCACAGTGGTGAACCCCTGCTGGACTCACTCCAGTACATAAATATCTGTCTCACACTGAGGAGCCCAAAACAGGACCCCTGAACTCTTGATGCAGTCTTATCAGCACCAAATGGGGAAAGACATTTCCTCCAACTTGGTGGCTACAGTCTCGCCAACCTAGCCCCAGATGGATCTGGCCTTCTTTCACACAAGGGCACACTACCAACTGGTGTTCAAAATCATCTTCTCTTATTCAGAATGAGTATACAGAATTAAATGGTGTGATGCTAAAATAAACATCTGTAATTTTCACTGATTTTTAAGAAGAGTTACCAGAACTCGGTACACTTAAAAGGTAATTTTCAAGGAAGAATCACAGGCAAATGAAGAGGCAGAAAAGAAACACATACAAAAAGTGCCAGTTAAAATCTGCCATGAGAAAATTTACTCCTAACAGCATTCACCTTGAACTTGCAACGTTACTGCCAAGGCCATAACAAGTAAGTACAGGACCTGTTCACTTTACCTATCAAAGTTAGATGTGCACAAACAAAAAAGCATTGAGATTCCTCTAGGACTTCTTACAACATTACATGTTCCATATATTTCTGTATCTTTTGTTCCCAACCTGTCTCTCTTGTCCAGACAGGGTAGTCAGATCGAAACACAGATTTGGCTTACATGTGTCTGGATGAATCTCACATGATGGGCAAGGATAAAATTGGGGGAAAAAAACCCAAAACCCCAAAGCTGTATAGAGGAGCAGTGATGAAAAATATCTTCTAACATTTCCAACCTATAATTTGGGATTCAACTAGAGTTTGTATCCAGCTCATTGGTTTCCTGTTATATTTGTTGTTGCTAATAGTTCCAAAGTTCCTTCAGCACCTGGTAAAGCTACAGATATAGATATATATATACACATACCCACACACTTCCACATATACAGAGACTAGTACATACATTAGAATAACACATGTACTGGAATAAATTTTTGTTTTCTCTATCTACTTGTTTAATACCAGC
The DNA here is from genome assembly GCF_023634155.1 of Falco peregrinus. NCBI lineage: Eukaryota > Metazoa > Chordata > Aves > Falconiformes > Falconidae > Falco > Falco peregrinus. The sequence continues at coordinate 78,335,843 of NC_073723.1, forward strand.
TTACTATTTTACTGTTGGTTTACATGGTTGTGTTTCAACTTCAGCATTACTGGATATGGACAATGAGAGCTGTTTTCTATGAAAGAAGGTTTGTCTCTTAACAACTGCACAACACAATCTTATCTTACTAGTGCTCTGGCATAAGGTGTCTGTAATTTGTGGCAGTTTCCAGAACCATGACAATTTCTTTGTTTCCTTTCTTCCCCTGGAAGATAAAAATGCACCTGGAACGTGTCTGCCCTTGTTCTCAGAGAAATATCTAATCTTGAAATCAGATTGAAATCAGAAGTCTAATATTGAAAGCAGATGATGATAAGAAAGGACTACTGGATAATCTTATGTTGGCATCCCTTTGGATAGCACAGCTTCCATAAAAAATTAAGGTATTTACAGCTCTTAAAACAGTATGTAGACAAAGCAGAAGGAGGCTCTTATTTCTCAGCCAGGTAGTTAGTGCCAGGTATGTGCATGCATGAAATACAAAAGCTTTTTGCCAAGGTTTAATATCTGTAGCCAGTCTTTTAGAAACATATTTTACTGACACATAAAACATTCCAGTATTTTCTGATAAATACTTATTTTCTTGAACCTGTGGAACAATTTCAGTATTTCACAAGCTATTCAACTGTATTTATGTAACAAGGATGTCTCTACTGCAGCCAGCATCTTCCTGTGCCTTTCCTACATCTGCACGGCAAAGCCACCCAAGAACTCCAGCACTGGGTGTACAAGCAGGGAGACCCACCTCTGATATGATGACTAAAGACAAGCTATCTCAGAACTATGCAGGTCTGTCTATACATAGGAGAGAACATTAACATCTACAGCAAGAGCAAATAGCTTTGTAAATGTGTTGCACAGAGCGTTTACGTAACCCAGACAAAAAAATACCAGCATGGGGGTGTCAAAAAAGCAAGGGGAAAGACATTAGGGGGCAAAACATCTGGAAACCCCTATTACCAGGATTTGCAAATGCTTTACAGAACATAGAAACAAACCAAGTTCGTTCTATTCTCTGGCTGTCTTCTCCAAAACTGACATTTGAGGTCAATTACTTCATTCCACAAAAGGGTGACAATTATTCAGGATCTAGTTCCTTTCTGTTCATAGCTCCTGAATGTAAGAATGATCAGAAAAATGAGATTCTTCTGTTTCACCCAAGCCAAATGTTTCTAGTCAGCTTAAATTTTGATCTAAACTTTAAGGCAGACTCTTTTAAGCAGAAAGATGAAAATTTTAGAAGTCTGAATAACCTAAAGAACACCCAAAAGCCTCTCAAATGATTGTAATCACTGTTCTGTAGAAGGGAGAAAGTTTATATGTGCTGGGGCCTTAAAAGCTGCTTTCTAGGCTGCAGTGAAGACACGCCGATTCCTCCACTTTCTTATCAGAGAGGCAACAACTGCCCAAGTCACGGTGCATAGGGCATGTGGAGGTATCACAAAGCTGAGATGCATGGAAAGCAGCAGTTAAATACAGTATGCATAAAATATGTGAATAACCCCACTCTCGGTACTATTGTGTACACCTGGGCATTTTATATCATTAGGGATGTAAATATTAAACAAGCTATGTTTCTGTGGGCTGGTATACCAGTAGAACAAGAAAGAACATGTGTGATGCCATCTCTATATTTTAAGCATTGGGATTTTTATTAGTTGGATTACATTAAAATAATGCTAGACTCCATTTTAATATTCAGCCATTTTTATTCAAATCTTCAAATAGGGATGCTTAAATAAGTTAAATTAAATGTTATCAAGTGCTTTTGCAGGCTCAGGACTGAAGGCATGGACATTGCAGAAAGAAGAGTTAGACTGAGATGAAATACCTGATAAGTTTAGATGCAAGATGCTAAAATATTCTCAGTTAATCCACAGCCTTTTAATTCTCAATGTTCCTTCAAGCTTTTCTCTCTGCAAAGCATGCAGTGATAGGAACAGCAGAGAAATGCATGCATTTACTATTCTTAAAATGAAGTTTCTCAGAACTTTGTAAATGTACTGGGTAATGATTATACAGTCTGCATACAGTTACATATGTGGTGTGTATCTGTCGTTTATCTGTGGTGAGATTTCTGACATGAAGAGAAAGAAGGCCATTAAAAAGAAATTAATCTGGCTTACCAACAAAACACAGGGATAAGCAAGTAGTGATTAGTGACTGGTCAACAGGAAAAAAAAGAAGGCTCATGCCTGGAAATGATTATTTACATCATCAGTCATGGTCCAGAAGCGGAAGGAGGAAAAATGAAAAAAATCTCTACACAGAAGCAGGCAATTCATATAACAAATAAAAGCCTATTATAGGCCAAAGCAGCTCTTAGATTAATACAAGCAGTTCTGGTGGGAGCTTTAAAAGAATATATTGGGGGTACAAATCAGCCCTGTATTAAGCCATTTGTAATGAACTAACGATGTAGCTGCATTTCTCATGCAGCAATCACCACATCAATCAGACATTGTTTCAAAAACTAAGCACTGCACAGTCTGGAATGAGACAAGAGATGTTACAGGGTTTTTTGGGCGTTCCCCTCTCTCCCTTTTGGTATATCAATGACAATCTTCTTGTGAGGTGGGGAAGTGAGTTTCTTATCCCATGAAATAGTCTAAAATCACATTTTTCTTTGTTTTAAAACAGGATGAATGGAAGACCATTCACAGCTTTGCAGAACAGAACAAAAAGTGAGAGCAGTCTTGTCTTGCTTTCCTCCCCTACAACCAGACCAATCCCCCTGGCTTCTCCCTTAAGAACTGTTCATTGTGTGAAAATTACATATAATTATTAATTCACAAAGGAGGACAGGATAGCACCTGGAGATTATAGGACATTAAAAGATCAAACTTCTTTAGTCTCGGGTGACCCTTGAGACTGTGTCATTGCACCCTTGTCAAGGGCCACAACCACACCTATTAGGTATTCCCTTCCCCAGTTTTGATCACTTTTCTCTTTTGCTCTTTCAGAAATTGATGAAACAGAATGGTTCAGTTTCAATTAAATGTTTAGCTTTTTCCCTTGCAAAACACAGACCAAAAATATTTCACTGGAAATTTGCCATCAGCCTGTGTCCAGAACAGGAATTATGCTTCACTTGTAAAGATTTACACTAAGATTTCCTTTTTTTTTTCTCTTTTCAAATTGTGCAGTTTCATTGTATTCAACCTGTTGATGCTTTTATTAACCCGTCCTGAATATCTAGGTATCTTCTAGGACTCCATCCAAATGAACACCAACAGTACATCCAGACCTGCCTCCTGGGTCTGGGTAAAGATTATGGTTATGTTATCTTAGACAAGGTATAAAACACTTAGTTTGAAGGAAACTTCAGTAACATGAGAAGCAATTTCTGCTAACTCATGCTAGCATGTAATGTGCTATTAAACTAGCTTTTGATAAGGAAGATACCTTCTTTTTTCTTCTACAAACACGCACCTTGAATTTTTTTATACATAGCCAGGGTTTTCTAGCATTTTCATGTAATGGATCACAGAGAAAGATTGCCTCATAAAATCTGTTCCTTTCATTAGATAACGTAACCTTGGTTGGGTACATGCTAAACTGACCGTATGCAAAAACAATCAAAATACCATGACGTGTACAGTGTCATTCTAATGCAACTTAGCATCTGGAAACTGTCTGACTAGGCAATTTTTTGGTAGTTACTGCAAATGTATGACCCTAAGGTCTACGGGTCAAAGTAGTTTAAAAGTCTGTCCCACTGTTTAAACAAGACGGGTCTTTAGGAACTAGTCATGTGTCTACCAAATAAAATGTGTATTTCTGATGAGCAGAATGAATGAAAAATAAACTTGTCTCTCTTGAACACTACCCTGATGATCTGTTCAGCAACAGTTGTAAACAGTGGTATTTCATGTTTTGGTAATAGGAAGATAAGTAGATAATAAGCAACAAGATATGAAAACACAGGGAATTAGATTCATAATAGATGAATTTGCAAACAAAACTTGATTACAAGAACGGTGTGTGTGTGCCTACATAGGAGAAATATGACTAAGGCCATTTGGCACCATTTTTTTTTTTTTCCTTCTCACAATGATAGAAGAGTTGTATGCTGTTCCTTCCCACCAGCCTTCTGCACTGATGTATGATGTTAGCCTTGAACTATGCTGTCCTCAACAGATGGTCATTATGCTTTCCTCTGGCAACAGGAAAGGTTTGAGAGAATGGCAGTTTCAGCAACTTCTTTTCTTTGGGCAGGGCCAAGCTGATATTTCCTTAGCTGAGTTCCAAAAAACTGGGAGAGGAAAAGTTTTTGTGAACTTGATTGCAGACAGGACTTTATCTTCACTCCCCTCTCCAAAATCCCCTTCATATCACACTGTTTTAGCTTTTGTTATGCAGCTGAGTGACATCTTGGCTTGTGAGGGCACCCAATATAACACAATGTCACTGTACTCAAGACAAAAGGCAATTGGTTTTAAAGAGAGAAGGGATTAGATAACCTGTTACTAAGGTAAATTACTGATGTGTTACTTCATACAAAGCGTTTAAGGATCAATCGAGTCATGCAATAGTCCTATGAAGCGTGCCGTGATTCATCACATTTTACATATGGGAAAGCTGAAGTAATGTGAACTTAAAAGGCAAATAGAAGATGTAACATTGCATCTTATTTCCTTTCTTTAAGCCTTCAAGCAAGTATTTGGCTAACTCGTGTTTTCAGAAACATTTTAAATTCTAACTACAGGCTTTAAATGTAAGAATAAATCACTATTATATAATTTCCATGAGTGATTAGAAACTATGTAGAAGGAAGTCCACTTGCTCCACATCAATTTTCTATACCAAACCACTTTCTTCTAAGACCCACCTCCTATCACAGCTGGACCTCTGATTTATAGAGGCTGCCTGTAGGTGATGCAAAAAAGAACTTCCTCATGACACCGGCAAAGAGAGGTTCACAAATTTCAGACTTGTAGTATGTTTGATATAGGAACTATGTACAAAGCAGCATCTCAAAACTTCAGCATCTTCATGAAGTTAGTTTTCCTCCTGGCCAAT